>NC_135574.1:195912374-196639041 GCF_965152235.1 Eretmochelys imbricata
CCTTCCCGCTGCCTAACAGCTCCTTGAGTGACCCCTCTACAGACCAGTTCCCAACATCCTGTTTCTTGACTCCCATCTCCTTCTCCGCAGTCCTTGCAAGCTCCCTACCTTTGGTGATAATCCAGCAGCGTTTTGGGAGGGGTCTCAGTTCTGGAACTTACTCTTTTGAACTCTAGTTGCTTTAGTCAAACCTCATCTGCTTCAGGGCTTCTCTTGGTCAGGGGTGCCCCAAAATGCATTATACCTCACACCCTCTGTCTCTGAAAACCTGAAACTCATGAGATTTGAGGAGAGCAGGCAGCAAAACAAAAATAGCCAGCCCTGCTGAGACCCTGAGATGGAATTCAGCCTATAGGGGGTTAGGAAGCAATGGAAGGGCTCTCTTTTGAGCATCTCTTCTCCCCCAAATCTAAACTATCTTGGGTTCAGTTTGGTTAGAGATCTGAGTTGAGGTTCAGGCCACTTCTCATTGTTCCCCAGACTGTTTGCCCATTTTCCCCCATGAAATCTGGCTCTCGGAGACAACATCTTTTTTGAGATACAGAGGATTTTTTTTTTTTTGTCAGTCACAACTTCAGCACGCCCACATGAGGTGTTGCTGGTCTAGAGAATCACCTCCTACGTGTAACAAAAGGTACAGCCAGTAGTGGTGCCTGCTCAGAATTGCCCGCCTGCACGACTCATTCACACATTGCCTTCTGCACTCAGCCCTTGCTAATGGAGACAAAGCATGTGAAATGCTAAGTAACACAAGCCATAAATATAAAAACTTTGCAGTGAGATCAGTGCAGAGAGCCCCTGCTTTTACCAAGCACCATTTGAAAGTTAAACGGATGTGCAGAAGTGAGAATAATTTTCTGGCTGGGGCGGAACGGGGGGAACCCCAACCAAACCCAAGTAGAGTTTATGGTATTTTTCCCCAACAAGCTTTAAAAAAGGTGGAAGTTCATAGTGTAGGAAGGTATTTCTTTCTACATGTCACAGACTTACACCTACCATATTAGAAATCCTACATATTTCTATTATTGGCTACACACCAACAGACACAAATGGGCCAAAGCTGAGAGACATAGACAGCACTAGTCTGACAATAAGAGTCAGATTGTGAAGGGCACTTGCTCAGATAAGAGCATGCAGCCTCTCCCTCAATGCATCCCCAGCACAAGGACCACGGGCAACCGCAGTCCCTGCTCTCAGGTAGAAGAAGAGACTTCTCCTTCCATGCTCCTCCAAGAGCACACATCATCTCAAAGTGGGAAGGGAGGACCAGGGGCCATGACTTTGCTCAACTGCTCCCCATCATCCGACAGAGCAGACAGGGCCAGGCCCAATTCTTCCATGATTGCTACCTGAGGCCGTGCAACTCCTCATTGCCTCCCCTCAGGGCAGTGCCTAGATACTAGGATATAGCCTCTGATGGTAATACTTAGCACATCATTCAGAGTTCTCAGAGCACTTTACAAAAGGACCAGGTATTATTCCCAGATAGTATAAACCGAAGTGCAGAGGCTTTCCCAAAGTCACAACATGATGAGGAGGCTCTCCCAGGAGCAGAGAGACGGTGGGAGTTCCCACAGGACAGAGCAGCAGCTGTGCACTCCTGCTGAGGTGGCTGTCCTGGCTGAGGGACAGAAGGAGAAGACTGAGACAGAGCCTTGGTGTGGTGAAAAACACCAAAGTATGGTCAGGATGCGCTCCCAGCAGAGTGCTGGGAAGAGTGGGGTTTTAGGGACTACATGCATTGGGGTGATAAATGGACTATGTTGGTGACTTTTGGTTACTGACCGATTGGCACTATGTTTGATAATAAACTGGCCCGGCCCTGTGACTCTCCTCCCCCCTTTTCAGAAGCCACTTTAAGAGGGAGTCTGGCCCTTTAAAAGGGAGCAGGGCTAGTACCTGAGTGCCCTCTTTTAGGTCCAAATGGAGTGAGCTCAGGAGGCAGAGATGCACTGGCCCTGCTCTTCTTAAAGGGCCAGCGTCACCCTACGACAGAGTCAGTGGAGCCAGGTAAAGAGACAAAGCAATAAACATTAATATCCCCTGGCATAAAAATGATTCTCATGAATTTATGTCTCATTAGGACAGAGAGAGATACCACCCCCAGCCCTGTCTTCCAGCGGGGCTGTACAGACCCCAGACAGGAGATGCAGCTGCGTGGAAGGGCTGGGGGCAGAGTGGTACACCTGCACCAGAGGAGCTACCAGCGCAGGGCATTGGCTCCTGGGAGCGGCGGCCCCACGTTCTGCTCTTCTCCGCTGTGGTTCCCGGGAGAGCCCTGTGGTTCAGCGGATACTGATTTCTATTCACGAATATCCACATCCGTGGTGTGGCAAAATGGCCAATGCTGGTATGGTGGGTCCCACGCTTTTCTTGGCAGGGGGGCTAGGACGCCATCCCTTGCCCCTGCTCTTGGGGTGCTGAGGGCCCCGCTAGTATCCTGGGAAGGTGGTAGAGGAGGGAAGCGGGGAAGGGGTCTGGGTTTGCACTATTGGCGTTAATAAACTAAGGTTGCAATACTTCTGTGAGGACTGTATAATTATCCCCATTTCACAGACATGGAAACTGAGGAACAGAGAAGACAAGTAACTTGTCTTTGTCAGAGTTGATAACACACTCCAGATTTTCTGGCTCCTAAGCCTGAGATTTAACCATGAAACAATCCTTTTCTCCTAGTTCGCTGTTGGTTATTTTTGTCAGTTCATAAGGTTTTTCCCTTTATACATCACAACTCTGACATTCATGAGTTATGAAATATCACACTGTTCACTATCATGTATTTCAGACATACCCATGCCAAGTTAATATATTTTGTATGTTATTTTAAAAAACATGACCTTGCTGTCATCTTCAAATATCTGTACAGCTGCTGTCTTGCAAAAATAAAATTACAACGGTATGGCATGAAGTGCCTGAGTTTCTTTTTCTGTTCTCTTCCCCCTACCATCTCCCCTTTACTTACCTGAACATAATTAACTCCACCAGGTGGCCTATTTCTGAAATCCACCAATCAAATGAAATTACTATATGATTCACCATAGTAACATGCCTGTAGTTGCTGGGATGAGTATAGCACAATATAAGATTTACTAACCAATTGAATTCTCACATAGACATACACACACATGAATCCCATAGCAACACAAACAACAGTATGACAATAACATCTGCTTTGCAACAGGGAAAAAAATAGAAAATTCTTCTCTGAAACAAGACAGGCCCCGGTTAAATAAGTTTTAGTCATAATAAGTGAGAAAATATCTAAGACTAATGTCATCTTACAGATGCATAATACCTTGCATCCAGACAGATCCCCAAAGGCTTTTTAAATTGTGGATATAGCAACTCCTTTACACGTGCCATCGAATGGCAGCCACTTCTGGGGTGGAATGGGCAGCTGTTTTAGCAGCGCACAGCAACAAAAATAAATAGTTCAGAACAAGAAACAAATACCAAAGTGGTGTCTAAGGACCTAATCCATCTCTCACTGAAGTCAACAGAAATCTTTCTAATGGCTTCCATGGAAGCTGAATCAAACCCTAAATGCTATGTTGATTGGCACCTTACTGATACTTAAATAAAACACAACAATATAGGATGGCAATATGGGTTGAAATCTTGGTCCCATTCAAGTCAATGGCAAAACTCCCATTGACTTCAATGGGGTCAGGATTGAAATTGAAATTCCAAGGGAAACACAGGCAGCCACAGTATAATTACTCAGACTGGAATGTGGCTAGGGCAAAAGTGCTATGGGATCTTTAATGATGACAGGCGGTCAAAAGCTTACTTCAGTTTCTCATGTGAATCAGGTACCTCTAATTGCATAGTGCCCCTTATACACAATGTTGGACCATTGGGTCAGGTCTGACTCAAATTGAATAATACCATCTAATGAATCACTAACATTAGAAGTAGCAAATTCCTAATTACGATGGTAATTCACTTTCTCTTATAAATTGGATTTTAAAATCTATTCCCCAAATTTGCTTTAAAAACCTCTTGGCCAGCTGAATATTTGCTTGCGTGTCTCTAAGTAGCTGGAATGTTGCTTGTGTATTCTCTAACCAGAGAAGAATTTTCCGGGGAAGTTTAAGATCAATAGTGTAAAACACTTTTCAGATATGGGACCGTTATTTTTCACTTTTTGAAGTTTTCTTTTCCATGTATGTGTAGCCATACTGAAAATGATAGTTTGGTCCAGAAACTCCAAATTTGCTTTAATCAGTAGTGGTGGATGCAATGCTGTGCAAAGTGCCGGTGCTATTCACCATGAAACTTTGAAGCTCTCAGAATTCTGCCAGGAATTGGTGGAATCTGGAAATTGCATATTTCAGACCAGTTCTAGAATCTCCATCAGCTGAGTTTGCAGAGGATGGCTGAGCTTTAAGCACAGCCAGGAGATGATCCACTTTGCTGGCAGAGTATTTGATCTGAATACTTGTGTTTCGCTGGATATCATGTATTGACTTTAATTTCTAAAAACCAAATACAAATAATAGTTTTCACTTACATAGCACTTTTCATCACAGTACTTTACAAAGTTGGCCCCAATCCAGCAATGTGTTTATCTCTAAGCATGTGAGTAGTCTTCACTCGGACTGCTCTTGTGCTTAAAGTGAAGCATCTGCTTAAATGCTTTGCAGGACAGGGCCATAGATATTATTTCTATTTTCCTCGTGGAGAAACAGAGAACAAAACAGTTCAGCAACTTGCTCAAAGTCAAACAGCATGTCAGCAGCAGAGCTGTATCATCATAACCCAGGTCTCCCAATTCCCAGCCCCTTTCTCTACTCTCTAGACCAGTGGTTCAAAAACAGGGATACGTGTACCCCTGGGGGTATGCAGAAGTCTTCCAGGGGGTACATCAACTCATCTAGATATTTGCCTAGTTTTACATCAGGCTACATAAAAACAATGAGCAAAGTCCATACAAACTAAAATTTCATACAGACATGACTTGCTCTATACACTGAAATGTAAGTACAATATTTATAGTTCAATTGATTTATTTTATAATTATATGATAAAATGAGAAAGTAAGCAATTTTTCAGTAATAGTGTGCTATGACACTTCCGTATTTTTATGTCTGATTTTGTAAGCAAGTAGTTTTTAAATGAGGTGAAACTTGTGGGTAGACAATACAAATCAGACTCCTGAAAGGGGTATAATAGTCTGAAAAGGTTGAGAGCCACTGCACTAGACCAGTTAGCCCCAAACTTTTGCTGGTTGCGCCCCCCCCTTTACCCCTGTCTGTGCCCCCCTGCACCCCGTGAACCTGGGGCCGTGGCTCTGGGGGAGGGGGGAATATGGACCGGGCTAAGGGGTCCAAGCAGGGGTGAAAGTCAGTTAGAGGACTTACCGGTCCGCTGGAGTCCTGAGCAGGGAGCCTGGCCTCAACCAGAAGAGGCGTGGCCTTAACCGGAAGAGGCAGGGCCTTAAATCCCCTGGCCCTTTAAATCTTGATTTAAAGGGCCAGGTGTCCAGCTGCGGTAGTGGCGGCTGGGAGCCCGGGGCCCTTTAAATCACCCCCGAGCTACCAGCTGCAGAGGCAGCTGGGAGCCCCGGGGCTTGGGGATGATTTAAAGGGCCCAGGGCTCCAGCTGCCGCTACCGCAGCGGAGCCCTGGGCCCTTTAAATCCCTGAGGAGCCCTGGGGGCTCCTGGCTGCCACTGCTACCCCGGGGCTCTGGGCTCTGGCAGAGCTTTAAAGGGCCTGGGGCTCCACTCTGGTAGCGGCTGCTGGAGCCCCGAGCCCTTTAAATCCCCACCTGAGCCCTGCTGCCCGATCCCTGGGGTAGCGGTGGCCAGGCTCCGTCAGTGATTTAAAGGGCCCTGGGGCTTCAGCCGCCGCTAGCGCCCCTGCCCTTAAATCCCCGCCGCAGCCCCGCCACTGCTACCCCAGGGCTTTAAATTGTCATCTGGGAAAGCCGGTCCCGGTATGGTGCACCAGCTCTTACCAGTATGCCGTACCGGGGCATACCGGCTTACCTTCACCTCTGGATCCAAGGCTTGGGCCTCAGCTGGGGGTGGGTCTGGGGCAGGGACTGGAGCTGCGCAGAGGCTGGGGATGGGGCCAGGCATGGGGCTGGGAGCCAGGGATGGGGCCAGGGATCGGGGCTGGAGCAGAGCTGGGGGCATGGAGGAGCTAGGTGGTGCTCCCTGCCCCTGTGAGGGCTGGCTCAAGCCCCGCTGCATCTCCCCGGACATTCCTCCGCTCCATGCCCACCCCCTGGGGGCACGCCCCAGACTTTGGGGACCTCTGCACTAGACCATACTATCTCCTAAGGAAACCTCAGGACCACAGATCTATTTTGGTTAGATGTAAGTAAGGTTGTAAACTTTCTGATGTTCATCCAAAATGAATCTCCAAACCTCTTGAAATTTGCCCATCACTGGAATTTGAAGGGAATGTCTTATAAAGCTACAGACTGTCTGAATCTAATAATGGAGTGAGTCAAAGAATAGTACACAAGAAGCAAGTAAAAATGCTGGAGAATTGAGCTAAAGCCCTCAGCATCCAGACCTGTGCATCTGAAAAAAGGGAGGAAGCAGAGAACCAATTGCTTCCTTCTGCCCCCCCGGCCCCCCACACTTCTCCTCCCCTCTCCTCCCCTCTCACCAGAAAAAGCAGCTGTCAGAGCTCCTGGTTCTAGGTGATCTGTATATCAGGATTTATGAAATGTAGGTTATGTACATTTCTAACTCCCAAATAAAACGTTAAATAACAGTGTGCCTAAGGTTCCCTCCATCCCCATCCAAAAGTAGGGAAGTGTTTAAAACAAATTATAGCTTATGACTTTCCTGTAGGCATAAATTCTCTAGAGGTATTGTTTGCTCCCTGTTTCTTGTGTCCTTTTATTGTGACAGTTAAGTAACATTGCTTTCTATCTTCCTTGTTTTTTCTCCTGTTTAAGATCAGTAGCCTGTTCTAATAAATAATGCAGTCTCTGTCTGGGCAGTTGTTTGCTATGTGATCTTACATGATGCTGTGTGTAGTGAGAGGATAAAGCAAAACCTCCTTTACACATTCTTTGAAGTCCTTTGTAGTGTACATACTGTTAGAAAAGTTTGTGCCAAAGTTTTCACTGAGCCCGTATTTTCACGAATGTAACCCATTCACAGAAATTTGATTTAGTTGCAATGGCAGACTGTATGGGGGTCTGTTTTCAGAGTCTATGCACTAAGGCCCCAGTTCAGAAAAAGCACATGGGGGTCAATGGAACACACAAAGTCAATGGGATGTAAGCATGTGCTTAAAGTTAATGAATGCTTAAGTGTGTTCCTGAATCAGGGCCTGGGAGAGCTGTGCAAAATCCTATGTTTATATGAACAAGTGTGGTTACTGATCTTCTAATCACCTGTTTCCAGGAGCAAGGAGCCTATTTGTGCCTCAAAATGCGGGGTTCTCCCTGTGTACCAGGTCTGTGAATATTTGTGTGGGTTTCCAATGTCACGGGGCTTGGTACATTTGCCCCAGACTGTCTCAGGCTGGGTGCTAATTTTACCAGTTGTAAAAATAAGATGTTTGACCATATTGAAACAACATGAATCTAAATAATTGAGCCCAGTCTTGCATTTCTTGGGAACTCAAAACTCCCACTGAACTCAGATCAGTGACTGAGAGGTGACTGGTTTGACTCTTCCGCCCACTGCTAATCACCTGAGCCATCAGTCCAGATAATGTCTTAAGTATAAAACCAATCAAAAAACCTTTTGACACCCGCAAATCTTCTCTATGTTAAAAGAAGCCATCTCCTCCCCGGCCATATCCTTGGTCCTTTGGAAATTCCATTGTTATCAAAGCAATGCAAGGCCACCCCTTTCCATAGAATGCATGACTGTGTAGAAGCACGTGTCTGCAGATGCCTTTTTGCACATATGCCAAATTGCTGTGGAGGGGAGGGTGTTAAATGGTATTTTGCAGCTGCATTCATGAGAGCTCTGTCTGTTTTGCTTATTGAAGTGAAGGGTAAGAGGTGGTGTGATCACCGTCTAGAAGTACCTACACAGGGAGAATATATCTGAGAGTAGAGAGCTCTTCAGTCTAGCCATGAAGTTAATTAACCCTGGGGAGAGATGTGGTGGATCCTTCCACATGTGAAGTCTTAAAATAAAGACTGGATATCTCTCTAAGAGCTACACTCTAGTTCACCCAGGTGTTATGGGCTTGATACAGGAATTACTGGGTGAAAATCTCTGCCCTGTCTTATGCCAGAGGTCAGACTAGATAGTCCCAATGGCCCCGTCTTGCTTTAAAATCTTTGACTCTGTGACGGGCTGCAGTGGATCCGTTGGCCCAGTCGTCTCAGTTGCAAGCAAGGATGGTGCCCGCCCACTCCTGGGACTTCAATAAGTGCAAGCAAGGATGGTGGAAAGCCATGTGATCAGCTAACGCTTGATATGGACTCAGTTGGCTCAAAGAAATACAGAGCACCTTCGTCTGCAAGTGTGTCAGCACATGCTCCCTCTGTGTAAAGTTCTTCAAGGCGAGAACCCTTGACGTTTAGAAAATCTCTCATTATTTCTTCTCATGGAAGTCTTGACTCTGGGGGTATTCGGTAATATCTTGCCTGCTGGAGTTTTGACCTATGAAAGAACTGGAACGATAGCAGCTCTGCAGGCAAAGTTAACTTCCAGATTTCACAGGAAGCCCTGACCTCAATATTGGAAAGGTCTTGTTCATGGCTATTTGATGACTTTGTTTTATCCCATCAATCGCTTCTAGAGTTCTCTTGTTAGTGAATGTCACTAACAGACTTATACCCCCACTGGCTTATTATGTGAAGGAATCCCTTGGCCCCCAAGCATTTTATATAATTTATCTCAATGGTGAATGTCCTTTCTGCACAACCATAATTGCTCTCGTATTCCAAGTTGCCCTGGAAGATAAGAGTAACAGATGGTGGAAGCTTTTCTGCTCAGAGTCCATCCAGAGTGATTTCCTTCTTTTCTCATTTTGTTCACATACACAACTCAACAGAAATAATGTGGAACATAATTCAGTGTGGTCTACGTGGTTCCTGAAGCAGGTGCTGCTGCTACTGCTGATCTCAATATTTATGAAAGGAAGTGCCTTCCTTCTCATTTGCACAACCCTAGCAGCTAGTGAAATATTGTCAGTGAGCTCCTTTTGGCTTGTTTCTTCTTTGCATATGTGTAAAAGCTGGGCTGCTTCTCATTCTTTTAAGTGCTTATTGCATATATATTGGAAAAGGCTATATTTTCTGAATTTAAAACCACCAAGAGGTTGTTTTCTGACATTGACAGATTCTGGCAGCATCACAGAACATTGAAAACAGAAGTCTGAGCAGCTGATCAAGCAAACTGCAGCCACCTGAGTAATAAGAAACAAATGTTATCAGGGGTCTTTTCCCAAAGTAAAATCTTTGCAAAGACAGTGAGAGAAGCACAGTGAGTGTGGTAAAAATATTCAGACAGACTACTTTTAAATGCAAAATAAAAAAGGCACTAAAAGGACATGAACGTAGTCACATAATATTTAGCTCTTGTATATAGATCTCCAAGTGCTTTACAAGGTTGAGGTGGTATTGTTATCCCCATGTGATGGGGCTTACTCCCATCACCTGTTAAACAAGGGGTTACTGCCAATTAGTGCACTTGTGATTGGCTACTGCCCCTTGACCAGAGGGGGTGGAGGCTCATTAGGTACCTGGGCCTCATGAGGAAGCTGAGAAGGCAGGAATTATCTGTGAAGAGACCCTAGAGACCACAGGCTCAGCTTGGTGTGGGGAAGTCCTGAAATAGGGCTTAAATGGCAAGAACCCAGGTAGGAGGATTCCTTGGGAGTTGGGTTAGGCTGCTGTGGGGGAGGCCCTGCAACAGGATTAGTGAAAGCCCTTCAGTGGAGCCTGGAAGGGGTGGAAGAGTGATTAGCTCATCAGAGATACGAGCAGCCAGGAGGATCTAGGCACAGGCCTGGGAACCAAAGTGAGACTGTTAAGCATAAGCTGGGGGGAAGCAGCACCAGTGGGGCTTGGAAGAAACAATCCAGTAGGTCTGAAGAAGTAGATCTAGCTGCTTAATACCAGGGCACCTGGGCTGTAACCCAGAGTAGAGCATGGGCTGGATTTCCCCCACCAGCCCCTGAGGGAGCCTGCTTAAGGAATATCAAAAGCCTAGGGTGAGGCTGAAGATTGACCCCCCACAGCACAGACTGAGGAATAATCGGGGGAGGGTGTTGTGTTGAAGGCTCTCTTGTCTTGAGATGCTTTATGAACTTTCAGTGGGACCTTCTTGTTGCCTTGGAAGGGGACTAACCTTCCTGGGACTTAGCCAGAGGGCTGAGCTATGGAAGACCTGGTCAGAGGCAGATGGCCCACAGGAGGCACTGGAGATGAGGACTGTTGCAGTGTTGCCCCTTGACACAAGAGGGCACTATGGGTGGTGACTACATGATCTTCCACCCCCTTGTATAGACAGGATAATTGAGGCAAGGAGAGGCAAAGTGATTTCCACAGGGTCACATGGCAGTCAGCTGTGAACCAGCTGAGTGGTGAACAATGGAGAGGCTAACAGAGGGAGTTTGCCTGGGGAGAGCCCACTGAGGCTTTCATCTTGCAGGCTTCTCTGAGTAGTTACTACAACACCTGAGGAAGCTCTTAGAAGGAAGGTAGTATGGATGGTGAGCATTCAGCTGTTGTTACCTGCACACAATGTGCCATGTTTGTCTTTGTTCTACAGGACAGAAGCGACTTTGTCTGTAGAAAGTGCAAGCTGTTCTCCATGTTGGAAGAGCAGGTTGAAGGTCTGGAGAAACAAGTATCAACCCTGCATTGCATAAGAGAAACTGAAGGTTTCCTGGACAAATGTCAGGATATGCTTCTACGGGCACAAAATTCTGAAGATTCAGAGCAGGCTGCGCAGCGGGGACAGAAGGATGGAGAAGAAATTTGGCAGCATGTGACCTCCAGAAGAAGAAAGGGGAGCATCCATGTACTAGCAATGCAGATACAGATAAGCAACCATTTTCATGTTCTCTCCACAGGTACTAATGCGGAGAGTGGACTAGATGATACATCTGAGGGAAAGGAGCAGAAGGAGACTTTGCCGATTGGAAGGCGTGAGATGCCCTGTCCTAGGGATGGGGGTTCCACAACCACCACTCCCAAGAGAAGGAGGCAGGTGGTGGTCGTCGAGGACTTCCTCCTCAGGGGGACTGAGTCATCTATCTGCCACCCTGACCGGGAAAACCGAGAAGTCTGCTGCTTGCCAGAAGCTAGGATTCACGATGTGACAGAGAGACTGCCAAGACTCATCAAGCCCTCAGATTGCTACCCCTTCTTGCTTCTCCACATGGGCACCAATGATACTGCCAAGAATGACCTTGAGTGGATCGCTGGAGACTACGTGGCTCTGGGAAGAAGGATAAAGGAGTTTGAGGTGCAAGTGGTGTTCTCGTCCATCCTCCCTGTGGAAGGAAAAGGCCCAGGTAGAGACCGTCAAATCGTGGAAGTCAATGAATGGCTATGCAGGTGGTGTCGGAGAGAAGGCTTTGGATTCTTCCTCCAAGAAGGAGGAGTACTAGGCAGAGATGGGCTCCACCTAATGAAGAGAGGGAAGAGCATCTTAGCAAGCAGGCTGGCTAACCTATTGAGGAGGGCTTTAAACTAGGTCCACCGGGGAAGGAGACCAATGCCCTGAGGTAAGTGGGATACCGGGAGAAAGCGCAAACAGGAGAGCGCGAGAGGGGAGGGCTCCTGCCTCATACTGAGAAAGCAGGATGATCAGCGAGTTATCTCAAGTGCCTATACACAAATGCAAGAAGCCTGGGACACAAGCAGGGAGAAATGGAAGTCCTGACACAGTCAAGGAATTATGATGTGATTAGAATAACAGACTTGGTGGGATAACTCACATAACTGGAGTACTGTCATGGATGGATATAAACTGTTCAGGAAGGACAGGCAGGGCAGAAAAGGTGGGGGAGTTGCATTGTATGTAAGAGAGCAGTATGACTGCTCAGAGCTCCAGTATGAAACTGCAGAAAAACCTGAGAGTCTCTGGCTTAAGTTTAGAAGTGTGAGCAACAAGGGTGATGTCATGGTGGGAGTCTGCTATACACCACCGGATGAGAGGGATGAGGTGGACAAGGCTTTCTTCCGGCAACAAACGGAACTTACTAGATCGCAGGCCCTGGTTCTCATGGGAGACTTCAATCACCGTGATATCTGCTGGGAGAGCAATACAGCAGTGCAGAGACAATCTAGGAAGTTTTTGGAAAGTGTAGGGGACAATTTCCTGGTGCAAGTGCTGGAGGAAACAACTAGGAGCAGAGCTCTTCTTGACCTGCTGCTCATAAACTGGAAAGAATTAGTAGGGGAAGCAAAAGTGGATGGAAACCTAGGAGGCAGTGACCATGAGATAGTTGAATTCAGGATGCTGACACAAGGAAGAAAGGAGAGCAGCAGAATATGGACCCTGGACTTCAGAAAAACAGACTTTGACTCCCTCAGGGAACTGATGGGCAGGATCCCCTGGGAGAATAACATGAGGGGGAAAGGAGTCCAGGAGAGCTGTCTGTATTTTAAAGAATCCTTATTGAGGTTACAGGAACAAACCATGCCAATGTGTAGAAAGAATAGTAAATATGGCAAGTGACCAGCTTGGCTTAACAGTGAAATCCTTGCTGATCTTGAACACAAAAAAGAAGCTTACAAGAAGTGGAAGATTATAAAAATATTGCTTGGGCATGCAGGAGGGAAATCAGAGAGGCCAAATAACACCTGGAGTTGCAGCTAGCAAGAGATGTTAAAAGTAACAAGAAGGGTTTCTTCAGGTATGTTAGCAACAAGAAGAAAGTCAAGGAAAGTGTGAGCCCCTTACTGAATGAGGGAGGCAACCTAGTGACAGAGGATGTAGAAAAAGCTAATGTACTCAATGCTTTTTTTGCCTTCGTCTTCACGAACAAGGTCAGCTCCCAGACTACTGCAGTGGGCAGCACAGCATGGGGAGGAGGTGACCAGCCCTCTGTGGAGAAAGAAGTGGTTCGGGACTATTTAGAAAAGCTGGATGAGCACAAGTCCATGGGGCTGGATGCACTGCATGCGAGAACGCTAAAGGAGTTGGCTGATGTGATTGCAGAGCCATTGGCCATTATCTTTGAAAACTCATGGTGACTGGGGGAGGTCCCGGAAAAAGGATAATGTAGTGCCCATCTTTAAAAAAGGGAAGAAGGAGGATCCGGGGAACTATAGGCCAGTCAGCCTCACCTCAGTCCCTGGAAAAATCATGGAGCAGGTCCTCAAGGAGTCAATTCTGAAGCACTTAGAGGAGAAGAAAGTGACCAGGAACAGTCAGCATGGATTCACCAATGCCTGACTAATCTAATTGCCTTCTATGATGAGATAACTGGCTCTGTGGATGAGGGGAAAGCAATGGACATGTTATTCCTTGACTTTAGGAAAGTTTTTGATACGGTCCCCCACAGTATTCTTGCCAGCAAGCTAAAGAAGTATGGGCTGGATGAATGGACTATAAGGTGGATAGAAAGCTGGCTAGATCATCGGGCTCAACAGGTAGTGATCAATGGCTTCATGTCTAGTTGGCAGCCGATATCAAGCGGAGTGCCCCAAGGGTCAGTCCTGGGGCCAGTTTTGTTCAATATCTTAATTAATGATCTGGAGGATGGCGTGGATTGCACCCTCAGCAAGTTTGCAGATGACACTAAACTGGGAGGAGTGGTAGATACGCTGGAGGGTAGGGATAGGATACAGAGCGACCTAGACAAATTAGAGGACTGGGCCAAATGAAATCTGATGAGGTTCAACAAAGACTAGTGCAGAGTCCTGCACTTAGGAGAGAAGAATGCCATGCACTGCTATAGACTAGGGACCAAATGGCTCGGCAGCAGTTCTGCAGAAAAGGACCTAGGGGTTACAGTGGATGAGAAGCTGGATATGAGTCAACAGTGTGCCCTTGTTGCCAAGAAGGCTAATGGCATTTTGGGCTGTATAAGTAGGGGCATTGCCAGCAGATCTAGGGACGTGATCGTTCCCCTCTATTTGACATTGGTGAGGCCTCATCTGGAGTCCTGTGTCTGGTTTTGGGCCCCACACTACAAGAAAAATTGGAAAGCGTCCAGCGGAGGGCAACAAAAATTATTAGGGGACTGGAACACGTGACTTATGAGAAGAGGCTGAGGGAACTGGGATTGTTTAGTCTGCAGAAGAGAAGAATGAGGGAGGATTTGATAGCTGCTTTCAACTACCTGAAAGGGGGTTCCAAAGAGGATGGATCTAGACTGTTCTCAGTGGTAGCAGATGACAGAACAAGGAGTAATGGTCTCAAGTTGCAGAAGGGGAGGTTTAGGTTGGATATTAGGAAAAACTTTTTCACTTGGAGGGTGGTGAAGCACTGGAATGTGTTACCTAGGGACGTGGTGGAATCTCCTTCCTTTGAGGTTTTTAAGATCAGGCTTGACAAAGCCCTGGCTGGGATGATTTAATTGGGGATTGGTCCTGCTTTGAGCAGGAGCTTGGACTAGATGACCCCCGAGGTCCCTTCCAACCTGATATTCTATGACATGCAACTCTGTAGCAGAGCCACTAATGGAAACTAGGTCTCCTGACTACTAAACTAGAGGTTTGTCCTCTAGTACAGTGTATGTGTATGTACCTCTATCCGGATCATAGAGGGATCTGACTATCTGACCAAGTGCTGAGTTACCCAAAAAGTAAAGGAGGGAGAGAGGTTCAGATAGCAGAAAATGTTAAAGTCCTGGTGGCCTGGTTTTCAGAAATGCTGAGCACACTTTTAGTGCCTTTTGATCGTTCAGCACCTCTGAAAATCAAGCCCTAGGCATTCAAGGCCTGGCTCAAATCCAGTTAAACGACAAGTGAAATCACTTCTGTGTAGGCTAATTAGAAGCCAAGTTGTAGGTCTCTGATCTGAACACCCTTGCAATTGCTTGGGTGCTCCCTACAGAATCTGGAGCAGTGGCACAAAAAGAAAAGGAGTACTTTTGGCACCTTAGAGACTAACAAATTTCTTTTTGCGAATACAGACTAACACGGCTACTACTCTGAACTCTTGGTGCACGTTTCTCCACATTACCTTAAGGAGGGGAAGATGATCACTTTCATGACAAAATGAAGCCTCTGAATGTAGAGATGTGCCTGATAAACCTGCTATTGTTCAGCGCATGCAAACAGATCTCTGTGTTTAGGGTTAGGGAGCTGTGGTATAAAAGCTCATGAGAAGCACAATTGCCAGATTCCCTGCTGAGCCGTTTCCTCTTCGCACAGTAGCTGGAGATGGGGACGCTCAGGGGAGGGTCACTTAAATCTGTGATTCTAAGGCCAGATCTATAGTCTAGCAGAGAATGCTCTAACCTGTGCCAGCTGGCAATGGTTTCCAAGGGACAGGTTTCAGAGTAACAGCCGTGTTAGTCTGTATTCTCAAAAAGAAAAGGAGTCCTTGTGGCACCTTAGAGACTAACCAATTTATTTGAGCATGAGCTTTCGTGAGCTACAGCTCACTTCATCAGATGCATACCGTGGAAACTGCAGCAGACTTTATATATACACAGAGAATATGAAACAATACCTCCTCCCACCCCACTGTCCTGCTGGTAATAGCTTATCTAAAGTGAGCAACAGGTTAGGCCATTTCCAGCACAAATCCAGGTTTTCTCACCCTCCACCCCCCCACACAAATTCACTCTCCTGCTGGTGATAGCCCATCCAAAGTGACAGAATGCCATCTGGATCTAGCCAGAATGTGATGTTAGGTGGCACAAGAACTGGGCATGCTGGCTTTGCCATCTGAGAACCCCCCCCCCCCCACACACACACACACAGGCAGGAAATTCTCAGCTGGGTGGATCTGGCTGCTTTCTGGCCCCATAGGTCTGAGAAGCTGCAATCTAATCTGTTTCAATCCTCTTTAGGTTGTTTTATTATCAGCTTTTGACGTGCACCTTTGTTGCCAAAGCTCTTGTAAAACTGTTTCAAAAACTTAAGGGTGAGTAAATCCCCAGTTTCTAAGTTTAAGAACGAGGCTCCTTTGGAGGCAGGGGGTGAGTGTGGAAACTTTCCTGCCATCCAAAAACTACTTGAAATTTCAGTCTGTCAGCTATAAACTATTGTTGGAATTGATTTCAGTGGCTTTTCAGACTCTTAGCTACAACATAGAAAAGGGTAACTGTCTTTGAATGCATGTGCAGCCCTAGGTACTAGGTCTTGCTTGTCCACTTTTGTAGTTTGTTATAAACAAATTATACACATAAGCTCGTTCCAACTGACTAAGATCTCTTTTTCCAGTGATTGGAATGAAGACTGCTATATGAAAGGAGGCAACATTGTAGTTGCTTCACTGTCTTACAGACAAAGAAAGTCCATGTACTTTGACTTCTGTTACTTTTGGAGGTGTGCTCAGGTGGGTGAGGGTTTACAGGATTGGATCCTAACATGTCTATTTGATCTTTCTGTAGTCTTGCTGAATGTTGATACAGTTATTAGCCCTCTTTAAAAGGACATTAGTGGTGGATAGTTAAATCCTGTGTAGATTATTGTAACTTAGTCCTTCCTGGTCTTCCCTTCACCTTGACTCTAAAGCTCCAGCAATTGCAAAAGGCATTTACTCCCCTGCTCCTTTGTATAAAGGAATGGGGATCAATGACATCTGGGTTGAGCTGCACTGGCTGCTGCCATTAGAATGACAGCTACAGTCAGATCTTGCTAATGATAATAGATCTGAATTTACTTGCAGGGCAGCTTCTACATCCTGCTCCTGCAAGTCCGGCTGATTGTCTTTATCCGCCATCCTGCGGTTCAGTCACTATCAGGCTGTGTAATTTTCAAAGAGGTCAATGGAATAATGCAGGGGTGGCCAACCAGTGGCTCTTCAGAAGTTAATATGCAGCTCCTTGTATAGACACCAACTCTGGGACTGGAGCTACACGTGCCAACTTTCCAATGTGCCAGGGGGTGCTCACTGCTCAACGCCTGGCTCTGCCACAGGCTCTGCCCCCACTCCACTCCTTCCTGCCCCCTCCCCTGAGGGGGCTGTGCCCTCACTCCTCTCCCCTTCCCCCCACAGAGCCTCCTGCACGCCACAAAACTGCTGATCAGAGGTGCGGGGAGGGACGCTGATCGGTGGATCTGCCAGTGGGTGAGAGGCGCTGGGGGTGGGGGAGGGAAAAGGGAGCTGATGTGGGCGTGGGGAGGGGGGCTGCTGACGTATTTCTGTGGCTCTTTGGCAATGTACGTTGGTAAATTCTGGCTCCTTCTCAGGCTCGGGTTGGCCACCCCTAGAGTAATGCCTGACTTACTGGTGAAAGCGAGAGCAGAATCAGGCCTTGTAACTTTTTTTAATTTGTCATGCTCTGCCAGGGATTAAAGTTTAAATGAACGTGCAGTATTCCTTGTCAACATTTTGCTTTGACTAACACAGGATTTGAGCATGTGGTCAAAAAATCCTCAATGCAGGAAAAGTAGGTTACTGACTGGTGGGAGATGGCTCCATTATTAATAATCGTCATGCACTAAACAATAAAATAGGTATCTGGCTCTGCACTGACTAGTTAAGACTGTGCCCAGGGACCCAGCTATATGCCCCCACTAGGTTCAAAACTATTCTCCTTTCTTCTCTCTGCCTACAGCTAGAGGGAAACAGGTGACGTCTACACTAGAAACACTACAGCTGCACTGCTGTAGTGTAGATGCATACTACAGCCATGGAAGGGGATCTTCCATCACTGTAGCAAACCCACCTCTCCAAGGCTATGTCTACACTGCGCTTTGCTCGGGGGTGTGGGGGGAAAAAACATGCCACTGACCGACAAAAGTTTTACCGACCAAAAGCGCTGGTGTGGACAGTGCTTTGATGGCAGGAGAACTCTCTCCTCCGGCAAAGAGCAGCTACACTGTGTGCCTTACCGCAGCAAGGCTTTCGCGGAACAGCTGTGTACTGTAAGCTGTGCCGTGTAGATATAGCCCAAGAGGCAGTGCTAGGTCAACAGAAGATGTCTTCTATTGACCTAGCAGTGTCTACACTGGGGCATAGGTTGGCTTAACTAGATCGCGCAGTGCATGAAATTTATTCTTAGCCCTGAGCGATGTAGTTAAGCTGACCTAACTTTGTAGTGTAGCCCAGCCCTAAATCTCAGAGGATCAACTCTTAATTACATGAAGTCAAATCAGAATATAACACAGCCCAAAGTAGCTTGATTCCCAGCTTCTTAATGACCACATCTTGCCTTCAGTTATCGAGGTGTGAGTCTGGAATAACACCAGAACTCAACAGTAATGAAACAAAAGCAGCTAGTAATTCTGAAGAGTACATGGTAGAAGCACAATTCCTAAGCTTTCACAGAAACTCTGAAAATAGGAGACAGATCATCAAATGCATTTCCTAATAAACTAGCTTGTCAGACCAAAGGGTGGGATTTGATATAAAATAAGTGTTTGCAAATTAAGGCCCTGATCCGCAGTTGAAGGTGGGCTCACCCCTGCATCCACATGGAACCCCAATGAAATCAGAAGGGCCCTGATCTTACAGTGGCACCCACATGGATGTCACTGCAAGACTGACCCTGACCCAGTCCTAGAAGCTTTACTCATTCGTTATTTACTCAGGTGAGTCCGGTCCCATTGAAGTCAATGCAAGTCCTTGCCCAAATCGAAAGTGTTGCATGCATGAGCCCTTTGAAACATTTGTTTAAGTTGGACACACGCCCTCCCTTGCGGTGTTTTCCTTCCAAACTTTACATAACTAGGTAGCACAATAGAAAACTGACAGAACAGGCCAGCCAGCTCTCACTGTTGTTTCACTCTCCATTAGCTGAATATAAAAAGTAAGCTAAGCATCACCTGAGAAAAGGAAATACAAATTTGGATTTTTACATGTTTTTTAAAAAAATCCTACTTCTGCTTAGTTTGCTTTTAACTGAGCAAAATAGTCTGTTCCCATAAACTCAAGCCATTGTAACACACAAACTGAAGTGAGAATTCTAAGAAATAGGGTCCTGCCATACCCTCATGAAAATCAATGCTCATTTATGTCAATGACAACAGGCTTAGGCCCAGAATATTTAACCTGCCAATGCCCCTTGGGAAACTAATCATTTTCTAAGATGCTGAAAGAAACCAGACACCATTAGAATAGTTAGACAACCAAAAAGTGTTGCTAGCTACAGTCAGAAGGCCCATCTTGCAAGGATTCTGCACACAGAGCTCCCCTTGAAGGTGATGGAAGTTCAGGATCAGGCCCATCTTCTACCTCTTCAAAAACATTTGCTCTCTGCACAACATTAAGAATACGAGGAAATAGCACACATAGCTATGTTCCCAATAACCATGTCAGCTCACTGTTAGTGTTCTGTGTTTTCAGTTTTTACCAATTATTACTGATCGATTACCAGTTTTTTATTAGAGTTCAGATTTTACTGATTTACAGCCGTTTATCAGTCCACTCAATATTTTTTCTTATTTTTTTTTTTAAATGCGAACACTTTACCAGATTGTTGTGTCCTGCAGCTCTGCAACTGAAGTAGAACACACCGTGCAGGTCAGAAAATCAAACAGTGTTAATATCGCGCTATGATTGGCTCACAAGGAGACACAGCCCTCCTATTCCTTTGTGTCCGTTTAGTGCAGCACTGAATTTAAGCAATCAATCCTTTGCAGATAAAGATAAGGTAAACCCGGGGCAAAAAGGCAAATGTATGCCTGAATACCAACAGAAAAATCCGTGCTTAGAAATTTTCAAGAAAAATGAAGACAGGAGCGAAGAGGATGCATTGCACTGCAAGTCCTGCAGCATTGGGGTCGGGGCATGTGCTGACAGAATAAAGGAGCGTGTCAAAAGTGAGCGACACAAGAAGCTAAAGAAGAAAGTGAGCTTTGGGATAAACAGTCAATATTGGGAGCTTTCACCAGGGCTTTACTGAAAGACAGGACGCTGCGTGATTGGCAGTGAATTTGTGCGTGCTCTTTGTTTCACTGGACAACCACTGTTCGTAGCAGAGGGGCCTCTAGGTGACTTTGTGTGACAATACTCTCCAGCAGCAAAAAACCTGCCTGATGCAGACAACCTCACTCATAAGTATCTGGAAGAAAATGACACTGCTTTAGTATCTAAACTGAACATGGCATCTAGTCTGATTTTTGACAATCTCCTGATGTTTTGGACCATCCGATTTTTGGCCTTTTGTTTTCATTTTTTATTTCAAAGAGAATAAACCCCCATTGTTTTGTGCTGATGTGATATTCATCCCCTTTGCTGACATACATTTTGTTGAGTCAGAAGTAACTAACATGTCTGAGGTGTACCAACTAACTTGGGGAAAATGTGGCCGCAACCGGAGGCGACCCTGGGCTGCTGATAGTGAGGGGGCACAGTGAGGGCAGCCAGCTTCAGCATCAAATCGGGGGAGTGACCTTGCCCAGGCCCCCCACCGCCCTGTGTTCCCTCTACCCACAACTAACACAGATTCTGCTTCCTACATAACTAAGTTTGCACTGGAGATTAAGCTCAACCAGGAACTGGAGCTGCTACGTATTACCTGCCTGATCATCTGATTAACGTTCCGCTCTCAGCAGCTACTGCTACAGAAGAAATGAAAGATGTGAAATCTTGTATCATTGGATTTGGGGCCATTTTCAAGCATGTGAACAAGTTGAAGTCTCTGTTTTACACAGTGCAAGATGAGTGCAGAGCCGACTGACGATTACCTATCCCTGTTATGCCACATCGGTGCATGAGCTTGTACTTCACTGCATATTCTATAAATAATGTGTGGACGGTGCTAATGCCTCCCCTAGATAATCTTGAGTTTGTGGGTTCTAAAAGAGAAACTATGAAATAACCAAAATGACTGCGAGATTCTACACACCCAGGTAATCTTCATTGTTGAAAACTTGGAATCACACTAACCAATTTATTTGAGCATAAGCTTTCGTGAGCTACAGCTCACTTCATCGGATGCATACTGTGGAAAGTGTAGAAGATCTTTTTATACACACAAAGCATGAAAAAATACCTCCCCCCACCCCACTCTCCTGGTGGTAATAGCTTATCTAAAGTGATCAAAGTGAGTGGGGTGGGGGGAGGCCTTTTTTCATGCTTTGTGTGTATAAAAAGATCTTCTACACTTTCCACAGTATGCATCCGATGAAGTGAGCTGTAGCTCACGAAAGCTTATGCTCAAATAAATTGGTTAGTTTCTAAGGTGCCACAAGTACTCCTTTTCTTTTTGCGAATACAGACTAACACGGCTGTTACTCTGAAACCTGGAATCACACTGTGACACACAGAAAACACTGGAGTTTTCTCCAACTACTGCCAACACAGGTTTCAGAGTAGCAGCCGTGTTAGTCTGTATCCGCAAAAAGAAAAGGAGGACTTGTGGCACCTTAGAGACTAACCAATTTATTTGAGCATAAGCTTTCGTGAGCTACAGCTCACTTCATCAGATGCATTCAGTGGAAAATACAGTGGGGAGATTTATATACACAGAGAACATGAAACAATGGGTGTTACCATACACACTGTAACGAGAGTGATCAGGTAAGGTGAGCTATTAGCAGCAGGAGAGCGGGGGGAAAAACCTTTTGTAGTGATGATCAAGGGGGGAGAATAAACTAGGGAAATAGTTTTACTTTGTATAATGACCCATCCACGCCCAGTCTTTATTCAAGCCTAAGTTAATTGTATCCAGTCTGCAAATTAATTCCAATTCAGCATTCTCTCCTTGGAGTCTGTTTTTGAAGTTTTTTTTGTTGAAGAATTGCCACTTTTTGGTCTGTAATCAAGTGATCAAAGAGATTGAAATGTTCTCCAACTGGTTTTTGAATGTTATAATTCTTGACGTCTGATTTGTGTCCATTTATTCTTTTACGTAGAGACTGTCCAGTTTGACCAATGTACATGGCAGAGGGGCATTGCTGGCACATGATGGCATAAATCACATTGGTGGATGTGCAGGTGAACGAGCCTCTGATAGTGTGGCTGATGTTATTAGGCCCTGTGATGGTGTCCCCTGAATAGATATGTGGGCACAATTGGCAACGGGCTTTGTTGCAAGGATAAGTTCCTGGGTTAGTGGTTCTATTGTGTGGTATGTGGTTGTTGGTGAGTATTTGCTTCAGGTTGCGGGACTGTCTGTAGGCAAGGACTGGCCTGTCTCCCAAGATTTGTGAGAGTGTTGGGTCATCCTTTAGGATAGGTTGTAGATCCTTAATAATGCGTTGGAGGGGTTTTAGTTGGGGGCTGAAGGTGACGGCTAGTGGCGTTCTGTTATTTTCTTTGTTAGGCCTGTCCTGTAGTAGGTAACTTCTGGGAACTCTTCTGGCCCTATCAATCTGTTTCTTTACTTCCGCAGGTGGGTATTGTAGTTGTAAGAAAGCTTGACAGAGATCTTGTAGGTGTTTGTCTCTGTCTGAGGGGTTGGAGCAAATGCGGTTGTATCGCAGAGCTTGGCTGTAGACGATGGATCGTGTGGTGTGGTCAGGGTGAAAGCTGGAGGCATGCAGGTAGGAATAGCGGTCAGTAGGTTTCCGGTATAGGGTGGTGTTTATGTGACCATTGTTTATTAGCACTGTAGTGTCCAGGAAGTGGATCTCTTGTGTGGACTGGACCAGGCTGAGGTTGATGGTGGGATGGAAATTGTTGAAATCATGGTGGAATTCCTCAAGGGCTTCTTTTCCACGGGTCCAGAGGATGAAGATGTCATCAATATAGCGCAAGTAGAGTAGGGGCTTTAGGGGATGAGAGCTGAGGAAGCGTTGTTCTAAATCAGCCATAAAAATGTTGGCATATTGTGGGGCCATGTGGGTACCCATAGCAGTGCCGCTGATCTGAAGGTATACATTGTCCCCAAATGTGAAATAGTTATGGGTAAGGACAAAGTCACAAAGTTCAGCCACCAGGTTAGCCGTGACATTATCGGGGATAGTGTTCCTGACGGCTTGTAGTCCATCTTTGTGTGGAATGTTGGTGTAGAGGGCTTCTACATCCATAGTGGCCAGGATGGTGTTATCAGGAAGATCACCGATGGATTGAAGTTTCCTCAGGAAGTCAGTGGTGTCTCGAAGGTAGCTGGGAGTGCTGGTAGCGTAGGGCCTGAGGAGGGAGTCTACATAGCCAGACAATCCTGCTGTCAGGGTGCCAATGCCTGAAATGATGGGGCGCCCAGGAGTTCCAGGTTTATGGATCTTGGGTAGTAGATAGAATATCCCAGGTCGGGGTTCCAGGGGTGTGTCTGTGTGGATTTGATCTTGTGCTTTTTCAGGAAGTTTCTTGAGCAAATGCTGTAGTTGCTTTTGGTAACTCTCAGTGGGATCATAGGGTAATGGCTTGTAGAAACTCGTGTTGGAGAGCTGCCGAGCAGCCTCTTGTTCATATTCCGACCTATTCATGATGACAACAGCACCTCCTTTGTCAGCCTTTTTGATTATGATGTCAGAGTTGTTTCTGAGGCTGTGGGTGGCATTGCGTTCCGCATGGCTGAGGTTAGGGGGCAAGTGATGCTGCTTTTCCACAATTTCAGCCCGTGCACGTCGGCGGAAGCACTCTATGTAGAAGTCCAGTCTGCTGTTTCGACCTTCAGGAGGAGTCCACCTAGAATCCTTCTTTCTGTAGTGTTGGTAGGGAGACCTCTGTGGATTAGTATGTTGTTCAGAGGTATTTTGGAAATATTCCTTGAGTCGGAGACGTTGAAAATAGGATTCTAGGTCACCACAGAACTGTATCATATTCATGGGGGTGGAGGGGCAGAAGGAGAGGCCCCGAGATAGAACAGCTGCTTCTGCTGGGCTGAGAGTATAGTTGGATAGGTTAACAATATTGCTAGGTGGGTTGAGGGAACCATTGCTGTGGCCCCTTGTAGCATGTAGCAGTTTAGAAAGTTTAGTGTCCTTTTTCTTTTGTAGAGAAGCAAAGTGTGCGTTGTAAATGGCTTGTCTAGTTTTAGTAAAATCCAGCCACGAGGAAGTTTGTGTGGAAGGTTGGTTTTTTATGAGAGTATCCATTTTTGAGAGCTCATTCTTAATCTTTCCCTGTTTGCTGTAGAGGATGTTGATCAGGTGGTTCCGCAGTTTCTTTGAGAGTGTGTGGCACAAGCTGTCAGCATAGTCTGTGTGGTATGTAGATTGTAATGGATTTTTTACCTTCAGTCCTTTTGGTACGATGTCCATCTGTTTGCATTTGGAAAGGAAGATGATGTCTGTCTGTATCTGTGCAAGTTTTTTCATGCAGTTGATAGATTTCCACTCCATACGGCTAAATGCAGTGCCTTGCATAATGACAGGTTTCAGAGTAACAGCCGTGTTAGTCTGTATTCGCAAAAAGAAAAGGAGTACTTGTGGCACCTTAGAGACTAACCAATTTATTTGAGCATGAGCTTTCGTGAGCTACAGCTCACTTCATCAGATGTATACCGTGGAAACTGCAGCAGACTTTATATATACACAGAGAATATGAAACAATACCTCCTCCCACCCCACTGTCCTGCTGGTAATAGTTTATCTAAAGTAATCGTCAGGTTAGGCCATTTCCAGCACAAATCCAGGTTTTCTCACCCTCCACCCCCCCACACAAATTCACTCTCCTGCTGGTGATAGCCCATCCAAAGTGACAACTCTTTACACAATGTGCATGATAATGAAGTTAGGCCATTTCCTGCACAAATCCAGGTTCTCTCACTCCCTCACCCCCCTCCAGAAACCACCCCCATACACACACAGACTCACTCTCCTGCTGGTAATAGCTCGTCCAAACTGACCACTCTCCAAGTTTAAATCCAAGTTAAACCAGAACATCTGGGGGGGTGGGGGGTAGGAAAAAACAAGAGGAAATAGGCTACCTTGCATAATGACTTAGCCACTCCCAGTCTCTATTTAAGCCTAAATTAATAGTATCCAATTTGCAAATGAATTCCAATTCAGCAGTTTCTCGCTGGAGTCTGGATTTGAAGTTTTTTTGTTTTAAGATAGCGACCTTCATGTCTGTGATTGCGTGACCAGAGAGATTGAAGTGTTCTCCGACTGGTTTATGAATGTTATAATTCTTGACATCTGATTTGTGTCCATTTATTCTTTTACGTAGAGACTGTCCAGTTTGACCAATGTACATGGCAGAGGGGCATTGCTGGCACATGATGGCATAAATCACATTGGTGGATGTGCAGGTGAACGAGCCTCTGATAGTGTGGCTGATGTTATTAGGCCCTGTGATGGTGTCCCCTGAATAGATGTCAAGAATTATAACATTCATAAACCAGTCGGAGAACACTTCAATCTCTCTGGTCACGCAATCACAGACATGAAGGTCGCTATCTTAAAACAAAAATCTTCAAATCCAGACTCCAGCGAGAAACTGCTGAATTGGAATTCATTTGCAAATTGGATACTATTAATTTAGGCTTAAATAGAGACTGGGAGTGGCTAAGTCATTATGCAAGGTAGCCTATTTCTTCTTGTTTTTTCCTACCCCCCCTCCCCCCAGATGTTCTGGTTTAACTTGGATTTAAACTTGGAGAGTGGTCAGTTTGGACGAGCTATTACCAGCAGGAGAGTGAGTCTGTGTGTGTATGGGGGTGGTTTTTGGAGGGGGGTGAGGGAGTGAGAGAACCTGGATTTGTGCAGGAAATGGCCTAACTTCATTATCATGCACATTGTGTAAAGAGTTGTCACTTTGGATGGGCTATCACCAGCAGGAGAGTGAATTTGTGTGGGGGGGTGGAGGGTGAGAAAACCTGGATTTGTGCTGGAAATGGCCTAACCTGACGATTACTTTAGATAAGCTATTACCAGCAGGACAGTGGGGTGGGAGGAGGTATTGTTTCATATTCTCTGTGTATATATAAAGTCTGCTGCAGTTTCCACGGTATACATCTGATGAAGTGAGCTGTAGCTCACGAAAGCTCATGCTCAAATAAATTGGTTAGTCTCTAAGGTGCCACAAGTACTCCTTTTCTTTTTGCGAATACAGACTAACACGGCTGTTACTCTGAAACCTGTCATTATGCAAGGCACTGCATTTAGCCGTATGGAGTGGAAATCTATCAACTGCATGAAAAAACTTGCACAGATACAGACAGACATCATCTTCCTTTCCAAATGCAAACAGATGGACATCGTACCAAAAGGACTGAAGGTAAAAAATCCATTACAATCTACATACCACACAGACTATGCTGACAGCTTGTGCCACACGCTCTCAAAGAAACTGCGGAACCACCTGATCAACATCCTCTACAGCAAACAGGGAAAGATTAAGAATGAGCTCTCAAAAATGGATACTCTCATAAAAAACCAACCTTCCACACAAACTTCCTCGTGGCTGGATTTTACTAAAACTAGACAAGCCATTTACAACGCACACTTTGCTTCTCTACAAAAGAAAAAGGACACTAAACTTTCTAAACTACTACATGCTACAAGGGGCCACAGCAATGGTTCCCTCAACCCACCTAGCAATATTGTTAACCTATCCAACTATACTCTCAGCCCAGCAGAAGCAGCTGTTCTATCTCGGGGCCTCTCCTTCTGCCCCTCCACCCCCATGAATATGATACAGTTCTGTGGTGACCTAGAATCCTATTTTCGACGTCTCCGACTCAAGGAATATTTCCAAAATACCTCTGAACAACATACTAATCCACAGAGGTCTCCCTACCAACACTACAGAAAGAAGGATTCTAGGTGGACTCCTCCTGAAGGTCGAAACAGCAGACTGGACTTCTACATAGAGTGCTTCCGCCGACGTGCACAGGCTGAAATTGTGGAAAAGCAGCATCACTTGCCCCATAACCTCAGCCATGCGGAACGCAATGCCACCCACAGCCTCGGAAACAACTCTGACATCATAATCAAAAAGGCTGACAAAGGAGGTGCTGTTGTCATCATGAATAGGTCGGAATATGAACAAGAGGCTGCTCGGCAGCTCTCCAACACGAGTTTCTACAAGCCATTACCCTATGATCCCACTGAGAGTTACCAAAAGCAACTACAGCATTTGCTCAAGAAACTTCCTGAAAAAGCACAAGATCAAATCCACACAGACACACCCCTGGAACCCCGACCTGGGATATTCTATCTACTACCCAAGATCCATAAACCTGGAACTCCTGGGCGCCCCATCATTTCAGGCATTGGCACCCTGACAGCAGGATTGTCTGGCTATGTAGACTCCCTCCTCAGGCCCTACGCTACCAGCACTCCCAGCTACCTTCGAGACACCACTGACTTCCTGAGGAAACTTCAATCCATCGGTGATCTTCCTGATAACACCATCCTGGCCACTATGGATGTAGAAGCCCTCTACACCAACATTCCACACAAAGATGGACTACAAGCCGTCAGGAACACTATCCCCGATAATGTCACGGCTAACCTGGTGGCTGAACTTTGTGACTTTGTCCTTACCCATAACTATTTCACATTTGGGGACAATGTATACCTTCAGATCAGCGGCACTGCTATGGGTACCCGCATGGCCCCACAATATGCCAACATTTTTATGGCTGATTTAGAACAACGCTTCCTCAGCTCTCATCCCCTAAAGCCCCTACTCTACTTGCGCTATATTGATGACATCTTCATCCTCTGGACCCATGGAAAAGAAGCCCTTGAGAAATTCCACCATGATTTCAACAATTTCCATCCCACCATCAACCTCAGCCTGGACCAGTCCACACAAGAGATCCACTTCCTGGACACTACAGTGCTCATAAACAATGGTCACATAAACACCACCCTATACCGGAAACCTACTGACCGCTATTCCTACCTGCATGCCTCCAGCTTTCACCCTGACCACACCACACGATCCATCGTCTACAGCCAAGCTCTGCGATACAACCGCATTTGCTCCAACCCCTCAGACAGAGACAAACACCTACAAGATCTCTGTCAAGCTTTCTTACAACTACAATACCCACCTGCGGAAGTAAAGAAACAGATTGATAGGGCCAGAAGAGTTCCCAGAAGTTACCTACTACAGGACAGGCCTAACAAAGAAAATAACAGAACGCCACTAGCCGTCACCTTCAGCCCCCAACTAAAACCCCTCCAACGCATTATTAAGGATCTACAACCTATCCTAAAGGATGACCCAACACTCTCACAAATCTTGGGAGACAGGCCAGTCCTTGCCTACAGACAGCCCCGCAACCTGAAGCAAATACTCACCAACAACCACATACCACACAATAGAACCACTAACCCAGGAACTTATCCTTGCAACAAAGCCCGTTGCCAATTGTGCCCACATATCTATTCAGGGGACACCATCACAGGGCCTAATAACATCAGCCACACTATCAGAGGCTCGTTCACCTGCACATCCACCAATGTGATTTATGCCATCATGTGCCAGCAATGCCCCTCTGCCATGTACATTGGTCAAACTGGACAGTCTCTACGTAAAAGAATAAATGGACACAAATCAGATGTCAAGAATTATAACATTCATAAACCAGTCGGAGAACACTTCAATCTCTCTGGTCACGCAATCACAGACATGAAGGTCGCTATCTTAAAACAAAAAAACTTCAAATCCAGACTCCAGCGAGAAACTGCTGAATTGGAATTCATTTGCAAATTGGATACTATTAATTTAGGCTTAAATAGAGACTGGGAGTGGCTATTTCCTCTTGTTTCTTCCTACCCCCCCATCCCCCCAGATGTTCTGGTTTAACTTGGATTTAAACTTGGAGAGTGGTCAGTTTGGACGAGCTATTACCAGCAGGAGAGTGAGTCTGTGTGTGTATGGGGGTGGTTTTTGGAGGGGGGTGAGGGAGTGAGAGAACCTGGATTTGTGCAGGAAATGGCCCAACTTCATTATCATGCACATTGTGTAAAGAGTTGTCACTTTGGATGGGCTATCACCAGCAGGAGAGTGAATTTGTGTGGGGGGGTGGAGGGTGAGAAAACCTGGATTTGTGCTGGAAATGGCCTAACCTGACGATTACTTTAGATAAGCTATTACCAGCAGGACAGTGGGGTGGGAGGAGGTATTGTTTCATATTCTCTGTGTATATATAAAGTCTGCTGCAGTTTCCACGGTATACATCTGATGAAGTGAGCTGTAGCTCACGAAAGCTCATGCTCAAATAAATTGGTTAGTCTCTAAGGTGCCACAAGTACTCCTTTTCTAAATGTGAAATAGTTATCGGTGAGGTCAAAGTCACAAAGTTCAGCCACCAGGTTTGCCGTGACATTATCGGAGATACTGTTCCTGATGGCTTGTAGTCCATCTTTGTGTGGAATGTTGGTGTAGAGGGCTTCTACATCCATAGTGGCTAGGATGGTGTTTTCAGGAAGATCACCGATGGATTATAGTTTCCTCAGGAAGTCAGTGGTGTCTCAAAGATAGCTGGAAGTGCTGGTAGCATAGGGCCTGAGGAGGGAGTCTACATAGCTAGACAATCCTGCTGTCTGGGTGCCAATGCCTGAGATGATGGGGCGTCCAGGATTTCCAGGTTTATGGATCTTGGGTAGCAGATAGAATACCCCTGGTCAGGGTTCCAGGGGTGTGTCTGTGCGGATTTGTTCTTGTGCTTTTTCAGGGAGTTTCTTGAGCAAATGCTGTAGTTTCTTTTGGTAACCCTCAGTGGGGTCAGAGGGTAATGGCTTGTAGAAAGTGGTGTTGGAGAGCTGCCTAGCAGCCTCTTGTTCATATTCCGACCTATTCATGATGACGACAGCACCTCCTTTGTCAGCCTTCTTGATTATGATGTCAGAGTTGTTTCTGAGGCTGTGAATGGCATTGTACTCTGCATGGTTGAGGTTATGGGGCAAGTGCTGCTGCTTTTCCACAATTTCAGCCCGTGCACGTCGGCGGAAGCACTCTGTGTAGAAGTCCAGTCTGTTGTTTTGACCTTCAGGAGGAGTCCACCCAGAATTGGCCAATACAGATGTTTCACCAGGTCCTAACAACCAAAATCTCAGCTGAAGGGAGCACAAAAGCTGCAGGAGAAACATACAATGAAAACCCAGCTGTTTCTGGAAATCTTTCGCACCCCGCAACATGAGAGAACTAAAAAAGCATTTAAAACCTTCAGCACAATGTTCAGCGAGAAATGGGAGACAACCATGGCCTGTAATCTGAACCCCAAAGTGGGTGCCAAAGATTCTTTTTGGAATGTCATGCAGGTGTTGCACCCCTTCCTCAAGGTGAATTTTGCAGCAGACTGTGACCATTATGCCAGAGTGCTTCAATCATTTGCCACTAAGATGACATTTCAAATCTGAAATGGGAAAAAGTGCCACAAGTCCTCCTGTTCTTTTTGCGGATACAGACTAACACGGCTGCTACTCTGAAACCTATGACTCTGTAGTGCCTCATTCACTGATTTCAATGGATCTCTGTGTGGGTGCAGGCGTCTGCTTGCATGGAGCTCACTGTTACTCTAAAATTGCGGTCTCTATACTACGGGGAACGCATGTCCAAGTGAAAACAAATGTGTGTGTTGTTGAATGAATGCAAAATAAAGTACACCTCTCACCACGGACTCTAACAGTCAGTAATTCATGTTTCCTAGGGGTCATACGCATTCATTCTCCTCCCAATAAAACTAGAGGAAATGTCTGACAGCCCTCCCAAAAGTGGAATATTGAGTGCGCTTCACCCTCATCTCCACGGTAGCAGGGAATCTTGGCAGTCAGCAGGTTTTTTTCAGACTATTGACTTGCTGTCAAAATGTCCCAAATTCTCCCTACTGAGGTCAGACCCATAGGCAGATTTGGGGAGGCATGGCAGGGCATTGTCACCCTCCCTCCCCCCCAAAGCTGCAAGCCTCAGGCAGGCAGCCTGAGTGTGCAATGTAATGAGATCTGGAGAGCAGACAAGAAACTGCTGCTACTAGCTTGGTGCCTGTGAGGCAGGGAGTCAGGATTTTGTTTATAAACAGAGTGATTAACAGGTGATTAAGATAAGAAAGGGCTGTTAGGATGTTTCCTAAAGTTAAATGATCTGTTCCAAACCTGGTGAACTGCAAAAAGTAAGTAGCCTAAATGATAGAAAGTAATTGTAGATTTTTCCACAATTGTTTCAATTGTTGTATTCTAGAGGTAGGAACAAAGTCACTAATATCTTTCTTTGAGACGATAACTGGTTTTTTTTAGACAAAAGAAATGCTAGTAGATCTAATCTACTTGGATTTCATAAGGCATTTGATACTGTTCCAAATGAGAAATTATTAGTTAATTGTGAGAAGATGGGGATTAATATGAGAACTAAAAGGTGGATAAGGAACTGATTAAAGGGGAGACTGCAATAGGTCACACTGAAAGGTGAACTGTCAGGCTGGAAGGAGGTTACTAGCAGAGTTTCTTAGGGATTAGTTTTGGGACTAATCTTATTTAACATTTTTATTACTGACCTTGGCACAAAATTGATAGCGTGCTAATAAAATTTGCAGATGACACAAAGTTGGGAGGTATTGCCAACATGGAGGAGGACTGGAATATCATACAAGAAAATCTGGATGACCTTGTAAACTGGAGTAATAGAAATGGGATAAAATTTAATAGTTCAACACGCAAGGTCATGCATTTAGGAACCAACCAACAAGAATTTTTGCTATAAACTGGGGACTTATCAGTTGGAATTGACAGAGAAGGAGAAAGACCGGGGTGTATTGCTTGATCACAGGATGATGTGGCTATGAAAAAGGCTAACGCGGTCCTGGGGTGCATCAGGCAAAGTATTTCCAGAAGAGACAGGGAAGTGTTAGTGTCATTATACAAGGCACTGGGGAGACTCATCTGGAACACTGTGTGCAGTTCTGGTCTCCCATGTTTAAGAAAGATTAATTCAAACTGGAACAGGTGCAGAGAAGGGCTACTAGGATGATCTGAGGAATTGAAAACTTGGCTTGTTTAGCCTAACCAAAAGAAGGCTGAGGAGAGAGATGATTGCTCTCTATAAATACATCAGTGGGATAAATACCAGGGACCCATGTTCCCTCTAAGCTGTGCGACTGCGCAGCTGCCTATTAGGCCTCACGCAGGGCCTCAGGGCTGCGGTGGGGAGAGATGCCTTTCCCCCAGCACGGACCCACCATGGCAAGGAGAGACGCCTCTCCCCACTGGCCCCATTGGGGACCTGTCATGGCTGAGGGAGAGGAGCCCAGCCCAGGACCGCCGGAGCTGCTGGGGAGAGGAGCCCCTCCTCTGGCCCAACCCAGCCCTGGCCTGCTGGAGCTGCCACAGTCAGGGAGAGGCGCCTCTCCCCTGGCCCCGAGCTGCTGTGGTGAGAGAGGGCTGGGGGGAGTCCTCTCTCCCCACCGCAGCCCCGGGGCAGCCTGCTCCCCAGACCCCTCAACCCGGCCCCACCCCAGAGCCCGCACCCCCCTCCCACACCCTAACCCTCTGCCCCAGCCCTGAGCCCCCTCCCTCACCCTGAACCCCTCATCCCCAGCCCCACCCCAGAGCCTTCACCCCAGCCGGAGCCCCCATCCCGGCAACCCTCTGCCCCAGCCCTGAGCTCCCTCACGCACCCTGAACCCCTCATCCCCGGCCCCACCCCAGAGCCCGCAGCCCCCTCCCACACCCTAACCCTCTGCCCCAGCCCTGAGCTCCCTCACGCACCCCGAACCCCTCATCCCCGGCCCCACCCCAGAGCCCGCAGCCCACTCCCACACCCTAACCCTCTGCCCCAGCCCTGAGCTCCCTCACGCACCCCGAACCCCTCATCCCCAGCCCCACCCCAGAGCCTTCACCCCAGCCGGAGCCCCCATCCCGGCAACCCTCTGCCCCAGCCCTGAGCTCCCTCATCCACCCTGAACCCCTCATCCCCGGCCCCACCCCAGAGCCCACACCCCCAGCCAGAGTCCTCACACCCCCACACACACCCCAATCCTCTGCCCCAGCCCTGAGTCCCCTCCTACACGCCGAACCCCTCAGCCCCACCCCCGCTACATGAATTTTGTTACGTACACCAATATGAAGGCGATGTGTCACACATCCAGGGCCGGCTCCAGGCACCAGCCTTCCAAGCAGGTGCTTGGGGCGGCAGTTAGAAGGGGGCGGCAGTCCGTGTCCCGCGGTGGCAATTCGGCAGCAGCTCCACCGCTCTTCCCGCTGCGGCGGCTTTCAGGTGGCATCTCTGGTGCTGTTGCGGCAGGGGCAATTCGGCGGCGACTGGTTGGGGTGGCAAAATTGGTAGAGCCGCTCCTGTACACATCACCTCCATATTGGTGCATGTAACAAAATTCATTCCACACGTGGCTGTAAAAAATTAGAGGGAACACTGCCAGGGACTGAGAGGAGTTATTTAAGTTAAGCGCCATTGTGCACCCCAGAACAAATGGATATAAACTGGCCATCAACAAGTTTAGGCTTGAAATCGGGCGAAGATTTCTAACCATCAGAGCAGTAAAGTTCTGGAGCAGCCTCTCAAAAGAAGCAGTGGGGGGAAAAAAAACTAACTGGCTTCAAGCCTGAGCTTGATAAGTTTGTGGAGGGGCTGATATGACAAGACTACCTACAATGGTGTGTGGCCCATCGGCGACAGCCTGTAGCAAAAATCCCAGTGGCTAGAGATGGGACACTAGATGGGGAGGGCTCTGAGTTACTGCAGAGAATTCTTTCCCAGGTATCTTCCTGGTGGGTCTTGCCCACATGCTCAGGGTCTAACTGATCACCATATTTGGGGCCAGGAAGGAACTTTCCCCCAGGTCGGATTAGCAGAGACCCTGGGGGTTTTTGGCCTTCCTCTGCAGCATGGGTCACTTGCAGGTTTAAACTAGTGTAAATGGTGAATTCTCTTGCAGCTTGAAGTCTTTAAATCCTGATTTGAGGACTTCAGTAACTCAGCCAGAGGTTAGGGGTCTATTACAGCAGTGGGTAGGTAAGATTCTGTGGCCTGCAAGGTGCAGGAGGTCAGACTAGATGATCACGATAGTCCTTTCTGACTTCAGTAAAGCGTATCTGAGTAAGAATATACATTACAATTTTAAACCTAACCAGTGTCCCTTAAGTGACTTGCCACGAGATATCAGAACATGTTAGTATTAGAGCTGGGTGGGTCTAATATTTATTTAATTTTCTTTCTTGATATAGGAATTAGATACAATGCTCTTGTCAGATAATTTCTAAATTATCTGAAAAAAAACCTAGAGTTTTCAGTTGCCCAAGTATCCCCTAGAATCACAGTTAATGTTGCCCCTCCACCCCTGAAAAATCTGAAATGGCGCCCCTGTGAACAGGCATGGAATTCCCACCCCTCCTCCCCCCCACACACACACCACATGTGGTCCCATTGGCCTGACTGGAGCTGCCCACCCCCATCCCAGTATAGAAGTCAGACTACACCTATGATCAGATCTGGTGACACAATTTACAGAGCATTTACTGTACTGTGTGGGTTTGGAGAGGGAGCAAATATCCCTCCCAAATGCACAGACGAACTGCAGATATAGATGTCAAGGCTGAATTCCCACACTGTCAGTCTGAGCGCAGAAGGTAGGGGCCTGCAAGGATTCTAAAAATTAATACTTGCCACTCCAGGCTTGTATTAAACTCCCAAGGTTACAGCTTCTCTCTGACCTTGGCTTGGTAAACGTTGCCACCACCAAAATGCAAAAAAACCCAAAACCCTTAGACCCAGGAAGGAACACTTGGGAATTCTTTCCTTTGGGGTAACCTCAAGCTCTTTCATCCCCCCGGGGAAGAGCTGAGAAAGAAAACAAGGGAATTTAGCTGTGGCCACCAGCTAATCAAACAGCATATACACAAACCTCTTAGGACGCAAAAATCCTAATCCTTCTTTAAAAAGGTAAATTTTATTAACAAAAACAAAACAAAAAGAAAGAAAATACATCTGGAACTTCACTTTTGCTAGATTTTAAAAGAGCAATTTCCAAAACTGAAGCACCCAAAATAGCTTTCTTAGGGGTTCAGCTTAAAGGTTACAAGCAAATAAAAGCATCTGGGGTTAGCACAGAGGAGATCCACAAGTCAAAATAAAGAATAAACCTGATTGCATTTATCTAAACATTCCCTATCCAAATGATTCCTTCTAGGTATGGAAGATTATTTTTCATACTTGGTTCAAACTTTACACGGCATTCCTGCTTATAGCATTGATGCTCTGTCCCTTGTTCTCCAGAGAACAACAGACAAAGGGAAAGTTTCTTTCCCAATTTTAAAAAGTTCTAGCATTCCCATTGGCTCTTTTGGTCAGGTGCCCACTCCTGTTCTTTTACCTGTGGGCTTGTTAACTCTTTACAGATAAAGGAAGCAGAGAACAGCTACCAAGAGGGATTTTACAGCTAACTAGCTGGCTGGGTGTCCATCAAAGGGGGCTACTCCCCCTCCCACCCCTTCATGTATCACAATATATTTTCCACAATTTTGGTTTCACTGTAAAGTAATTGTATTTTACTGGAGAATTGCTTGGACCACTAGAAGCAAAATTTGACTTGAGTTACAATGGCCTGAGAATTTTCTTATGTGAACCACATTCTGCATGGATGTATGGGGAAGGAAGGGCACAGATAGCCTGCTTGGAGAGGACAGCCACCCAGAATCCTTTACCTGGAGCTGCCTGAGCACAAGGGGTGTTTGGGCTTAAGTTTGGGTGTAAAAGCTTAAACAAAGGCCATCCCTTTCTCATAAGGCAACTGATCAGTAGATGTGGGCTCAGTTCCTGTCTCTGCTGCAGACTCCTTGGGCAAGTCACTCAATCTCTGTGCCTCAAGTTCTGCCCCTCTAAGCCACAGATAATCATTCTGTCCTGCCTGTTTAGATTGTAAGCTCTTTGGGGCAGGGACTATCTTATTGTCTGTTTCTACAGCACCTAGAACAATGGGGCCCTGATCTCAGTTGGGGCCTCTAGGTGGTACTGGGATGCAAATAATGGTAATAGTGAGGCTAAGGTCTCACCCCCCTCTCCAACAGCTTGTAAACCAGGCTAGCCTGGAGGGAGTGGACAGAGCATCATAGCAGAAGGCAATGGTAGCCAGTCCTCTGTGCGTGCCCAGCATACCTGCAGACATTTTGCCTTTGGGTGCTTCTGGGTAGCTACTGCTGAGCCCACTAAGAGCCTGTGCCCTTAAAAACCACAACCTTCCCTGGCAATTGTTATATTTTGAGGTACAAAGTCTGAGTGCAGATAACCACTTGATTTAGATGATGGGTTACATTTTATGGTTGCTGCTTATTTGTACTGTGGCTAATATATTTTGAAGAGATAACCGATGGTTACTCAGACATACAATAAATGCCATATTGCAAAGATCAGTATCCCACTTGCTATGCTGATAGCTCAGTATTGTTATGGTTCTTGTACCTTGAGCTCTAGAGACAGTGCTGGTACCAGATAACACTTCAGAATCAAAAAGAAAAGGAGTACTTGTGGCACCTTAGAGACTAACCAATTTATTTGGGCATAAGCTTTCGTGAGCTACAGCTCAATTCATCGGATGCATACTGTGGAAAATTTAGAAGATCTTATTATATACACACAAAGCATGAAAAAATACCTCCTCCCACCCCACTCTCCTGCTGGTAATAGCTTATTTAAAGTGATCAATCTTCTTACAATGTGTATGATCGTCAAGTTGGGCCATTTCCAGCACAAATCCAGGTTTTCTCACCCTCCCCCACCCACACACACAAACTCACTCTCCGGCTGGTAATAGCTTATCTAAAGTGACCACTCTCCTTACAATGTGTATGATAATCAAGGTGGGCCATTTCCAACACAAATCCAGGTGTTCTCACCCCCCAACTCCCCACCAACTTACTCTCCTGCTGGTAATAGCTTATCCAAAGTGACCACTCTCCTTACATTGTATATGATAATCAAGGTGGGCCATTTCCAGCAGAAATCCAAGGTTTTGGAATGTCAAAACAAGAATGTCGGGGGGTGGGATAGGAAAAAACAAGGGGAAATAGGCTACCTTGCATAATGACTAAGCCACTCCCAGCCTCTATTCAAGCCTGACAGCAGGATTGTCTGGCTATGTAGACTCCCTCTTCAGACCCTAACATGTAGACTCCCTCCTCAGGCCCTACGCTACCAGCACTCCCAGCTACCTTTGAGACACCACTGACTTCCTGAGGAAACTACAGTCCATCGGTGATCTTCCTGATAACACCATCCTGGCCACTATGGATGTAGAAGACCTCTACACCAACATTCCACACAAAGATGGACTACAAGCCGTCAAGAACACTATCCCCGATAATGTCACGGCTAACCTGGTGGCTGAACTTTGTGACTTTGTCCTTACCCATAACTATTTTACATTTGGGGACAATGTATACCTTCAGATCAGCGGCACTGCTATGGGTACCCGCATGGCCCCACAGTATGCCAACATTTTTATGGCTGATTTAGAACAACGCTTCCTCAGCTCTCATCCCCTAACGCCCTTACTCTACTTGCGCTATATTGATGACATCTTCATCCTCTGGACCCATGGAAAAGAAGCCCTTGAGGAATTCCACCATGATTTCAACAATTTCCAACCTACCATCAACCTCAGCCTGGACCAGTCCACACAAGAGATCCACTTCCTGGACACTACAGTGCTAATAAACAATGGTCACATAAACACCACCCTATACCGGAAACCTACTGACCGCTATGCCTACCTACATGCCTCCAGCTTTCACCCTGACCACACCACACAATCCATCGTCTACAGCCAAGCTCTGCGATACAACCGCATTTGCTCCAACCCCTCAGACAGAGACAGACACCTACAAGATCTCTATCAAGCATTCTTACAACTACAATACCCACCTGCGGAAGTGAAGAAACAGATTGATAGAGCCAGAAGAGTTCCCAGAAGTCACCTACTACAGGACAGGCCTAACAAAGAAAATAACAGAATGCCACTAGCCGTCACCTTCAGCCCCCAACTAAAACCCCTCCAACGCATTATTAAGGATCTACAACCTTACCTGAAGGATGACCCAACACTCTCACAAATCTTGGGAGACAGGCCAGTCCTTGCCTACAGACAACCCCCCAACCTGAAGCAAATACTCACCAGCAACCACATACCACACAACAGAACCACTAACCCAGGAACCTATCCTTGCAACAAAGCCCGTTGCCAACTGTGCCCACATATCTATTCAGGGGATACCATCACAGGGCCTAATAACATCAGCCACACTATCAGAGGCTCGTTCACCTGCACATCCACCAATGTGATATATGCCATCATGTGCCAGCAATGCCCCTCTGCCATGTACATTGGTCAAACTGGACAGTCTCTACGTAAAAGAGTAAATGGACACAAATCAGATGCCAAGAATTATAACATTCATAAACCAGTCGGAGAACACTTCAATCTCTTTGGTCATGCGATTACAGACATGAAAGTCGCTATTTTACAACAAAAAAACTTCAAATCCAGACTCCAGCAAGAAACTGCTGAATTGGAATTCATTTGCAAATTGGATAGAATTAACTTAGGCTTGAATAGAGACTGGGAGTGGCTTAGTCATTATGCAAGGTAGCCTATTTCCCCTTGTTTTTTCCTACCCAATCCTCCCCCCCAGACGTTCTTGTTAAACCCTGGATTTGTGTTGGAAATGGCCCACCTTGATTATCATATACAATGTAAGGAGAGTGGTCACTTTGGATAAGCTATTACCAACAGGAGAGTGAGTTTGTGTGTGTGTGGGGGGGGGGGTGAGAAAACCTGGATTTGTGTTGGAAATGGCCCACCTTGATTATCATACACATTGTAAGGAGAGTGGTCACTTTAGATAAGCTATTACCATCAGGAGAGTGAGTTTGTGTGTGGGGGTGTGTGTGAGAAAACCTGGATTTGTGCTGGAAATGGCCCAACTTGATTATCATACACATTGTAAGGAGAGTGATCACTTTAGATAAGCTATTACCAGCAGGAGAGTGGGGTGGGAGGAGGGAAGCATTTTTTCATGCTTTGTGTATATATAATAAGATCTTCTAAACTTTCCACAGTATGCATCCGATGAAGTGAGCTGTAGCTCACGAAAGCTTATGCTCAAATAAATTGGTTAGTCTCTAAGGTGCCACAAGTACTCCTTTCCTTTTTGCGAATGCAGACTAACACGGCTGTTACTCTGAAACTTCAGAATCAGTAGTGAGTACAGATGGGATTAAAGTGGTGATACATCATTGTGACTAATAGGAAATTCCCTCACCATAAATTCTAGATAAGCTGCCCAAAGGATTGGGGGGAGAAAAGATCGCTCTTCATGGAGAGCCAATTTTACCCAAAGTTTTCTCTACTGGACATTTGTTCTGGGTTCTAAAGAGCACTGGCGAAATACTATGGCTATAGTGCATTGAACGGTTAGGAAGGGTCACCTCTCTCAGGGTCACAGCACTCTGCCTGATCCATGTCCTGGGATGGTCTATAGAACTCCTGTAGCTGGCATAATTTAGTGTAACTCTGAAGTTGCTCTGAGTTACACCAGGGCCTTTTTCAGATCCCAGTTGCCCCAGGAAAAGGGAGCTGGAGCACAGCCACCCCCTCCCTGCAACACACAGTCCTTGTCTGTGCAGAGCGTAATCTCAGTGCAGGCGGGACTCCAGCCCTTTGTTCAAAAACTGAGGGGCGAGTCCAAAAAGGCTCTGTGAGGCAGCTTCCGAGAAACGCAGGTCGGTGTTCAGTATCTCTGAATACGGACCAACAGATTGGGGGAAGTCACGGGCAGTAAAGAACCTATGGAACATCAAAGGTCTGTATGCCATTGTTTCTCTTTAAGGGTGTCCCTTTTGCACTAACACAAATCTCCCACCATATGATGTCAACACTGTGATCCCAACCCCTGCTTCCATGTGGAGAACAGCATCCTCGAGCCAAGATCCCTTTTGCAACTATTATCTACCATAGTTCCACAGGAGAGTCTGTGTTTCAGCTTAGTTAGCTAAGCATTGGGCTGTACTGGGACATGTGGGGGCGGGGAGGGGCTGTGCTGCAGCAGGAGCCCCCAGAGATATTCTGGCTGACTCAGCCAGGCTGCCTGTGCGGGCGTATGTGCCTTGAGTAGCTCCTGTTCTGTGTCTGAGACCCTCTCCCTCACTCCTGTGCCAGCCTTGTCCACAGAATGACTTGCCCTGTCCGTTTTGTGGGATTGGAGGGAAAGATCTAATGATACCTTCAGCATTAGATGCTGCCGTGCCTGGTCCCACCGACAGAACTCCTACTGACTTCAGTGGTACCAGGATTTGGCCTCAGGAGTGCAAGTGTAACACCGACAGACCCTGGTCGTCGGCGGGTGGGATTGAACCTGGGACCTCTGGATCTTACTGCATGAGCCTCTACAGCATGAGCTAAAAGTCAACTCACTGTTAGCAGACTCATTTTCTCTCTCTCTTTAAGTGGTCTCAGTGTCACTAGATGGGACAGAACACCACACCCAGAAGGTGTGTGGGTTACACAAGGACCAAGGTTATGGCTATCCCATGAGCAGGTGTGCCTGGTAGAAGAGAAGGCTACTTATACCTTGTCCCTGACCACTCCTTTCCCTGCCTTTCCTAGCTAGTCATAATCTAGTGCATTGTATGCAGAAGCACTCTGAGATACCCATCTCCCCAAAAGGATTCCTTGAGCCAGCATTATTAGTGTGTGGCAAGAGCAGTGCCAGTTACCTTTGGAGCTAGCTCCTCCTTATAACCATGCTTTTCAATGGTATGCCTTTCCCACAATCACCACGGCTTCCCCAAAACAAAACCCAGCCCCCTGCAATTGCACATGTCTCATCTGAGGGCAGATTTCTGTTCTGTTTTTGTTTTACGATAAGGCTGGAGGTGGAAGAGGAACTCAGAAAGAGTTGAAGTTATGGTGTAATTAAAATCAAGCACATAAATCAGCTGCCTGCCCTTGACTCTGAAAATGTTTCTCGTTTTTCTTTTGTGGAGGATGGGGGTGACTTTTCAAAGAAAATGCTTTGGGCATGTGGACCTCATGCTAAGTTTGGCAGACGATGAGTTAACGAGGAGGTCCAGTGGGGTGGGAATTGAGGAGGCCCTAGGTATTCTTTCTCTGTCCTGACCAGCCCTGCACTGTTCAGCAAGGAAAAGGAGTCAGCAGTTCCTTTGACAGGCAGCTAGGAAGAAGTAGGACACTGACTCATCTTGCACACTTCTGTAGGTGCCTATCTATGGATTAGGATGCTTAACTTTAGGCACTCCAGTTTGAAAACCTGACCCATTATTGTTAGACAGTGTGAGCTGATGGGATATCCCTATAGGCCCAAGGTGGATGCAAGTGGCTAGTGCAGAGGGAAGAGTTCTGAATAAGACATTCCAATAATGTAGCGTTTATGGCAGAAGTGAAAGAGGTGAGAAAAACTTGCTTTCAGCTGCCTCCATCTCCAACACTGCCTGTGATTTGCTAATCTGGCCTTGAACAAGTACTCTGGTGTCCAATGAAATCTGTTTAATATCTTAGGTTGGGGAAGGGGAGTGGAGTTTACAGGATGTTTCTATTTTCAAAGCGAGATTCTCAACTGCTCCTGTCTCACTCATTTACTCAACCATGAAAGCACTTAACATCTAGACACATCACCACACCTTTTTCTAAACTAGAGAAACCCCCAGGAAGCTGAGAGGTCCTAAACTAATAAACGTAATAATCAAAACCACCGGGCAGTGACTTTAATGAAAACAAGCTGCTTGACTTTGCCCTTGAAAGTTTATGGTGTTTAAAACAATTGTAAACATGTCAGTATACATGGATACCGTTTCCATAGCAGCATAGCAACAGTTGGGGGCTTGCTCCCAAACATATCCAAAAGGAAACTAAAAATAGTTTGTCTGTTGCATCAAAATATGTATATGTCTTCAGACAGTCCTACATGCAACAGGAGTTTGTGGACCGCCATCAACTTTCCTAAAAGGGCATCTGCAAATGGCTATTTTTATTAAATGCAACAACTTCAGAAGTAATGGGCCTGATTCTCCGCTGCCCAGTATTCCAGGTAGTCATTTCAACCCGTGCAAAGGGTGCGTGTCAAATGGTACCAGGTCAGAGTGGTAGTGGGTTTACACCCACTTTGCACTGGTGTAAAATACTTACACAAAGTGCAAGGCAATGGAGAATCAGGCCCAACATGTGCTGAACGCCTCCGAGGTCCAGGCCAAGAGGCGATTCCAATACATTATTAGCTTAGAACTACTCTTCTTCCATTCTTCTCCTTTACTTTGTCTCACAGTTTCTAGACCCACCATGGAACACTGGTTCCCACCTCAATTGACACAGACCTGAACTGCAGACGAGAGCCAAACTATAGGTAAAAACCATGGGATTTTTGCTCCTGTTCTGTGTGTGGGTGTGTTTGGGAGGGGTACGTGTGTGTATATATATATGAGAAAAGCAAGGGGATGGGTTAATGTTGTATGATTTTTTATTTAAAATCGCTCGGTATTTGATACCCTTTGGAACAGAAATTAATTTGAAATGTTTTATTGTTAGTCAAGTGCTCTATTGACATGGGATGATAGAAACAAAGAGATTCTAAGAGCTTTGTTACGAAGGATCTGATCCTGCCCTCATTGGCCAAACGCCCATTGACTCCAATGAGTCAGGCCTGACAATGATTTTTATAGCTACATATGTAGTTGCGAAAGTTTATATATAGGGGAGTGTGTGTGTGTGTGTGTATGCAAAAACTCTTAAATTACAGAGGGCCTTGTGGTCTCCTCTGCCACATATAGCAGTGGGAGCAAAATGGAACAAGAAATTCTCCAGGTATGCAATGGGGAAAAGTGGGGCCAGCAGCGCTTCTGTAGCATGTCCTTTCTGACTCCAGAGATTGTGCAAGCCCCTATTTGTGGGAACTGTACTGTCAGGGCTCTGTGGATCTGGAGGGAATGGACTGAGACAGGAGGAGGTGAGACAAAGGAGACCGTCATTCTGCACCCCATCATTCCCATGAACTGGGCAGGTGTTTCCCACTACGATTATAATGACAACATCAGCATTAGTTTGTCCTGGTTGTTTCTGCTGTGGTAAGAACTTCTCAGATGGTGCAGCTGGTTGTGTTCAGAGGCAACTACAAATGGGTAGGCCGTGTTAGCCTGGATGCTGAAGGTATGAGCTGGCAACTAATTAAGAGGCATAGGGCCTTGGAATGAATAGCTATTGACGTTTTCTGTTCCCAAAATACTTGGCTGGTTGCACTGTGGTAGCAGATGTGTGTGTGCGGGGGCAGAGCTGGAAAAGTTCTCTCTTAACTTTGAAGCATCACTCAGACAATTTTCAGAAGCAGGTTATTGGATTAGTCAGTGCTGTGCACTGGTATGACTGGCACTCCCTTTGCTCCTATGCAATTTGTCCCACTGTACTGAGTTGCACAGCCATTTTCTATAATAGGTTCCCAATCTGCACCCCCAATGAGGTCACCGGCAATTGCCTGGGAGCCATGAGCCAGTTTACACTCCCAAACCCAAGACATCCTCTGAAGCCGAGGGAAGTGGATTAATGTGGTATCACAGTGGGATAAAGGGCGGGGAATGTGATATGTGTTTACCAAGAGGTCCTTTTGTAGACAAAAAAATTCTGGGATTAAATAAAGGGTTTTGCAGTGATAACATCTTTTTGGCAACTGTACAAAAGTCCCTTGCATTGGACAGTCATTCCTAAGAGATAACGTGTTGCATGATGTCAAAGTAAATAAATCATGCACTGCAATGGGGCAATACAGCATGCACAATAGGAAAAGCGTTTGAGAGAGAGCACTATGAATCAAAAAGTGAAGAACAACAATTTTCTACTTAGATAGGACCAAGCAGTAATCGTGATTTTTGGAACCTTTCACAAATAAAAGCATTGAGTTGTGGAGACGAGGTGGGTGAGGTAATATCTTCCGAGACTTGAAGAAGACCTCTGTATAAGCCTGAAAACTTGTGTCTCTCACTAACAGAAGTTGGTCCAATAATAGATATTACCTCACCCACCTTGTCTTTCTAATATCCTGGGACTAACATGGATACAACACTGCACATAACAATGGATGATGCTGAATTTTGACTTGAGTCATATTGTACATTTTTCATACACATTCAGGGAACTGCTTGGTATTCAGGAAAACATGTAGGAATCCCCAAAATGTTATGAATTCTAGGAAGAATTAAATCAGAAAATATATACCTGAAGCGTCATATTTATTCATGATTTCCTTTTAAAAACGTGTCAGTCCTCTGATCACAAAGTAGAAAAGATACAGTGAGATGTAAGTAACCAACCATTTTACCATGAATAATGAATATCAAATGGTCAAAGTGCCATTCACAAACAAAGCTTAATCTGATAATAATTCATCTGAACTCTTTGGTAAATACTTAAAGAACAATAAATACAGACAAAGAAAATGAGGATCTGTTCACAAAATATTCACTTGCTCCAATAAGGGGATACATGCACAAGATATTATTCATAAAAAGTATCTCAACCAGCTCTACTTAGGCTAAAGATTTGCCACTTTGACTATGTAAAAATGCATTTTGGGATAGGAATAAGTAAAAATCATATACATCTTTGCCTATATTTTAAACAGTCAATGACATACTCTAGTTAGAGAATAACTGGTCCCTGCTAGTAGAATCCGTACAGTGAATGTATTGTTGAATTTCATTTACAAAACAATATACAGTATTCATAAAAGTAACATGCAAGGAAAAAATTTTCAATAATAACCAGTATCTGGGAAAATTGCTCACTAGTCAAGCTGAAATTACAGTACAATGTTCTTTCAAGCCTGTAGAGGATGATGATTGAGATCTCACAGATTAACAAACATTACTTATTGTTGTGGCATCTTTAACTACAAATCAGCATCGGCCTACTTGTCCTTTCTTCTGCTTTTATTTGCAGTGTTAGCCCGGTAATCTGCTTTGACAAATATCGCTGAAAGATTTCTTTCCATGTTTTCTGCACAACAGTGTAACTAGTAAAAATGAGACTAGCAGCTTGTAAACAATAAAATAAACCATGAATGGGGTGCAGAGGAATCCTGAATCATAATATCTTACTATCTTTGTGTCTGTGATCTTACTGGGCATTTTTTCATAGTCTCCTTTTGTTGAGAGTAAATTGGATGGTAATAGGCCAGCTGGCCATTCCTCTCAGGTCTAATCCATAGCCTGAGTATGCTCATTACTATCCAGGATAAAGCTTCATTCACTAATGGACAATGGGCCTGATTCTTCTCACACCAATTTCACTCCAGTGTAATTCCGTTAGCATTACTCCTAATTTACAGTCCTTTACTTATTTGTTGTAATGTGGGTGCATGGAACTCGTGACTTGAATAACTACTTGGAGTTTCCAAATAAATCTTGGTTCATTTCCTTAAAAAATCAGGTCCCTACATTAATTGGAAATAGGCGAACAACCAGCAAGCAGACCCTTGTCTGGTCTGCGGCCACTTAAAAAGCCCTGTTGGCAGACATCCATGCAGGAATGGCCCTAGGCATTTTTTCTGCAGCCTCCCTGGAATGGTTGAGGGAGAGGGAAAAAAAAGGCCCTGTAGCCATGGAAGGATTAGCCCAAACCAGATCCTCTGATGGCATAGAACTGGAGTAGAGGCACTTGTGGTACCCTCTTCCTAGGTGCTGCTATTGTAGGAGATGAGACTGGGGAAAGGATGTGTTCTCATGCTTTCTGGCAATCCTCCATTCCTAAATCAGGCCCTCGGGGAGTGGGGACACTTGGCAGCTGGCCCCGGGTGGCATCCAGAAAGAGATCTCTTCCTCCCTGAAGCTGACTATAACTACAGTGTGTACCGTCAGACTTGGATCTGCTGCTTAAGTCTCTTTGGAAGATCCTTCCCGAAGAGAGCACAGATATGTAGTCTCCCAACTGAGTTTACTCATAGATTATTTAAAGAAGACCGTTATATCTCTGGCATCTAGAAGTCACAGTGTTTAATGGAGGTTGATGTTAGATGTCCGCATCAAAGTGATTAATATAATCAATAGGGCAGAGAAATGGCAACATAGCTGTGACCCAGCAGTCCCATGGTAAAGGATCCCGTTCTGTAAAAACAACTCTCGTCACAGACCTCACAAACTCACTACACCAAACACATATCTTGAAGGGTATTTATGCACAAGAGGTGATTTTCTGTAGATAGCTTACAAGTTATGAGGATTCATAATCAGTGTGAAATGTATGTATGGGGAATATTTAAGGAATAATGTTAATATTGAAAATGTGCTTTATGGTCTTAGAGTAAAAGTTGGTCACCAGGGAATAACAGTTCTCCGTGATGGCCCATTCAAGCAGGAGGGAGTTGTCACCCCTCCCTGGTTATCTAGTGATGCAATACAAGGCTCAGTTGCACAGGCAGCGGGTGGAGCTCCACTTCAGGGAGGCTAGCCCCCCCAGCTCCACCCCATCCACCCATAACCCCCTGTTCCCCCCACAGTTGGAACCCCAAGACCCTCTGCTCCCCCTACGGCCGTAGCCTTGAGACTCCCTGCCCCCTCCCCCATGGCTGGAACCACAAGCCCCCTCCCCTGCCCAGAGAAGCCCAGAGCACCCCGCCCTTGGCCAGAAGAGTGCCGGGATGGCCAAATCCCCAAGCCCCACCCCCACCTGCCTGGAAGTGCCCTAAGGCTGCTCCCCCGCCCCAGCCTGGAGGAGCCTGCACCAGCCATAGCTGTGCTGTACCTCCTTTCCCCAGACCCCAAGCCTTCCCAGGGAAAAGCGTCTCTTTCTAAGGATGCTTTTGATATGCCCCATGCAGGTTCCGGGGCAGCCGAGGAGGCAGTATTTGCTACTCAGCTTCCTGGGTTCACCATTAATCTCTCTGGAGTCCAAGGAGATTACTGAGGTACCCAAGAAGCTGAATAGCACATACCACCTCCTCAGCCACCCTGGAACCTGCATGGAGCATAATAAAGCCAAAACTTCATTGCCAAACCCCTGAACTGGGGGTCTGGGTCCGGTGGCCTCCAGTAGACCAGGCCAATAGGCCTGGCCTATTATACCCGCCGCCCATGCTTAGCTGTCTAGCTTTGCTCCATCCCAAGACTATCAATGGAAAGCCATCGGAGACAAATGCAAACAGTCAAAACCACTTGGATGTAAAAAGGGAACACTACAACAGACAGGGGATCGTCCTGTCTATGAACAGAGAAAATAGGATGTTTCTGTATAACAAGAGGGAGAAGCACTCTTTGTCCATTCACCGAGAAAACAGCCTGTGGAGTAGGGGTGTTTTCATGAAAGTTTGGATCCTGGTTCCTGGGAAGCCAGCCAGCTCTGCAACAGACTTATCTTTGGGGTGGGGACTGGGGACCTACTTTATTAGACAAGAAAGGTAACTCGTAATAACAGTAGGCCCTAGTTCATGACCTGTGATTTTTGTTTTATATTGTTACCATTTTTTTCCATCACTCTTATTTCTAGTAGAATCTCTAGCCTTTCTTAAATAAACCTACTTTTGTTTTATTTTAAGTGCTCTGTGTTATACAGGAGCGGTGATTGAAGGTAAAACTAGTAAACTGGGACACACTGCTCATTTGGGAACAGAGGATCTGGGATTTCTGTGAGTAGCCCATGATAAGGGCTGGATATCACAGGGGATCACTTCAAGGACATTATGGTGCACCTCTTGTTAACCTGCAAGGCAAAGACAGGACTGGCACAACCCAGAGGAGAGTGCATGAGCGGCTAACAGGCTGGTGGTGTTAGGGAGCTAACACCTAGCTACCACAGGCAAGGCTCCCTCTCACAAGAGGAAGGAAGTACCATGGTAACTCACAGTCCTGGGTACTCTGAGAACTGTCACAATGGCCAATAGAAAAATCCCTCTGACCTGGGGAACAACTGAGATGTTTTCATTGGACTGGACTGGGAACAGGCCACTTCCTTACAGTCTCTGCATGTCCTGATTCACTGGTTGGTTGGTTGTTTTTTCCTGCATGAACTCTCTTTTCTCTGGTGCCGTCTCTGAGTGTGTAAGGCTGGGGCCTTTTCCTGCAGCCATATTAGGAAAGCAGAGACATGAGCCAAAAAGCAGGAAGTCACATCCTCACATTCCATCTAAATTACATTAAAACAATGTAATATTGGGCTGTTCAGAAGGCGATCCTATCCTAATACCATATAAAGAAACAGATGGTAAGATGGTTAAGGAAAACTTTGTTTGATAGCATTCTGTCTGGCAAGAAGCCACTGATCAACAGTTGTGGTTGTGAAATCCCTACTTCTTTACTGTTTTCTGTTTACGGTCCCCACTTCTCTAGTGTTTATCTGTAGGGTCTTTGTGGTTCTGTGATTGTTTCTGTCTGTTACATAACTAATTTTGCTAGGTGTAAATCAACTATGGTGTTGAGGTCTGATTGGTTAAAGAACTGTTTCATAATGGGCTAGAATGGGTGAAAAATACTGGTTTGCAGGACTGTAGTTTACAATGATTGGTTAAGGCACAGCTCAGCAAGACTCAAGTTTCACTATATAAACTGGGATCCAAAAGGAAGTTCTTTGGAACCAACTCCAGGACACAGCCCCAAGATCAGAGCTGCTAGAGCTCAACACCCTGCCAATCATACCAGGCAGAAGCTGGAGTCCCCGCATGACCTGATCCTGACTGGCCAGCAGGAAAAGTTCATCTGCCTTATTGGGAGTGGTGAGAATTGTATGCTTAGCATGTGCATTCTGTTTTGGTGATTGCTAATAAATAGAGGGTAAGTAGGATATTACTGTGTAAGGCTCTTTCACTGGTAAAAGATCCTGTGAACCCACAGAAGATTACACCCTGAGCCCTAGGAACTGCATATGGGTATTATACCCTGAGCCTACGGAGGGGTAAAGCCCTGAGCCCATGGTGGAGTAGAGCCCAGAGCCCATGGAGGGATAAAGCTGGGTGCCTTATACCCATAGCCCTAGGAACTGGGAAAGGGTGGGGGTGCCTAAATTAACAGGGTTATGGTTTGAGCCCACGGAAGGGTAAAGGTGGGTTCCCTAGGGAGAGTGCGGGTAACAAGTGCTGCTTTTAAGTGTTTTGGCAATCACTCTTCCAAGGCGGTGTTATTTGCTTCTTTTCTGGTACTGCTGGGGCGGGGATGTGTTTCCCATGAGGTGAAATGGGTAAGCACATTATTTCACTTAACAGGAACAGTGAACAACAAGGATTTCCTGAGGAGAAAACAGATGCTACGTGAGGTTTCTCTCTTCCCTCACCCCCCTTCTCTTATGACTACAGTAAGATTTCTCAACTCTACCAATTATACTGTCATCCTGGTAGAATCCCTCCCACCCCCAAAATCCTGGCAGCAGAGTTATACATCTTTCAGTGGGAGTTAGTTTGTACACATTTTCTATCTTGAATGTATGATAAAAATCAGCTGAAAAACTTCATATCAGTGCTTTCCTGGGGCCTGATCTAAAGCCCACAGAAATATATGGAAGATTTTCAGTGAGTTTTGAATCAGCCTCCCGAGGCCTTTTATTATGGCCCCGCAGTGGAACAATGTGAGAGAAGCTTGATGTGTATACTGTATGAGGGAAAGAGAAGGAAAAAATGGCCTGAACGCACTGCTAGGAACCAGGAGTTTTGGCTTTTGAATCCTAATTCTGACGCTGTGACCTTGAACAAGTCACTTTATCTCACTTTTTGCAATCCATAAAATGAGAATGAAAACATTTAGCTTGCTCCCTGACGGGGTGTTGTGAAGATTAATATTTCTCATGTGCTTTGAAAACAGCCAAGTATTGTTGTTATTACATAACAACTGTTGCTAGGTAGGGAAAACTTATGGTGACCAGATCCAGACGCAGACACTAGGCCTGTGTTTGATGTCCTTTGACAGGTCAAAGTGGTTCTAGCACGGATATAGAAAGATCCCAATTTTGTATTTTCTTCCTCTTTATTTATATGCATTTTTTATTTTCCTGTACAACCATTTGTATGGCAGGACATAGCATGCAGCCAGCTGAACATACAAGATACACTGTGTACCAGCTAGAATGTGGCCATCTGTGTGCTTGAGTGCAGATTTCAAATAGGAGAATCCTCCCAATGCACAGCACTTGCTGTCTGTAATCATCTTCAAAGCACTGTACAGACATTAACTAATTAGTCCTCACAACACCCCTTTGAAGTTGGTAAGTGTTCTCTTACTTCAAGAGCTTCTGCTCCAATCCTGTGTGCAGGTTGCCATCCATGCACCCCACTTTTTTGGGAACATGTCTATTCAGACTCCTTCAGGCTGCTAAGCAACTGGAGTGACAGCTTCCACCAGTGGTAGTGCCCCGGAAGTAGCTAGTTTCACTGTATAGGAGGCCTCCTTCAGCAGTTTGTACATGCTGATATTCCCTGTGCGGCCGCTTCATGGGCCATGAAAGAGGCCCCATCTGCACTGGGAAATTGGCTGAATTCAGAAACTGTTTTCGACATCTGGTCTTGAAGACTGTTTCAGCTCATATAGCTGAGCCAGAAAAGGCAGATCAAACTAATCTAGATAGTTTCTTATACCATCTGAATGCCTCACAAACAGCTCAAGGGTGGGGGGTGAGAGCAGAGGGGAGAGGTCATTGAATTTCTCTTCCCCCTTTCCTCACAGTTGGGACTATGCTTTTAAAAAAATGATAATTTTCCTCTCTATTTTTGTCTATTTCCTTCAGTTTTGTCTTCTCCTTCTCCCTTTCTCTTCACTCTTGGCTTCATCCCTTTCTCTATTTCTAAGTATTATGGATTAAGAGAGTATTTAATACAGACAGATTTTGCTACATCTGCTGCCTTGCGCCTCCCTTGGAAGCATCTGGTGTTGGCAACTATCCTGATAGAGACAGGACATTAGACTAGCTGGCTCCTGGATCTGGTCCAGTATGGCAATACCTCTGTTCCTATGGCTATGTCTACACTGCAGAGTTTTGTCGCCAAAAGTGATGCCGCTTTAATTAAAGCGTTTTAATTAAACCGCTGTTGCATGTCCACACTATGCTCCTTGTGTCGGCAGAGTGCATCCACACTAGCAGCTCTTGCGTCGACACAGAGACCAATGCACTGTGAGTAGCTATCCCACTGTGCACCTGGCCTCAGGGTGCTTTGGGAAGGGTTTGCAATGCCTCATGGGGCAGGTACAGTGTCACATGATGCAGGTTTCTCAATCCCATCGTTCCATGGGCATCCTACTAAACTACCAGCCACTTTTCAACTGAAGTGGGGTAAGAGTGTGACAGGGAGCATATGTGGCGGGGAGAGACAAAGTGTGTGTTGGGGGAGAGTGAGAGTGTTGGCGTGCTGTCTCTAAGTTCAGACAGCAGCTGAAAGAAACCAATCCTGAGGCAGGGCAGGGAAAAGGGAACACACCAACATCAGCCCCCGCCTCCTTCCCGGGCTCTGCACAGCACAGCAATCTCTCTCATACACATACATCCACCCCAGCCTCTGTGTGTTCCTAGTGTGGGACGGACAGTCCCATTTTGGGGGACTTTTTCTTATATTGGCGCCTATTACCCCTCAACCCCTGTCCCATTTTTTCACAGTTGCTATCTGGTAACCCTAGGAAGAGAGCAGGAGCATTCCACATTGATGATTTGCTCTTGGTTCCCCGAGCAGAGCCCCATGCACGGCTGTCGGAGCTTCAAAAGGGGAGGGGTGCTGAGTCCAAAACAGTGAGCAGCGTGGCCACGGCGGGCATTGTGGGATACTGGGGGAGGCCAGTTCTGGTGATATAACAAATGGCAACGTCTACACTGATGCTTTGTCGTTTTAATTTTGCTGCAAAAAGCCCTGTGCCCCTCGTGGAAGTGGTTTTATTTTGTCGCCAAACCTGAAGAGTTTTGTTGCCAAAAATGGCATTGCAGTGTTTTGCAAAACTCCACTGTTTTGCCGCCATAAGCTGCCTTTTGCCGACAAATCTCTGCAGTGTAGACAAGGCCGATATCACTTCATTTTACCCCGTTTCAGTGTTTGCCTGCTGTCCTTCATCCAAGTGGTGATCTCAGACAAGCCAGGGGATGGCGTTGCTTGCATTAGCAGTAAAGGAGAGGTAGAGCTGGGTACCACCTGCATAGACCCGGCATTTGAGGCCCTGGCATCCCACAATCCATACCCCAAAAAGTCTCATGCTTAAAAAAATTAGCATGATATAAAATTAACATGGAACCCATTAAATGAATTAAAGACAAAGTAACTGATAGGTCTCAAAATGTAATTGTAACTGGGGAATTGTCATTTAGCGGGCGTGTTTCCATGGGGGTCCCACAGGGATCGGTTCTTGGCCCTATGTTATTTTTATTTTTATCAATGATCTGGAAGAAAACATAAAATCATCACTGATAAAAGTTTGCCGATGATACACAAATTGTGGGGAGAGGTGAATCATGAAGAGGACTGGTCACTGATTCAGAATGATCTGGATTGCTTTGTAAACTGGGTGCAAGCACACAATATGCATTTTAATATGGCTAAATGTAAATACATCTAGGAACAAAGAATGTAAGCCATATGTACAGAATGAGGGATTCTATCCTGGGAAGCAGAGACTCTGAAAAAGATTTGGGGGTAAATGTGGATAATCAGCTGAACATGAGCTCCCAATATGATGCTGTGGCCAAAAGAGCTAATGCAATCCTAGGATGCATAAACAGGGGAACATTGAGTATTTTACCTCTGTATTTGGCACTGGTGTGACCACTGCTGGAATATTGCATCCAGTTCTGGTGCCCACAGTTCAAGAAGGATATTGATAAATTGGAGAGGGTTCAGAGAAGAGCTATGAGAATGATTATGGGGTTAGAAAACATGCCTTATAGTGACAGACTGAAAGAGCTCAATCTATTTAACTTAACAAAGAGAAAGTTAAGGGGTGACTTGATTATAGTCTCTAAGTATCTACATGGGGAAACAAATATGTAATAATGGGCTCATCTGTCTAGCAGGGAAAGGTATAACACTATCCAGTGGCTGGAAGTTGAAGCTAGACATAGTCAGGCTTGAAATAAGGTGTACATTTTTGACAGTGAGTGTAATTAACCCTTGGAACATGGGTAATGGTGGATTCTCCATCACTGAACATTTTTAAATCAAGATTGTGTGTTTTGCTAAAATATCTGCTCTAGGATTTATTTGGGGAAATTCTATGGCCTGTGTTATACAGGAAGTCAGACTAGATGATCACAATGGTTCCTTCTGGACTTAAAATCTGTTTATGCAGATAGGTGTTAAAATGTTGGTGAGAGAATCAAGCCTTGTGGTACCCCGCAAGCAAAGGTGCAGTTAGTTATCCATCACCACTTGCTGAAAGCATCCTGAGAGAAAGGACTGGACCAATTTCAGAGCGTTCTCATTACTCCCTGCTATTAGTATTATTGTTATTTATTTGTATTTCAGTAGCACCTAGAGGTCTTTATTGCAATCAGGGCCTGATTGTGTTAGGCACTGTACAAATACTTAGTAAGTAACATTCCTTGACATAAAGAGCTTCCAATGTACACAGATCAGACTTACATAAGATGGAAGGGGAAAGAAAGGCAGAGAGAAAGGAAATAACTAGCCCAGGGTCACAGAGCAGGTTAGTTCATAGCTGGACATTTGCTTGGTTTTCTTAAAGCCTAAATCTTGCATTTGCAAATTTGTGCCAACTCCCCATTTAGGACTTGATCCAAAGCATATCGAAGTCAATGGGAATCTTTCCATTCTGCTATAAATTACACCTGTGTAATTCCATCAAAACACCCCAACCACATGTAAGCCCCAACTCATGTGGAATCATTGAACCTCAATGAAAAGCTATGGAACTCAATCCCAAATGGGACTGCACAGGTTTGACTGAGGGCAGAATTTGTCCATTACGGTGTAATCCCATAGGCCTGATCCAAAGCCTATTGAAGTCAATGGAAGTTCCTCTTATAGAAGAACTACAAGATCAGTCCTGTAATTGAAGTCATTCTTATTTTCCTTTTAGCTGTACACATGCCGCCAGAGTCATCCCAACCAAATAAGCATTAAGAGCCTGATCTGAAAACCAGGGAAGTCCATTATTTCCTTGGGCTTTGAATCAGGCACAAAGTGGAAAAACTATTGATTTTATGTTTTTGGCAAGAGAGTCCATTTTTGCTGGAAAGAAAGAAATGCATCCTTATTGGGACATAGATTCTATAGAACAGAGCCCTAAGTCTTTGAGTCATAAAGGTTTAGCTGTCTTATCAGAGCAAGCTTCTTCAGGCCACTTAAACATGAGTACTTTAACTGCATTCCCTTTCGTCCTTCCAACACACCCTATTGCCTTTGCTCGGACAAGGAAAAGAGAGTTCTGAAGGCTCCCAGCCCCCTCAGCTGAACTAAACTTGCAGTATTTGGTGAGCATTTGAAAGCCTCATTTTCTGCAGTCACATGATCGGTTAAGACTCTCAACTTTCTTTTTTTTTTTTTAAGTACATTTCTAGCCTCCGTGGTTCAGAGAAAAGTTTGGAAATGTGAACTCTCCCACCCAAGAACCAGAAGACCAAAAAAAAAAAAAGCCAACATTTATTATTTTCAAATCTCATGATTGTTAAGCAAATCTCTTAAGTTTTAGGGCCTGCTCATGATTTCTGAACCTTTGGCAAAGCTGTAAAATGAGCACTGAAAAGCCAGTGGATATGGTGTGGTCAGCTGTTGATATCCTTGTCAGTTTACCACAAGCCATAATTTCAACCAAGCAGTTAGCTCGTTCCTTTTCTGCCTTGCCAACCAAAGAAATGCAATGATTCTGTTTACAAGTGTAATCAGGATTGAAATAAACTAAATCTGTTTTCAGAAACCGATTATTGGCCTCCTTGTCTTTAACTACTTTCCTTGAGGTAGCACCTGCTTCCCCTTTGTAAATTCAACCAGCCAGAGGATGTCGTGTTAGTCATATTTTGGAGTAAAAAACGAGTATTACTCTGTTACTGTTCAGCCAAATCCCATGGCTTAAAATCATAGTTTTAACAGGCCTTCTGCCATATGAGGTCTCAGGCTGAGCGTACAAGGTTTTTTCCAAAATATGAAGAAAAAAATGTCTTTGGCTGCTTGTAAATTGAATTCAAACAAAAAACATGTAATAGTCTGATTTCATGTGCTTTCTTGGGATTCTAGAACTCAGAAGCAGCTTTGTTACTTTAACTTTGCACAGAGTGGGCTCCATTATTGTGACACTCCATACCTCAATGTAATACCCTGGAACCTCCATTTTCACTGCTGTGATATGATTAGGATATGTTTTGTACAAAGTATGCCTTGTGAAGTATCATTTTGTAAATCTCGATCTGTTGAACAATAATCTGTTGGATTGTATGTGCTGTCATTGTATGTGAAGTTATGAAGTTTTGCTATGTGTGTGTTACTGAAATATGTTGTGAGGTTGGGAACACCCACAACCAGCCTTTCAGCTACAACAAAGGAGTAGCCATCTATAGCCAGACCTTCATTAATGGCTCATCAACAAACAATCCACTATCCCAGAGGCATCTTGGAAAAGGCGCAATGGAGACTGCTTGACCAAAGCGGACTGCCTGACTCCCACCTCTCCGGATCTTTCTAGCAGCTGGAGGAAGGCATAAAAAGAGAGACAATGACATCATCACTTGGCCTATCTCTCTCCTCCACCCCCGTAAATCTCAACACCTGGAAGAAGGTCTGGAAGAAAAAGACTTTGAACTGAGGGAGTTTGGTCCCAGACTGGAAAAGGGTTCAGCCTGTGTACTGAAGAACTGTAAGCTTCTTGTACCATCTGTTGGGGTGAGAAAAACTGTTTGATTCAGCTCTCGCTTAGTCTAAAAGTTTAGGATTTAGAATGCGTGTTTATTTTTTATTTTCTTTTGGTAACTATTTCTTAAGGTAACCTTTGTGCCTACCACTTATAATCACATAGTCTATCTTTCTGTAGTTGTTACTTATTTTAATGTTTTGTCCTTACCAGTGAGTTTGTCTAAAGTGCTTGGGAAATCAGTGAAGGTTACAAAGGCTGGTGCATGTCCATTTTCATCGGATGCCGATGAAGTGAGCTGTAGCTCACGAAAGCTTATGCTCAAATAAATTTGTTAGTCTCTAAGGTGCCACAAGTGCTCCATTTCTTTTTGCGGATACAGACTAACCCAGCTGCTACTCTGATCCCTATTGATGGTTCATGAGTGGCTGGGAGTTCATTCATGCGACTCGGTTGGGTGTGTCCCTGCCTGTGGATGTCTGTGTGAGTGCAGTGCCTGTCAGAGGCTTGTAGCTTGACATCAGCATCACAGTGTGAGAGACAGCCCAGGTTGGTGGGTTGGGAGGGCTCAGCTGTCCAACAGTCCAGGTTGCACCCCAGCGACCCAGTGACAATTACATAAACAATGGACCAGTATATCAGCTTAAATTCATTTGGCTCCCTCAACTTCAATGAAGCGACTGCAAATTATATCAGCTGAAGATCATCCCCTTTTCTTTGCTATTTTCAAAAACTGAAGGCTAAGCAGAGTGAAGATTAAAAATCATCCGTACTGTGCGCACAGCCCAAATGTCTTCATTAATTTTCATAACATTTTAAAATACAGATAATACACAGCATCATGGCTTTAATTCATGATAGAGGCACGCCTAGTCATCTGAACAGAGGATTTCCTGTATTCCTATCTGGGCTCTGAAACTCACTCGCTGTGTGGTATTGGACTAAGTCATTTCACTTCTTTGTGCTTTGGTTTTCCCATCTCTGAAAGAGGGGTAATTCTTGCCAAATGTATACTTCCTATAAGTATGGTGAGGATTCATTAGTTAATGTTTATGAAGTGACTTGATTATAAGTGCTAAGTATTATTACATAACACAGCAGGCTGATATGATAACTCAGAGGCATAATATGTGGTTTTTATTTCACCTATTATACTTCTTAAGGATGACTTATTGAAGTCACACCTGCCCCTTCCACTCTGCCTGGGGTGCTGTGGGTTGTGTGAGAACATTATCAGCATGTCCTCATCTCCTGTGGTTCATTCTCTGAGGGAGGATGTGTGGAAATGCAGTAAGCCAATTCCACACATTCAAAAGTCATGCGTCAGGCCCCCCAGAAACCTAAGACTGGCTTAAAAATTAACAGAGTTTAAAAGAAATAACCACTTCTCCCCCCCAATTTTATTGTTTGTTTTCAGGTATTTTGAGCCTTTAGTGTTTACATTTTCAAGCTTTTCTCTGCAATCTTGGGGGCTAGAAACTTACTTTTAAAAAAACCTGAGTCTCATGGAATCACATGACTCCAGGAGCTGGGTCCTTAGAAAAACACCAAATATTGCAGGACTCTCAATAAAATCATGAGTTGGCAACACTGTTTGGTCTGTCTCTAAAGACATGTTCTGTTCCCAGGCCTGTCCTTGGGACACTTACTACAAAGAGGTTCTCTTTCTCAAACTCTGAGATACACCTAAGATATGTTCATCAGTGGATTCCTCTGCTGTTGCTGTATGTACATGATGCACACCTACTACTCCCATGCAAATTATCCCTCCTGGCGGCTAGGTGTTATAGAATCTACACTAGGCATTACATCACCCAGGTGACTTGCATACTGACGCTCTAGCTGGGGAGGCTAATTGTGGCTTGTCATGGCCTGTGGCACATGTGCAGTTCACCCAGCGCATGCCAGCGAGGTGATTGATGGCCAAGCCCCTCCCCATTCTGAATCATTTTTATAGTGTAATGAGTGTAACATACAGATGGTGTGAGGCAAGCTGACTGTGTGTGATGAGACAGATGGTTGCAGTCCATTGAAAGAAAGTGTGACCCTTGAATAAACTTTAGATCTGTGCCCACGTGACAATGAAATGTACTCGCAGGCCTTTGAGGGCATACTCTACACAGCCTGTGGCAGTGAGCCTCCCAACCCAGACTGGGGCTTGTGCTTCTGTGCTAAAAAGAACTGGGTAGACAGCACTTTTAGGTTGCGGCTCGGGCTGGGGCTCAGACTCTGAAGCTCACCGCCACCCTCCCAGGTGTCAGCACCCGAGCCGCAACATCAACACAGCCATTTTTAGCGTGAGCTCTGCGAGCCTGAGTCTGTGGATCCAGGCTCGGAGGCTCACTGCCCTGGGCTGTGTAAACATACGGCAGTCTGCAAAGGGGCAATCAACATGCCCATTATTCTATGCACTCTAGGTGAAATTCATCTCTCTGCACAAAGCCAAATAACCATTTAAGCCCTACTTGGCCCCTGTTTTGAAGTGGAAGAATGCAGCCACTGAGTAGCTGCACAGAGTAGCAATGATTCATGGGAGCTTGTCTATACTTGAAGTAAACTGAGCTGGTACAAATTGCGGCTTTCCATGACTATGTTTGGAGCCTGCATCAGTACACAGACACTGTTTGCTGGCCACCAAGGACTGAATCCCAGGTATCGGCAGAGCTTTAATTCAACCTGCTGTAACTCCCAGGCAGATTTCCAAATAAAAATCCACCCCAACATGAAGGGAGCAAAGTGTGGGAAATGTGGCCCCCGGAATCTTCTTTGCAGCTCTGTCCCTACCCCCTTCCCTTTCCTATGGATGTGAAGCCTTGAGTACAGAGCTGAACTTCCATGGTGCCTGGGCTGAGTGAAGAGAACACAGAGGAGCCACAGCACTCCCCACTCAATGGGTTTGGGGAAGTGTCCACCTCAATTTGCTACCTCCCCACCACATGGTGTGTAGGCCTTCGTGTGTGTTTTTGTGAGTGGTTTATTACATTTCCCAGTACTGTGAGAGCCTGGGCTAGATGATCCAATGTATTGCAAAATTAACCCACTCACTGTACTTTGCAACTGTGTGTGAGTTACAACCAAAGGCCAGTCCTGGTGTTTTTAAAGGGAAAAGATTAGGATTTGACTTATATATTGTGGGTAGGGTGACCAGATGTCCTGATTGTATGGGGACAGTCCTGATTTTTGGGTCTTTTTCTTATATAGGCTCCTATTAACCCCCAACCCCCGTCCCGATTTTTCACACTTGCTGTCTGGTCACCCTAATTGTGATTTAGGCAGTCAGGAGCCTAAGGCTAATTGAAAATCAACACAACTTAGATGCCGAAGTGCCTCAGGGCCAAATATTTAAAGGCATTTAGGCACCTAGTGGGATTTTTAAAAGCACCTAGGTTCCTAACTCCCTTTGATTTCAGTGGGGGTTAGGTGCCCGTGAAAATCCCAGTAGGCACCTCTAGGGGCTGCTGTGGCCAGCTAACCCTGCTCTATGACACGGCCCCTTTAAGGAACAGGTGTTTAGGGGCGCAGCAGACAAGCTGGTGAATGGGGTCAGGTGTTAACCAGCGAGCTATCTCCTGAACAGGGTAAAAACTCTGGGGAGAGAGAAGGGAGGCTCTGTGAAGCAGGGCTGGAATGTGGCTACTGCTGGGTTGGAAAAGCTGGCTTCAAACAGTACACAGCCCCAGAAGGAAAGGCTGTGGAATACCTTGACCGGGAGAAGGGTCTGGGCCTGAGAGGCCACAGGGGACTGCATCTTTGTAGAGAGTTTAATAAATGGGATCCCAGGAAGGGGAATATTACTATAAGTCCTTTGGGCTGTGAACAGGTTTGTTGAGAGAAGCAAGAGGGAATGGAGGGTACTGTGCCTGCAGGGTCATGTTGTCCCATGACCGGGAGTGCTCTGGGTTAGCACCCTGCTACAGCACCAATCAAATACCTTTAAAAATCTGGCCCTTGAGCACTTTTGAAAATGCGATTCATCCCCACCTCCATTTTTTTTGCTTGAAAGAGTTCTGGAGGCACTGTGGTAATGATGGCCACTGTGGTAATGATGGCCACAGCCAGCAGAAATGGCAGGCACGATCTCCACATACTATGATGATGGGTGCTATATAAAATGCTTAAACAGCAGACATTTCCCACTTCTGCCTTTTCCTCTAAGGACCCATCTTGGGGAGGAAATGGGAGCCATTGTTATGTTCACACAGAGAGAATAAATTAACAGTGTCGTGGAATGTAGGGATTCTTGCAGCAGAATTTGGTCCCATTGTGAATTAGGACTTCAGCATCATGCCCCAACTTTCTGACTAATGTACATTGAAATGGCTGAAGTATTATTCACCCAGCAGACTAACAGTTTCCAATGCAAATGCCAGCACAACTGTAACTAAATGCTACTGATGGCACAGCAGCAGAATATACGTGCATTGCTCTCTCAATCATTGCAATTTTCCATCATAAAGTTCCCTTTGAATTCATATCTCTGCAAATAGACCTCAAGAGGTTGGATGTTTGCTTATTAACTTACAGCAAATTACACTTCTAACAAGTTGAGAAGAACGTAATTTAATCCTCATTTGTGACCAGACTGATTGATTGCAATGATTACACATCCACCTACTTACCGGGTATGAACACTGCCACAGCTGCGGTACACATTCACGTCTGCTAAAAAGTAATGGTAAAGATGAGATTGACTCGTTGGTTTGGTGTGATTTCTAGTTATGAAGTTGAACTGTTAAGGGACCACATACTCTTTTGGGTTTATAATATACTCTCTGAGTCAGGCAGTATCATATTTTTTAAACCAAATATCTGATAACCATTGTAATTACTGTGCTCCTTAGCTAGCCTTTTGTTACAAAGCTGCAACCTTACACCAGCCAACTGTACTGTAAATCGTGACTTGCATGATGACACCTCTATTAAAGAGTTCATCTTTTACTTGCAAAGTAAAATATTTTCTTGCATCTGAACTCTGACTAATGATTTAATTACAGATCACCATGTAGAACTGAGGTGATTATCTAGTTAAGCATGAATTGCAGAACATCACTATAATGGGAGCAGTTGTCCACTACGTCAGAATATTTAGTTTCAAAGTTTCAGCTCCTCATAAAATGTTTTCTGTAAACTTGGTTTAGATTTGTGCTGTTTTAAATAGAAAATCAATTAATATAAAATAAGGCAGGCAACTCGAAGCTCCCCTGGGGAGCTGCAGGGGTCCCTTTTGAAGTAGAAAGGGTATGTTTCCACAGCACGAGGCGGAGGCTGGATTGAGGGAGCTGCAGGAGGGTCTGTGTACTCCCATGGTAGTGTGAAGTTCAGTTCCAGAAGAATGACCGCTATAGCATTGCACAGGGGGTGAATAGGGGCTGTGCCAGGGAAGAAGTAGGGGCTGCATGATCTGGGCAGTGCAGTGGAGAAGTGTTGAGGCCATACAGGGTTACCTCAGCCCTTAAACTGAATTAGTGGAACCACTTAAGGTGTATCTACACAGGGATGATAAACTGTGACAGGCCCAGGTCAGATGACTGGGACTCTCAGGGCTTGGACTCCAGGGCTGAAAAATCGCTGTGTACACATTTGAGCTCAGGACCCCGTAAGGTGGGAGGGTCCCAGACCTCGGGCTCCAGCCCAAGCCCAAATGTCTACACAGTGAATTTTAGCCATGCCACAGGGCTTTTATCCCCATGTAGACATACCCTAAGTGGTATGTCTAATACTGCAATTAGACATCCCAGTTCCCTACCTCACAGGGTCCTAGAGCCTGGGTGCCAGCCTGAGCCCAAATGTCTACATTGCAATTAAACTGCCCCTCAGCTTGAGCCCAAGTCAACTGGCACAGGCCAGACCCGGGTTTTTAATTGCAGTGTAGACATACCCTTAGTGACTTGAGATGAGGACTCCTTTCCTCTAGCCCCCTCTGGCATCCAGTGCCTGGTCTACTACTCAGAGTTTGTACTGGGTCCCAGATTCTGAGTTGTAAAGCAGTTTAGAAAGACATAATAGCTGAACAATAGTCCTTACTGCTTCTTACTCACCCTCTGTAGCTGCAGAAAGATCATAGAAACATATGTTCTTTGCTGGGAACAATAGAGGCTTCCATGTGTCATTTTATGTTGCCTCTGACTCAAAAAGCCTGTTAGACACAAATGCCCGAACAGTATGTGGCTGTCAGAAAACAGAAACTGTTCATTTAAATATCAAAGACAATTTCAGTGCAGTGTTTTCCCATGTAACAACTTTATATTCCAATGCTGCAAGGCAAATGGGTCCCAGATGAAATGGCTCAGCAGACAGGGTATTCCATATAAGAGAGCTGGTCTAAAATTAGACCCACAGAACCAACTTTATTTTGGTTCTGGGTGTGCTCATCTTGTCTGTTTTGTTCCTGGACAAGAAAGATTCTTATATATTATGGCACCATGCTGTCTAGCCAGAGTGGAGCAGGCTGGGGGGGGGGGAAATAATGTGAAATGTACCACGATTACAGAGAAAATCAGCCCCCCAGGCTTGTTGCTGGCAGGTAGCTCAGTTAAGACGTTGGACTTTAGCGATGACTTCCATTGAACTTAGTGGTAGTTTTACCATGGACTGCAAGCTTCTTTTTCAGGGGGAAGTTGTTAGGTGTTTTTCATGGTTAGGGAGACGTCTTTAAAAGAATGAAAGAAACCCCATTTTGGGACTGCCAAACTTGACTATATCCTCAGTTTCTTTTAAGCCTCTATAGAAAACCCTTTTGAGGATTAGGACTGAAACTGTTCCTCTTAGAACAAGAAAAGTTCTGGAAAGTTGACTGGTTCTTAAGAAAATGAATAAGCAAATTGCCAGGACAATGGAATCAAACTGATGAATGAATAAGGGTTTTTTTTAGGCTGATACAAAGGCAAATGAAAGGTAGCAGTGATGAAGTTCACCTAAAACTTAACCATAAACTATTTGCTATCTAATAGGGAATTAACCCAGAACAGAACTGTGAGCCATATGTTCCTGTGGCTTGTAGACTGAAAACATAGCAGAAGTTACTACAAAACCCAAAATTCTATGCACAAGATGATAATTTTTACTTGGTCTGGCTGCCAAAGCAACTTCCAGCATAAAACTGTCCCCATCCAGAAAATCAGAAAACTCTCCAAAAAGGGATGCGAGTTGAATAAAGTGTGTGGGGAGTCTAGCAAAGGCCAAAGTGCCACTTTGATACATTATACAGAAAAGTGACAGCAAATCAGCGATGCTCTGAGCAGCAATGTGCTGTCAAAATCCACACTCACTGTGGCAAGATATAAGTAATTAATTCGGTGGATACCTAAGCATGCAGGGGCCATTTGACAATGGTGTGTGTATAGGGGTGCAAACATCACAGATTGGAGGGGTCAAGGAAAAGATCTGTCCCCCTACTATAGACACGACATGCTGGATCTTCCCACACACACAATAAGCAGGTTTCTTTAAATCTCTTCTGTGGCTGAGATTTTACTTACTAGAGCATCTCAACTACTAGTTACTATATGGTCTAGCAGACTGAGCACAGGACTGGAATCTGGGATCTCCTTAATTCTTGCTAAGGTTCTGCCCCTGAATTGCCTAGGGACGGTTTTCAACTCTCTTTGCCTCGGTTTCCCCTGCATAAATTGGGGGTGATAATACTATATGTTCATGTATCTACTTCACAGGTATACGGTGAATGATTCATTATTTAAGGTATGTGCAGTGCTTTGAACTCAGATTATTATATAAGCCCTAAGTATTACGAATAGTTATTATAACAACACAAGCATTATTTTCCCATGCTGCAAACTAACTTATTCAGCAGATTTTTGCAGCTTCTAATCTTTCCCTTACCTGTTTACCACAGAGAGAAGCACATAGCCCAGTGTAAAGAACAGGGGAAGTTGTCTACTTAATATTTTGCCACTGCCCACTTTTTCCTGTCCTGGTGGCAGCACTTAATACAACAATCTCTCCCTACCCCTGCCTGACTGCAATCATCCTGGTGTCACACGGACACACACATGTTCATTCAGTTAGTCACATACATTTTGTTCTTCCTCAGTTGCACATGTGTCTCTCCCTGACAAGATAGAGAGGCATGTTCTCCATGGAGTTAATGGGAGTTTTGTCACAGACTTCACTGGGAACTGGGAACTGGGAACTGGTCCCATAAAAACAGGAAGTGAGCCCTGTGGAAGATATGGAAGTATATCATCTCTAGGTCTCTCAGCCTCTCTTTAAAAAATCCAACACAAAGTAAATTCAAGATCACAATCATTAGGACTGTGTCTACCCTAGTTTATGTCCTGAAATATGATCCACAAACGCTAACTCCAGTGGTAGCAAAATAGGAGTACTAGTACAGAGAAGATACCACTGGCCACAGGTGTTTTCAATACTATGGGATCAGTCCTGCAAGGTGCTGAGTAAACTGGCTCAATCTAGCCAAGCACTTAAGCATAACTTAATTTTAAAGGGACTAATCAAGTGCATAAAATTAAGCATGTGCTTAAGTACCTTGTTGGATCAGAGCCAGACTGCTCAAACCAAAGGGTCCCACTGATTTTTATGGGCGTGGGTCCAATGTCATCTAATCTCCCTGGTCAGTTCTACACAACATGGTGCTAAAAATACATGTGGCCACCATGTCAATACCAGCCCTCTGCTGCTGCTACATCAAGTGCTAGCAAAGATGGACATTTTTTAGGAAAAAGCCCACTGTAGAAAAGGCCCATAATAAAAGGCACACCTGTATATTTGTTCCCATATACAGTACCAAATTGCACAGTTAGTTTCACTGTGTAATTCACAGTTATCAAATCATAATAATTTAGTATACAATATATTACATATAATATACTAAAATAATTATTTGTGGTGCACCTAGGAGCCCAAGTCTTGGACCAGAACCAATTTGTGCTATAACCAGGGTAGTAAACATGTAGTGGGGAGATAAATAAGTGCTATATACTGTTTAATTTCCCCCCTCCCTTCAATTATTCCATCAGGCGTTTCCTTCAGACAAAATAAAACATGTTATTTGAAATTAATTATAAAACAAAATGTTCCAAGGAATTTTATTTTTTTTTTATTCAGATTTTGGTAGTGGTTTTCTACATATGAAAAAAATCTGGTCCATTGAAATTTATTTATATATATTTAAATATATACAAGAAAGAGAAAATAAGATCAGAGGCCACATTCAGTTCATGATTTCCCGTAAGCTGGGGAAAAAAATAGAACAAAGTAAACTGATGTGTTCTTTTTTTCCACAACCACAAGGGTACTTCAGGTGAAATAGTACTCTAGTCATTCAGAGTATGAATTTTGCCCAGACCAAGTGATCTATGAAAACTGATATAATAATCATCAGCAATAATGCTAGAGTAGTGGTGTGATATACAAAGGCAGAGACCTTTAATCTCTCTCTCTCTCTGTACTTTCTGTATGTATGTCCCTGTGTATATATATACACACACACATATACACAGACACATTTGGGCAGGATTTGGCAGCCTGCCATCGCCATGATATCCACCATTATTCATTTCGCTCATGAAAAGAAGTAAGATTGGGAAAATACAAAACTACAGGTCCCAGTTCATTGTGTCTTAACATGAAATGCGTTAAGCTTTTTTCATTTTTCATGGTAGTTGCTCTGTTCAGTGTGTAGATTTGAATCACAAAAAGAACTTTCAACTCTACTACATAGCTCCATTTAGGAAAAGGTGAGGAAAGTATCTATATTTATTTGGTCATAAGGAAACACTCCCTCGTTGTCTATGCAAGACTCTAGTGAACATTTTAATGTAGAATCCATGCAATTTTGTACACAGTAACATCAGTGAAAGAGGAAACAAAAGCTCTGCCATGTAAATAGCCCACAGAAATCAGAATCTCCCTCACTAACCTAACCAATGCATACAACAAAGTAGGGTGTAGCAGCTGAAATCTAAAGATTTTCACCTACTTTATCTTTCTGGGTCTGTCAGCCACCCTCACACACCCCAGCCCTCACTCCTGACTTCAAATATATCTGCCATATGTAACCCAAGTTCCTCCTCTGTATCTGTAGCAACATGCTAGAATCCTCCCTCTTCCTCCCATCTTTGGGATGAGAGTAAACCAAAGGTCTTAACTGTTTATGCAAAAACAAAAGGAGTTCTTGTGGCACCTTAGAGACTAACAAATGTATTTGAGCATAAGCTTTGTGAGCTACAGCTCACTTCATCACTGTTTACGGTAATTAAAGACCCTAAGGCACTTTTTACACAAAAGAGAGGGTTTAACCTCAACCAAATTACAGCTTGGGTAAGTTTCAGAGTAGCAGCCGTGTTAGTCTGTATCCGCAAAAATAAAAGGAGTACTTGTTAGTCTCTAAAGTGCCACAAGTATTCCTTTTCTTTTAGCTTGGGTAAGGATAGTCTTCCTACCTACTTTTCCCCCTGTAGTTTCAAATGAATAAAATATCCTTCACTTCTCTCCCAAACTGCTGTGTAGTGTAACTCTGTGCTTTGGCACAGTTGATATATTTTGTCTGAGGGATAGTTATATTTAACTGGTGGAAGAAGTGATTCCTATACATGGCATGTACTAGTTCAGTTCAGTTTGCTCTGGGATAAAAAATGCTATACAAATACGGGTTAAAGTATAAAGGAAAGTGAAAACAATGCTTCCCCACTCATTGTGTGTTTGTACAGCATCTAGTACAATGAGATCTCAACTAGGCACTCTGGCTACTGTACTATACGTAATTATTAATAATTGATATTCATACATCGGTAGTTGGTATGTACATATTGCTCTCCAACACGAGTTTCTACAAGCCATTACCCTATGATCCCACTGAGAGTTACCAAAAGCAACTACAGCATTTGCTCAAGAAACTTCCTGAAAAAGCACAAGATCAAATCCGCACAGACACACCCCTGGAACCCCGACCTGGGATATTCTATCTACTACCCAAGATCCATAAACCTGGAACTCCTGGGCGCCCCATCATTTCAGGCATTGGCACCCTGACAGCAGGATTGTCTGGCTATGTAGACTCCCTCCTCAGGCCCTACGCTACCAGCACTCCCAGCTACCTTCGAGACACCACTGACTTCCTGAGGAAACTTCAATCCATCGGTGATCTTCCTGATAACACCATCCTGGCCACTATGGATGTAGAAGCCCTCTACACCAACATTCCACACAAAGATGGACTACAAGCCGTCAGGAACACTATCCCCGATAATGTCACGGCTAACCTGGTGGCTGAACTTTGTGACTTTGTCCTTACCCATAACTATTTCACATTTGGGGACAATGTATACCTTCAGATCAGCGGCACTGCTATGGGTACCCGCATGGCCCCACAGTATGCCAACATTTTTATGGCTGATTTAGAACAACGCTTCCTCAGCTCTCGTCCCCTAAAGCCCCTACTCTACTTGCGCTATATTGATGACATCTTCATCATCTGGACCCATGGAAAAGAAGCCCTTGAGGAATTCCACCATGATTTCAACAATTTCCATCCCACCACCAACCTCAGCCTGGTCCAGTCCACACAAGAGATCCACTTCCTGGACACTACAGTGCTAATAAACAATGGTCACATAAACACCACCCTATACCGGAAACCTACTGACCGCTATTCCTACCTGCATGCCTCCAGCTTTCACCCTGACCACACCACACGATCCATCGTCTACAGCCAAGCTCTGCGATACAACCGCATTTGCTCCAACCCCTCAGACAGAGACAAACACCTACAAGATCTCTGTCAAGCTTTCTTACAACTACAATACCCACCTGCGGAAGTAAAGAAACAGATTGATAGAGCCAGAAGAGTTCCCAGAAGTTACCTACTACAGGACAGGCCTAACAAAGAAAATAACAGAACGCCACTAGCCGTCACCTTCAGCCCCCAACTAAAACCCCTCCAACGCATTATTAAGGATCTACAACCTATCCTAAAGGATGACCCAACACTCTCACAAATCTTGGGAGACAGGCCAGTCCTTGCCTACAGACAGCCCCGCAACCTGAAGCAAATACTCACCAACAACCACATACCACACAACAGAACCACTAACCCAGGAACTTATCCTTGCAACAAAGCCCGTTGCCAATTATGCCCACATATCTATTCAGGGGACACCATCACAGGGCCTAATAACATCAGCCACACTATCAGAGGCTCGTTCACCTGCACATCCACCAATGTGATTTATGCCATCATGTGCCAGCAATGCCCCTCTGCCATGTACATTGGTCAAACTGGACAGTCTCTACGTAAAAGAATAAATGGACACAAATCAGATGTCAAGAATTATAACATTCATAAACCAGTCGGAGAACACTTCAATCTCTCTGGTCACGCAATCACAGACATGAAGGTCGCTATCTTAAAACAAAAAAACTTCAAATCCAGACTCCAGCGAGAAACTGCTGAATTGGAATTCATTTGCAAATTGGATACTATTAATTTAGGCTTAAATAGAGACTGGGAGTGGCTAAGTCATTATGCAAGGTAGCCTATTTCCTCTTGTTTTTTCCTACCCCCCGCCCCCCCCAGATGTTCTGGTTTAACTTGGATTTAAACTTGGAGAGTGGTCAGTTTGGATGAGCTATTACCAGCAGGAGAGTGAGTTGTGTGTGTATGGGGGTGGGTTTTTGGAGGGGGGTGAGGGAGTGAGAGAACCTGGATTTGTGCAGGAAATGGCCTAACTTCATTATCATGCACATTGTGTAAAGAGTTGTCACTTTGGATGGGCTATCACCAGCAGGAGAGTGAATTTGTGTGGGGGGGTGGAGGGTGAGAAAACCTGGATTTGTGCTGGAAATGGCCTAACCTGAAGATTACTTTAGATAAGCTATTACCAGCAGGACAGTGGGGTGGGAGGAGGTATTGTTTCATATTCTCTGTGTATATATAAAGTCTGCTGCAGTTTCCACGGTATGCATCTGATGAAGTGAGCTGTAGCTCACGAAAGCTCATGCTCAAATAAATTGGTTAGTCTCTAAGGTGCCACAAGTACTCCTTTTCTTTTTGCGAATACAGACTAACACGGCTGTTACTCTGAAACCTGATATTTGTGAGTGTGTATCATCGTTCCCACTACAATGATCAGTTACTTGTCATATCATACCACCATCTCAGGTGTATCTCATGGGAATTCTCATACATCACTGAATAATCATTTAATAATTTCACTCTCTCTGTTTAAATATGTAAGTCGCTGAAGCTGTTGTCGATGAATTACAGCTGGTGCCTTTTGTATCTGAGTCAATTCTTTTCCTACCTTCTATTTCATTGCTTCATTGTGGGGTGCCTAACCTATGTAATGCTGAAGGGTCTATTAGTAGCATTCCAGGATCCCAAAAATCATGCCTAATTTTTATATACATATACATCCATTTAAACCAATTACAGATACGCACAATCATTGTATTTACTTGTATGTTCCTTGATGGAAAAAGGGAAAAGTTAGTTGTTTGTGTTCACCAGGAATAAAAATCTGGAGTTGATCAGCTTTTTATTTTCTCTCTATAACTATAGGGAGATGAGAGTCATGGTGGGATGTATTTTAAGACTTCATAGACCATACCGGGCCTTGGGATGCACACTGTGTCTCTGATTAATTGGATGGGGGAAGGAACCTATAAAATCGAATCATAATATTTTGCATTTATATAGGGCCTTTTGTCTGAGGATCTCCAAGCTCAAACATTTACTAAGACTCATAACCCCTCTGTCAGGCAGGTAAGTTGTTCTCCTCAGCTGTGGGTGAATTGTGGCACTGATAAATTAAATGACCAGCTGCTGTTCTGGATTTTTTTCTCTGGAATTGTCCAAATTCAGCAAAAGCAACCCAGGGCTCAACAGAGTCCTAACTTTACTTTTGAGAGTCACACAGCATCATCATCACATGATTAAGTTTGTATCATAGCGTGGCATTTGCCTCAGATGTGACTAGGTTGTTTTACATCCAATCCTTGTGGCTCAGCAGCTGGATTCGTAGCTCTGCCATGGACTTGTTGTATGACTTTGGACAAGTCAGTCTCTTTGTCCCTGTTTCCCACTCTATAAAATGGACATCGGAGCAATAATACCCGCACCCAGGGCTAAGACGACCGCCTTCTTTTCAAGGAAATTAATTACAACTGCACAAAAATATGAACCCTCCCCTCTCTGAGGCCAACCCCCACCCCTGATTTATTTATTTATTTTAAACATGATTATTAAGTCAATTGTGATTTTTTTTAGGCTTGTTTTGTGACTTTCAAGCGCTTGACTTTGGCAGTGCTACTCCAGTCAGGCATCCCCAATTGGTAGTTGCTTCACAGTGCATTGCTCTGAGACTCCCGTGGGCAGATGCACTCAGCTAGTGTGGCATCAGGCTTCTCAACCCACTGCCCTGGCTTCCCTGGGCAGATGCAGGTTGGATACAAACAAGAGGAAGTCTCCTTTTTCACTCAGTGCACAACTAACCGATGGAACGTATTTCCATGGGATGTTCAGAGGTGGATTAGGGATTTGTGGGGCCCTGGGTCAGAGCAAGTGGGGGGCCTCTCCCCCTCCCTTCTGCCTGCAATCCCCCCCCCCCCCGCCCACCTGTTGGGGAAATGGGGTCAAAGCACAGGGGCTTTCCCCACCCTGTCCCCTCACCCAGTGCTCCAGGTGGGGAGTGGGGTTGGGATGCAGGGATCTTTCCCAACAGGAGCGCTGGGTGGGTGGAGCTAGTCGCGGGGACACCCATTTTTCCAGGGGGCCCCAATTGGCCGGGGCCCCTGGGCACGGGCCCCGTTGGCCCAGTGGCTAATCCGCCACTGGGTGTCATGGCCAAAAAGCATAACTGGGTTCAGAAAAGAAGGAGATAAGCTCACAGAGGAGAGGTCCACCAAGAGCTGTTATGGTGTGGGGGACACCCAATGCAGGGGGATTGGGACGAGACCCTCCGCCTCTGACTGCCAGGAGCGGGGAGTGGAAGACGGGATGGATCACTCCATAGCTGCCCTGTTCTACAGGCTTTCCTGAAGCTCTGGCACGGGCCAGGGTGGGAGCCAGCCTGATGGGCTCCGCTGGCCCACGGCCTGCCCCACAGCCCGGCAGCTCCTGCACCCGCCACCCAAAGGGCTGGGAACCTCCTCTGGCAAAATCAACCCCCCCCCTCCTCCCCCCCGTGAGGGCAGAGACTAACCACCCAAGGGGTGGGGGAGAAAAAAAGAACTACAACTCCCACGACCCCCCGCGCGATGGCGCGGGCTGATGCGGTCACCGCGCCCCGCCCACCCGGTGGGGTGTTGGAGCCGCCGCCACCGCCGCCGCAGACCCAGAGCGCTGGAAGCTCGTTGGCGGTCGGCAGCTCGCGCTCGCGTCCGCCTCGAAGCCGGCCACAAAGGGAGCTCCCCGGTCCCTGCCGCAGCCCTGCCGGTTGAGCGGGAGGCGCTCTGGGCTCCGCGCCCCAGCCCGGAACTTCTCCGCCCTCCCCCCTTGCCGGGGGTCTGGACCCGTAGCGGCGGGGGCGCGCCTCCGGCCGCGGGGCTCTCTGCCGGGGTTCGAGCCGCGCGGAATCGCGACGGTGGGCGCCGCTGGTTTGGGCCGGGTGAGTGTGGCGCCTCTCGGCCGGTACGTGTTAGCTGGGGGTGGGGGGGCAGGGGGCAGAAATCCCCCCCTCCCCCCACCGCCGGCTGCCTCTGGTGCACCCCAGCCGTCCCGGGCACGGTGACGGGCGCGTGGGTCTGTGCCGACACCTACCTGCCTGGGGAGCGCTGTCAGTGCCGGTCCTCACGGGAAGTTCCCCAGGCACCAGAGCGTAGCCGCCCCCCGCCTCCCCTGGCCGAGCTGGGTGTGCTGCGGAGCGCGGCCCTTTGTCACGGAGTTGCCGCTGAGCCCAGCGCCTCCGGCTTTATTTGACTCTTTCTAAACTTGACTTGGTTTTTTTTGCCCCCAAAACGAGACGCGCCTGCTGAGCTCGGACTTCATTTCCTTTTGCACACATCCCGGTTTGAAGCCAGTTAGTGGAGTGGCATGGGAGCAGACGGGTGAAAACAAAACAAAGGGGGGTTTTGTTTGCGTGTGTTAAGCTGCAAGTCTTTATTTTCCTGTATGACAAAATATTTCGCCACTGTTTACTTGGGACGATTCCCCATAACCGATAGGGAAACTGAATTGGTATTCTATTCTTTCTATTGTTAAGCTTCCTGAGAACGACAATGTACAGACCTATTTTTCTGTGCCCTTCTCCTGTGTTTTATGGCTCGTTTACAAAGGATCTGTGATCCAACACAACTTTAGTTTGCTAGAAGAAACAAAATTGTGTGGCTTCCATCCTCACACTTTTTACAGGGGTAAGCAGTGTATTTGCAGAGGTAACATGATATCGGGGAGACTGGACACTATTATAAAAAAGGAGATAAATTTAAAAGGCAGAGAGGAAGAACAGCTATATTTTCAGATGTGATTCCTTCCCATTCTCTCCCCCCCCCCCGCCCCCAAAATATCTTTTAACAGGAAGAGTGGCCAATACTTTTATACTGATGATTTTTGGCTTTCGTTTAAGTAAATTTTACTCAAAACCTGCAGTTACCTTGATCTCTGCTACACACAGTCCCTCGCGTGTATACACGCCTGCTGATGTTTAACAGTAGTACTTTTTTTCCCCCCCTTCATATTACCTTCAAAGGTCTTGGATTTGTTTTTGTTTTATTGCTTGGACTGACAGTTTAAAATCCACCGCTTTGTAGTATTTTGTCATTTTAGTTGGCAATAGACAGAACTGCAAAGGTTGCCCCGAACATGCTCAGCAAAATGATGATTTTTCCCCCAAATCTTGAATTTGCAAGGTGGGGGAGGGAGAAGATTTGAGTTTCCTTTTTTTGTGCACATAAAATGTTGCAAAATAGAAAAGTTGTAGTGTCCTGCTACCATGATTGGATTTAGCACTTTGTATGCTGTAGATGTGTTTTGGGAAACCTACACTGAAGGTTTCCTGTGCAAGTTTCCTGGATTATTTATTTTTATGAGTAGAACATGGTTCATATTAAGAAATTAAAAAAAAAAAGTAATCTTTTATTTGTAAATCCTCTTCTAGGCCCAGATTTTCAAACGTGACTAGTGATTGTGGTTGTCTCAATTTTTGTGTGCCCAACATAAAATGTCTTTTAAAAAAGCCCAATTTTCAAAAATTGCTGAGTACCCACAGTTTGAAAATCAGGCCCCTTTGAGGCTCTCAAGTTGGACATCTAAAATAGTTAGTTACTCTTGACCGAAGTATATAATATGGTTAATAATGAATTTTAATAATCTAGAATTAGCCAGCAAAGAGACTTAGTTTTTATGCGCCAGGTTTTAAACTAATTTTATTTTAGAGGACGTAGAATATTATTACTGTTGTTTTTGGGAAGTGAATAATTGGGGGGCATTAAATCGGATATAACTTGATTTGATATCTTCCTTATGTAGCTAAAGTATTCAGGTCTAGGAGGTACAGCAAGTTAATGGTTTTCTCCTGTCAAGAAGCCCAAAACTGAAAACAGGACTGTTTAATGTCTGGGTTGAGGTACAGTGGTAGAGCTGTGTAGGACAAGTGAGCACAGCATCTGTTTCAGGCCAACAGTATTTGTACCTCCCTTTTGTGAGTAGTAAATCTAGTCCTAATATTTTTTCTATAAAAAGAAAAAAGCCTTGTTTAAAAAGAATTGTGGAATACAACAAGTAAGCCAGTTTGAAAATTAAGGCCATGTCTAAACTACAAAATTAAGTCGACCTAACTTACATTGGTTACTAAATCGCTCATATGGGTGCACACTGGGCTTCTTGTTTTGGTGGTTCATGCCTTCACCAGGAGCACTTGTATCGATTGTATTGTTGGTGTGGGGCATTGTGGGACAGCTCCTGAAAGCCAGTAACAGTTGACGTAATCAACACAATGTCAGCGTAGACACTGCATCGACCTAATTACATCGACCATGACCATATGCCGCTCAGGGAGGTAGTGTTACTAAATTGGCATAGAGAGCTTCTTACATCAGCGGGAGCCAAATTTAAGGGAAGACTCTTCCACAGCTAGGTTGAAGCAAAGCAGCGTATGTTGACCTAAACCTGTCGCGTAGACTAGTCCTAAAGCTGTTTACAGATACTGATCTCTTCATTGATTGAAAAATGGGATGGAGAGTTAACATTGATTTTTCTAGTTAGGGGCAGTGTCAAAAATCAAACTCCTCCAAACATTCATTTCAGAGTGCAGTAAAGTAGTATACAGCAGTTGCTTCAAGGCTTAAGCCTTTTGCAGGACATCAGCTATTATGAAGTACTGTGTTGTTTGTACAAAGAGGCTACTCTGGCACTGCGTACCTTATTGCTTAGATCACAAAAGCTCTCTGACTGTAGATGGTGTTAACAGAGAAAGCCCAGATCGTTTGTTTCCAAACTTTCATTCCTTAATCTCTATATTCACAACTGCACTGACAGATTGTCGAAGGAAATGACAGCAAAAAGCTGGTGTAGGAACTAGGTCAAGCACTGCTAAATACTGCTGAGCCAGTTTCAGTGGAACAAAATGAGCATGTTTCCATCTGATCTAGTTTTTCATTTCAATGTACTTGTCACAAGATACATGTGTATATTATATACTGCAACCAGAGGCCATTAGTTTCACTAAAATTGGTGTTGCACCCTTGATTTGGTACTTAGTGTATCTGGGTAGACAGAGTAATGGTGAAGGAGGTAAGAGTTTTTTCATTTGTCTTAAGGGCCAAATCTGATGAGATTCCAAGCACCCACAACTCCCGTCAGAGTTGAGGGTGCTCAGCAGCATACAGACTTGGACCATATGTTCCTTCTTTTTCTTCTCCTCTACGCTGCCACTACTCTTCTCCTTGATGTTACTAGATTCTGAGATATGTTAGTTGCGGGGAGGAGAGAGGGACAGGGAATTGACAAATACACACACCACCCTCATGTTTTCACCCCACCACAGAACAAAATATATTGGTATTCTAGATCTCTCTAACATTTTTCCAATAGACCTGACATAATTCATCAGCACAAACTGCTTTAAAACAGTGTTTCTAGTTTAACCTACAGCTAGTAATGATGCATTCAGAAATCATGTCTTGTGTTTTTATTCTGTTTTTGTTGGTTTTTTTTACTGGAAATTCCTGAAGAAACAAAAAACTCCTTTATGACAGGCCCAAAATAATATTAAAAAACTTAAAATATAATGATAAAAGAACCGAATCTTGGTCTGTTGCCTTTTTCAATTTAAATGGAGGAAGAATCCTATGTTTCCAACATAGAAAAATGATGGTCTTGAATGAACCCTTGGCAGATTCAGAAAAGAACATATTAAATATAATTTGAAAATAATTAAATGTATGGTAAGTCACTTTCAAAAACTGTGTATGCTGTCATGGATCCCATTGGTAGAGAGACATATGCCACCTGCATTCTAACCATCTTCCCTTTTGCTTCACTTGTCTCAAATCTGAATATGATTGGTCTGTGAGGAAGAGTATTTAGGAGTCAGTGTCTTGTTGGCTTTATAAAGTCTTACCAAACCTTTGATAGAACTGTTGTGGGGGAAAATAGTAATCTTCTTTAGAACCCAGCATGTTCTGTTTGACCTCCAATAGTGCTGAGCCAAATCAGGCCCTTGCTCTCAGTGGGAATGGTGCACCCCAGCCTCATGATGAAGTGTAGTGATGTGATATCCTTCCCAAGGGCACAGTTTACACACACACCTGTGATCTCTGACCCCATGCCAATATCTAGAATGTGGCCAGCTAGCTGAAGTAAACCACAAACACTCCCCTTCTGCTCTCTAGTGGAGCAGGCTGCAGCAAATTTCAGCTATGCATCTCACAGAGGCTGATGAGACTCTTGGTATGCCCCTCTGCATATTGGCAGTTCAGCAATTTCAGCCAAGTTGTGTTTTTTCCAAGTACTAATATTTAGGCCTGTAATTCATTAATCACATAAGCCTCCGTCTTATCAAAGAGAGGGTTAAGAGGTGACTTGATCATGGTCTGTAAGTACTGACATTTCTGATAGTAGAGAGCTATTTAACCTAGCAAACAAAAGCATAACAAAATCCAGTGTCTGAAGCTAGATAAATTCAGGCTAGAATTGAGGAGCAAATTCTTAATAGAGAAGGTAATGGACTATTGGGACAGTTTACCTCGGGAAGTCTTTAAATCAAGTTTGATTGTCTTTCTAAAATGATTGTCTAGCTCAACCACAGGGTGGTATGGCTTTGATACGGGAATTGCTGGGTGAAATTCTATGGTCTGTGTTATTCAGGAGGTTAGACCAGATAATCATAATCAGGGGTGGCCAACCTGAGCCTGAGAAGGAGCCAGAATTTACAAATGTACATTGCCAAAGAGCCACGGTAATACATCAGCAGTCCCCCAGCGCCTCTCACCCACTGGCACCCCCACTGATCAGCGCCTCCCCTTCCCTCCCTGTACCTCCTGGTCAGCCGTTTTGTGGCGTGCAGGAGGATCTTGGGGTGGGGGGGGAGGTGAAGGAGCGAGGGCACAGGAAGGGCTGGAGTGGGGGCAGGGCCTGTGACAGAGCCAGGGGTTGAGCAGTGAGCACCCCCTGGCACATTGGAAAGTTGGCACGTGGAGCTCCAGCCTCTGAGTTGGTGCCTATATGAGGAGCCGCATATTTACTTCTGAAGAGCCACAGGTTGGCCACCCCTGATCATAATGATCCCTTCTGGCCTTAAAAACTACTAATCTATAATGATCCTTGCTAATCAAACTTGTCCCTTTAAGCAACTCACCATAAATGATTATAGTCTCCCTTGTGCACTAATTCTTCCACTTGGACATATTTAGCCATTAGTCTTTCAAGTATACTTTACAAACATTAAAAATCCCCACCTTTTCCTTGAGATAGGCACCCCCATTTTACACATGAGGAAGGGGAGTGGAAACTGAGGCACAAAGAATAGGGGCCTGGTATTGTATCCATTAAAATCAGTATGTGCGTCCCCATTAATGGGGGTGTGGGGGGCAAACAGGGATAGGCCTTAAGTGCTTTACCTCAGACCATTCATTAAATTAGTGCCAGAGCCACTATTAGAATTTAAGGAACCAGAAACTCCAGATCTTGTTTGGATCACACCTCTCTGGGGAAGACTGTAAATTTGCACCATCTTTGACTGTTTTCTCCACCCTGAATCATTGTTCAATGTGTTTTTGTCGTCAGTAGGGCCTTAACACATTTGTGATTCATTTTGGTCAATTTCACAGTCATAGAATTTTTAAAACAGTAAATACCATGATTTCAGCTATTTAAATCTGAAATGTCATGGTGTTGTATCTGTAGGAGTCCCTGACCCAAAAGGGGGTTCTGTGGTTTGCAAAGTTATTGTAGGGGGGTTGCATTATTGTCACCCTTGCTTCTGTGCTGCTGGTGGCGGCAGCACTGGCTTCATAATTGGGCTGCCAGAAAGTGGCGGCTGCTGGGTGGGAGCCCAGCTCAAAAGGCAGACCTGTCAGCAGCAGCAACACAGAAGTAAGGATAGCATAGTATGGCCAGCAGCCGCTGATCTCCAACCACCCAACTCTTAAGGCAGTGCAGCCGCAGTGCCCCTACAAAAGCTTTGTGACACCCCTCCCCCCATAACCTCCTTTTGGGTCTGGACCCCCAGTTTGAGAGAGACTGATCTCTCCTGTGAAATCTGTATAGAATAGGGTAAAAGTACCGAGAAGACCAGATTTCATGGTCCGTGACACGTTTTTCACGGCCGCGAATTTGGTAGGGCCTTAGTCATCAGTAGTGTTAACAACTTAAATGCTGGGTTTGTAGCCAATATAGTTGTAAACTTGTCTGAGTACTTCACTTAGATCCTCTGCTTTTAAAAATAAAATTCATATTAAATTATAAAAGAAGTGGCCTCTAAGGAATTCCCAAGAAGGGTCGTGGGCTTTATTTCGGTTAGTGCACTTTCAGGTTCTCTGCACGTTGATTGCTACTCTTTTGTATCTTTAATGCTACCTTAATACACCCTTTCCATTTTTCTAATGTTTTTACATTTCACTGCCATTTATGCAAGGATGTGGATTGTTTTAACAGTGTTTTAACACAAGGTTCAACTGGGAAAATATGACAACAGAACTGTCACTTCATGTAGCTAAACCAAATGTCTGGTATGTGATTAGGAATCTTTTTAAAATGCATCACACATGTGGCTTACTATAGAGTAATTCACTTCCTTTTAAAGAACTTGTAGCTTATTTTCCTTCTATTATGCATCTCTTGGGATAAGCTGCTAATTCTAAAAATATGTCAGTTCTGCTGTTTCCCATCATCCGCTGTAACTTTTTGCTTCTCCTTCATTTGGCATTAGTTTGTTTTTGTCCCTGAGCTGCTTTAAATACTCTAAGGAATGCTTAAACATGGTAGAAAATAAAATGCAGCTTGTAATTCAAGTTGTTATGATTGGATCATTGTTACCTTTTATTGGATAATCAAAGGTAACTTTAAATGTTCATTGCTAAATGTGGGAGTGTACAGTATGTTTAGTGCAGTAGACATTACTTAACTTAAGTGAGGTATATTTTTGGTTCCTTTTTTAAATGGACTGCACAATACCTTTTTTTTTTTTTTGGAAGGCTAGGGCTTGACACTTGTTTCTGAGTTGGGGGTGAGACTGTTATGTTGTCCAATAACTCATGAGATTTTTAAAATCTGTAGCATTTGTTGTCGTATGGAAGAAAATCCTTGTATTTCCAGGTGTGAAACCAAAGTCCAGTATCCACTGAGCCATTGCTTCTGCATTAGTGTTACTGAGTAATCCATCATTGTAATTCAGCTGCAGTTTTAGAAAGCCAAACACCACTTTCAGAACTCCACAAAATACAGACAGCTTTCACAAATCCGTGTGATCATTCCATGGGCCAAACTTGTTGGTTGCATATCGACTTGGAAGGTAGTCTTCCTATCTCAGAAAATGAATATAGTCTGGCATTCTTTCTTCTGTAATTTATTTAGTAGATAACCTGAGCTCAATCCTAGGCTACAGCCTCACGCTCCTACCCCAATTTCTGCCATGAGTGAATTGTAATTAAGGGAGTTTTGTGTTTGGATGAAGGGTGGATTAAAAGGGAACTGTATATACTCGTTCATAAGCCGAATATTTTTGGTAAAAAAATGACGCATCAAAGTGGGAGTTGGCTTATAAACAGGTCTACACCAAAATCTGATGATTTTAAACTCTATGAAATCATCAGTTGGGAGCATTGGCTGGGAACGACGACCTGCAGCCACAGGGAGCTCAGGGGCTCTATGCCTGCAGACGCTCCAGGTAAACAAAACGTCCCAACCCACCAGCGGCTTACCCTGACAGGCCGGGAGCCAAAGTTTGCCAACCCCTGAAATATAGGGTCGACTTATGAAGGCGTCGTACAGTTTTTACTATTTTCACCTATCCATCTTGGGGGGTCGGCTTATAAATGAATGGGCTAATGAACGAGTATATACAGTAATCAATCTCAACCTCTGGTGAAAGCTCTAGAGTACATGGACTCATGTTTGCTGTGCCACCTTAAACAAATGTGTCTGTAGAGTGACATTTAAAGTGCTTTTGCCCCCTTTATTGCTTCATAAGAGTATAAAGAGAACCTCACACACCAGTGCTGCCTTTTTCCAGAGAAGTTATTTTCAATTTGTTTTTTACCTGAAAAATAACAGGTATTATCTACTCAATTTTTGAGAAAGGATTGGATTATTGGAGAACTAGTGAGATTATTACATCAATAGTGACGGAAAACAGAGCAATTGAGACTGGAAGGGATAGTAGCCAAACCAATTAAAATCTTTTTAATACCTATACATCAAACTTCTGAAATACATCTGTGAGGAAATACATTTGTTAAAGATTCACCCAGGCTCCTTCAGTTAAGGGCTAGGAGATATTCTCTGGACCTCCAAGGAGACCACAAGCAAAAACAGTGCAGACAATTTAATGTTCTCTATATATTTCTAAGATAAGATCTTTCAGGCCTTTTTTTAAGTAATCATTGACAATTCTTATGTTACCTGTTCTTCCAGCATGGGTCATAAAGGAGATCAAAATTCTTGAGCTGTCATAAAATGGGCTTGCAGAAAGAATGAATTTGCTTATCTGAACTATGTAGATAGGAGCCTCATCCTTTTCCTACCTCCGTCCCTTCCTTCCTTTCTGAGTAGTAATTTCAGTAATCATGCGATTAGAATGCTAACACTTATTGGATAATGACAATGTTTTATGTCATGTTTCTGTACATGCTAATATGAGTAAGCATATTATCATATGTAATTGTTCTCTTTTTATATTCTGGAGCTGGTAGAACAGGTTACATAATGTATCTACATTAAAATCCTAGACAAACAACTGATCACTCATTTCTTTCCCTGGTTCTGCCCACAGCTTTCTGAGTAGCAGATATGAAACAGAGTAGATTCTTGTAAATATCACACTGTTGCTGGGGAAAACTATAGGGACCCCATGAAGACAATCTAGTCAGCTTCAGTAAATATGTAGCTTTACTTGCTGCACCCGTTTGAGTCCTGCTGCCAATATTGGCAGTTTCGTAATTGTATTTTTCCTATTTATAATATTTCCTCGCTGCTCTGAAAGACCCACACATTCAGAACGGGAAACCCCTGACTATATAGGGGAAACTGTGTCTCTAAAAATAGGGAAACAATATCTTTTTCTGATGTTTCCGTTACTGAAATCTTGAGTTACACTAGGTTTTGGAGAGGAGCTGATTTAAGTTGGCAGTGTCTCTATGAACAGCAGCAGAAATACCTATCTGATCCAAGATGGTGGAAGGAGAGTTAATCCTTGCCTTTTCTTACAGCCAGGAGAGGCTGGGAAGACTAATAGAAGTGCATGTGTGGTAGGGAGAAGCAAAGAGCTCATATCTTCCAACAGGTAGGGTGACCAGATGTCCCGATTTTTATAGGGACAGTCCCGATTTTGGGGTCTTTTTCTAATATAGGCTCCTATTACCCCCCCACCCCGTCCCGATTTTTCACACTTGCCGTCTGGTCACCCTACCAACAGGCCATGTGAACACTAACACTCTGTGGCCTTAAAGGGCAAGGTTGGGTCTGGGTTGGCAAGGAGAGGGGATGGTTCAAAAAGCATCCTGTCTTGCATCTTTCCCACTCTGGCTAGGTACACAGGACCTGGTCTAAGCTAAAAAGTTAGGTTGACCGAGCTATGTTGCTAAAGGATGTGAAATCCACACCCCGAGTGGTGTAATTAAGCCAACCTAACCCCCCGATGCAGACAGTGCTAGGTCAATGGAAGAATTCTTACATCACCCTAGCTACCACTTGTCGAGGAGGTGGGTTACCTATTTCCATAGGAGAACCTCCCCCGTCAGGCTAGGTTGTGTGCACACTGAAGTGCTACAGGGGTGCTGATGCAGCTAACTCCTGTAGTGTTTCAAGTGCAGAGAAGCCCAGAGTCTCCTCACTTCTAGCACCCCCTGTGGTGCAAGGTACCCCAAAAGGAGGATTCTCTACACCTTGAAGTCTTTAAACCACGATTTGAGGACTTCAGTAGCTCAGACATAGGTTAGGGGTTTGTTACAGGAGCGGGTGGGTGAGGATTCTGTGGCCTGCGTTGTGCAGGAGGTCAGTCTAGATGATCATAATGGTCCCTTCTGACCTTAAAGTCTGTGATTCTATTTGGCCATGATATTTTCCTGTACTAGCCTCTTACGTTGGCTATGGTGACAGTGTGGACATGCTCCACTGTAATTCCCTGGGAGCTATCAGATGGATTGTTCTCTCCGTTCCTGTGTAAGCCACACTGAGCCCTATATATTTTTATCTCCACCTTACAGATGTGGAAACTGCGGTGCAGAGAGACTAGGTGACTTGACCTAAGTGCCTTGCTGTGTGATAACTTAGGGTTTGTCTACATTTAAAACTGTTAGTGCTTCAGTGTAGATACTACCTACGCCAGTGGGAGAATTCTCCCATTGGCGTAGGTAATCCACCTCTCCGAGAGGCAGTAGCTGGGTCAACAAAAGAATTCTTCCATAGCACTGTCTATGCCGGGGGTTAGGTCAGCTTAACTATGCTGCTCAGGGCTGTGTATTTTTCACAGTCCAGAGTAACACAATTAAGCCAATTTAATTTTCTAGTGTGAACTAGGCCTTAACCTTAGTGTGCCTCAGTTTCCTTATCTTTATTAAAATAAGGCTGATGGTAATTCCCTCAGGATGTTGAGGCTTAATTCACTAGCATTTGGAAGCTGAATAGAAATGCAAATTAGTATTCAATTATTAACTAATCTTCAGAGCACTGCTCTGAGGTATGTAAACTGAGGTACAGATGCATGAAACATGATATATGAACTGATAAAGCACTTTAATTGAGTGTCTTCGGCCGTGTCTACACTGCCACTTTCAGCGCTAAAACTTTAGTCATTCAGGGGTGTGAAAAAACACCCCCCTGAGCGACAAAAGGTTTAGCGCTGAAAAGCACCAGTATAGATAGTGCTTTATAAAGCTATCACCGCTCGTTCAGGGTGGGTTTTTTTAATCGCTGGGAGAGCTCTCCCCTGGCGATAAAGAGTGACTACACTGCCCACGTCACAGCGCTGGGCACAATGTGGGCAGTGTAGACATACCCTTGCATTCCAACTGTCTTTCTGTTTGCTCTGTTTTTCTTTTATATGCAGTACTAAACAATTGGTGGAATTTGTAGAAGTGTGTGCTAGATGCAAGCCAAAGCAGGGCACTGAGCTTCTGTTGAACATCTGCCTGATATTGGGAGGAAAACTGCATTTGTAATACGGTGAAGTTTAATATCTGTATATATAAGCTTTGTCACTATGGGAATGGATTATAAAATGGCAGGCGTTGATTCCCTTCCAATCAGCATGTATTCATTACAGCATTTACTAAAGCATGTCAGCTAGTTCTAATGCAGTCATGCCCGCAGAAGGATCACCTTGATTTAATTTTTTTTTAAGTGCATTGAACGGAAACAGATACTATTTGTTCTTCAAAGCCTAAGTGCTATATTTCTAGCTCTTGGCAGACATTGTGCACAAGTACTTTATGTTCCACTGGATTTATGCCAGAAACATACTGCATGTACTGAAAGCATCAAAACCAGACCTCCTTTAATTTTAGACTCTACAGCTAACGTTGATTTTTCTTAGAATTCCTACATCCTAACTACTATCATTTTAAATTCTTTCCTTGAAAGACTTTGGGAATGTTCTGTCAGTTCTTACTCAAGTGCCTTGCACCATAGAAGTCAATGGGGCTACTCATGTAAGTAATAGCTGCAGGATTGGGCACCAAATTACCTGCTTCCCAATTTGTAAAGTTAAATGAACGCAGTGAATTATTTTGTTTAACTCCTGTCTTTCATGATGAAGCTGGGTGCTTTGTGACTAAGGGTAGTCCTGGAGTCACAAGCCCATCAGCTATCCTGCATTCTGAAAATCTTGAGGGACCATTCTGATTACTTAATCCGACCTCCTTTCATTATTTTTATTGTAGTGCCTAGGAGAGAACCAAGAACAGGGCTCTGTGATGGTACCTTCACCCACTGTACAAATGTATAATGAGAGCCCCTACCCCAAAGAGCTTGCAATCTAGATAGACAGCACAAAGTATATGAGAAAGGGATAGCACATAAAAGTGGAGTGAACAGGGATTATGGTAGGAGGGGATTAGCTAGATGGACAGCCAAAGGTTGGGAAAGAGTAGTAGGGTTGGAACAGACAGCCAGTCTGTGCCAGAGATGAAGTGTTCTGAGTGAGAACTGCAGTCATCCTCCATGACTACTGGTCCCTGCTTCTCCAGCTGTTACTGCTGGGCGTAGTCTCTGACCAGTTCATCCCCCCAGTTTCATTCCTGAGGCCATGTGGCTGGGGGAAGTAGGGATGCCACCTGGCTCCTAGTGCCTGCAGGAGCAGGGGATCTCCCCTCCACAGTTCCAGGTCTGGCAGGGTTGTAGGGGAGAGGTTGTTTTAACTTGACCCCCTTTTTACAATGGTCCCTCAATGCAGCAGTATCTGCTTTCATGTACTCAGAGATGCTGTGCACCCTCAACTCTCATTAATGGAAAATGAGGGTACACAGCATCTCCTATGAGTAAGCCTTTAAAGAGGAGGCAGTTCAGTTTCTCGGTTCAGTGGTGGCTACAGGCCTGAGGATCCTACAGGCCTTATTAACACTAGTTATTGCAATTAAAGTGCATGGGAATGTATTGGCAGGAGTAAAGGATTGCAGTTTGGCCCCTAAGAGTTGTCACAGTGTACCATATTTTAAGCTATGAGGTGGTTTTATTAAGCTAACTAGAAAAAATTCCTACTGTGACAGGTTCGTTAATGTTAGTGGACAAATTCAGCTTAGACCAGTTTTCACAATTATTAGCCTCCAAATAATTTCTGGAAATTATTTGTCCCCCCTGAAAACCAGAATTGCTGCTGCAAGGTTTCAGAACTGATTAGGCTGGAAATGATTGTTTGCTTCGTCCCTCTTTCCCTTCCATCTCCTAAATTGAGATGTTCTTCAGAGCATCTAGTTATCCTGAACATGGCAAAATTTAACAGAATGATTAACATATGGGAAAAGCTTATAGGACATGACTGAAATCTGCAGAAGGCAGACTAAGAATCAAGACACAACAAATTCTGCATTTTGGCTGGGGATTAGACTAGATGACCCTTGCTGTCCCTTCTAACCTATGGTTCTATGATTCTAAGAGAACATTGTAATTACACTGCTGTAACCTAGAAACTGAATTCAAGAGTTTAGTTTACTGCAATACTTGAACATCTGTTTTTTGTTTAATTTGAACACTTTAACCCTTCAGATAAACTAAGTATTAACCTTGGTATGCATCCTGACTGTGTCTTTTAACTAAGTTCTTTACTTTAGTTACTCATTAAACTGCTAATAGAATATTTATGGTTGTACAATGAAGCAAGTAAGAGTAAATTAGAGTTAAGTTTACAAGCACAACCTTAACTCTGTCCCCTTGTATGCAAACTTGAGAGCAAGGTTTATAATTACGTGTTATTTCTCAAATAATGCAATAGAATTCTGTGATCTGTATGTCCTTGCACTGTGTGTGTTACCCGCATACATTTTAAAGTCCCAAACCAAAATGTTAAAAACATTTAGATTGCAAAGCCAAGCACTTAAAAGTTGGAAATGTCAGTTTTATGGTTGCAAAAGGAGAGAAAGGGAAATAGTGATTCTTAACAGTCTCTATCTCAGCCAAACCTGAACAGAATTTCATAGTACCAAGAAAAGGCACCATTCCCCTGCCAAGAATGGAAAACTTCTCCCCTGAAATTTTTTCTTGTAATAGTGCCTAGTGTTGGGCAAGCTAGGTATAAGACCTTATCTAAAGACAAAAGTTGCACTGATTGAATTATGGTTATTTTTGAAATAAAAGTTGTATAGACAAGGTCTTGGGGTCACTACCAGCTCCCTCTATAATGCCAGACCTGCTCAAGTATGTGTGGTAACACTGTACTGTCACAGCTGCAGTTTATAGAATGTATAAGCATTCCTATTACTACACAAGAAGGGATGCTTTCCATGTGACCAGCATTCATTCCCACCTCAGTTGTCCAGCACCTTGATGCTGTCCTATTTCCTGTGTGTGCCAAGCTTCTGTCAGGCCTGTATATGGAACCTGGATCTTTCGCATGGCCTTGCAAAAGCATTAGGCCATTGACTCTGCTGACAATATTTTAATTGTAATAGTTTTGTTGCATTTTCACATGTGTGAAGCTGTAACATGCCACTATTTCCTGTCTTTGAAAAATACTACTTATTGTAGAAACTGGAGTAGACTTAGTTACTCGGCATTATTAGGATTGGCAATCATTTTATGGCAGGGTTTTTAAGTTTCAGAGTCTGTTTGTAAATTGTTAGCATGTTGAAACTGTTTAATCAACTGAACCATTTTGGATAACTGAGCATTTGAGTTTGTGGAATACCACTGCACTAGACTAGTGATAGAACACAAGGCATATACCATGTTGGAAAAGACAAGCTAAGTACCAAAATGATGACTTTGTTTTCAAAGTCGTGTGTGTGTGTGTGTGTGTGTGTGTGTGTGTGTTAGCCTTCGGTTTTGTGAAACCTTAGGCCCCATTTGCACATAAGAGAACAGCTCCTTGCTGACCGTTTTGAACAACAGGCACCCCTAGCTGGTACTCCTCTCAACTGGTAGTTCTGTTTAGCTGCTAGAGTGGATGGGCATAACAGCGTGGATGGGCATAACAGCGCTTCCTGTTATGGTGTTGAAAATTATTTTCTTCTGTCTACACTAACTAAACTGAACTCAACAATAGAGGGGACCTATAGTTCAAAGTTTTTGTTATAACAGCAACAGGCCATTTTCCCAAAGCAGATGGGGCCTCAGATCACATACCCTAGATCCAACTGGAAGTGCAGTCTCCAGTCATATTGTTTTTGGACATGGTGAGTTTACATTCACATGCAGCCTAGCAGCATGCAGTGCTATAACATGTCAGCTAGCACCCACGCTTTTAATCTTTTCCTTCATTCAAGTTTTTAGTTTAATGTGATAGACATTATTATATTCATCCAAGATAAACAGTTTTGTCCATTAACTGCTGTCCAAGTACATATTAGAAATAATGCTCTCTGATTAAATGCACTCCTACAGCTCCATTGGCAACAAGTCTTTCTTTCAATTACCTCTTAGGATTTTAATTGAGATGGTATCATTTGTATACCAGTATAAGTGTTAGATCTACATGTATTTGTATTGCCTTATTACTTGTGGTCTTTAACCATACTTAATCCTTGGCAAATATTATAGTCCTGTATGAAAGGAGGGTGTGTGGGAAAACTAAATGGAGAAGCCAGGGGAAGTATCATTAAAGTTTATTCCTTTAAACTTAAGCTAGTATAATACAGCAGGTTCTATAAAGCATACAGTGTACCTGCAAGTGGAAGACCCCCCCCCACCCATGCTGATATACCCAAAAGATGAAAAGGGGAGGCATATTATGCTGAACAGGACTGACAACCCTCTGCTGCCCTCCTTTGTGCTTTGATAATGGACTGCCACGTAAATCTCCTACACTGGTTGACTATACAGTGGATCCCCTTTGCCAATCGTATTTGGTTCAAACTTCTTGCCCTTGCCTTCAAGGCCCTGTGCATCTCTGCCCCTGTCTGGATCTCTGGTTTCATTTCTTCCCATATCCCTCTGACCTCCTTGCTCTGCCAGTGATGCCAGCCTTTGCATCCCCTCTGTCCGATCTGTTTGCTTATAACTGTTCCACTTGCTATGGTATCTGAGAGCCTCCCAAAAGGGAACTAAAATCACAATAGGTCACAGGGCTGATCTGCAGCCTTAATTCCACTGGGGAAGTTGAGGTTACATGGTGATTTTGCCACCCTACACATTGAACTTGGCTCCAGTCTACCAGATTCCCTTTTTTCATTATTCAAATCACTCCTAAAGAATCACTTCTTTTCGAAGCCCACAAACCATAACCCATGTCGGTCAAAGAAGGAAGCAACAAGAGACGTGCAGATGAGAGTTAAAAATTACCCTAGTGGAACCATCATGGCAGGAACACAACAACTTTAATCCATGTGATCCTTTTATTGTAACCCCCTCCTTTGCTTTCCCTGGCCCTTTACCTTCTTTCCATCATTCTTTGCTCTTGCACAAATTAAACTCCTTGGAGAAGGATCAGCATGTAAAGCACCTACCATGTTTTTGGTAATGTACAAGTAATAGGACAGAGCCAGATTCTGCCCTACGTTTCTCTGTCTTTACATCAGTGTAATTGAAATCAGAATTTGGTCCACAGTGATCAGGTTAAATACTGTGGGCCAGATTCTGCTATCCTTACTCATGAGTAGGATCGTACTCAACGAGTAGTCCCATTGCTCAGGGTGAAGAAGGGTATTAGAATCAGGCTCTTAGTTATAAATGCAAAAACTTAAGACACTATCCTTCAAAGTCCAAGAAACTTAGTTATGGCTGGAACTCTAAGTTCACCCTCTTTTACTTACTATGCAGGGTACAGATACGTGCAATGACATGAGATCAGAGATACACCAGCTGTTTTTTTAACCTCAAGTTCCTGTTGAAATAAATGAGTTGTCTAGTAAGGATTCACTGCATGCTGTCACCTGTTATTTTTAATGTGACTCTCCCCGTTAAGACACTCCTACAAACCTCACTTTTCCCAATTTATGTTCCATTCCCTACTCTTATGCCTCACTAGATAATCGTTCAATTAATTTTTAATGTTTAATCATAGTTGACCTAAATTAATCAAACAAGTAAACTATGGGATGAACAAAGCAAGTATTATGTGTAACTTCTAAGTCTCTTTGGTGCATATTGCACCCTTTCTCTGCTTTTCCTAGTATTAGTGTGATCAGCCTAAGGCTCATCAGCTACCCTAGGAGAAACATGGAAATCAATGGGTTGGAGGTTAGGTTAGGCAGGTAATCCTTTTAGTGCATTATTTAAAGTTAATGGAAAGTGATAGCATGATAATGCTGAATTCTCTTCTTTTGAACTAGTTTTTACACCTGATTAATATTAATGAAAGTGAGAGAAGAATCATGCCTATTGTATTTGATCTCTTCTAGGATTGAAAATCTGTTTTGGGACACAATTTTGGAAACCTTTTTTTTGTTGATAGCGGTTTATTTTAAGTATCGGTGGACTAGAGCTGATAGGGCCCATAACGGTGGTGCAGATGAATTCTGAAAACCATCAGCTCTAATAATACTCCTTATCAATGTTGGAGTTTTTCCCTATTAGCTTTGGGGCAGGAGGAGGATGTGCAGGTACTTAACGCATAACATGGATTGTTTTTAAATTTGTAATTTTTTTTTTAATTTTTAGTCTCAGCAAATAATTAAATTGCTCCTTAATTGACACTTGCTGCACAACTGTCTTGAAGCTTATGCCTTGAAATGTTGTTGCAAAATACATAGCCCTGTGGTGCCTAAGTCGTCTTGAACAAGATGTGAGCAAAATAAAAAAAGCCCTCATTTACTTCAGATTTACAACCATGGAATGCCATTAACTTCAGTCTAGTTACCCCAATTTGCACCAGTGTAACTAAGACCAAATTTGGCCCCAAGGGTTACTGCTAGCACCAAATCTCATACTGGGAATTAAATGAGACATGATTAATGACTTATTTCATACCCAAGGTGACAACCCTGTTCTATAATTTTTTCCACACTGTGGATCGCTTCCTTAAACATAGGTCCTTTGTGGACTGTCTCCCTACCCCAGTCCTATACTGATCTCACACCTTTCTTGTGGCCACTACAAAACCTGTTTATAAACAAAAAGTAATGTTTAGATGGTCTGAAGGCCGGACAGAAGGAAGATAAACTTGTTCTAATGTGAATATGTTTACAGTACTGCATTTCCCCTGGTAACCTGCAGTCCCCACTGCTCTATTCTCTCTGGATCACTCAACGGTTTAGTTCTGCTCCTGTTTATTTTCTGCCTCTGCAGTTTGTCGTCTTTACATTGAAATGTACGCAGAAGAAAAGCAACAAAGACAGGATCAGCCAGAGAGGTGCTGTGAGTTGTTTTGATTTTAAAAGCCTTTTGGGGTAAAAGGGAATCCTGGACTGGGCTCCAACTATCAGGAAGCACCCTGTTTGAGGACCTGACCATTCCTTTTCCATTGTAACAGAAGCAGCTCAGTGGGCTGCTATTCTTCCATAGAAGACAGCTTTGAGAGCCACTGTTTTTAAACCATTCTCCAGAGTAAGTTTTCTGAGTCAGTGGTATGTCTGGAAATTGCTCTAGTTGCTGCTGCTTTGTTCAGCGAAGTACAGACAATATATATCGTGCTCTAATTGAGTTACAGTACTTGGAACATTTCCCCTCCCACCCCCCAACCATTTTTGTGAGGAGGGGAGGTGGAAGGATTTGAAAACCTGAAAATGTCTGCCATTATAGTCAAATTGTTTGCAACAAAGCCTTTGTCTACCCACAAGGTTACTGGTGTAGGTAAAGCAGAATATGTGCTTATCAGTAAGGTTTATTCCCCATACAGGAAGGGGAATAAACTACACCAGTATAAGGGACCTTTGTGTCAGGTTAACTACATCAACAATACAGTTATACCACTATAACTATACCATTTAAGAGAAAAAAATTGCATCCTAACCAGAATGTTTTTACCAGTGCAAACACTGTGTGTAGGTTAGGTCTCAATAGGAATGGTTTTTACCCTTCTATTCTTTTCCCCATGCCATATTTAAATGTGCTGTACTGCACTCATTTAAAAAACAAACAAAAAAACTTAGGGCTGTTGATTAATCGCAGTTAATTCACGATTAACTAAAAAATGAATCATAATTGCACTGTTAAACAATAGTTGATTGAAATTAAATATTTTTGAATGTTTTTCTACATTTTCAAATATATTGATTTCAGTTACAACACAGAATACTAAGTGTACAGTGCTCACTTTATATTTTTGATTAGATATTTGCTCCATAAAAATGATAAAAGCAATTGTATTTTTTCAGTTCACCTCATACAAGTACTGTAGTGCAATCTCTTTATCATGCAAGTGTAACTTACAAATAATTATTAGATATGTTTATGGAGGATAGGTTCATCAACAGCTATTAGCCAAGATGGTCAGAGATTCAGTCCCATGCTCTGGTTGTCCGTAGCTCTGAGTGGCAGAAGATGGGAGTGGATGATGGGATGGATCACTCAATATTGTCCTTTTCTATTAATTCCCTCTGAAGCACCTAGCATTGGCCACTGTCAGAAGACCAGATACTGGGCTAGATGGGTCATTGATCTGAGCTAGTATGGCTGTTACATTTTTGAGTGAATATCAGTTTTGATAAGAGCAGGCATTTTGCAAACAGTTTTACACAAATGTTTGTGAATAGTGAATAAAGATACAAATGTGTTCAAAGTGAGCAGCTGTTAGTGTTTAGAAACATTTTAATTTCAATTTACATATCATTCAACCAGCAGCGATGCTAAATTATCCCTGACAGAGGTGGTTTATCAAAATTTATTCCTCAAGAGCCTGTTTCTTGCCCTTGGAGTGGGTCAGATTGCAATAAATGGCTGACTTAAAAAAAAAAAATTAATTCCTAGGAGGAGAAACCTCCCCCCAAACCACCCTACAAGATCTACTCCCCAGCCCTTCCAGGTATACAACTTGGAAACCGTGCTGTTCTATCAATTTATACTCAGTGCAGTTTTCAGAAGCACAGTGTAATCATGTCCGTCAAATCACCTTAATATTTGCTTAGTGGTGTTGCCTGCTTCTGGTTATGAGAGCATTTTTTTTCTTTAAATGTGTGAGGGGAGTGTATAGATTTCCAAGTCATTGGCAACCCCCACCCCCAAGCAAAAGCTTCCCATGGACATGGAGTTCTATCACCAGCAGAGAGGGAATTTGTTGCAGCAATCCTTTGTACTACCAATATTTTAACATCACTGGGCCAGTTGCAGAGTTGGCAGGTGCTCCACAAACTTCACCGCACATCTCTGCTGATAAACTGCAGTCCTAACCTGTAATATGCCTTGGCCTCACTTGAGTTAACACTTTGAGGTAATTTTGATACAAGTGGATATCCATCAGGGCTGTCAAACTTAGCCACCTTGTGACTTAAAACATGTTTCAGTGGACCAATAGCCTAGTGAACTATCCTTAGGCTTAGCAGAATAAGATATGAATTTGATTTTTATTTTTTATAATTTTGATGGATGATATAGATTTTTATTAAGGATTTTTTCCTATTTTTATCTCTGGAAACTTTCACAGTTGTGCAAAATTCTGGTGGTGGGAGGGGTGTCAGGCTACAATTATTTAAAGACAGTAGACACTAGGATTCAAAAAGTTAAAGCTTTATAACCGTTAATACAAATTGTTGACATCACATGTCTAACTATACTAAGTAAATATCCTTAAATCAAACTCAGTTCTCAAGCAGTATTTTTCTGTCTGTGTATATTGATTATTATTATAGATGGAAATATTTTCAGTTTGTGTGCATGGTGAAATTGACATTGAAAATCAAATCCTTCTAAGTTTAACTATTCACTATGGCCACACCAGAAAACTTTCTATGGGTAACATAATTTGTAACCTAGGGTGGTGTGAAGTGTCATGTATCAGATGTTTGAAAAAGAGATTTGATCACTGCAACACCTTTTTTATTCTGAGGGCCAAGATGAGGTGGAAGAAGCACTGGACAAACCTGTTTACATTAGGTTCTTCACTGGGATTACATTTGCAACATGATCAGCTATTCTCATGAAAAGGACTGCATTCAAGCTCAGAGTTCTTAAAATTTACTGGCATCTAGGCCGAATCCTGGAATCTTCACTAAGGCAAAATTCCCAGTGAGTTCAATGGACTGAGTAGGGACTTTAGGATTTTTCTGTTTGAAAATAATGTATGTTAAATGGCTGTTTGAAAATGCTAAGGGCCAAATTCTGTTCTCACTTTGGATTTATGCAGTGTAATACTTCATATTTACATTGGTAATGGGAGCAGAATTTGGCCCTCATATGGGCTATTTGGAAAAGAGTGCTCTAATACAGTGTACCTGAACATCAGAGCGTACTGTTGCCTACAATGTCCCTCTATCTTAACATTCTGTACTAAGCATTTTCTGACTTGCTCTCTCCACCCACACATCCATGAAGACAAGTGAAGGCACAGCAATGAGACTAGTGGATTTTGAGAACATGATTTTTAAAAACAAACATGCCATTTTGTTGGAACAAAAAATACTCACTTTTGATGATTGCATTATTCCACTGTAAATGAAATGTACTCTTCAGTGAGTAAAGGGTAAACAAACCTTTGAAAACAGGAAAGCATCTGGACAGGCCTTCCCAAATCAGGGGCCTGGTCTCCATGGATGGTCGGTGGGGCACCTGGAGTATCTGGCCATGGAATGTTGGGTGTTTTTATCAGCTGTCCCATACACTTCTGGGATAAGTCTAGATTTGTGCTTTAGTGGTTTGGTGGCTTGAATTGCATGTGGAAAGTAAACATTGACTGTAATTAGAGATGGAGAAGGACTGGTGTCTGATCTGCATATGTGTGAAGGGGGCTCCTGAGTGGGGACAGTGCTGTCTCCTCACTTGGTTGCTGCCTCTTGGATTCTGGCCGCAAGTGAACATGGGGAGCAGCAAGAGAATCAGCTGTCTACTTGGCAAGTATCATTTCACTGCTGGTGGCCAGGAGGATGAATTGCACAGGGAGTCCTTGTTGGATGCACGAGATCCTAGCTGGGATGTGGCCTGGCATAATTGTGGCGCTGTGTGTGTCATTTGAGAAGCTGGTATCTTCACTTGGTATCCCTGAGTAAAAGTTTACAGTTTAAGGAAAAACATGGATTGTCAATTCCCACTTGAAACCCTAAATTCAGTTGTAAAAGTCCATGAAAAGTTGTATGTAACTGGTTTTAAAAAAAAGCATTCTCAGTCAGTTTTCAGAACTGGATTCAGTTCCCATAGCTGTTTGATGCTCGAAGATTTGCACCCTATGCAAGCAGTGTTTTTTGTGCTCATTTTTCATTCTAAGTGGCTGTTACTGCAGAAACACTTAAAAATATTCAAAAATTTGAATTGTTTAAGCTTTGCTGCACTAAAGCATTAGGGGAGTGGGAACCAACTCTACATTACTGAATCTCAGTTTGCATCTGAAAACAAGACTGGATTTTTGTCCCAAGTGTGTATAATTTAGGGATTAGAATCCGCCATTAAGATTTTCTTGCTACGGTTTGGTGATTTCTTTGTATTTTTTCTTAAGTTTGGATATGGCTAGACATTGTGTATAGGTGAACAAGTGGTTGCCACATCTTCTAGAATTCAGTAGTCTGTATATTTCTATATGCAGCAAACCTCTTATCCAAATCAGATTAGAAGGGTAGAAAGTAGTGTCATTTTTCTATACATGTGGTACATAAGTGAGCTGCCCATAAGGCAGTAGAGGTAAAGGACAGATGAGAGTAAAGAATCAGAGGCACAATAGTTCTTCTCTAACCCTTAATAGAAAGGGAGAAGGTAAATAATTGAGGGAAACATTTAAAACAGAGGTTCTCAAACAGTGGTCCATGGACCAAGTGGTCCGTGAGCTTCATTCAGGGGGTCTGCAGATAGTTCCCTCTAAGGTGCACGCCTGGGTGGCCACACACAAAAGAATAAAGAGCCACCCACCTAATTAGTGAAGCTGCGCAGGCGTGGCTCCACTAATTAGATGCCTGGATCCTGGAGAAGACGCACATGTAAGGTGAGGTGGGAGTCTTGGGGGGAATAAGGGGTAGGTGGGAGGGGGCAGTGCAGGGCGAAGAGGGGGGTGGGGGGAATTTGGGTTGTGCAGGGTGGCCAGAGAAAAGAGACAACTTTTCCCCGCTCCACGGCTTCGGCTACCAGGGAGAGACCCCTCCTCTCTCCCAGCCCCAGCTCGGGGGCTGCTGTGATGGGGGATAGAGGGAGAGACCCCACTTCTTCCCAGCCCCAGCTGGGGGGAGAGCGCACATCCATCACATTAGAAAGGTAAGACTACTGATATTAAAATATGAATTGTGTGCTTTTATTTGTAGAACCAAAAAAAGTTTGTTATATAGCACTTTTATCCAAAGCACTTTACGATAGTTAGCTAATGGTACAAACAACATTTGGAAAGAGCATTAAGTGGTGCGCCAAGACCCTCAGCAATTTTCAGGTGGTCTGTGGGGGGGGGACAGTTTGAGAACCACTGATTTAAAACATAGGCAGGTGCTGTTTGTAATCTGTTGGAGTCAACTGGTTGCCATGGAATGGTGGTCTGTTAACTTGGTAACTTCAATATGCAAGAGAATTTAGTCTTCACTAGTTAAATAATTGTGCATTACATAGAGACAGAGGATGCAGTACTAAAGACCATCCTTGTTAAGTAATCTCTTGCCTTGAGAGACACATACTTTGATTATCAGAAGGCCACCTCTGTTAAGCAGTCCATTTTTATTGCTCTCTGGAGGCATTGCTTAAGGCATACTTCTATGTGTTAGAACAACCTTAGAAAATATATGAATGATAGAATATTAAAAATCTAAATATTAGAAGAAACTTGGACAACAATTTTAGCTCTGCATTCAGGCCGCCCCATGCTGTGACCCATCTCTGTAACCTACATATGGATAGCTAGTAGCAATAGAAATGTATTTCTCTTTTGTAGAGAACTGAGCACTCTGTGGCCTGCAACGTGCAGTCAAGATCAAGGCAGATATCTGGAGTGTATATGGATAAATGGATCCTGCACTTGCATGTGGAGGGTGAATGAGTATGCCGATAGTCTGTCCAAAGAGGATGGATGGTGTTTTGGATTGTATGTGGAAGGTTAATGGAGAAATGTTGCCTGTTGCTGAAGGTGGGATTGAGGAGAACAGTTCGTTGGTTTACATACTGGGGGGAGACGTTTGTTGTGGCCATCTCACAAAAGGAGAGTGAATTGGAGGAGCGTATGTCATTGGGGAGTAGCTCATGTAGTGAACTGATCATACATTAGTAACTAAAATGGGAGACAGAGTGGTGGGGATATCTGGCTCCTACTGGAAATATACTTTCTCTCACACTGTAGTTTTTTGGTAAGGGGTATCTCCAGGGTGTCTACCCCAGGAGCAGTCAGACCATGTCCGCTCTTTTAGGGTGCCAAAACAGCCATGGATGTTTCTAAGACAGAAGTATCAAATGCATTCCGTGGAGAGGGCCATACTCCATTTTTAGGTATGGTCTGTGGGTGGGGTATAACTTAGGATGAAACACCAGCTTTGATCTCCAGAGGCATTTCCACTGGTGTCACTGGGAGGACCGCACAAAGAGCAAGGGTGGAGCAGGACTTTTATATAGCAATTAAAGGTGGGACTTTCAGAAGTTCTGACTAAGTGTTGGCCTAAACTCTGCAAGACTACAATCATTGGCTTCAATGGGAGTTTTACCATTGGCTTCAGTGCAGACAGGGTAAGTGCACAGAGCTGTAGAAAATCCCATCCTAAACTTTAGTCCTTGTGGTTATTTCTTTCTGTACCTTATTGTCACACTCAGTATCACTCAATGTAAACATGTTCTCCTTCAGGACCAGTGCAAATTCTGCCCTTTCTTTCATTTCCTTCTCTGTTCTCATTCCTCACCGTGTGGTCTTCCCCCCCCCCCCCCCCCCACCCCCACCACCTTCCTTCTGCGTTTCCTTCTCTGCAGCAACTCCCAACTTCTGGGCTTTGTTCCATTCCTTGTCCATCCATCTGCTAACATTGTCAAAAGCAGTGAAATAGTTTATCATTGGGTTTTAGAGTTAATATCTCTCCTTATCCCACTGTTAATCTCATTGAGAGTTCATACCTCTGGGAACCATTGTTTTCCTGCTGTCTGCCCCACAAGGGGAGATAACCACTTATTAGTTTGCCCTTGGTTCAGATATTCAAGGTTTTCTTACAACCTTGATGGCTAGAAACTTGTTACTTATAAAATGAAAGCCCCTCTTCTGAATTGGTCACATCACTCACAAAAGCAAATGTAAAAAAACCCACCTGAGCCAGCAGCAAAGCAATGGAGTCAGAACCACAAGGGTATATATCTGGGAGAGTTATTCAGTGTCCGGGCAAGACCCTTTCTCTGCAGTTAGGGTCCACTACACAGAAATGGCAGAGAGATCTTGTGTGGAGATTCTCCATTGTCCGCATCGCAAACAATTCACAGATTCTGGCCCCCTTGGTAGCATCTCTGCTCAGGGAAATATAAACGGGACAGGAGTGTGAAAAGTGAGGGCTGGTGGTATCTGTGGGGAGTGGAGTTGCACAAGAGAATTGCACTCCAACTAGTGCTGCAAATAGCCTTGCTTTCACGAGTGCCAGATTAATCAAAGGGCTGGTCTACACACAGATTTTGTACTGCTTTAACTATATCTGTTTGAAACTGGTACTGTTAAAGCTGTACAACTCCTTAATGTACATGAAATTACATCAATATAAAAGTGTGTTTAAGCTGTGCCATTATAAGGTAGCTTTATACCATATAGCAGCATCCACACGAGAGGCAGTCCTGATGCTATTTTGGTTTTTTAAATAAATCCCACAAAAACATTGTATAAAACTTTTGAGGATAATCATGAACCTGTGAGACCAGTTGAAAATGGGATTGGATTTTTCCCCCATGTCTCCTCATGCCAGAGGTAGACTGATCTATAACCATCAGTGAAAGATTATATTTATTTGACCAGGGAAGAAAGTTGGACTCTTTCCCTAAACAGATAAGAGACGTTGGGCCAAAGACTGAACTCTTACTGTGGTGCAAATCTGGTCTAACTGATTGGGTCTGAATCTCGCCCCAACTTTGCACCCTGTCTAGTCATTTACACGTGGGCAAAGAGACAGCCAAGTGAGCATTGAATGGTAGAGGCTACCAATGTCTTACACCCACTTTGCACTCACTTTTCTCAAATGTTAATAATCACTTGAGATGTAAGACAGTAAGGAATCAAGTCCATTGATTCAACAGGATTTGCTTCAGATTTACTAGAGTAAGTGTATGTCTGCACTGCGAAGTTGTCGACAAAACTTTTGTCTTTCACGGGTACACCCTCCCCCCGCAGTGAAAGACCAAAGTTTTGCTGACAGAAGTGGCAGTGTGAGTGCTCCTGCCGACAAAGCTAACGCCGCTCGCGGGGCTGGAAGTATTTTGTTGGCAAAAGTGCTGACAAAGAGCTTTTACACATGCTGACTTTTAGGTAAAAGCTGGGTGGTGTAGACAAACCCCAGAGAAGAGATCAGAGCCTGGCCCCATGTGTGTGCTATGAGTGAGCCCGTAAGAAGCAGCTGGCCGGCAGTGTCTGATGTCTGAAAGTGGATAGACACAAGTGGCATCTGTAGATGTGTTTAGAGCAGGTAAAGATCCAAATGTATCTGGTTTAAAATAGGATTGGCAATTGGCAAGGGCTCGTCTGCACTGCAAAATTAGGTCAATTTAACTACACTGCTGAGGGCTATGAAAAGTTTCAGGCCCTGTGGGATGTAATTAAGACTGCCTAAGCCCAGAGTAGACACTGCTAGATAGACAAAAGATTTCTTCCGACGGCCTAGCTATCGCCTAACTCCTGTAGCATCTGAACCATAGTGTCACAGCTGCAGTGACTCTGGTGTAGATGTACCCTAAGGATTTTCTATTGTTGCTGTCTTAGTAAGTACTATATTAGGGAATTGTTTTTGTTGTGGGAGGTGAGGAAAGCTAGTTTGGTTAAGAGCTAATTTAAAAAACAAGATCAAACCGTATAGTCTGTATCAATACAGTTATGTAAGTAAGACTGACCAGAAATAGGACAGTCTCTGAGATGCCAATCCAGAAGAATTGCTAGGGATCAGGCTTGTGTTTAAAAACTGTATTCTACACCTTCTACTTCCTTTTCTTCCTTTTGGGGCCACCAATTAATGTGAAGAGGGTTAAGTGGGATGTGAGCTCTGATTTCAGCCAATGGTGTGTCGGCAGTGGAGTGTTTTCCTAGATTGCGTAACTCTTCTGAGCCAGCCCCCGGTTCAGTCAGCATGCATTACCAAGTGCTTAAGTAAACGAACACACAGCAGAGGCAGTCAGAGCCTGCGAGTTGCTGCGGTTTGAAGGATACTCTTGAACTCTGTGGATTTCATCTTTATTTTAAAAAGACTGGCTTTTTTCACCCCCTTGCTCCCCTTTGTATAGCGTGTGGAAATACAGGAAGAATAAAGAGGTACTGGTAAGTGCCTGGATGTAGTAGTGCCTTTTGTTTTAATATCATGTTTCTCTGTCTTGTTGGATTTAGTAGGCGTTTTTTGATTTTTTGTAAACAAGATTAACGAATAAGTGAGTTTCCTTCTGTAAGTAGCTGTAGAATAATTCAAAGCATTTTATCTAACGTTTTTTGTTCAAATTGATGAGGGAATCTGAGATAATAGGCAGTGTGGTGTTTTTTAGCTCCTCTCCCTCCCAAAATAAGGAGAGGCTTTCAAAGTGTAGATTATACACTGCATGTCTTGTCCTTTGAAAATAGTTTAAGATGATTTTGGGGCATCTTGATCTACAATTTAGGAATGAGACGTGATTGAAGCATTTGGTGTTGTCAAAACAAATGACTATAAACAGCAGTCTCTTACCAAAGTCTGAATATTTAGCTTCTTTATCCTGTGCATTGGTCTAACCAACAGTTTAATATTAAAGGTGCTATGAATATGCCTTATTGGTATTAGAACATCTGTTGTCTAAAAAATATTATATGTTGCCATGTTATTAATTAATAGTCAAAAGCTTGTCAAGAATCAAAGCTTTCTGGTCCAAATCTGCAGAACAAACTGTCAGAGGTGGTTTTGTAGTGGGGCAGGGTCTGTCTTTTTCCATCTGTTTTAGCTAAAGGTGCATTATATGGTAGATCCCCCTCCCCCCAATGTGCTCAATCACAAAAACACGGGAAATCTCCATCCTGTATGCAAATGATTTGATAAATGGTCTTTAAAAAAATAAAAACGTATAAATCCTGTATTTTTGGCAAGTGTTTTAATAAACATGGCCAAAACTCTTGTGTACTAGAAGAGAGGCTTCGATCAATGACATAAAAACTGAAGAATTTTTTCAGGTGATATACTTTAGTTTCTAGGGTACTTTTCTCTTGCCTCAACACGGAAGACTCAATGAAGGCTATAAAGGGCACTATCCTGCGTAGTATGCAGCTCTTCCTGGTCTCTGCCTCTTGAAGAACCAGTCCCTAACTGTCAGTGTTAAATGGAAAAGCTCTACTTTTTAGCTGATAGCTTTCTGCCTAGGGTAAGGATATGTTAATGTCTTTACAAGCATGCCACCTGATATGTTGTCATTTACTGCTTGTTGGTTTTTTTTATTTAAAACATTTACATGGAATCATATATTTATGTAGCACTTTCATAGTTGTAAGTCTGAGTAACTGGTGCAAAGGAGAGATCTTCCAATTTTTTTGAAATTGGATGAACTAGACTACATTACAAGTGCAACCAAGGGCTGATTCAGAAAGCTGCGAGTTGAGAACCTGGTCCCATGCTCTTTACCTTCACAAGTCATTCATGAGTAATTTTTACTCGTGTGAGTAGTTCAACTGAATAAGGTTTGCAGTATTTGGTTGCAGAGAAAGCTCCATAGCCAACTTGTGGGCTTTGTGCAATGGTTACGTGGTTTATGTCATTATTTTATCTTGAGACTTAGGCCACGTCTACACTAGCAAGCTTATAGTGGCACAGCTCTTCTACTGACATAGCACTTGTCCACACTGGTGCTTCTGTCAGTGTAACTTATGTTGCTTAGGGGGCTGTTTGTGTCACTCAGAGGTGTGAAAAAAGTTATACCAACAAAAGTGGTATTGTAGACATGGTCTTATTTAATGGGCATGGGAAGGGAGGGGTAAACTGCATGTGAACATACCACCTTGCAAGTGGCAAAGACTTCTCCTAATTAATGAGGTTATATGGCAGTATCAAAGTTGCAGCTTTAAAATAGCCATCCTGTGCTAAAAGGTAATGTTCTCAGCTTCCCACACAGTGTCTCTGAATTACATCACTTCTCTGTGGGAGGACATCGTGGTTTCCTCAGAGGAGGATCAGCTGTTTCTGTTATGAAAAGTAAAATATAGCAGGGACTATTATGTAACTTTTTTCCCCCTTGAGTATAGTGTTAACATAGTTGATCAGATTCTGATCTCAGTGTAAATGCAGAGTAATGCTGATATGACTGTGAGTGGAATCTGACCCAGTGTGCTTAACCATCCTTTGAAGAGGAAGGTGCAGAAATTTTGTAAACAAGTATGTAATTCACATCTGCTAAAATGTTTGCCTTGTTCATCAGACAAAAATGTTTTGTTCTTTATGCTGTGGTCCCCTGAAGTCTCAAAGGGAATGTCTACACTGCAATAAAACAATCTGCAGCCCCAACGGAGAAGGGTCTCAGAGCCCTAATGTCTACACTGCAATTTGTAACCCTACAGCCTGCGCCCGGCGAGTCCAAGTCATCTAACTCAGTTAGTGGGTCTCTTAGTGCAGTGTAGACGTACCCAAAGACACTGATGCATCTTCAGATGCATTTATACAAATGGAACAAATTGTGGGGCTACAGCAGAGATTTGTCAACTCCAATGGAAATTAATGTTTAAACTGGAGAAAGTCAGATGTTCTGATCAAGACCAAGGCAATAAGTTTACTCTTCTGTGTAAAGTTACTTGTCTTTGTGTTTGCAGGTTTGGAGCCTTTGTTTGTGGTTTGACCATTTGTACCATAGTTTCAAGGCTAACAATCTACTAATAAATCTGTTTTACCGAAGATATTTTAGGTTTGTTACTCTAATAAATGAGATTGTAGTAAAGAGTCTCAGGGCACAGAAACAGACATACCTTGCGAATATCATATGTTATGCTCGTGGCCTGTGTAGAAAAGATTACACGCTGCCTAAGTTTGGCCTTGTGATTTTTTTTTATTAGGTTACTAATATTAAAATGTTTGAAAATAAAACTGAAATCCCTCCTGTGTGTACAATGGATGATTAAGCCTTTTTAGGGCCTTGAGGGGAAGCACAGACTTTAAGAAAGGGGATTAATTATTTGAAGGAAAGAACTGTCATTGACCTTAAAAAGGTGTACACCAAACTGCGGAGCTATTTTAAGTATTAAAAAGAAAATCAACATTTCCACAGAGAGAAGAAGGAAATATTCTTCCTTTAGAACAGTAAAATCATGCTACCAATGATGTCACCCCCATCTTTACTCCCTAATTGCCCAGTACAAAGGGGTGTGAGTTAAGGACAGTATCAGCCTCAAGTGTAAAGCAGAATATAACTTTAAAGCCAAATGCAATACAAAACCCACAGAAACTAATATTCAGTGTGTATATGGAAATGCATTTTTCATTTGGAGGAAAAGAGAAAAGCATTGAAAATAAACTGTAGGCCTAATAAATGCATACACCAGAGGATAGTATTTGTTATGTACTTTTTGAGCGCCATAATTACTTAAGTAAAGACAGTGGTGATATCAGTTTAAGCTCTCTGGAAAAAGATTTGAGCAGGAAATATATAATGTATTTAAGCTTAATATACGCTATTGCTTTTATACTATCCCGGATGGGCATTGTGCTTCACAGACTTTGTCGCTGCCTCAAAAAACTTTGTAGTCTAGGGGCCTGAGTCTTCTGTCACTTACACCAGTGTAGATCAGGAGTTAACACTATTGACTTTCATGATCAGGTTCGTGATATAAAGCAAACTGTCATCTTCATGAAGCAAAGCATCAGATGAAAAGATAAGTCTGTCAAAAACTGGATTTCATTTTTTTTAAATGAATGCATGGTATCCTAGATGACATTGTGCCTTCTACAATAAATATAGTCTGACAATCTCAGTAGCGTGATCTAGTCTTTTCATGTGTGTATAATAGGAAGTTATACTACACACGCCTCCCTCCTCTCCAACCCACTCATTGGATCTGGCAAATAGACTGACTGGCTTTTCCCGTCAATCAGGAAGGCAGGTAGTCTGTGGGAAATTAAATTTTTCATCTCACTAGACCTGCTTACCACTTTCTCTGCCTCTCTTCCTCCTAGACTTCACATTAAAAATGTCTTTTTGCTGAAAAAAGGCCAATGGTAGCATAGGAAAAAAACACATTGGAATCTTAATCGAGGTACATGGGCAGGAGAGAAACAGCCAGTTGCTTTTAAATCCAGAAAACAGGGCTGCTGCATCAGTGATTAGGGATGACATGAGAGCAAACACTATATTGGACTCCTTCATAAGAATTACTGGGAAAATGTGGAGTCCTGATCCTACAAATTTTGGGACTTTCCATGAATTTAAAGTTAAGCACGTGTGTAAGTGTTTTGTTTGCAAAATTGGGGCCTAATTGTGGGGTTTTTAGTCATGTAATCACATCACTTAACATGGAATTCCCTTTATTATAAGACCCTTTGTATTTTGGGACAGAGTAATTTTGTTTACTAAAACGTAGTATATTAACTTGATATATTTTACATTAGTGAAACTTCATTGATTTCAGTGTAATTGTCACCATTGTGATAGAATAGAATCAGACTGGTAAGTGTATAATTCACCAGTTAAATTTCAATTTAACTGGGTTTGGTGCTTGTAAATGAACCAGGATACCTAAACTGATTGACTGTCCTGTTGTCCTGCTCTAAATGAATGAGAGGAACGGGATAAGTAAGAGCTGAATGGTTTCCAGATACAGAATTAACATTTTCAAAAAGAAAAGGAGGACTTGTGGCACCTTGGAGACTAACCAATTTATTTGAGCATAAGCTTTCGTGAGCTACAGCTCAATGGCTGTAGCTCACGAAAGCTTATGCTCAAATAAATTGGTTAGTCTCCAAGGTGCCACAAGTCCTCCTTTTGTTTTTGCGGCTACAGACTAACACGGCTGCTACTCTGACACCTACATGATACAGAATTTATTGGGCTTGTCAATTGCAAGGTCTGTGGTGCTTTTTCATCTTTAGTGAGTAGAAATAAAGATTTAGAGCTTGTAGGTAGAACACGAAGAGGAAAATACTGCAAAGCTGAGTGACATCAGTTAAAACTTTCTGCTTTTGCTTCTGAATCAGCATATTTTTATTTTTAAAAGAGACCTCTGTCAATGAATATATTGTGTGGTGGTTTTTTTTTTAATCGCAGCATTTTAGAAAAGGCTAGTCTGGCATGAACTACAGTTGCTAACAGCCCATAATGCTAGCTCTGTGTTTAGAAAATGATGGTAATTTACTACAAAGAGACTTTTATTCTAGTATTTTTAGCTCACAGCAGAGTATTTAATGAATCTCTACTTAGGCTCATTGAACTCGCCATCCTCCCCCCTCACCCCCCCGCATGTTAACTGTTAAGATGCTGACAGTTTAATTTGCATTTTGTAAAGCTGAGTTTTGAGTTAGCAGTTCAGTAGACTTCATTAATTAACTCCTCAAGGTGCTGTGCACCAATCAGTTCGCCCTCTGGTGTCAGAATAAACCAAAAAATCCCAGGCAGGGTCTACAGACTTAATAGCAGCCACAGGAAAGACTAATGTATACGTGGTCCCATTTGATCAGAAAATACTGCGATAATCATGTGGCTGAGAACCGGACATCGAAGTACAACTGGTAGAAAAACCTCAGCACTTGGTTGTGCTTTTTCCCTCTGAATTTTCAAATAAAAGCTTTGTCAAATTTGGCAAACTTCAGCCAGGTCCCCTTCAAAGCATGAAAGCTTTTGTTCTATCACTTACATTACAGCCAAATTCTGCTTTCAGTATAAATGTAGTCAGTGAAGTTGTTGCAGGTTTCCATTGGTGTTTGCTTCTTGCATATATATTGCTTGTTCCCACAACATATCGTTTGATACAACTGTGTTGGTCCTTTATGTGGTTTGAAGTATTCCTAAGTGCCTGTATTGTCTAACAGAAGAGATGTGGAAATAACCTTTCCCCCTATCCCTTAGCCTAAGTATACCCAAAAATCTATGGGGACAAAGTGGGTGAGGTAAGATTTTTATCAGACTAACTTCTGAACACCAACAGAAGTTCTCTCTCTCCAAGAGAAGTTGGTCTAATAAAAGCTACTTTGTCTCTAATATCATGGGACCAATACAGCTACAACAACATTGCATATTAAAATCGGACTCTCTCTCTCTGCCTGTCACAGCAAGAGACAAACGTTTCCATGATTGAGATGAAGATGTAAAGAAGGGGAGGGTAGAGAACTCTTAGGAAAGTTGCTTTGTCTTTTCTAGACTGCATTTAAAAATATTCTGTTTTTGAGTTTGATCCGTTTGACAGCTTTGTGGACATGAGGTCCTCAATCTTTCCACAAAATGCATACACCCTGGACAGCAACAGTGAAAACTACCCGACCCTCCTGGCTCTTCCCTGCTCTGGAGGAACCAGTTCTAAGGGTGAAAGTATCCTCCATTCACCATGACTGTTCAGTAGTTAGGTTTTTCTGCTGAGACTGCCAATAAGGATGCAAATTAGTGTCTATTATGATGGTAACTTTTGTGGTAGTAACAGCTGTCCTTTAGGAGCTGACTGAGATCACCAGCTCATTACATGTAAATCACCAAACAGCCATAGAATAATGGTTTTCAGCCACTGCGAGCCTTGCTAATACTTATGCATGAGTCACTTTGCTTATATGAATAATCACATAGAGTTTAATAGAACTACTCGCATGCATAGGCGTATGCAAGATTTGGCCCCTTTGCTATATCTGAAGCAATGATCTTGAGGTGAAGACCTGTTCCCAGTGCTCTGAGTTGTCAAGTCACCTTCCCTTCTGAACTTCCAAAAATGTAAATGGACAAGGCTTTTGTTTTTGGAGTAAAAATTGTATTTGTTTGAGATCAAAGTTCTGCAATTGAGGAAGGAGCATGGCTGATGAGGAAGACACTAAGAATTTTAAACTCGCTTGATGTCTGTACAATATCTAACACAATGGGGTTGAACCAGCCATTAGGTACTACTGCGTTATAAATTGTTAGCTTTCATGTAAATCCTTCAACTGGTAGATTGGCTGGGCTAGTGGGTTCTGTCCCCTAAGACAGTGGCTCTCAACCTTTTCAGTCTACTGTACCCCCCTTCCTCTTGCCTACCCCCAAATTTCACCTCACTTTAAAACATCTTGCTAACAAAATTGGACATAAAAATACAAGTCTCACAGCACACTATTACTGAAAAATTGCTTGCTTTCTTTTGCCCTATAATTGTAAAATCAATTGGAATATAAATATTGTACTTATATTTCACTGTATAGTATATAGAGCAGTGTAAACAAGTCATTGTGTGAAATTTTAGTTTGTACTGACTTTGCTAGTTCTTTCTATGTAAGCTGTTGTAAAACTAGGCAAATATTTAGATCAGTTGTTGTACCCCTTGGAAAACCTCTGCATACTCCCAGTGGTACATGTATCCTGGTTGAGAACCACTGGCCTAAGAGCTGTGTATGGCATGTCTGACCATGCCTCCTTTTCAAAGGAGGAAACAATAGACTTTGAGAAGGGTGTTCAGCTAGGAAAGCTTAATAACATTCTCTCTCTAGTCTGATTAGTTGTTGGAAGTCTGAGAGGCTAGATCACCTCACAAGAACCTTTACAAGCTTAGAAAATAAAAAATTGCTTTCAGTTCCTTATTGAACTGTTCTAGATGGTAAAACTGAAGAAAGTTTCCTTGACATGGAAAAATTACTGACAAGGTTCTAGGGGCAGGAAATCTGATAACTACTGAGTTTTCAGCTGCTTGTGCTGAAGATCTTGACTACCATTGTGCCAAGATAATTGATCTTTTAGATGTGAGATTTCAAGGAGACTGCTGAATTGTATTTCTATAATCTTACATTAACCTTGTTTGACTCTTAAAGACTTTCTTGTCATATGAAAGATTAAAAAGGCACATTATACTGATCATAGAAATACAGGGAATTGAGAAAGAAAAGGCTTATTTAAATAAATCCAGTCTATTCTGCCAGATCAGGAGGGTTTCCTACAGTAAATCCTTAAGTACTTTGTCCAGTTCTAAATGATTGATACAAATAGGCCTCCACCACTTTCCTAGAAGACCCTATAATATAATATTGAGTGTAATTTTCAATTTTGTGAAATTCCAGTAAGACTACTTAGAAATTTCATTGGAAGACTTTTTATTTAAACTTGATTAAGGTTCTTGCAGTTCTTGGTGGGGAATCCACAAAAGGTCTGGGTAAAGGATTCTTTTAAAAAGTCATAAATGATTTTAAGAAAACATGATTGTCTATAACACTAAAAACAAAGACAAACCTGACAAAGGCTTTGTCTGTACTTCTCAGCCATTGGTGCAAACTCCCAGTGTAGAAATGACTTGCACTAGTGTGAATCGTGCTAGAGGACTGTAAGGGCTTAAACCAGTACGGCTGAAATTCCATTGTAGAGCATGCCCAGGTTTCATTGCAAACAGGGTAGGGAGGGGACATGTTCAGAGCTGACATAAATGGTGTATCATTTCAAAAAATTGGGAGTAATTACATATCAAGGGGATAGTGTCACAAGAAATGCAACTAACAAGGGCAGTGAGAAGGTACATGAGGAGGCTGAAGGCCTCCCCCTTGGATTCCTTAGCATGTGTTACACCCACTTATACTGACTTACCCATGTGTAACATATGTCAACATGTATGCCACCTCTGAATTTGTCACTGAGGGCCTGAGTTTTGTAGGTACTTGAGTTTGGAGTTGTTGGTGTTTAGTACTTCTGAAAATCAGGCCTTCCAATGCAATTGACATTGCATTCTGTGCAATTGACAGAATCTTATATGCTTGAATTTAGCATAAAAAGCTGGAGAATTTTAGTTCAAAAACGTTCATGTAAATTACTGCCTTCCTCTGGCAGTGGAGGAACAGTTGTTCCCATGATCACAATAATTGGTTTTGTAATTCTTGAATTTTCTCCTAGGGGAATAAGATCTTAATGTGGTTGTATCCCCCCAAAATGAGTTTGGTTTGGATTCCACTTAGCTTAACAAAAATTAATTAGTGTGTTTTAGATTTAGGTGTGAACAAAATCTTTTTGTACTGTGGTTTCCAAGTTAAAAGATAACTCTCTTTAGAAGTCTGAAGTGGTGCATCAAAAGAGGCTGTTGTCCTGGCTGAATTGGTGTTTAACATGAAACGTGATCCACTGTTTTGGTCAATGGTAAGAGTCTCTATGGGTCTCTGTTCTGTAGTCCTCTTCTCCAGAATGAGGTTGCTTGGCCGTCTGTTTATGTAATTCTTTAAAGAGGTTTATTCTCCTCTGAACGTGCATGTGTAATTCCCATTACAGCCAGTGAGAGGCAGAGGGTCAGAACCTGACTTTGGGGCTGGCAGCTGCATTTTTCCAGGGCTCTCCACAGAACAAATTTTTACCTGAAAAATAGCAAGGGGAGAACGTTCCAGACCTTTTCACACCAAAATCAAAACTGCATCTCTCAGATCTTTTCCTATATCCTCTGGTACTGCCAGCATGAGGCAGCTTTAAGTATACTGCTCAGTACTCTTACAAGTAAGCAAGGCACAGAAAAATCTTACTTACCACACCATTTTATTTACCGGTCTAATAGTATTCCCTAATGGACAGTATTGCAGATTCCATGGTAGTTAAATGACTGAGCGGCAAATGTCAAGATTTTAAGGACATCCAATGTACATTTCAGAAGAGGAAAAAGCAAAGTACTGACTATAAAATATGATGGCTAAGGCAAAAGTGGCAGTATGCAGAGAAGACTGAACTTTGATCTTTTCCGCAGCCTCTGTTCTTCCTATCTACATTTTATAAATGGGTTAGTCATTAAAGAGAGGACTAGAAATATAGGGGTGTCATTTTTGACATTTAAAGGCGATGAATAGTTGCTTGTAACATGCTTTGCCCAGACCAACATGGAGGTAAATCCATTTTATATTGAGCAATGCTTCAGTGTACTTGCATGGAGAAACACTAGAGAAAGCAAAACAGGAAATGCTGTTGCAGTTATGGCTAATAAAGAAAGATGGTGACAGGCTGTTGCAGGCCCATGTGCTTCAAGACACCCAATACAGGCCCAAACCTACAGGCTCTCCGTGCCTAGGCTGTATCTTGCTAATGAGCTCCATCACAGGGGAAGATGTGGCCCCAAGAAGTCCTTGGTAGTTTGTCTCCAGCAGAACTGCGCTGCCAGGTTGTAAGGGCAATCCCACTGGGGAGCAGAGCTGGTGTGTAGGCACAAAGAACGAGGAGTACTTTCTTTTTGCTGATATAGACTAACACGGCTACCACTCTGAAACCTGTGCAAGCACAGTGTCTCCATGGTGTTGGCTCTTGAATTCCTGGACTCAGTTCACCGTGGGCAGTGGGGGGGGCTGGTGATGTGGCCTGTTGATGTGATGTTTATGTAAATATTCTTCAGTGAGTAAGGGGTTCAGGACTGAGCCCTAAACTTGTAGGTTATTTAAAAAAAAACCTTCCCTTTTAATCTTTTGAGATAATAATTAAACACTCCCCACGTGCCTGCCTGTACTAACTTTGATCATCAAACCAACAGGCAGGTTTTCTTTCTGGATTGTGACTTCATTGCATGTGAATTCCTAAGGAGTCATGGCCAATAGTCTCAAACCTAAGTGCCTAAAATGAGCTCCTAAATCCATGCTTAGGCTCCTAAATAAAAGTGCCCTGATTTTCAAAAGGTGCTGAGCACCTGTAGCTCCAGTTGAAGCTAATGAGATCTGCTGGTGGTGCAAATTACTTAAGCACTTACGTTTTGAAATGTTTTGCCCTAAATTCTTTGGTCTCCCATAATTGGATGATTGACTCCAAGGACATATACTAGACATATGACCTTATGTTACTGGGCTGTGTGCAGGCAAAAATCAAGTAATTGAAAACATTAAGGTAAGGTTTTAAATCCATTATTTGTATATGGACTGAAAATGGACTGACTTTAATTTGACTCCTCACCTCCACCTCCAGAATAAATAAATACTGGATAATCTCTCAGTCCCAAATGTGAGAATTACCTGTAACATAATTTATGACACATATCAACAGGTGACTTGTGGGACTAGGTTAATTGGGCTTAATATCAAGAGCATCTAAATATTTGCCAGTAAGCTGTGAAAGGCACTCAAAGCTTTGTTTCGTTAGGGCCCAATCCTGCATTGCTGAGCATCACTTAAGTGCTGAACACCTGACTCCCATTCAGGGTTCATGGTATTTTGCAAGAGAGACTAAACGGCTACTGTGAGCATTCAAACAAGTCTTTAATTTAGCTGGCTTTGTCGCTACTATGTACGTACGTTCTACTTTGGGTCATTTTTTCACCCTGTGTTTCAGATTAAATATTCTGTCACAAGTTTTTTGCCTTCCTTTGTAGCTTTTCAAGTGAAAGATTTAAGGTCTCACCTGGGTCACCTTAGACAGTGTGGTCTAGTGGTTGGAACATGGGACCGTGAACCAGAACACCTGGGTTCTACACCAAGCTCTGCTGCTGACTTGCTGAATGGCTTTGTGCAAGTCATTTAATCCACTGTGCCAGAGTTTCCCCATCTGTTAAATGCAGATAACGGTTCCCTGTCTCAGGCATGTGAGGATTGATTTAGGGTTTGTAAGGAGCTTTTAAACATGTGAAGTTCTGTGGAAGTACCAAGGCTCCCATGTGCTACAGTAATACAAATAATTAATCATTTATTTTCTTGATTATTAACCGTAAGTTGTTTTGTTGGGATGGGAAGATAAAAAAGGTTGTTACCTGCACAAACGCCTACATCAAGTGCGTGAGTTGAGTTGAGCTATCATTGATTAGTGGATTGAGTTTAGCATGTGGAACTCTTGAGTTCAGATCCTTCTTCTGTTACTCAGTCTCTATGGGGCAAGTCACTTAACCTGTCTGTTTCCTTAGAAGTATGAGATCTGTACTACCGGAAATTATTCTCATTAACAGATGTGGGGGAATAATTCAGGGCTTTTTCTGCAAATAACAGGCTGTTCACTGTGTCTGCATTCATATCCCCTGTGCTCTGTCCAGAAGTAGCTCTAGTGAATAAGTTTACTGGAAGGGAAATTTCAAAAAAGCAACAAATTTTAAGGTAATTTTAGAGAATCTGTGGTAAAACAGTTGTGAAACTTTAATCACGGGTATTTACACTAAAAGTCAGGTTCTAAGAATTAAACTCATCCTGTCTGGAGACAGAAGCAATACCATGTGACCTCTGTGTCCAGTCAAAACTTACTGTAGTATCAAATACTTGCACTTAACTGCTCACACTCAACAGCGCAAGAATTATTATTCAGCAAATAATTTTGAATCCCAAATATATTTGATAAAACTTATGTGCTCATGGACAGTTAATGATCAGAAAATATATTCTTCATTCTAGTCTTCTTACTAGGCAACCTCCTGTCTTGAGGGTCTACCCTAAAGCATCACCAAGCATATCTAGTGCAGTCCTACATCACTTATGTTAAATAATCAGGAAGGGTAAATGAAAACTCTATTGCAGATTCATTCTGCCATGGCAACATTAGACCCTATCACCACACTTAAATTAGCCTCTTTCTAGGCTATATTTTGGTGATTCCAGGAGTTAGACTGCCTTCAAGTAACTGGAATTGTGTACGCTCTTTTATATACATGGCAGAAGCAGTTATTCAAGACCAACTGAAACATGGGAAAACAGTGTATATGAAATGATTCCACTAGTGCAGCAGGTCTGGCAGACCAAAAGATAGACATGTGGAACAGTATATGGTTATGCTGGATGTGCAGGCTCACTTAAGCCATTGTGTATAGCTGATTTGCAGACAGTAACTAATTTCTTTGGCATCTTCTAATTTGTTTTACCTTTATTTTTACAGGAAATAATGAAAAAAGTCTGCCAAGGCTCTTGATTAGAGAACTGGAATTTGAGAAGAAGTCACTAACTAAGCTCATGTTTTCTCCTGATCAAGAAAATCATCCATCTAAAACACCAGTAAAATATGGTGAACTGATTGTATTAGGGTAAGTGTCTTGTTTAGAAATGAGTGCATAGCAGTGAGGTCAAATGTTAGATTACTGCAGTGCCTCTGCAATGAAAAGTGAGCCAATCACATGAGGCTTTGATAGGGCTTTGAACTGTTGTGTGGAAGACCTGGGTTTGATTTCCAGCTCCATTCTCTTGCTTTCCAGGCCAGGCAATGACCTCTTCAGAGATCCCAGTCTGTGGCTGGAAAGACAGGATCTTTGATAACATAGAAGGAAATCCTCCTTTTTAAAGTCTTGTCTAGACTAGGATAAACAAGGTTTTATTAAAAGCACGCTAGCTAATGTATTTTAGAATCCTAGTGCAGACTAGGCAAATTGATCAGCCAATGTGTTACAGTACAATGTGATCTGTGGGGGCTGCTCCTGTCTACAGTAGGGTGTTAAAACATGTTAACAAACATACTTTGTAAAAAACATCTTTTCTCCTAGTCGAAGTAAGCCCTAACTAGAGGAAAGGGGTGTTTGTTATTTATCTGAGATCTTCTCTGGAAAAAATAGTCCTTTTGCAGTAAGTGTTACTCATAGGAGTCGTCCTTCTGTTATACAAGCAAATTGACGATAATGCTACTTGTAACAATAAATCTTACACATTTACCAGCTTAGGGCCTGCTCCTGCTCCCTTTGACGTTGGTGTGAGCAGGATTGGGCCCTAAACGTGCACACATGGTTTTCTCCATCTGTTTTTCTGACTGCACCATTTAATTCTGTACACCCAGAGAGATGTCTGTATACCATATTCATCTATTCTCAAGCTTATAGTCCTGTGCAGCTGTCTAGCAGCTTCTTTTTTCATAATACGTTATTTACCACAAAGATTGTTTACAGTGAAACTTGGTTTTTAGATTACAACACAATACTTGTTTAGCAGTTGGTCCAAATTAATTTAAAAACCATTATTTCTTCATATATTTTATCTGCATAATGGCTTTTTTCACAGGTATAATGGCTCTCTGCCAAATGGAGATCGAGGAAGAAGGAAAAGTAGGTTTGCTTTATTTAAAAGACCCAAGGCAAATGGGGTGAAACCCAGCACCGTGCATATTGCCTGCACTCCTCAAGCAGCAAAGGTAAGTTTGACAGTTTGTTAGTTGTAGGCCAGAGTCTGCTCTTTGACACCAGTGTACATCTACTGAGCTCAGTGTAATTACCCAGATATAAAACTGGTATTGGACGCATCAGGCTCTGTGTGGGAAATGGTTGGGAGGTGTCTGTCCCGTTGGTGCCTTTCACTTACTGAAAAAGAAACCATTTAACACAAATCCAGTGCCCAGTCCTCACCATATAACACAAATAACTACTAAGAGTTAAGCTGGTCATATTGTTTGGTTTTCCTCCAGAACATGCTACCAAGGTGTACTTCAGATTTCCTGTTTTCTCAGTCTGTCTAACTAGAGATAGGTCTGTGCTTCATCTGGAGCTGTGCACTTCGAATACACCTGCTACTCAGTCCACTGGTGGTGGTGGTCAGCCACAGATGGGGAAGGGGTGAAAGGAGCTGTTTCACAAAAAGTGTTGCAAGGGGCTTAAAAAAAGTGTAAGATTCTCCCTAGGAGGAAGAGCGGGGAAGGTTTCAAACCTAGGAAGGAGCACTGATGAAGCTTAAAGTGTAAAAGGTGATAACTACTGTGTCTGGGCTCCATGCGCACTTGCACTGGAACCAATCCTGCCAAATGCAGAATATTTTCAGCGAGCTGCCGAGTGCCCACTGCTCCCACTGAAATCTATGGGAACTGAAGATGCTTAGCAGCCTGGCAGGAGGTATTCGGCACGTTTCAGATTCAGGCCTATGACTAAACACAGTGGAGCCAATGTGGTCCCACTCTCATGTGTAAGGGCTATAGGATCTGACTCTGTTTAGTATCTCTAAATATGTATGCTCTGACAATGGGGAGTACCAGTTTATACCCCTTTAGCTCAGGGAATTACATAAAATAGCTGGGTGCTTTTTTAATTTGGGAGAAGTATAGAAGAGGGGTTTGGTTCTGATGCTGTAATCCAGTTGATGTGCTCACAGCTCCTATTGAGTTCACTATTTCTCCAGCCTCATAAGTACTTCATTCACAAGCAGACTATGAAGACCTACTTGTTCAGTTATAGACAACTAGCCATTGTTTTGCAAGTCAAAAATGGCACAAACCTCCAAAACCTCCACAGCCCTGGCTGACAAACTGAAAGTTTAATGTATTTTGCTAGATATCTTGCATCCTGTGTTGAGTAAATTTCCATTTCCTTTGCTTTGCTAGCAGTACTTACTGCTTTTTGTCCAGGTAGCTTACAAATCACCCCATGATATCACAGTGTATAAAAGGACTGTTAAAATAAAATCCACGCCTCCCACCCCTCCTTTGCTGTTGCAAAAGGTCAGGATGTGGAGGTTTTACAAATGCAATGCTAGTATTTTTAGCCTTTGCCATGCTTAATCATTCTTCGCATCTTTTGTATCTAGGCCAAAGTGTGTCTAACACTAGCCATGACTAATGTGTCTGTCACATAACACGTGTCTTGTTTCAGTGTGGTGAAGGGACCAGTTGGGTCTGTTTCTGGATCAGTCCTGCGTTATTTTATTTTTTAACTCTGGTGTATGAACAGTGACACACCTTTAGCAAATTTGCACCTGTGAGTTTGTGCAGTCATCAAGCACAACAGAAGGCTGGCTATATTCCTAGACCTGAGCACAGAGTTTGTATCCAGCCCACCAATGAGGGCAGTGCCAAGCTGCAGCAGCCAGGGGAAATTCTGGAGGGGTTGGGACTCAGAAGGCACTGCCCCTTCCAGAGCTCTGTAGATGTGCAGGAGGCGTGTTCGCAGTGTGCCATGCTCTGTTGTGGATTGTTCCTCCAGGGCTGCTAGAAGGGAGCAGACTTGCACTTCCCAGATTGCCGTGATTGTGATTGTGTCTGGAACTTGAACGGGGGAGAGTACATGGTAAAGAGAGTCCTTTGAACCCTCACTCCCCACCTTCCATGCCCCTACACAAGAGCCTGGCATAGTCTGGCCCTTAATGTTTGTTGTAAGCTACATAGCTTACTTACTATCTCTACAAGGTGTTGCAGAATTTCTAATCTGCTGGGGCAGCACCTCCTTATGGGGAGTGGGTAGCATGTACTTCCTTCCGCAGTTGGCTAACTCCACTAGATGAGGTGGAGGAGGAGGATCACAGCCCCACCACTTGTAACTGCGTTAACCGGGAGCATGCAAGGACTGCAACTGTCAGCAGCTATTGAGAGGAGGAATTAAACAGGGAAAGCTCCTTCCACACTTATGTCTGTACATATCCCTGTAAGAGGTGGCTTCAGTCTCCCCCAGAGCTCTAGATGTTGGTGTCTTGCATAGCCATGTAGTGAGGAGAGCATTTACCTAACGTCTCATATTGATTACTTCACCCTTTTTATCATAGCTTGGATAAATATCACCTCTTTGTTCCAAAGCTGAATAGTATTTGAAATAACTAAGTGGGTTGCAGGTGATAGTAAAACACTGAATTTTCTAGTTTGGGGGCCATATACAACTCTCATGGACTTAGCACAGCTCATGGAATGCACACTGATGCTTACTGTACTCCACTCACATTCTTTCTAGGGTGCCAGGTCTGGGAAATCTGAGTGCTGTGGTTTTTACCAGGATATCCTTGATTGCTTTTTAAAATGCAAAACCTCTAGATTGCTAAAAAATTAAATTAAGACCATTAAATTAAGACTCAGACGGTGTACTGTGTGAGTGTCATGTTTAAAATCAGTATCTGTCTACAGCGAAGCCACAATTTTTGTGCCTTTTTCTTGCGATCTTTTAACTTACAAAATAACACGAGCATTGACTTATCAGTCTAACTACTATAAGTCTACTTGGGTTGTTCCTCTTTGTCAATTGACTAGTGTTTGTTTTCATTTGTGATGCTCAGATATTCTTTATTTTTAATTTAATTTTCTATAGGCAATAAGCAACAAGGACCAACATAGCATATCGTATACCTTGTCTCGGGCCCAGACGGTGGTGGTTGAATATACACATGACAGCAACACTGATATGTTTCAGGTATGTAAAGCATGTGCAGTATATATTTTTCTTACCATTATAAGAAAATGGCACAAGACGTGCTCTCGCTCAAATTTTTTTCAGTGTTTGAAGGTAAAACGTTTTTGTGACTAATCCACCAGGACAAGGAGCACGGTTCTACTCTTCATTCTGCCACAGACATCCTTTATGGCTGTGGCCAGTCACTTCACTCATCTGTCTTCTGTAAAATGGAGACTAAGGGATAACTGTCTCACAGGGGGAGCTTGAAGCTAAGATCTTGCTTACAAAGTGCTTTGAGAATCAGTCACTAGTAGGTGCAGTGGAAATGCAAGTGTGACTAGTTGGACCAATAACTATTTTGTGCTATGAAAAAACAGCACAAACTTTTTCAAGAAAGTCTAATATTTGAGTGAGTTCTGTACTGTGAAATGTTGGCATGTAGGGCCCACTTCTGATACACCACTGTAAATCCGAAGTCATTCCATTGCCTTCAGTGGAGTCTGCGTATTCAAACAGAATTGGGCCCACAGCATACTTTTAATATCTCTTACAGCTTTCCTCAAAAGGAAAGGGTTCTGTTTTTAAAAATGAGGGTTTGTTCCTTCTCTCCAGTGATTGAATTCTGTGTTGAAGTTAAACTAATTTTCCATGACTGAGCTACCAAAACAGGGGTTTTTTTAACATAAGAACAGTCATACTGGGTCAGACCAAAGGTCCATACAGCCCAGTATCCTATCTTCCGACAGTGGCCAATGCCAGGTGTGCCAGAGGGAATGAACAGAACAGGCAGTCATCTAGTGATCCATCCCCTCTTGTCCATTCCCAACTTCTAGCAAACACAGGTGAGGGACACCATCCTTGCCCATCCTGGCTAATACCTATTGATGGATCTATCCTCCATGAACTTTATCTAGTTCTTTTTCGAACCCTGTTTTTGTCTTGGCCTTCACAACATCCTCTGGCAAAGTTCCACAGGTTGACTGCGTTGTGTGAAAAAGTACTTCCTTTTGTTTGTTTTAAATCTGCTGCCTATTAATTTCATTTGGTGGCCGCTTGTTCTTGTGTTAGGAGGAGGAGTAAATAACATTTCCTTATTTACTTTCTCCACACCAGTCATGATTTCATAGACCTCTATCATATTCCCTTATGTTCTCTTTTCCAAGCTGAAAAGTCCCAATCTTATTAATCTCTCCTCAAATGGCAGCTGTTCCATAACCCTAATAATTTTTGTTGACCTTTTCTGAACCTTTTCCAAGTCCAGTATATCTTTTTTTGAGATGGGGCGATGACATCTGTGTGCAGTATTCAAGATGTGGGCATACCATGGATTTATATAAAGGCAACATGGTATTTTCTGTCTTATCTATCCCTTTCTTAATGATTCCCAACACAGAATCATAGAAATGTAAGGCTGGAAGGGATCTCAAGAGGTCATCTAGTCCATCCCTTTGTGCTGAGGCAGGACCAAGAATACCTGACCGGTGTTTATCTAACCTGTTCTTAAACTTCCAATGACGGGGATTCTACAACCTTCCTACTCTATTCCAGTGTTTAACTATCTTTATAGTTAGGCTAGACATTAGGAAAAAAACTTCCTAACTTTTCCTTGCTGCTGCAGATTAAGCACATTACTTCTCGTCCTACCTTCAGTGCACATGAAGAACTGATCCCCGTCCTCTTTATAACGGCTCTTAATACGTTTGAAGACTATTCTCAGCTCCCTCTCCATTTGTCTTTCCTCAGGCTAAACATGCCTGGTTTTTTAACCTTTCCTCACAGGTCATGTTTTCTAAATCCTTCATAATTTTTGTTGCTCTCCTGTGGACTCTTTCTAGTTAGTTCACATCTTAGTGTGGTTCCCAAAACTGGACATGGTACTCCAGCTGAGGTCTGACCAGTGCTGAGTAGAGAGGAACAATTATCTTCAGTGTCTTAGATATAGCATTCCTGTTAATACCTCCTAGAATATTAGGCTTTTTTGTAACTGCATCACATTGTTGATTTATTTCTGATCCACTGTAACCCCCAGATCCTTTTCTGCAGTATTACTGCCTAGCCAGTTATTCCTCATTTTGTATTTGTGCATTTGATTATTTTCCTTCCAAACTGTAGTTCGTTGCACTTGTTTGTTGAATTTCATCTTGATGATTTCAGATCAGTTCTCTAAGGGCATTTTGAATTCTAATCCTGGCTTGCAATCCCTTCCAGTGTGGTGCTGTCCACAGATTTTATAAGCATACTCCACTCCATTATCCAAATCATTAGTGAAAATATTGACTAGTGCGGGACCCCACTAGATACATCCTCCCAGTTTGATAGTGAACCACTGATAAATACTGAGTGATGATTTTTTTTTCTCCTTTCCCCAACTAGGTACCTTATAATAATTCTTCACCTAGACCAGTGCTTCTCAAGCTGTCTGATGTGGGGGACCGGCAATTTTTTTTCCCAATGTGCACGGACCACCACTTGAGTAGCACTGACCTAGACCACATTTCCTTTGTTTGCTTATGAGATTGTCATTTGGGACTATAAAAAGCCTTACTAAAATCAAGGTACATCATGTCTACACCTCCCCCCTCCACTAGGCCGGTAACCCTATCAGAGAAGGAAATGAGGTCAATTTGGCATGACTTATCACCCTATGATCCTCTGGATGCTTGAAAATTGATTGTTTAGTCATTTGTTTCAGTATCTTTCTGGTATTGAAGTTAGTCTGATTGATTTTTGGTCTGTAATTCCACAGGTCATCTAAAGAGGGGGAACAAATAAGCTATCTTTGTAAAAATGTTCTTCAGGCAGGCTTCTTTAAAATCACCTGTGGCAGTCCATGTGGACTGATGAGTTATCCTGCCTAGAAAGCAGAGTACATGCAATAGAAGAAATATATTGACTCCCCACATCCCCTACAGCAAACCCCTCCATTCCCCACCAAAAACTACCCCCAAGTGCCTAGTCTTTCTTTCGCTTTTGTAGTAATGTAATCCACTATACCATGAAAATTGGGAGAGAGGGGTCGTCTGTCAGTTCCATAAATGGGTATGGAATAGGAGAGCTCAGGCAGCAAGTTGTCGAATTCAGTAGCACCCCAGTCATTTGGATCTGGCTATCTGAACATCCTGGATGCAATAGGGTAAAAACTTCCCTTTAAACTCTTCAAGCATTGTAACAAACCCAATGACTTGTTTGACAGGATAGTCAGTTTCATGCAATCCCACCATACTCAGGTGTGTTGAATAGGTCTGCACTGAAGACCTAATTCAGCCAATTGTTTGCAACCAGAAGAGGGGGAACTACCTTGTCAGCAAATGCACTGAAGGTAGATTCCCTCCCTCCCCCCCCGCCCCAAATGTTTTTTCTGTTATGGCAGGGATTTCATTGTAAACGCAAGCTTTTTGTACCTTGTCTCTCCTAACAAGAAGGACCCTGCTTTCCAATGCCCCATCAGAACTGGAGGGCGAACTCACATGTTCCAGGTATTCTTTCTAATCTGTATTTCCAATAGGTCCTAAACCTGGCGTCAAGAATTGGAACATATGGTGGGTTCATGCAGCCATTAGGGGCTCAATCATTCCCCTCCCACCATGATTAAAGGGATCACTTTCCCACTATTTTGACATTGCAGCTGCTGATCTGCTGACTTAGATAATGGGACTCACCTTTCTGATGCGACTGCCCCCAGGGGGAAGTTCTGTCACATCTGACTTCACTACAGTTTTTTATTCTATTGGCTGCTTTCTGCCTCCTGAATAAACCAAATTTTAGAGGTCGTCAAGGAACCATCTCCTGCACCTTACATACTCCAGAAGGGACTATCTCAAACGAAAACAAAAATCTCACACTGGAAGGGGAAAAAATCCCAAGAAACGTACCTGAAGATCATGCAGAAAACCCAAAATGATGATGATGAAGAAAAAGCTGACAGCCATCCAACAGAGGAACAGCTACAACAACTCCAGAGAACCCAAGACAGCAGGTCCCAGCACGTGGATGCTACACAGCCCCTCAGCATCCTCAACCTATCAGACTCTACCTAATTGAAACTAAAGTATCATTCTCTAAAGGACTAAATTCTGCCCCAACATAGAACGTGATGCCACACTAACATGTGGAGAACTAGAAGAATTCTTCCGCTGACTGTGCCTCAAGGAATTCTTTCACAGTGAAGATGACGCCACCCACAACTATCACATCCCCCACCGAATAAGATAAGAAAAAGAAATAATCTGACTGGATGTCCCACAGCAGAGGAAACTACACACTAAATCATTAGATTGGTTGCTTCAGGAAAAGATACTCTGAAATCCTCAACAAATATTGCAGTTCACCCAATCTTTCTACTGCTGAGAAGATAGTAATACAGTATCTGAAATCCAGCCACCAGAAAGTGATCAAACCTGCAACCAAAGGGGATACCATTGTAGTCTTTAATCATGGCCAACAGACAACTCTAACACCACTTTTTATAATGAATTCTAAGATGCCACACCACAATTCGTACAGGAATTTAAAATTACCATCAAATCCTTCCCCAAACAACTCCAAGAAAAACTCTCCAACTTCATCCCTCACAAACCACCCCAGATTCTACATGTTTCCCAGGCAGACCCATCGTATCTCGCCATAGAACTCTTACTGAAGAAGTATCAGGACTCATAGAAACAGCCTTTAAACCACACCACACACACAACCAACTTCCTCCAAGACACTACAGACTTCCTCCAGTAACTCCATGACATTAACGACCCCCCAGAACACACACACTCTGCCATGTGAATGTCACCTCCCTGTACACCAACATCCCTCACCATGATTGCATTGCTGCCTGCCTCAAATGCCTAGAAGACAATGCACAACACTCAAAAATCCACCCTAAACACTTTGCCAAACTCATCCTTTTCCTTCTCACCCACAACTGCACATTTAACAACGAACATGTTAGTCCAAACCAGGGGAGCAGCCATGAATTCTAGGATGACTCCCCAGCATGCCAGCCTCTTCATGGACCACCTCAGAGAAGAATTTCTGGAATAATATGCCATGAAACTAATGATATACCTGAGATACACTGATGTGTTCATCTTCCGGACAGATAACCTAAACACCCTCAGAAATTTCCCATCACCCATTGCGACATGGGCCCATTTGTGATTCACTACTGTGTCAGCAATTCTTATCCAGCATGACTTACTCACTACACCTCCCACACTAGTGTCATGATATTTATTTAAAAGGTGATGTAATATATTTGAAATTTAATAACACACTGGTCATTAATGTCATTGTGAAATGGAGTAAAACTTCAGTTATGAACACCAGAGTTACGAACTGACCAGTCAATCACACATCTCATTTGGAACTAGAAGTACACAAACAGGCAGGAGCAGACACACAAAAAGCAAATACAGTACAGTATTGTTAAACGTAAACTATACATTTATTTTTCTTCTGCATAGTAAAGTTTCAAAGCTGTATTAAGTCCAATGTTCAGTTGTAAACTTTTGAAAAAACAACCATAACGTTTTGTTTACAGTTACGAACAACCTCCATTCCCGAGGTGCTCATAACTCTGAGGTTCTACTGTGTATGTATTAACACTATATAAGAAATTATGGGTACTCACTGATATTCAGCTTTACAGTTTGTGCCCAAACAAAGGGGTAACACGTCTCTCCCAGACAGGAGGCAATGTCACAGCTATATACCTGTCTCCTATGTAAATTAAGTATGGTGGAATCAAAACAGTGGAAGCCCCATTTATGTACAGGAGAATCGGAATTGCATAGGAAGGGGAAAACAGCATGAGGTCATCCTGTCTCTTGAACTTTGGAAGACATAAGCAAGACAGAAGTCATGTCTGGTATCTATCACTAGACAGACACAAGGGGCAGGCTCTTGCAAGCTGAGAAAGATGGTTTCTTCAACCAACAAGTTGAAATACCTGGAAATGGAATATAGGTGAGAAACCTGCTTAGGTAAAGATCTTTTATGAAGGAAGACAAGGGAAATGAGCCCCTTGTGTTTCTGTGGAAGGTCCTGATTGATAGAAAGTCAGCCACCTGAAGTGTGACACCCGTCCATCAGTCTCTTTCTAGAACACTCCCACAGTAGCATCAACTTTCTGGACACCATGATCAGCTTCAACAATGGAACCCCACATATGACTATATACAAGAAATCCCTGGATCACCACACTTACCTTCATGGATCCAGCAACCATTCGAGACACGTTAAGAAATCTATCTACAGCCAGGCACACAATATACAGGACTTGCTCCAGACAAAGTCTGGGATACACACCTAAACATACTTGCAACCTTCACTTAACAAGGGCACTCCACTGGAGAAGTAGATTGCATCATGGAAAGGGTCACCAAAATACCCTGGGAGAACCTGCTTCAGTACAAAGAGGGGAACCCACTGACCACATAGAACCATATAACTGGAAGGGACCTCAAGAGATCATCTGATCCAGGCCCGTGCACTCAAGGCAGGACTAAGTATTACCCCTAGTTTCCCCTAAAGCCCCACACTAGAATCCATATGGGGTATCATCAAACAGTTATAACCCATATTTGATGGGGACCACATCCTAACGAAATCTTTCCCAAACCCTGCTTCTGGCCTTCAAACAACCGTCCAACTTTGTCTTGCTCATCCAGTAGCTAGCTCCCCACCAATCGGGACACACCAACTCAAAGTGACAACAGATGCAAAACCATCAGACATATCTCCACTGCTACAATGGTTAATATCACCCACAATACACCTGTCTGGCACATATAAAACCCATGAATCTTATCGCAACTTGTGGTGTACCTCGACTATTCTGTGCATGAAATCAATTGCTACGCTCTCAAATGAACTCCAACAGAAAAATAAGACACAAATACCATATCACCTGTGGGCAAACACTTTTCATAAAGCAATCACTTCATATCTGACCTCTCAATCTTCATCCTCAAAGGAAACCTGCACACCTTCAAAAGGCAAACCTGGGAACTTAAATGCATAACTCTGCTAGATGCTAAAGTCCATGGACTCTGAGAGACTGCTTTACAACAATTTGTAACACACTGCACTGCCTGCCAACTCTTAATTGCCTCCTACTTTTTAAGAAGTCTCCTACAGCATGTGTGAACCTGTTATGCTTAACAATCTGCCCCAACTTGTATTTGGGTTAGCCACTTCTGTTACCTTCCCTAGACTTGAAGATGAGCTCTGTGAAGCTCGAAATCTTGTAGTCTGCACCAACAGAAGCTGATCCAATAAAAGATACCTTACTTTACTTACACTGGTCCCATTTTATGAGACAGTATGGCTACAGCAACGCTACAATCAAATTAGAGGTGGAATAACTTACCAGTTCAGAGGGGGTTAGTCTCAGGTGGTAAAATGTCTTTAGTCTCTGAAAGGTCATGGTTTATTCTTGACCACTTTAAAATGTTTAAGTTTTAAATATTTTGTACTGTAGCTTCTAAGTCATGTGTGTTTTTCCCTCCTCAGATTGGCCGGTCAACAGAAAGCCCTATAGACTTCGTAGTGACAGATACTGTTCCTGGAAGTCAGAGTAATTCAGATACACAGTCCGTACAGAGCACTATATCAAGGTTTGCTTGCAGAATCATATGTGAACGGAACCCTCCTTTTACAGCAAGAATATACGCTGCGGGATTTGACTCATCGAAAAACATCTTTCTTGGGGTAAAGAGACACATTCTCTTCCCAGCTCAGTGCAGGCTTATATTTAAACTAGTTTATACCTCAGAATAACAGATGAATGGAAGTTCTGTCTTTGTCATTCCTCATAGGAAAAAGCTGCCAAGTGGAAGACATCCGATGGACAGATGGATGGGTTAACCACAAATGGAGTTCTTGTTATGCATCCGCGCAATGGATTTACTGAAGACTCCAAACCAGGGGTATGGAGGGAGATATCTGTGTGTGGAAATGTGTTCAGCCTCCGTGAAACCAGATCAGCTCAGCAGAGGGGAAAAATGGTAAGTGTAGTGAATAACATTTTATGCTGCATAATTGATACAGATACATTGTTTAAGGCTGTACCTAGGGCTACATAAGGGCCAGAGTATGCTTGATTGACTTAAACAGTATAGGGCCTTACTCTGTTTTTAGTGACTGCTCATGGAGTAAGATGCTACTCAACCCGAGTAAGACTGGCAGAATCTGGCCCTAAATCATTCATTTATTGTATGTCTACACTGCTGTGCTAAATTTAGTGGCCCAGTCTAGCATGTTGGTCTGTGAGCAGTGGAAGCTTTGCTACATCATGATGTGGGCTTTTTAAAAGTTTTTAAAATTATTTCCTAACCCTCCCTTTTCACTTGCATCTTTACTCACATTTTTCTCATTTTGTGGGGGAGGGGAATTCCCACAGTTCTTTGGATGTTTCAGAGTTAATGTAATGTAAACCTTGCTCTAGAAAGATGCATGAGATATAAAACCAGACTTGTCTTGATATGACTTTTTTTTTTCCTGAGTAAAAATTTTTTTAAATCAGATGTTTTACTTGTTTTAAGTTGTGGTGCATTTGTTTAGGAAAGATGGTGTGCTGATTGTGTGTGTGTTTGTTTGCATACACTACTACTAACTTAAAACTAATGTTGCTTGCTCCCATGGCAAACTATTGCTCTTTCTTTAATCGACTTAGCTGGATGCATGATCAGGAAGGAGCTCATGATGATTAGGCATGTGGGTGCTTTTGTTGGCTTCAGTTTTAGGGTCCTGAACTTGAGACATAGTTAAAGGTGCCTGATTTTCAAATAATTCTGAGCACCTACCCTCTAAATATCAAGCTCTTTCAGATCTCAGATTGAGCACCCAAAATCACTGCTAGTTGAAACTCTTGGCCGGAGCTCCCTAGCCAGGTTTTACAGTTGTTTTCTTCAAAATCTATACAGCCAGTTTGAGTAACTTTGTGATCTGTGTGCATTTCCATCCCAGGTTGAGAATGAAACCAACCAACTCCAAGATGGTTCATTAATCGATCTGTGTGGAGCAACGATGCTGTGGCGAACTGCCGAAGGCCTTTCACGCACTCCTACGGTGAAGCACTTGGAAGCTCTAAGACAAGAAATAAATGCCGCCAGGCCTCAGTGCCCTGTAGGGTTTAACACATTAGCATTTCCTAGTATGAAGAGGAAAGATGTTGTAGATGAAAAGCAACCGTGGGTGTATCTGAACTGTGGCCACGTACACGGCTATCACAACTGGGGAAACAAAGAGGAAAGAGATGGGAAGGATAGAGAATGTCCCATGTGCCGCTCTATTGGCCCCTATGTGCCTCTGTGGCTTGGATGTGAAGCTGGATTTTATGTAGATGCAGGACCTCCAACTCATGCGTTCAGCCCATGTGGACATGTGTGCTCAGAAAAAACAACTGCATATTGGTCCCAAATTCCTCTTCCTCATGGTACTCACACTTTTCATGCAGCCTGTCCGTTCTGTGCACATCAGCTGGCTGGCGAACAGGGTTACATCAGACTTATTTTCCAAGGACCTCTTGACTAATACGCGTGTCTCTCAGGACTTCATTAAATTTATAAGCTAAGCAATTCTGATTTTAAACAAACTGTCTATTTCATATTCTCTGGGTTTTGACAGTTTGCATTAAAATGAAGATTTTTTTGTTTTGTTTTGTTATAGCAGCTAAATCCCTTTCTAGATGAGGAAAAGCCTGGAAACAACGAGATTATGGGGAGGAAAGGGAAAGTTCCTGACTTTGTTTAATGTCTACTTTTGGAGAAGGGGAGGGAATTTATGCATAGCGAAATTCAATGCCTTCAATTTAATGTTTTTGAATGACATGTCCTTGGTGTGTTAAAAGTTGCTTTTGGGGGGGGGCGGTGTATAACTGTGGGTAAATGTGGTCAGTTCAAAGGACATTAGTTTACAGCTTGGATGCAAACATTGTAAAATATAGCAACATGTATATTAACTTTTTCTATTTATCTTTATTATTGAAATTATCTTATGGCATTTTGATAGAGGAGGAGCATGGTAGTAGTGTGTGAAATCCATTGACTGGATGCATAGAATAGTCCTTGATGGAGGAAGGTTAGAAGAAAACTGTAGAAGTACCTTTTTAAAATCTAGAGTACTATTGAGTTCTTAGAGTAGCCGAATGCTTTTTAAACAAAATTAATGCAAATTACATTGGTGTAAAAATATGCTTTAAACTCACACAAGATAATTATGATGGACTTTTTAAAATGTCTGTCCATTGGGTAGGACTATAATAAAAGAACTGGTCACAGGAAAACATTTACCTGATTCTTTGAATATGCAATTTTAAACTAGTTTAAGGATTTTTCTCCTTCTGTTAACTAATCTTTTATTTACCATTAGCAATGTTTGAGGTTTTTTATTTATTTAAACAACAAAAAACGAACAGCCAAGACTCATCTGTTCTTCACTGTTAGAATAGAAAAAAGCCATGAATTAGCCAGAAAGCTGTGTTCAATTTAAAGAAAATTATTCATTCTGCTTTTAGTCTAATCCCTTAATTTGTATGCAGGGTGGGTAGATGGCACACTGGCTTCATACACTTTGCCTTTCAGCTCCACGGAGCTGGGTACAAATATGTATTTAGGTGACAATTGAAGACATTGCAGCCTTGGAGCTAAGATGTTTGTCCACATCCCCAAACCATCATGTAAACTGGCACAATTGGCAGTCTGTGCTCAGGAAGAGCTCCGATTGAGTTGTATTCATGGCGCTTGAGGTGGAGGAAGCTTGCAGAAAAGTTACTCACACCATGGCTGATTAAGTCCGTTTTTAGTCTCACTTTCAATATCCCTCCCTCAAAATGCTCCTCTTTCTTTGCCCCTCCACCCTCCCCGCCACCACCACCAATCCCTTACCAGAAAAGGCCAGTGCATTACATGGAATTTGAGGCTAATCCACCATGCTTTGTGACAAACATTCAAATAATCCTTTTAGGATTGAGGTAAGCTTTTTTTTAAACTAGCTTTTTAAACTGGTTTCTCTACTTTGGATTGGAAATATGTACGGTATAAACTGATAGTAGCAAATTCCCGTACTCTGTAGCATAGCTTTAATTTATCCTATCACAAAGCTGTTCTGAACTTTCCTTGATAAAAACAAACTGAATTGTGTTTAGAAGTCATGAATTATTTACTGTCAAGAATTCTTTCTCCATTTTAAAAAGATACGTATATATATTGTTTGGTTCACTCAGGAAATGTATGTGTCAGGAAACCTGTATTATAAGTTCAAGTAGCTGTCATGTATAAGTAACTGCTGTTACACCATTTCAAAGAAATATAATTGATTTTGACATTTTTCCGGTTTCATGCATTAAGTAATGAGACTTATGCAACAAGGAATCCCTGTATTGTAGTTGTTCTAATCATTTATATTCAGACTATATATACTGTAGTTTAATTTTTATTTTCAAATTAATTTATTCAAACTATGTGAGTAAACACTTTTCAAAAATAGAAATTACAGAGTTGCCTATTGCTCTGTTGCATTTGTTTCTGCTCATATGGAAAAGATTTAACAAAGATGGAAAGGTTACAGTACTTTTAAAAATGACTGTTCAGAAAATATCTCCTTCACTTCAAGCATGTTAGTTTCACTTGTATTGAGAGCAGAGAAATCTGATGAGATGACCATCAGGGGTTTGAGATTTGGCATGTTCATGGCTTGACTAGCACCTCCCTCCCTCCCTCCACATGGAGGGGATCTCCCTCCAAATTTTGGCAAGGATGAGAAAGAGTGATAATTACTCGCCATCTTCCCTCCTTGGCACTTCATTCAGAGGAGGACAATATGGGCGGTACAGCTCTGCACTGCACCCAGACTCCAAAGTGGAAATCCAGGCAGAGGTAAAAAGGCATACCTCCCTCTGCATCTTCTTGGGCATATCTGACTGCTACCCCCAATGTGGTCTGAGTAAAAAGTAAAAGCCTAATTACAGCAAAACCAGCTTTTAAAATAAAACTGACAGGTTCTTCTGCCCCCTGGGGCACCAGCCTGGGCTCCCTTATACTGTCCTGCTGAGCCAGGCCCTCAAGCCTCCTCCAGCACACACACACAGGTAGGGACACACCCAGCTTCAGAACAGAAAGACACAGACACTGAAATCAGCTCTGCATGGAAAGGGGTCAGCTAAGGAACTGCCCAGATACTCCAGTGCACAAACCCCCTTGGAGTGCAAACCCAAAACTGCAGTCTTGCACGTTGTTTTCCAGTGGTGTTGTCTCTTCCTCTTCCCTTATCCCCACCCCCACCCCTTCCCCCGGGCCTGTGGAAGAATACTGGTATTCTATCATGGAGTCCAGTACCAGGTGACATGATCACATGACCCTGCAGTGTCAAAGCAGCCATGTGTCAAAGGCCATTTATAGTATCCCAGGAAGGTGGGAGATTAGCGTCTTCAAAGACCTATTGTTCTCCCTAATGGTCCATTGACTGGTCCCCATCTAGTCAGTCTAACCAGCCAGACTGATTGCATTCTGTCTGGTGGGCGTTCCCCAGGTGCAAACGCTTTTGTGGTACAGATGTATAGTCAATATTCCTAAATTTAGATACAGAAATCATGTATGCATACAAATAGGATAATCATATTCAGCAGATCATAACCATTCCAATGATATCTCTCATGCCTTATCGTGCACAAAACATCATAGTTTTGCTATAATCATATAATATTTCTATGAAGAATATGGGGTGTAGCGTCACAACAACAAAACTTTCATTTTCCACGTAATCAATAAGGATGATTGTTCCCTCTAGTCCTGATTCTGGTGCTGGCAGTGAGGATATGAAAATCGGAGAAGGAAACTATTGAAAAATTTAAAGAAGTTTGCCATTAAATCACTTTGTATAGGTACCTTTTTCAAAATCATTCCAAACTATAAAGGGAGCTGAGGGTGACATGTTCACCTTTGGTGACTACACTTGCAGTGTGGAGGATACACATAGCTACACACTGCAGTGAAAAGCAGGCTGTATCCACACTGGTATGTAGCCACACGGGGCAGTGAGAGGCTCTGGCAGGGGGAGGAGGTGGGGAAAGGCTCCTGCAGCTCTCAGCAGCTGGGAAAGGCTCCCGCCGTGGGACACTACACTGCTAAATATAGCAGTGTGGACAAGGGAGGCACTGTTTGGATTCATAGAGCGCCCTGTAGGGTGTGTACCCTATGGTTCTGGCATGTCTTTACTTGCCTGAGCAGTGCCTCACCATCTATGCTGCCGTTTATACCTCTGCTAGCTAAGTGTGCAGTGTGTGTACTTTACATGCTGCCGTAAGTGTCAGCATAGCCTTTGTGTTTTGTGGGAGAGAAGCTGGCAGTAGGGGCATTCACGATTACAGTAGCGCTTCCATATGCAATGGACTTTAATGTGTTTTGTTTGTTGCCCTGAATGTTACACATTGGCAGCAGCTTAGTTATGCTTATAGCTTTAAGAAGATCACATTTTTATCCACGCTGCTCTTCTGGTGTTGGGAGAAAACCCTTCTGAATGAGGATGAGAACTGCAGCTTGGGTAGAACAAACTCTTGCTGTGCAGCCTTATATTAAATCTATCGGAGACCCTGCGACAGGTTGCATGCTGTCTTTCCAACCTCCGAGAGTGTGTTGGCTTTTGCCACTCCTGTTCATGTGAGCAGGCAACGTGTTGACATGTGTCCTGTTCTCTAACTGCAGGATTCTTGTATGCTTCAGAACAATGAAGCAGATGACACAGTGCCCTAAATCTCATGCCTGTGAACCAAAACCTATTTGGTTGCTCTAGTTTTAGATGGAGCAGTCTTGACTGGTCTCTCTTTAGAGTCCTTTCAGAGGGCTTTACATTGTCCTTTGAAACCAATTTCTTAAGGTTTCACGTGCTGTGTAATCAAATTGTAAAATGAATGTGGAATTGGGCCTGATTCATTGGGGGTAAAATTTTCAAAAGTGCCTAAGTGACTTAGGATCCTTCCAAATGCATATCGGCACCAATGCCCATTGACTTGAAATGAGATTTATGTTCTGAAGTCACGTGGGCACTTTTCAAAACTTTACCCCCTGGAACCTTGGTTCTTAACACAATCTGTTTGGAGGCAAGGGAATGTATTTGTTAGTAACAGCCAATGGAGTGTTGTCATTAAGGGTATGTCTACACCACAATTAAAAACAGTCAGCTGACCCATCCCAGCTAAGGGGCTGTTTAACTGTGATGTTGACACTCTGGCTCAGGATGGAGCCTGGGCTCTAGGACCCTACAAAGTGGGAGGGTCCCAGAGCTCTGCCCAAACATCTGCACTTTAATTAAACAGCCTCTTAGCCCATGCCCTGCAAGTCCAAGTCAGCTGGCATGGGCCAGCTGCAGATTTTTAACAGTGAAGACATACACTTAGTTTCATTTTTGGTGTTGTGTCCCTAAACCAATCCCTGTTGCCCATGATAGCCAGGCACAAATTGTGTGTGTGGGTCAGTGGCTCTGAACCTTTTCAGACTACTGCACCCCTTTCAGGAGTCTGATTTTGTCTTCGGTAACACCCACCACTTCACCTCACTTAAAAACTACATGCTTACAAAATCAGACATACCAGTACAAGAGAGTCACCGCTCACTATTACTGACAAATTGCTTTTCTCATTTTTCCATACAATTATAAAATTGATTGGAATACAAATATTGTACTTATATTTCAGTGTCTAGTACATAGAGCAATATAACACGTCGTATTAAAATTGTTTTTGTACTGACTTTGCTAGTGCTTTTTATGTAGTCTGTTGTAATACTAGGCAAATACCTAGATGAGTTGAGAACCACTGGTGTAGGTGTTTTCTAGTGCATACTTCTAAAGGCTAGCACAAGGGGAAAGAAGCATTGAAAAGGCAAACCGTCACCCCGATGGTGCGCCCCAAATCTGCTGTTTTTATAAGGAGTTGGACGCTATCCTAGGTGGTGACCCCACCTCCACTGAAAAGAGCACCGTGGATACTTTGGCGGGTCTGGAGCCAGTGGAAAGTGGACCTAACCCAGAGGAGGAAGTCATTGATGAAGATGTGAGGCTGAAGAAAATGTGGAGCCCTGTGACACATCCAGTCAGGAGCTGTTCTCTACTCCAGAGGTGTTTAGCCAGTCTCTGCAATCGCTCTCTGGTGAGCCAGAAGCAGGAGAGGAGACCCCCGGTAAGTGGTTTTGCTTTGTGATGTTCTGAAGCAGGTTAAGGGCAGAGAAATGTAGACGGCTGGCTTTGTTTCTGTGTGCTGGGCATTTTCCTACACAGCTAGGCAGTATGGTGGAACAGGGAGTTGATGCATTCCAAGATTTCACAGGAATCCTCCAGAGAGATCTCTAGGAAACTTTCCTGGAGGTACTCAGCAATTCTTTGCCAGAGGTTCCTTGGCAGAGCTGCTTTGTTCCTTCCCCCATTGAGAGACACTTTCGCACGCCACTCTGCAATTACTTGAGCAGGGACCAAAGCTGCACGCAGGCAAGCAACAGAGGGACCAGGGCAGAAGCCGCAAGCATGTAGCAGATATACCCTTTCTTCCCTGCTTACCCTCAGGAGTGAGATCTTCCATAGTGACCACTGCCTGTGGAAAACAGTGGGAAAGTTAGAGTGTTGCCCCCCATAAGTGCCCCGCGACCTTTTCAGATTGCTTTTCTGCAATACACAAGGTCTCTGCCCCTGGGTTCACTCGCTATTCTTTGGGGTCTTCTGCCCCGTGTGTGCTTGCCTATGGTCACAGAGAAAGTGATAGTTTTGTTACCAGCAGTGTATTAATGTTACTGTTTCAATGCTGTGTGTGTAATTGACAATAGCACTTCTGTTTGTTGTGAATTATGCCTCTCCAGACTTCACCTTGAGAACCAACCCCTCAACAGCAGCAGAGCATCTGCGCAAGATAAGAAAACAGCTAAGATGGACCAAGGAAGATAAATTCTGGGTGGTGTTGCAGCGGTCAGAGGTAGAAAACGCTGAATGCAAAGCGAAAAGCAGGAAAGAGAAGGATTCTTACAACAGGGATGCCACAGAGAGGCTGATTAAAGTTCTGGAGCATCAAACCAACATGCTCCAGACTCTCATAACACTGCAGACTGAGCAGATGCATACCCGCCTTCCCCTTCAGCACATTCCCTCCCCAAACGCCCTGTGCGCATTCCTTTCCACCTTCTGGCACTTTGCACTTTTCTCTACACTCCACCCCCACAGACAGCTTTTCAAATGAAAGCTGGACCTATACTCAACTATGAAAATCAGCTCTCCCTCTCCCCACCCCTTGTACCTTCTCCCCCACCAACTGTGTGTTTTTCTGTGTGGTGTTGTGGTTTATTTGGCAATAAAAGCAAAGTTTTTTTTAAATTATAAGCACTCTTTATTTGTTTCCAAGCAAGGTATGCTCCCTCATGGCACCTGCAAATCAATAGGCACTTTCATTAGTTCCTTACATTGAATCTGAGGCCTTAACAATCACAACTGCTTTCTAGCCTACCAAATGTAATTAACCATTGCAGTCCCAAGCATAGCAACAAACATTACTGGTTTTCATCTTTGAAGCATTGCCTCAAGGCATCTCAGATTCTTATTGCCCCATGTTGCACCCCTTTAATAGCCCCGGTAGCTGGCTGCTCAAAATCAGCAGCCAGGCGTTGTGCCTTGGCAGTACACCCCTGAGTAGACCATTTGCCCTTCCCTTCACAAATATTATGCAGCATACGACATGTGACTATAACCATGGGTATATTTTCCTCATTCAGGTCTAACCTGCCATATAGGCATCACCAGCGTGCCTTTAATTGGCCAAACCCATATTCAATGGTTATTCTACACTTACTCGGCCTGTTGTTGAACAGCTCCTTACTGCTATCTAGGTTTCCTGTGTGCGGCTTCATGATCCATGGCATTGAGGGGTATGCCGAGTTTCCCATGGGCATTTTGACTTCCCCTATGGTGATCTTCTTTCTGTACAGGCCAATGTTCCTAAAGATGTGTCATGCACCTCTCCGGACCACCCTGCATTAATGTCAGTGAAATGCCCATGGTGATACACCATTGCCTGCAAAACCATGGAGAAGTACCCCCTTCCAATTGATGTACTCAGTCGCAAGGTGGTCTGGTGCCAGAATTGGAATATGCGTGCCATCTATCACCCCTCCACAATTAGGGTAACCCATGTCTGCAAAACTATCCACAATGTCATGCACATTCACAAGAGTCTCGGTCTTTCGCAGGAGGATGCAATTAATGGCCTTGCTCATTTGCATTAATGCAGCCCCAACGGTCGACTTCCCCACTCCAAACTGGTTTGCAACTGGCCGGTAGCAGTCTGGAGTCACCAGCTTCCACGCGCTTCTCCACCGAGAGGGCAGCTCTCATTCAGGTGGTGGTGTGCTGCAGGGCTGGGGTGAGCTCAGCACACGGTTCCAGGAAGGTGGCTTTCTGCATCTGAAAGTTCTATAGCCGCTGTTCGTCATCCCAGACCTGCATAATGATGCTATTCTACCACTCTGTGCTAGTTTTCCAAGCCCAAAAGAGACATTCCACTGTGTTCAGCTCCTCCATGAATGCCAAAAGCAATCTGTTACTGCTTTCCATGTTGGATGCCATGTCAGGCAGCTGTGACTGCCGTTGCCTTTGTAACTTCAAGAATAACTCAACTGCCACTTGCGATGTGCTACTGAGAGCTAGCAGAGAATGGAGAGCAGTGTGGGATCCATTCCTGCACGTAGATGTGGTGGGGAAAGCAGAAAACAAGGAACTTTGAAAAATGCCACAGACTGAAGATGGAAGCACGTAGAATGCTAGGATGGAAACAGTGCATCACGGGGCATTGAGCTCGGACCATGATGCACCATGATCCCCTCTGCCTTCCCACAAGACCTAGTGGCAGAAGGGAGAGAGCTGCACTGTAGGATAGCTACCCACAGTGCACTGCTCTCATTGGTGATGCAAGTGTGAACACACTATGCCACCAGTGGAAGACAATGTGAATACACAACAGCAGTTTTCTTTAAGCGCATTTTTAATTAGCGACTAAACTCTTGGCGAAAAAATTCTGCCAGTGTAGACATACTCTAAGTCCTTCCAGTCCTCCGTTTCTACAATTCTAGTACTGTCTTCAGTCCTGCTGGGGGCAGTCTTCCCTACCTAGTAACTGTGGTGAAGCACGAAAACACAGCTAAGGCCCATGTAAGACCCCATCATAGTGGAAGGGCATGAGTGCCTGTTTCTTTCTTTAGTCCCCTGGGAGCTGCTGTGTCCTGTCTGCTGCGTTCTGCATGTGGCCAGGGCCTATGCTCAGCCCTGGCTTCCGCAAATCTGTTCAGCAACTGCAACTTCCAGGAAATCATGCAAAGGCACCTCTAGCTAGGTCACCATCTAGTTTGTCTCGCTCACCTACATGCTGCAAGGGGCCAGGTAACCCAGATGATTATGCAGCACCATCTGAGGATGTGCTTGTGGGATTGTGAATGGCTGGAGGCAAACTACCAACTCTGGCCGTAATGAGCTCCCAGCCCACTCCCTGACTTCAACCCTCTGCTCCCAACCCCCTCCATAGCTCTCCTGCTGTCAATTGTAACAGGAAGCAAATAAGGGCATTGCAGGGGAAGGAATAACAGGAGGAGAGGAGGCAGGAACAAATAAAGGGGACAGAATAGGGATGAACAGGCAATTGGAAATCACAGAAACAGCATTAAAAGGTGAGAGAATAAGAATGAGAGTAATCAACATCAGCTGGGTAGAGGCTAGGGAAGGTGGGAAAACACCAAACTTTTATATGCTTAAGCTGAAAAAGCAGCTGAATCCTAAAAGTTCTTCCCCTCCCCTCTGCGTGTCAGTATTTATTTGGTGCCTATCCTTACATTCTAGCCTAGGCGCCCAGTTCTGCTGGCGCCGGTGGGTGCTCGACCCTCCCAGCCCCACCCCCATTCCAACCCCTTCCCCCAAATCCCAGCCCCACCTCTTCCTGGCCTCCTCCCCTGAGCACGCCATGTTCCCGCTCCTCCCTTCCTCCTGGAGCTTGCTACAGCTGTTTGGCGGCAGCAAGCGCTGGGAGGTAGGCAGAGGAGCGGGGACGTGGCATGCTCAGGGGAGGAGGCAGAGGTGAGGTGGGGCAGGGAGGAGAGCTTGGCTGCTGGTGGGTGCAGAGCACCCACTAATTTTTCCCTGTGGGTGCTCCAGCCCCGGACCACCCACAGAGTCAGCACCTATGCATTCTGGGGCCTACGAAGAGCACTGTAGCTTACAGCAGGGGTTCTCAACCCTAAACACCTGTCAGAGGGTTCCCATATTGTTAAATGGGAAGGAGGTTGTGGTGGTGGGAGTCCTGGTATGGAGAAGGGGTCAGAGTACAGAAAGGGTTGGAAACTAACACATTTAGAACTTCAAATTGTACCAGAACTTTCTCAAAGTCCAAGCCATTTCTTTGTCTTGCCCACAAGCTGAGGGTCTAACTGATCGCCGTATCTGGGGTCGGGAAGGGATTTTCCCTCAGTAAATTTGGCAGACTCTGGAGGGTTTTCACCTTCCTCTGCAGCATGGGACACGGGTCACTTGCAGGTTTAAACTACTGTAAATGGTGGGTTCTCTGTAACTTGATTTGAGGACTTCAGTAACTCAGCCAGAGGTTAGGGGTCTATTACAGGAGTGGGTGGGTGAGGTTCTGTGGACTGCAAGGTGCAGGACGCCAGACTAGATGATCATGATGGTCCCTTCTGGCCTTAAAGTCTCTGATTCTCTGAGCTTGGACAATCTTAGAGTGGGCAACAGGGCAAACATTATTAAGCTGTAGGGGTGAGGAATGTTCCCCTACTGGAGAAGCAAATAAATTGTCCCTCAGCATGTCCTGTAATGTGCCATTTTTGTTTTTAGAATCTCCAAATATCATTGCGGTTAGTGGCACCTGCACTGACCCTAAACTCTTGGTCGCTAGTAATCCATTAGTTCCCTTTCCTTTACTCTTCCACTGCTGTACATCTGCAACTATACCAAAGATTGACAGACAGCCCTAAGCTGAGTATATGGCTAGGTTCCTAGGAAGGATCTGCTGCCTTTCATAACAATGCCAACAGTGGGGCTCCTCTAATGAGTCGTAGCCTCGTATTCACACCAGGATTGTCTGTTTCTCAGCAAAAGACTAGCTTCTCCTGCTGCATTTACACTCAGAGAGAGAATCCTTAGGAGGGTGGGCAGAGCGGGGCAAGCCCCTGCGTCCCAACTGTGCTCCCTGGCAGGAGCGTGGGAGGATGGGATTGCAGATGGAAGGTGTAGGGAGGGGCCCCCATTTGCTCTGGTCCAGGGCCCCGCAAAACCCTAATCCACCTCTGAGTTGAAGGGGCACTATCTAATTAAAACCCCCACAGGTAACATTTCATCTGTAACTAATATCACCTTAAATTATCCAGTTTAGTGTTTATTTACATTGCACTGTTCACTGTACTGCTTGCATTTCAGAGTAGCAGCCGTGTTAGTCTGTATTCGCAAAAAGAAAAGGAGGATTTGTGGCACCTTAGAGACTAACCAATTTATTTGAGCATAAGCTTTCATGAGCTACAGCTCACTTCATCGGATCCGCTGATTATATTTGTCCAAGCTAAGTCAGTTTCGCTTTGGTTTGCTATCTATATAACTGTCAGGTTCTTCCTTGTACACATTGCAGGGAAATGTTTATTTAAAAAACAAAACAAATAGGTTTTCTTCCAAACATTTTATTTTTAAAAGCATGGAAACACGTCTATTGAATATAAGACTTGCCAAACCCTTTTTTTACATTAATAACATTTCAGGCCAAATTGAGATGTTTTTTCAGGCTCCAGTGGGTAATGCTGGCTATTATAGAAACATGAGCGAACAAAGAAAGTGAGAGGTTTAAGTTCTTATACTGCGAGGAAATGGCTACATAAAGGTCCAATCCTGTGAAGTGCTGAGTATCCTTATTTCCCATTAACTTCATGTAATGAAGTGATTACAGTTATTTCAAGGGGAACTGAGGGTGATCAGGAGCGACTCGGTGCTTCACAGGACTGGGCCATAAAGCAGTTTTAGTGACCTCTTGATTTAAATAACTTTTAATGTAGCGATACGTGACAGTGTACAAATGCTGTGCTAGGTAGGAAGGGGTTCATGAGAACTTGTGGGTTCAATTAGCTCTGCCCCTCTCCAGCTGTAAAGTGCCAGGCCTGGAGGGAGGGGTTAAAAGGCTCAGCAGGGGGCTGAGTGGGAATAGGCGAGGGCCTCTTGTGTTAGCCCCTTGAAAAGGCGGCTAGCTGGTGGCCCTGGGGCCTATCCCAGGACTGCCTGAAGGAAGGCCTGGCCAGGGCTGGATGATAACTAGACACCAGGGCTTCTAGGGGCAGGTAGGCCCGGCAAGGGACTTTTATCTGTACTTTGTTCCCCGGAACTCCAGGGTCTTCCCTTTTGGGGATCTGCGAAGGAGCATGCCCAGGAAGGGGCTGGTGGAAGGCCTAGAGGGTAGCCTGTGGTAGGAAGTGGCCCAGGGAGGGAGCTTCTGGAACCCACAGAGAGGGGGCCTAGGTTCCCCTACTACCAGCCCCCGGGCAAAGTGGGTATGGCAGCCCTGGAGATAGGGGCTGGAAAGGACTTGTGTTTGTGAAGCTGCTTCATGACACATGTACGAGGCTCAGTTCACCCTTACAGGGTTGAGACTCTGTGTGACCCTGTCGGAGGGTCATGTCATGAGAAGAGGCAAAGCCGGACACCAGATGAAGAGAGCCGTTGCCCCACGCCCAGCCATGAGTGGACGTGCCAGCGAGTCGACTCACTGACACAGAATTACAAGTTACTTTTACTTTCATCCCTACTATTGGCTGATGAGATTTAGATCTTCAATTTACATTAATACTTTGCGATCACAAAATCCTTAATTAAAAGTTGCAACTATAAAATGTTTTTGTTGTTTTTTTTTTAACTGAGAAACCAAATCTTACATGGCGGGGGCAGGGGGCAAGAATTTGGATACATACGCTGATCCTTGACACTTGATTAGATGGCAAAGCTAAAAAGTTCGCTCCAGTGCAATGGTAAAGAGAAAATGTTTCAGTGAAATCATCCTTGCCAAAAACCCACAGTTTGCTCTGTACCGTGGGAGGAAGAGAGAATTACTTAGTCAGAGGAATGAATGTGACTAAAGCAGATGCAGCCTCCAGCAATGCCGTCATCTCTTCAGCAAACTTTAAAGAACATGTAAAATACCTTACTTAATTGGTCGATGTCAATATCCTTTATTTCCAGTTGGCTCTGTGGATAACTGTTTCAAAAGCACCTACATGACTTAAGCTCCTAAATCCCATTGACCCTGGCTCCCCATCCCACCAGGTTTAGGAGCTTAAGTTACTTAGATTCAGGCTAAAATTTTCAAAAGCACATCTGACGTTTTAATATTTTATCATTTTGAAATGTTGTAGTTAATCCTATCAAATATTGGGTGTGTGTGTGAGAGAGAGAGAGAGAGAGATCTCCTAAGAACAAAGGGTGTCTCTATTCTGTAGCTAGGAGCAAACCCTCCAGCTCAGGGAGAAGGACGCACACTAGGAGGGCTTGCGCATGGCAAATAGCCATGTGGACATTGTAGCGTGAGCCTGAGCTGCAACATCCAACTGCTCCTTTTAGCCCACTAGCTCCAGCCCCCCTACCACGAATTTGTCTACCTGGGCTGGAGGGCTCGCTCCCAGCATCTGGGTAGACATACCCCAAGAGGACAGTGCACCCCATGTTTTCTTTTAAAAGGGTGCTGCTGAAATGGATCATGTTTAAAGCTGTGAGCAGTTTGCAGACCGAGGAGGCTGGGATTAGTGTCTCCATGGGAGCACTAATATATTCATAGACTTTGGAAATCTGCATGCTATATTTTTATCTTTCGAGGCTAATGGTTAATAAGTCAAGTATATTTATCATCCTGCAGTAACAACATGTCTAAGTCTATGTTGCATGAGGTTTAGATCACTGCTAGCCAAAGTGTAACCCAGCAAGGGTTAGTACTACAGTGTAAGTTTTCATACGTAGTGTGAAAACGAAGGGTCAGATTCTGGCTGGCTCCTCCCATACAGGGTGGTGAGAGGATGCAGGGAGCCCTTCCCAGCATACACAGGGGGGTGATCAGAACGCTAGTGCTTGTGCGACTGAGTACAACAAGGTGGGTGGGAATCCTAGAACTGGCCACAAGGCTACTTAACCCATAACCCTGCCTCACCACCTCCCCCTGTGTCCTGCTGGTTGGAAGAGCAGTTCCTTAGTGAGGCATTCTGTCCGTCTTAGCACTCTGCTGGCAGAATGCTTCTGCCCACAGCTCCTAGGGCCTGATCCAAAGCTCACTGAATTGAGGGAGCCTTTCCCTTGCTTTAGTGGGCTTTGGGTCAGCGCCCCTCAGTGCTCCTCAGGCACAAACTCAGCAACAGCTTTAAATGCCAGGATGCAGCTGTGATTGTCCCTACATGTGATGAGGATGGAAGGAAGTGACAAACGTAGCAGGGAATTTCAGGGCCGGCTCTAGGCTTTTTGCTGCTCCAAGAGCACAACTGCCCAAGCAAAAAAACAAAAAACAAAAAAAATAAAAGGGTGGCCAGAATGCTGCCCCTGGGATTGTACCGCCCCAAGCCCGTGCTTGCTTTGCTGGTGCCTAGAGCCAGCCCTGGGGAATTCAGGGTGTGGGCCAGACCACAGCAGGATTGCAAAGCGGAGAAGCCAGTCTTGGGACAGTGACGTGGCTGGAGAGTGGCAAAGCTTGGTGACCCCCAATTTAGAGACTGGACAAAAATGTCAAGGATGTCTAGTCTCCATGGGGATAGTCTTTCTTTGTTGCAGAGCCCTGGGGAGGGTAGGATGCGAAGCTGTCATGTTCATCTAGACCTTTGCCAGACTATGCAGCATATACAATGTGAGACTACAACTTAGTTGCAGGTCTCTACTTCTTAAAGAGACTGGAATTTGTGGTGATGGCCACATAACCGCTCCCCCTTCCTCAGGAAAGAAGATGGGTTTAGAAGGTACATTTTCATTGTTTAGAGACACAAAGTTGTCTGGGCTGTCGGCATGCACTCAGCAATGGCTTCCAAGGAATACACAGGAGAGTATGGATGGCTCCGAGCAGAACCACCAAGGGCCTGGTAACAATCAGAGTTCCAAGGAAGGGAGAGCATATAGCAGTGCTGCCCCAGCAGGAGTCCAGCGACTGAATTGTATGTGAGTTAGCCACAGAATGATGGTAATGGTGGTCCAGATCATTTGCCTCTATGATCCATGCAGAGCCGGGACCCTCGACAGTTGGCTCCACACTCTCTTGTACCAAAAGTGCGGGTCAGCCCCTTCCCCTGGGCTGACCGAGAGGTTTCTCCACGGAGCTAGGGTCTATGCAGGGAAGGTTGTAAAGACACTGTGGACTGGAGAAGAGTGGGTAGGCTAAGAGTTGAGCCATTCGGGGGACACGTGCTCCCACTCTGTCCTCAGAGAAGGCCCAGTAAAAGTGTTCTCTTTAGCCTCTGAAGACAGGACAAGAAGTAGAGGGCTTAAATTGAAGCAAGGGCAGTTTAGGTTAGATGTTAGGAAAAACTTCCTAACTGTCAGGGTGGTTAAGCACTGGAATAAATTGCCTAGAGAGGTTGTGGAATCTCTGTAATTGGAGCAAATTAGCCAAACACCTGTCAGGGATGGTCTAGAGAATACTTAGTCCTGCCTTGAGTGCAGGGGACTGGACTAGAAGACCTCTTGAGATCCCTTCCAACAGAGGTGAAAGTAAGCCGGTATGGTACAGAGTACTGGCAAGAGCCAGTACACAGCCGACCGTACCGGCAGGCAGCAGCTTCCCTAGGCCAGCAATTTAAAAGGGGCCTGGGCTCCGGGCAGTGGCCGGAGCCCTGGGCCCTTTAAATCGCTGCCAAAGCCCCGCCGCCGGAGCCCCGGGCCCTTTAAATTGCCGCTGGAGCCCCGGGGTAGAGGTGGTGGCCAGGAGCCCCAAGGTTCCGGCGGCGATTTAAAGGGCCTGGGGTTCCCAGCCACCGCAGCCAGAGGGCTCCAGCAGTGATTTAAAGGGCCCGGGGCCCATGGGGCTCCAGCGGTGATTTAAAGGGCCAGGGTTTGGGTTCTGTAGTTTCCACATCGGACTGTTGCTCTTTTAAGACTTCTGAAAGCATGCTCTACACCTCGTCCCTCTCAGATTTTGGAAGGCATTTCAGATTCTTAAACCTAGGGTCGAATGCTGTAGCTACTTTTAGAAATTTCACATTGGTACCTTCTTTGCATTTTGTCAAATCTGCAGTGGAAGTATTCTTAAAATGAACAACATGTGCTGGGTTGTCATCCAAGATTGCCATAACACGAAATATATGGCAGAATGCAGATAAAACAGAGCAGGAGACGTACGATTCTCCCCCAGGAGTTCAGTCGCAAATTCAGTTAATGCATTATTTTTTTAACTAGCATCGTTGGGATGGAAGCATGTCCTCTGGAATGGTGGCCAAAACATGAAGGGGCAAACGAATGTTTAGCATACCTGGCACGTAAATACCTAGCAATGCCGTGGTGCCATGCAAACACCTATTCTCATTTTCAGGTGACATTGTAAATAAGCGGGCAGCATTATCTCCCATAAATGTAAACAAACTTGTTTGTCTTAGTGATTGGCTGAACAAGAAGTAGTGGACTGGTAGGCTCTGAAGTTTTATATTTTGTTTTTGAGTGCAGTTATGTAACAAAAAATCTAAATTTGTAAATTGCACTACAGTACTTGCATGAGGTGAATTGAAAAATATTTCTAAAAAATAATAAAAAAATAATATAAAGTGAGCACTGTACACTTAGCATTCTGTGTTGTAAATTGAAATCAGCATATTTAAAAATGTAGAAAAACATCCAAAATATTTAATAAATTTCAATTGGTATTCTATTGTGTAACAATGTGATTAAAACTGCAATTAATCACAATTAATTTTTTAAATTGCAATTAATTTTGTTGAGTTAATTGCGTGAGTTAACTGTGATTAATTGACAGCCCTCGTTCAACATACTATATAAACACTGATTAGCTAATCTACCAACACACCTATGAGGAAAGTAAATGGGTGCTATTGCCTCCCCTTTAAAGATGGGGAAATTCAGGCCAAGCAGTGACTTCCCAAGTCCACACACCAAATCAGTGTCAGAGCCAGGATGAGAAATCCAGGACTACCTGATTTCCAGGTAGATGTTCATTTCCCAAACTCATGTTGCCGCCCAGTAAGATGCCATTCTCTCCTCACCCCTCCCCCAATTTATTTTAATAAGAGAGAAAGCCATGCTGCAACCTTCACATCTGGATCCAAAGGTTTGGGGGCATTGAGATCTGGTATTTGGTTTGAGGCACAGCTTTGCTTTTGATAACTGATGCTCGTGATTTTTGTTTGCGTTGCTCCGAATTTTGGGATGGAGAAATGGCAATAAGGCACAGACGCGCTTGCCATTCTATTTCTGTGCTACAAAAGATCCGCAGTTAATTTTTATGAGAGGAATAACTACACACCTGCTTACCCATCCCTCCAAGGGTATTTGTGTAGTTTAGTTAATGTCTTAAAAGTGCTTTGAAATTCCCCTATGGAATGACAAAGTAGCATTCTGGTGAGACAGTTGTCTATTCATAATTAAGTCTGGAACTAGCTTTTGCTTAAAAAAACCCACCAGTCTCAGAACACAGACTAACCCCAGGCAGTAAGTGCTTAGCGAGAAGCTTCCCCCATACATATGTCATTGCTTAATCATCCATTATGCATATCTTACCCCCTCCTCTGAAGCATGAGGTATTAGCCACTGCTGGAGCCAGGATAGTGGACTAGATGGACCGCTGGTCTAATCCAGCCTGGCCGTTCCTATGGTTCCTGTGAAGTTAGCTAACTAAGGAATGCTGTTCTAAAGGAGAGACTCTGTCTGCAAAGCAGAACGGACAAATATGAAGGAAAAACAGGATGAGCTCGAAACAAGGGGGGGGGGGGGAACCCAAGTTTCATATTCAGAGTATTCTCAAAGGGTTTGAAGATAAAGCTTTTCTGCAAAAGATGCTTCCATATCTCCTCCCACTAGACCAACAGCTTTCCCTGCTCTGTTGTGAGAAAGCACACCCAAGAACTGCACCTGGAAAAATGAACGTGTCTAACCAGCCTAAACCTCTGGTCTTTAATTGATTAAAATTTAATGACAAGCTATTAATAATGAATGCAGCCAGGAAGATGGGAGAACTGCATTATAATGGCCTTGAGAGTTCTATTTAGCTAGAGTTCTCAGCGGAGCTCGAGAAAGAAGAGGGCAGCTTTCAAAAGGATGAAACAAATCTTCAAAGGAACAGATATAAGAAGCGGTCTTGGGCAGAGCCAGCCTTGCTATTGAACAGTGGGCCTGGGAAGCAGTTTTTCACCTCCTTTTCCATTAAAAACTTAGCTGCTGTGTAATATAAGGAAGGATGGTTTTGTGGTTAAGGCCCTGCATTAGGATACAGGGGATCTTGGTCTGATTGCCAGGTCTGCTAGTGATATTTTGTGTGATCTTAATTAATTGAACTGTCTGTGCCTGTCAATAAGGAGAAAACTTCCCTACCTTGTGGAAGTGTTGTCATTAGTTGTGTTAATGCTTGTGAGGTGCTCAAATGTGATGGGGGTTGTATAAGGGCTGGTATGATGAGTCTATGGGGCAATCCTTCCCCCAAACGTAATTGACTCTCTAAAAAAGCTGGATGGGAGAATCTTGAAGTAACCATCAGCTGCCTGTTCTTGGGTCTACACAACCTTGCCAACCCTGCTCTTCGGTGCATCAGTTTCTGAGTGACTGATTTAAAACACCTTGGGCCGGACTGTTAGAAATCCTGCATGCCACAGCTCCAGATGAAATCCACTGGCACAACAACTAATGCTCAGCTCCTCTGAAAACCAGGCTTCTCTACAGCGTTTCAAGTTGGGCACCCTAAAGTCGAAGCACGTTCAATCCATGGCCATGTTTGAAAATGTGGCTGCATACAGGTAGGACCATATTATCCCTTAAGATCCATGACCTACTCTCCTTTTTTCCATGTGGAAGGGAAGGCAGGGGATACTGCCTCCCCTCTCCTCCAGCCCCCACAGTTAGGGTTGCCACCTGTCCAATTGCACAAACCCAAACATCCTTGCTTTGCCCCTTTCCTAGGGCCCCGCCTCTGTCCCACCCTTTTTCTGAGGCTCCACCCCCACACACTCCAGTCCCCCTCCCTCTGTCGCTCTCTCCCAACCCTCACGGACTTTGACCGGGCAGGGGGTTGGGGTGTGGGCTGGGGGGTCAGGCTGAGGGTTCAGAGTGTGGGAGGGGGCTCTGGGCTGATCCTGGGGCAGGGGATGGAGGATGGGAAGGCGTTTGGGTTTCAGGCTTTGGGAGGGAATTTGGGTGTGGGAGCAGGTTGTGGTGCAGGAAGGGGTTCAGGGTGCCAGCTCTGGGAGGGAGTTTGGGTGTGGGAGGGGGTTCTGACCTGGGTCAGGGGGGTCAGGGTGCAGGCTCTGGGAGGGAGTTTGGGTGCAGGAGGGGGTTGGGGTAGGGGGTTGGGTTGCGGGAAAGTGTTAGGGTGCAGGCTCCGGCTGGACGGCGCTTATCTCAGGTGGCTCCCGGAAGCGGCAGCATGTCCAGCAGTGGCTTCTAGGCTCACTGGTGGCCAGGCAGCTCTGCGCACCGCCCCTGCCTGCAAGCACCGCCCCTACGGCTCCCATTGGCCACGGTTTTCCATTCCTGGCCAATGGGAGCTGCAGAGTCGGCGCTCAGGGTGGGGGCAGTGCGCAGAGACCCCCTGGCTGTGCCTCCTCCTAGGAGCCACTGCTGAACATGCTGGACACTTCCAGGAATGGCGCGGAGCAGGTAGGGAGCCTGCCTTAGCCCTGCTGCACCGCCAGACTTTTAGCGGCCTAAAATCTCCCAGATTGGCTTCAATAGCCTCCAGAAGATTGAGCCTGATTCCAGGAGACTCCCGGCCAAACCGGGAGTGTTGGCAACCCTACTCACAGTGTCAGGAATCAATATATGTGGAAGAGAGGAGGCAAGGGGAAAGGTACGTTCAGGCAACATGTCCTTGCCCCATCCTAGAAGGGAATCTATTTAAAATTTTGTGGGGAGGAGACTCCAGGGCCTGTTGCAGGCAGAGGAGTCTCTGGGAGCAAGCAGTTCAAGCAGGGAAGCCATGCTGTTAAGAAGCTAGAAGATGAATGAGGAGCTCAAGAGCTGGTGGGGAAGTACTGAGGCTCCACACAGTTGAGTCTGACTTCTAGTGGGAGTTGTGGGAGCCAGCCAGTGTCTCTCCTGCGTCTCCCCTGCCCTGTTTGTTCCATGTAGGGCAGGGGTCGGCAACCTTCGGCACGCGGCCCATCAGAGTAATCTGCTGGCGGGCCGCAAGACATTATGTTTACGGTGACCGTCCGCAGGCACAGCCCCCCGCAGCTTCCAGTGGCTGTGGTTCACCATTCCCGGCCAATGGGAGCTGCAGGAAGAGGCGGCCAGCACGTCCCTCCAGCCCATGCCACTTCCCGCAGCTCCCATTGGCTGGGAACGGTGAACTGTGGCCACTGGGAGATAAGGGGGGCCGTGCCTGTGGACGGTCAATGTCAGCAAAACATCTCGTGGCCTGCCAGCAGATTACCCTGTTGGGATGCGTGCCGAAGATTGCCAATACCTGATGTAGAGCAAACCGCACTGCCTTGAGTGGAATAATTTGGTGACAACTAACTCTGTATGTGGAGCCTCGCGGTTTTCTTCTGGTCTGGCCCCTTCCCACCTGGTTTTCCATGGCAGCAGACAGTCTGGCCCACAGATCACACCTCCTCTTTCACTCTGTGTAAGCTCAAAAGCTTGTCTCTCAACCAACAGAAGTTGGTGCAGTAAAAGATATTCTCACCCAGCTTGTCTCACTCATAATAGCCTTTTGAAGCTGTCTTGGAGGCCCAAAGCAAAATGCAATGTCCATCTGCCACTTCTTACCCTACTGTTTGAGCAGTATATCAATGAAGAAGGCAACTAGCTAACCTTATTAATACAGGGTGACCCATGAAATCTTGACCTGCCAACAAAAAGTATTGTAACTTGCAAAGCTTGAGCTGTCCATATCTGACAAAAAGAAAAGGAGGACTTGCGGCACCTTAGAGACGAACAAATTTATTTGAGCATAAGCTTTTGTGAGTTCACAAAAGCTTATGCTCAAATAAATTTGTTCGTCTCTAAGGTGCCACAAGTCCTCCTTTTTTTTTTTTTTTTTTTGTGGATACAGACTAACACGGCTGCTACTCTGAAACCTGTCATATCTGACAAGTTACTCAATTTTTTATGTTCCTGCATGCGGCTTTGCAACTACTAATCATACATCATGAGTCAGCTAGGCCCTTTGGCAACGAGAGATTTCACCAACAGCACAGTCATTGACTGTGACTGCACTTAGACAAGTAGTTTCTTTCACATCATCAAATCAGACTGTGGTGTACAGTGTAAGGGACATCTTCCCTTCTCCTTGTTAGCTCTGTTTTTGTTAGTGTCTGGAATGAAGGCATGAGCTGCAGCTCCCTGAGAACTTCTGGTGCTGGGTTAGAGACAGGCATATTCACACAGTGCTCGCCTGTCTCTTTGCAAAGTGTACAATTTGTTTGTGTTTTGACCCAAAAACATTCTGCTCCGCAAGGGAGACAGGTGCTGCGAGACACTGAGGATCATGAGTTATGAATGTCATGCGGCTTCGCTATGGTAACAATGAAATTTGACACAGCCTTGACTGGGACTTTGCAGCCAGGTGCATGACAACACAGGTCCCCAGACACAGCTTTCTGTCTGGATTGTGAGCGAGAATTTCAGATTCCCTTCCTCAGTGGAACCAGCAAGAGGGATTTCTTTTCCCTGCTGGAGCCGAGCAGCAAGTGGCTTTTTTTGTTTATCTAGAGCATCTTAAATGGGGAAATGGTAACATGGCTCAAGGGACTGGTAACTAGATTTTCATCTCTATATTAAAGTGAACTGGGTATGAACCAACAATAGCTACATTATTACTATCTAATTGCCGATTTGTGGTCTGTGTGAAATTGTACAGTGATCTCAGGGAGATTATGTCATCTGGACACTTGTCCAGTGGCAATTTGGCAGCACAATTGTTGGCTCTGGAGAGCAGACATGGAAACAGAACTACTGCTATATCCATAGAGTTAGTCCAATCAGATCATGGATGATGTGGAGAAGCGGGAGCTATTTCTGCTTGTTCTATATCTATGGCTTCATCTTCCAGTCCTGCTAATTCTTTGGGCGCTTGGTTTGCTTTATTTTACGAGACTACTGGACAAGATTTTTACGGATAATAAAAATAACGTTGCTAGTGAAGCCTGTAAAATTGTGCAGAAAGGCCACATGATTTAAGATCAATGTAGAGCAATCCAGATGCCTTCTCTGATCTTGCTCATATTGCAAATTTGTTAAGGTTCTGGATGTGTATTGTGATATTGATTACAGTGCAAGAAAATTGTGGTCAGATTATCTGACTACAAACCTGACTAACTAGGCTGTGTCCCTGAAATCCTTATAACAGTGTTAGACTGGAAAAAAAGTAAATACTTGCCAAACTCCATTCCACTTGTGATTCCAAAATAAGTTGCTACTCACAGTAGTTCTTCAGAACATTGTCCATTTTCTTTCTTGTAGGTTATGATCAGCAGTGAAATAGTTAACACTGCTGCCATTTTAGTAATCATTAGATTTCAAATGAATAGGGCAGTTCACACCTCTCAGACCAATTGTTTTAGGCGGTCTGCAGCCTCAACTAGACATGACTGCATCCATTTACATCTGGCTCCTATTTTGAAGATTTATTTTCATAGCTGTGGTCTTTTTTTAAAGAAACAAATAATGAAAGCTTAGATTCTTGAGCATAAGAAGTGGCACTAATCTGCCATTAGCCAGGCTAGTTTGACCCCTAGTGTTTGTATGTCACTCAGTAAAATTCAAATGATGGTCTTCATGGCTAATGTATGGGATCTGAGTTTGAGATTAAAATCCAGCCATTCATGCCTGAGCTAGAAGTACCAGAGAAGACAGCATGTTCGACTCCATGTCCTTCTGGCCTAACCTGAAGCAATATTAAAATGCCCTACTATGGAGAACTGATAATCACTAGGACAGTCAGCACAAGATAGGACTGGAGGACCTCACCCTGCAGAGTAAAAAAAACAAAAACAAACCCAACTTACTCAGTCTTTGTAAAGTAATTAGTCTTGATGATGAGATATTAGATCCTGTCATGACCGTGCACTAACTCTGTCTGTAGAAAGTTCCTGCATGACACCCATCAGAAGTGGATACTAGTGTGGAGTGCTCTTGAAAAACCTTAATTGGTTAGATCACAGAAGTGCCCAGGCACCATTCAGTCTAGTTTGCTACATTGCCCACACCCTCTGTGCCCATAGATTCAGAAAAACAGCTTTCCAAATCTAATAGACCAACTTCTAGCTTCATACAAAAATCTTATCATAACGGGCTAACTGTCTGCCCTGTATTTGGCCAGTTTGTTAAAGAAAGCAGAAGGCTCTGATGCCATCTTTGGAAAATTGTTTCGTTACCTGTCCAGAGGACTAATCAAAGCCATTTCTCAACTTCAGAAAACCTGGAGAGAATTAGCAGTGTATTCAACTATTGTTAATAACACGCCTCATATTGATACCTACCATTTCTGACAAATCTGTAGTTCACCTGCAGTACTAGCATTCCTGCCAATTACTGTAGAAATACAGTCTTCAATTTCATATTTCATATGGTCACATAAACACCACCCTATACCGGAAACCTACTGACCGCTATTCCTACCTGCATGCCTCCAGCTTTCACCCTGACCACACCACACGATCCATCGTCTACAGCCAAGCTCTGCGATACAACCGCATTTGCTCCAACCCCTCAGACAGAGACAAACACCTACAAGATCTCTGTCAAGCTTTCTTACAACTACAATACCCACCTGCGGAAGTAAAGAAACAGATTGATAGAGCCAGAAGAGTTCCCAGAAGTTACCTACTACAGGACAGGCCTAACAAAGAAAATAACAGAACGCCACTAGCCGTCACCTTCAGCCCCCAACTAAAACCCCTCCAACGCATTATTAAGGATCTACAACCTATCCTAAAGGATGACCCAACACTCTCACAAATCTTGGGAGACAGGCCAGTCCTTGCCTACAGACAGCCCCGCAACCTGAAGCAAATACTCACCAACAACCACATACCACACAACAGAACCACTAACCCAGGAACTTATCCTTGCAACAAAGCCCGTTGCCAATTGTGCCCACATATCTATTCAGGGGACACCATCACAGGGCCTAATAACATCAGCCACACTATCAGAGGCTCGTTCACCTGCACATCCACCAATGTGATTTATGCCATCATGTGCCAGCAATGCCCCTCTGCCATGTACATTGGTCAAACTGGACAGTCTCTACGTAAAAGAATAAATGGACACAAATCAGATGTCAAGAATTATAACATTCATAAACCAGTCGGAGAACACTTCAATCTCTCTGGTCACGCAATCACAGACATGAAGGTCGCTATCTTAAAACAAAAAAACTTCAAATCCAGACTCCAGCGAGAAACTGCTGAATTGGAATTCATTTGCAAATTGGATACTATTAATTTAGGCTTAAATAGAGACTGGGAGTGGCTAAGTCATTATGCAAGGTAGCCTATTTCCTCTTGTTTTTTCCACCCCCCCCCCCCAGATGTTCTGGTTTAACTTGGATTTAAACTTGGAGAGTGGTCAGTTTGGATGAGCTATTACCAGCAGGAGAGTGAGTTTGTGTGTGTATGGGGGTGGTTTTTGGAGGGGGGTGAGGGAGTGAGAGAACCTGGATTTGTGCAGGAAATGGCCTAACTTCATTATCATGCACATTGTGTAAAGAGTTGTCACTTTGGATGGGCTATCACCAGCAGGAGAGTGAATTTGTGTGGGGGGGTGGAGGGTGAGAAAACCTGGATTTGTGCTGGAAATGGCCTAACCTGACGATTACTTTAGATAAGCTATTACCAGCAGGACAGTGGGGTGGGAGGAGGTATTGTTTCATATTCTCTGTGTATATATAAAGTCTGCTGCAGTTTCCACGGTATGCATCTGATGAAGTGAGCTGTGGCTCACGAAAGCTCATGCTCAAATAAATTGGTTAGTCTCTAAGGTGCCACAAGAACTCCTTTTCTTTTTGCGAATACAGACTAACACGGCTGTTACTCTGAAACCAGTCTTCAATTTGTTGGGGGTGGTGGAGGACGTGCCTTGTATCAATGGGATAGAATATGCTTCCAACTGATCTCTTTAGTAGATGTGTAAATGTTGTGTGATTCTAATATCATTTACACGATCATAACTCCACTCCTGATACTCCTGATTTACACTGGTATAAACAAGATAGAATCAGGCCATTAAATATATTGTCCTACCCTGACTAAGATTTTGCTATGCTATGTCATGTGTGCCTGACAATTAGTCTAGGTGTTGTGGTAGAGGAGAAACTCATCTAGAGTGAGTACATCCAGGCATAAAAGAATTGAATGCAGTGGGGGGATTGAAGAAACTTGCAGAAACTGTGTCCTCTTGATAAGGACCAGTTTGTTAATCTCTTAACCGTATTGGTGAGCATTTACTCATTCAAGTAGCACTACACACATGTGACCGGCTCGCCAGTGGGAGCAAGGCATTCAGAACCTGGCCCTAACTGACGCTGAATTTAGAAATCATGTTATCTTTCTGACATTCCCTCTTTCCATGTCATTCTTCCATATCTGAGTGCTCACTTTAGTGTGTGCTACTGTAACTATGATTGCAAAACAATTTCAGTTCTCATGCACTCATGATTTTCTCAGAATTTCTTCTTTTGGGCTGAACATGTCCAGGTTTAGTCTTCGTCTAAAGGTGATTTTTTTTATTTTTATTTTGTTAAGCCTTTGAAAGTGATCAGTTTGGTCTCAACTCCCATGAAGGTGAGGAAAGCCACACTTTACTGTAAATTAATCATTATAGCCACATTGTTTTCACACAGCTAATTCAAAACTGGACAAACTTTCAAACCTGAAATGTGATGTGTAAACAACTGTGACCAAGTTTGAAAAGAATCGTTTGGATCATTGTCATAAGTGAGGACTGGAAAAAATCACATCTGCACAGGTACACCTTTATAAAATCTGCCCCTTTTGGCTGTATCTGTGGAACCCAAACTACAAAAATGTGGGTCTTTGTGCCCCCTCCATCAGTGGCTGACCCCATAACACATTTGAGTCTGCTACTGCTTCCAGCCAGAGGACTTAGGGCCAGATTTTTCAAAGGTACTTAGGTGCCTAAAGATGCAGATGGTGCCTCTTTCGGCTTTCAAAAGCGCCTAGGTGCCTAACTCCCATTGAATTCTCCATTAAATGACCTAAGGGTTGTGAATAAAGGGTAGTGGGCAGGAACACAGTGCCAATCACCATATCTCTATGCATTGCAATAAAGAGTACATTCATAAAATTTGTCCGAGGCTTAATTCCCAAGTGTGCATAATCAGCTGGGGGCAATTGTGGTCTTGCACCCACAATTAGCTGAGCCAGCAACTGGAGTGCTTTAAACCAAGGTAGTGTATGCCCTCAGCTCCCTATTAAATTCAGCATTAAAGAATTTCACTGGAGCTAATATGCCACCTGAAAACTAAAATGGATTTCCTGTCCTTCACTGAAATTAAGGTGAGGCAGATTAGTCAGAACTGAGTAAACGGTCAGGAATAGTAGCTTTGAGGGTGGGGAAAACAAAATGCCAATCAAATACAGAATTGGTTCAATATGTGTTCAGTCCTCTCTTGGAGACCGATATCCTGCACTTGCAAGGAGAGAAACTTAGTCAAGTAGGTTTTTTTCCATCTTTAACTTCTATGATCCCATATTTCATTCCTATCTTAAATTCACCTACGGGGAAAGTAGAAGCTACAAAACAGGAAAAGGAGAGGCTTTCCAGGTGGTTTCTGGAAATTTGGGGAAAGGCTGCCATCTGCTGTAAATTATGGTTGTTGCTGGAGATAAAAGAAGCAACATCACATCCTCAGCATAAAACACATGTACACTGAGCCCCATCTACTTTAGTTTCCAAAATTTCAGGCTTAAAATCAAGAAGTCCCATTCTCAGAACAAATCATAGGAGAAGGGAGAGGAAATTGTCATTGTTTATTTTGTTAAATATCAACAATATGCTCAGCACACAACTGGAGACAGCCCTTGCCCTGAGGAGATTACAATCAAGAGAAAGGTTTCAGAGTAGCAGCCGTGTTAGTCTGTATTCACAAAAAGAAAAGGAGTACTAGTGGCACCTTAGAGACTAACCAATTTATTTGAGCATAAACTTTCGTGAGCTACAGCTCACTTCATCGGATTCATGAAAGCTTATGCTCAAATAAATTGGTTAGTCTCTAAGGTGCCACTAGTACTCCTTTTCTTTTAGTCAAGAGAAAGAAACACCATCACCACTCCTTGTCTCCCAGTTTCTTTCTTACCTTAATCTTGGTATCTGGTACTTACTCTGGTGATGGAGGCCACAGACCTTAACAATCACAATCGTTAATGTATTTATCCTCACAACACCCCTAGGTGGTAGGGACATGCTATTATTTGCCTTGTCCAGATGGAGAACTGAGGTACAGAGAAGCTAAGTGACTTGTGCAAGGTCACACAAGAAGCCTGTCATGGAGCAGGGAATTAAACGCAGCTCTCTCAAGTCTGTGGATAGCATTGTAACCACTGGACCAATCTTCCTCTCTTAAGACATTGCTGTTTTTTTTTCTGTGTATCACTCCTCCCTCCCCCAAGTCTATTCCATTGGAACAGAGAGGGCATGACAGACAGGGGCCTTGCAAATATAAGGCCAAGAATAGCTTGAATAAGGAAAAGGTGTGAGTCATGGAAGATTGTTCCAAGGAGAAGGGGCATGTGATGAGAAACAAGGCCTGAGATGTAGGTAGAGCAGAACTGTGGAGGGCCTGAAGGCTAGCAGGAGAGATCTACATTTACTGTTCAAAGCAGCAGGGGGGAGTGATGTAATCTGACTGGTGGATCAAGAAGATAATCGTAGCAGCTGGACCTTGGATGGAGTGGGAAAGGAGTGATATGTGGTTATCAGGGAGGCCAGGGAGAAGGTTCTAATAAGCAAGGGCAGGAAGTGACCAAAATTTGGATGAGGGCTTAAAGCCCAGGATGGAGCAGAGCTCCCTCTTCACTGCTAGAAGCAAGAGAGCAGCTCCCACCTCTTTTCCCTGGGCTGGCTAAGCAGCAGCTCCACTCCTGGTTCAATCCCCTTTAACACTGATCTAGACAAGTGCTTTTAGCTATAAGCAAAGATAGGAAGAAGTGGCAGTGCTTGTTAAAAGTCTAGATTCCCCCCTTCTGGTGGTGTCATGTGGGGCAGGAGCTCACATCATCTCCTGGGGCAGGGCAGAATCCTCCAGAAACAGGGACTTCCCCTGACTGCAGCCAGAGCAGCTGTAATGCAGGGAGCGGGCTTTTAAAGGCCACACAACCATCTCTGCTGATGGCAGCAGGGGTGAGAGACCAGGGAATTCTATAGGTCTCTGCTTATTTTGTAGTGTGAAACTCTTGCTGTGGGGTTGGCTGGGTGACAGAAGGCCATGTTAGGTCAGCAGTGGCAGAGAAGGTTGGCTGGGGTGTCTGCATTTCTTAGGGAAATTAATACAACCTCACAAAAAGAAAGGAAAAAATGCATCTAAGAGCTTTTGTACTTTGTAGCATTCCGCTTGTATGTTTTCTGTTGCTGTTTGCTTATCTGGTCTGTTTGGACTGTAAGCTCTTTGAGGCAGGGACTTTGTGCATCTCTCTGGCATGCAGCACCTAACAACTGGGCTCCTATTATAATCAGGGCATTTAGATGCTATTGTAATATAAATAATCATGGATGCATTAGCAGGAAGAGTGAGAGTCTGAGATACCTCCAGGAGGTTAGGAGTCTGAATGATGGGGAAGATGATGGTGGCCACGGCAATGGAAAAAGATTGAAGTGGAAAGGGTCTGGGCGAAAAATAAGGAGCTTGATTTTTGTCCTTGTTTTGCTTCAGCTAGTGCCAAGCCATCCAGAATTGTCAGTTGGAGACAGGGTCAGATATGCGGGACTGGACAGAAGGAGATAGGCCAATGGTAGAGAGGTAGATTTTTTTTTTGAGTCATCAGCATAAACATAATGATTGAATCTATGCTAATGGTTATGTTCACCCAGGGGTAAGGTGTGGGTGTGGTGAGGACAAAGGAGAGAGCCCTGACAGATGTTGACAGAGAAAAAGCAAGGAAACTCCAGGTGAGACACTGAAAGAGCACTCGGAGCGTTAGGAGAAGAAGGGGACCTATATTGCAAAAGGATATGGTCCTGTTTATTAATCACAAAGCCCGAGGGTCCTGCTAGTGCAAGTGAATCCATGTTTAGAGGTTGGAGCAGATTCTATAGCCTGGCTTCGTATTCGGCCCTCTTTCACAGCTAGAAATCGATTTCCTTATCGCAGAATTCCCAGTCAACGTTTTTGTCCGCTTCCTACGTTGCTATTGAATTCAACAAAGTATACCGTAGCACCATTTGTATTCATGTCTGACAGTTGAGCTGTCACTCGGAACTGACCATTTACTGTTCTATTTTCCTGAAAGTACCCCAGGAGAATCCCGCTTTTTGTAATGACTAAGTTTGGTGGTGAATGAATTCAGATAGCGCTCTGTGCAAAACAAAACCTGACAAAACCAGCTCGCTACATGAGGACTAGTGATCATGATGACTCATATATTAAATTGCTCCACTTCATCAGACTAAGTAGTTATCCAATAAAATGTATTCATTTTAAATACAAAACCAAACTTTCATTATTCTATGCAACCAGGGAGTAGACAGTGCAAGGGAACGTTAGTAGAAACCTATTTACACCACAATATATCTGTACCATGTCTAATATGCTGAGGATTGAATTACCTGCCAAAAGAAATAAAAAATGAAACCCTAGTTCAATTTCAGACATGGAGGACTAAATGCTACTTAACATGCGAGGAGCTAGTGACTTCACATCCTGTTTTTCAGGGGAAATCCTGGTTTTATGGGGACATCTTGACTGACTGTTAAAACCCATGTTTGTCCAAGATCCATAACAATCAGCCGAACATGCCCTGTCCAATGATTCCCCACTCAAATCCTACTTTATTATCCTTTTCCACGTTAAAGATAAACTCAGGACTCAATAATCTCTGTAATGGGTCACAACACAGTGCCTCATTGTTGGACTGTGTGCACTCGGAAGATCATGGACACCATTGCATGTCAATTTTTCAGAGTAGGGACATAGGAATTGCCATTCTGGGTCAGACCAGTGGTCCATCTAGTCCAGGGTCCTGTCTCTGAATGTTGCCAGAACCAGATGCTGCAGTATTCCACAGTAGACAGCGGTGGGATAATCTACCCCCTATATTAAGCCTCATCCTGATCTCTAATAATTAGAGATTGGATTACGTCCTAAAGGACAAGGTTTAATATCCTTTCCAAAATGTTTATTGTTAAATATGACAATTTTGGATATCTATATAAATATCCAATCCTTTTTTGAAATTTAAGGTTTTTTTGGCCTCAATAACTTCCTGTGTCAGTAACTTCCACTGTTTAATTACACGTTGTGCGAGAAAGTGTTTCCTTATATCAGTATTGGACTCTCTACCTTGGAGTTCCATTGAATGTCCCCTTGTGCTGGAGTTATGAAAGAAGGAGTTTCTGTTCTCCCAGTCTCCCTTTTTAGGCCATTTGTTGTTTTGTATAACTTTATGATGTCCCATCTGATTCATCATAGGTTACATCCTGCAATATTTCAAGGTACTGTTTTATTTTCTTTATAGATTATGTGCCTTTTTTCTTCACTATTATGTATACTGTGAAGGCCTAAAAGCTTTTCATTCTCTTCTGCTTACTTACTACATAACCAAATTCATTCTTCTATTTCCTGTTTTTCCTGGAAGACTCTATAGAGGCTAAGGAACTGGCAGGTTTATGGTATCAGAAATATCATGCAAGCAAAACTGGATGAGTAGGAATGACTTTTATTCAAGCAGTTTAAAATTCTTTGTTTTTCTTGTTTTGTGTGAACAGCAATTTAACTCAACAGTCCTACTAAGTAGTGGGAGAAATGCGGTCTCTATTAAATATTTAACATCCTACCGCTGCATTTTAGGGATGAGGAAGCAGATGGTCTATGCCACAAACCTCCAGTAAGTCTTCCAGCAAAACCAGCGAACATCAGACATGGATATTTCTAAAGTAAACAATAAAACAGGGGTAGGAGCTGTACTGCTCCCCTCCTCCCTAATACCTTTCAGGGCTTCTTTAGAAGCAAAAGCCAAAATAAACAAAAAGGCATGAATCATTTATTTTGTTTTCTTGGGTAAGTCACCTTTAACCAAAATACAAACCATTTTACTACTGAAATGCAACTGCCTCTGGATGATACCGCATGCAACTGAAATTGGATGGGGACGTTAGATTGGCAGACTGTGACTACCCAATCTAGAATTTTGGCTAGGACACTAGGGTTAAAATCCCTAACTCTTGCCAAAAGTGCCCTGGGATCTACAATAATCAGAAGTAGCATGGACCTCTGTTTTATATTTGATCCAGAAGTTAGCGTGACATCTTGAAGACAGCAACATAAAAACTTGACATCTCCTGAGACTTGAAGCAGTTGCTTTGCGTGTCCCGTTGGGAAGCTGGGAATCTCTCTCTTTGAACTGTACAAAGCTCTTCTTTCCCTCTTTGTGGTGTCGCTCAGGCTACAGGGCACCAGCACAGATGCTACTATAGGCCATGGGTTGCTGTTGTGGCCCTATCCTGGAGCTCCTTCCCGCCATATATTAGACCAGTAGATTTGTGCAGCTGTGGATCAGCTGGCCTGTGGCTCCCCTGGACACCCCTAAAATCTCCCTCTGCACTGCCATGGAACAATACTCTGCGGCAGGCAGGGGCTGTTGCACAGGTGCTGGAACTCAGAGTGCTGGGGATGCTGCTGCACCCCCTGGCTTGAAATGGTTTCCATCATATAGAGGGTTTACAGTCTGGTTCAATGGCTCTCAGGGCCCCCACTACACAAATTATACCTGCACCCCTGGGAGGCTGAAACCTCTCCATGGCTTGCCCATGCCACAAAGCCACCCTCCTCATGATATGAAACCACAGTGGTTCTGTTGTGTTTAGGGACTTCTGCATTTTGAGTGGGAGAAGGGCAGATTCTATCCAGGAGAAATGACAACTCTTAGCACTTTATAGCACCCAAGCACTGCACAGAGCAGACAGCACGGAGTCACACTCTCCAACTCAGCAGGACTCTTGGAAGTCTGTGTCTTGGATGCCAGGATAACTATAGCATTACAATCAGTAGAACTACTGAAATAGAAAGGCAAATGGATCTAAACTGCAAGCATTGTGGTCCAAGAAATAGACAAATAGCTTATGAAATGAACTATGGTTTATTGACTTCAGTTTTCATGCCAACCGTTTGCTGCTAAAGAATGTGTTTATATCATTTTTATCTCCAGTGAAGAACTATTGCTCCTGTCAGAATTATCACCAGGTTGCAAATACAACAAACAACTGATGAAAACAGCCAATCAATGCACCCAGGAGAACTCTGATGCTGACAAGAACAGCATTCTCTGCAAAGCTGCTAGAAAGCATTCCTTCGATAATCACACAGTCTGTGGAGAAGGGAAATATTTTTGTTTGGACAGGATTAGTTACTGCTGCAGTGATGCTTACTCAAATAATTAATTAACAGAAAAGCAGACAAATTACATACAATCAGTCCCTGCTCTGAAAATACAATGTGATTATGAGACAGTATACACATCTGCATGTGCATCCTTCACCCCAGCTGAGCACTGCTTTGAAAGTGCTCAATGCAAGAAGTCATGACTGAGATCAGTGTGGACTGGCCACATCATGAACTGGCTAGTGAATTTTGGGAAGCACTATAGAGCTGAGTGGCAGGCAGTGCAGTAGTACAGACTACAAATAATATTTAAACATTAGTTTAGTTTTTATATTTTACCGAGGGGTTGTTTTGCAGCTGCTATGAAAATGCAATGTAGCGTTAAAACAGCTAATTAAATGATAATGTCAATGGAACACAACGTAGTCAGAGAATAATGGTTATTCATTCATTATTTCCTACTGTGTAGGCAATAGCAGTATTACCACTAAAACTGGATAGAACCAAGCACTAGCTAAAAGGCTACATGAGGATGTGCCTATCCCATACACCTTTGGCTGGTCTAGTGACCATGGATCTGACCGTATTTTTTGTTGAAGGAAACCTAATAGAAACAAAGAAGCCACAATACTGACTCTGTTCAGTACTTCTCCTGTGTAAAGTTACCTAGGGACCAGATCCTGCCCTATATAAATGTCACTTTGTGCTGCTGGAGTGGTGCAAAGTCACATGTAAAAGCTTTCCTAAATGGGCAGTTGAGAATTCCCCTGGAATGGGAGAATCTCCAGCTGGCATAACCTCCTGTCCTCACTTTCGCATAATTGGTGGGCCAGGGCAGGAAGTATCGGCAGTATGCCATCCCCCAGCAATCCAAGTTTGCAGCCGCATTACAGGCCAGCACAAATTGGAGCAGGGCATTGGTTCAGCCTCTAGCTAGTCCCTGAAGCAAGAGATGCAAAAAGGTGGCTTATGCCCAGATCTTCAAAGGAAATTAGGTTCCTAACTTCCATTGAAATCAATAGGAATTAAGTGCTTAAATACCGTTTGAGAATCTGGGCTGTAGAGCTTAGAGGATAACAACAGGAAAACAAAACAGCAACAGATGTAGCAAGTAAGCACAGGGAGTGGGTCCTTATACCACCCACTTCATTTCTGATTTCAGGGTCTAGCTTAGTCTCAGCTACAAATGCTGCCAGCTGACAAATCTTTTGAATTTTGTCACACAGCGTGTTAAAACTCTGAAAATTTCAGGAATCATCCCACCATTTTAAAGCACCATACAACACAATCTGCTATCTCCATTACATCCAGGGACTTCCAGGTCCAACTTTTCATTTGCATGTCAATGTAGCTCTGCCACAAGGTGTTGTCAGGACTCCTTTTGCATTTCAAAGGCAAATGTTAACTGGATAATAGGCAGAGTAGTTTTGACTAGGAAAAGAAGATATATATAGAACAATAATATTGCCCAATCCTCAATTAAAGACTCACTTAAAATCTATTGTTGAGTAAGTTATGAACATGCTTAAGTGTTTGTGCAATCAGGACTTAATTGTGTCAGTCAGTGATAATGAGTTACAAACTTCTACATTGTATCCATTTATACCAAAGATCTCTCCTCTTGTTGTAACTGTCGCTCTGAAGATTAAAAGACATAGTCTTATCTTAATTAGGGCACGTCTACACTGGCAGAGTTCCAGCACCGCTCAGAGAGCACTGAAGGGAAACCGCTGTTGTGTGTTCACACTGTCAGCTGCCTTCGCAATAGCATGTTCACACTTGTGGGCACTTGCAGCAGTATTCGGAGCAGTGCACTCTGGGCAGCTATCCCACAGAGCACCTCCTTCTCTTCTGCCGCTAAGTCTTGTGGGAAGGTGGAGGGGGTCGTGGGGCATCCTGGGCCCTGTCCCAATGACCTGTGAAGCATTGCTTCACATCCCAGCAATCCCTGTGCTTCCGTCTGCATTTGTTGCCATCTTTCAACCTCTTTGGGCTGCAGGAATGGATCCTGAGCTGCTGACCAGTATGCTGCTCGCTCTAACACGTCACGAATGGCAGTGGAGTTATTCCTTAAACTACAAAGGCAAGAGGAGTGCGACATTGATCTCGCCACACATAGTAGCTATGCCACGAGATTGCTTGTGACATTCACGGAGGTGCTGACCACAGTGGAACACCGCTTTTGGGCTCGGGAAACAAGCACTGAGTGGTGAGATCACACTGTGATGCATGTCTGGGATGATGAGCAGTGGCTGCAGAACTTTTGCATGAGGAAAGCCACCTTCATGGGACTGTGTGATGAGCTCACCACAGCCCTGCGGCGCAAGGACATGAGAATGAGAGCTGCCCTGTCATTGGAGAAATGAATGGCGCTTGCACTGTGGAAGCTGGCTACTCCAGACTGCTACCGATTGGTCGCTAACCAGTTGGGAGTGGGAAAGTCGACCGTTGGACTCATGTTGACGGAACTGTGCAAGGCCATTAATCGTATCCTGCTCCAAAAGACTGTGACTTTGAACAATGTGTGTGAAATTGTGGATGGCTTTGCACAAATGGGCTTCCATAACTGTGGAGGGGCAATAGATAGCATACATATTCCAATTCTGGCACCAGACCACCTAGCCACCGAGTACATTAATCGCAAGGGGTATCTCTTAATGGTTCTCCAGGTGCTTGTGGATCACTGTGCGTGTTTCACAGGCATTAACACAGGCTGGTCCAGAAAGGTGCATGACGCACGCATCTTTCTGAACACTGGCCTGTTCAGGAAGCTGCAAGCAGTGACTTTCTTCCTGGACCAGAAGAACACCTTTGGGGAAGTCAAAGTGCCCATTGTGATCCTGGGAGACCCCGCCTACCCCTTAATACCGTGGCTTATGAAGCCATACATGGGGCAGCTTGACAGCAGCAAGGAGTGGTTCAACAACAGGCTGAGCAAGTTCAGAATGACTGTTGAGTGTGCTTTTGGCCATTTAAAAGCCCGCTGGCGCTGCCTGTATGGGAAGTTGGACCTGGCCGATGACCATATTCCTATGCTTATAGCTGCACGCTGCACACTCCATAATATTTGTGAGGGGGAAGGGTGAAAGCTTCACTCAGGGCTGGACCACAGAGGCTCAGCACCTGGAGGCTGAGTTTGAACAGCCAGAGACCAGGGATATTAGAGGGGCACAGCGCAGAGCCATAAGGATCAGGGATGCCTTGAGGCAGCAATTTGAAGCTGAAAGCCACAAATATTTTTTGCTATGCTCAGGATTGCAGTGCTTGTAATGCTAGGAGGTGATTCTTGCACATGATGCAAGAAGGGGGTTTAACATAATTGTATGTTGCTTTGCATTGCTCTTTTTGCTTTCAATTAATAGAATAAAGATGGCTTTCAAGCCAACACAATTCTTTTATTAAAAGATAACCGGAGGAGAGAGTCAAACAAAAACAAAAAAATCAACAGGGACGGGAAGGTCCCAGGAGGAGGAATCCTGGGATGGCTAAAGATTTGTGTATGTTCAGGGATCATATCCAACCTTCTCCTTTGGAGTACAATGCAGCAGGTACTGTACTTCAGCAGGGCCAAACTGCAGAGGGGTAGGTGTTGAGTGCAGCAGGTAGTGGGAGTCCTCAGTGCTGGACTGTGAGGGGGGAGGAGTGGAATGCCGCAGGTATAGACTGGAGCTAGGAGGTTGTTTAGAGTGTGTTGGCGGTGTCTGGGGGGTGCATGGGAAAGAGTGTTGCAACAGCGGCTGCAGGGGATCAAGTATTGTGTCCAGCTCTTTGTAGAACTGGCAGCTCATGGGTGCAGCACCTTGTGGTAGGCCTCCCGCAGCTCCTTCACTTTGACCCTGCACTGCAGTGTGTCCTGGTCCTGGCCCCTTTCTGTCATGCATCGTGAAATCTATCTGTAGGTATCCTAATTCCTATAGCTGGAGCGCAGCTGGGACTGGACAGCCTCCTTTCCCCAAATGCTGATGAGGTGCAGCAGCTCGGCATTGCTCCAAGCGAGGGAATGCCTGGTGCGTGGAGCAGGCATGGCCACCTGGAAAGATGCGCTGAGACCACTGCACGCATCACCGAGCACACAGGAAGGGGACTTTCAAATTTCAAAAGGAATTTACGGGGTGGGGATGACGGTTGGTCACCTGAGGGCAGGGCGGCAGAGTTCAAACTGACGAAGAGAGAGGTGAGAACAGGCATTGTGGGACACCTCCCGGAGGCCAGTCGCAGCACTGTAATCGCCACGGTGTCTACGCTGGGACTGCAGCGCTTTAGCCCCAGCACAGAAAGTTGTACCCCTCTCGTTGGGGTGGGTTTTTTTACAGCGCTACAACTGCACAGTTTCTGCACTAAGTCGCTTGGCAGTGTGTACACCTTGGGAGTTACAGTGCAGAAACTTGCCAATGTAGACAGGGCCTTAGTCTCTCTAGACAATATACAAATTATAGGAGAACGTCAAAGTTCTGTACTTGCAGTTTGAATACAACTGTGGCTGTTGGGGATTTCTGCCACGTAGCAGTAAATATAATATGAAAAAATTATGAGTGAAGTTTACAGATAGTTTGAGTGAAAATCCTGTAGGCTCCATCACAAGCATTTAATATTAAACACATTTATTTACCAATTTCTCTGTTGTAACCTCCAATAAATACCTTTTGTTTTATGTGTTGAGTTGCTGCCGACTCAAATATTGGGAGAAATCCTGGTTGGTGTTTTAAGGAGACTAGATGTATTGGAGCATAAGCTTTCGTGGGTGAATACCCATACATCCGACTAAGTGGGTATTCACCCACGAAAGCTTATGCTCCAATATGTCTGTCAGTCTGTAAGGTGCCACAGGACTCTTTGCCACTTTTACAGATTCAGATTAACACAGCTACCCCTCTGATACTTAAGGAGAATGTTATCTTTGGTCATCTTAAAGTGGCAAGGAGAGTGGCCCGAGTTGTGGTTGCTGGGCAGAACAGGACTGCAGTCTTTTCTTCATAGTAATGCCTAAAGAGAACATAGTGATAGTGTTGTGAACAAGAGGACTAACCACCTGGAGCTACCAGCAGGAGTGGTGGAAACATGTCCTCTGGAATGGCGCCTGAAGCATGAAGGAGCCTATGAATGTTTAGCGTATCTGGCACGTACATACCTTGCAATGCCGGCTACAAAAGTGCCATGTGAATGCCTGTTCTCACTTTCTGGTGACATAGTAAATAAGAAGTGGTCAACATTATCTCCCGTAAATGTAAACAAACTTGTTTGTCTTAGTGATTGGCTGAACAAGAAGTAGGACTGAGTGGACTTGTAGGCTCTAAAGTTTTACATTGTTTTGGTTTTGAGTGCAGTTATGTAACAAAAAAATCTACATTTGTAAGTTGCATTTTCATGATAAAGAGATTGCACTACAGTACTTGTATGAGGTGAATTGAAAAAATACTATTTATTTTGTTTATCATTTTAGAGTGCAAATATTAGTAATCAAAAATAATATAAAGTGAGTACTGTACACTTTGTATTCTGTGTTGTAATTTAAATCAACATATTTGAAAATGTTGAAAAACATCTAAAAATATTTAAAAAATTTCACTTGGTATTCTATTACTTAACAGCGTGATTTAAAACAGATTAATCGTGATTTTTTTTAAATCACAATTAATTTTTTTGAGTTCATCATGTGAGTTAACTGCGATTAATCGACAGCCCTACTCTAAATGCATTCCTCACTCTCCATCATCAAAGAAAGAACAAGGTGGGTAGTGACCCTGTCAGCATGTTTTCTGAGAGAATGTGACAGGGTGTACCAGGCCCTGAGGCCCCCTGCTGGAGGCCCTGCAGTCTTACCACACCCCATCCCAGAAAGAACAGTAAAGGTGAGTCCTCCAGGCTGCCTAAAGTGTCTGTGGACAAAAACAGACAATCGGAGAGAAGCTGCAAAGAGCAGCCAATCAGAATGCACCAACTAAAAGGAGCTGCAGGGCCTGAGCAGAGTCCGTTGTAAAGGAGCAAGGATGGTGCTCCTAGCTGGCTGAATGAGCTGCAGTACCAGATAAAGAGCAGTTGCTGACTAGAACCAGTAGAAGATTGCTGGGGCTTAAGCTAGAAGAACCCTGAAGTAAGAGCAAAGCTGAAGGGGCTGTGTGGGAAGTGGCCCAGGGAACAGTAGCAGCAGCAAATAGTTAAAAGGGATGCAACATGAGGCTACTATTTATACAGTCCCTTGGTTGGGACCCGAAATAGTGGAGGGTGGGAGTTGAACCAGACCCAAAGAGGGCTGGAGACCCTGAAGAGAGCTAGCAGTTAATTGAACTGCTTCCACAACTTCAGGTAAAGCCACAGAAAGCTGCTTGAAATTCATCCACCTTCTCTCCCTGCTCCTGCAGCAGTCCCTAGTGCAGCCTGCTTTCCACTCAAGCTCTTTTCTCCTGCCACAAGCCCCACAGAGCCACCAAATGACATGGACTGCTCACTCCAAGGAGAATAGAGCCTTGTGATGAGTGGGGGAAAGAGGGTGAGCAAAAATAAGAGCAAGAGGGTCTACTGGAAGCAGGGGTGAGAGGGAGGACCCACAAGAATAAACAACAGAAGAAAATAAAAGGACCAGATAGGCAAAGACATATAAGCCACAGAAAATGTAAAGAGGGGAGGGGGAGAAGCAAGATGTCAACTTTGCAAAACTAGGGGACCTATTAAGTCCACCTCTTAAGTCATTGCATGGTGAGGCTGCACCAAGCTCCAACAAAAAACACCCATGCACTTCTCCAATGACAGGGCAGCTCTCATTCTCATGTCCTTGCACTGCAGGGCTCGGGCAAGCTCATCATACAGTCCCATGAATGTGGCTTTCTTCATCCGAAAGTTCTGAGGCCACTGCTCGTCATCCCAGATGTGCATGACTATGTGATTCCACCACTTAGTGCTTGTTTCCTGAGCCCAAAAGCAGCGTTCCACTGTGGTCAGCACCTCCGTGAATGCCACAAGCAATCTCATGTCATAGCTACTACGCATGACGAGATCAATGTCGCACTCCTCTTCGCTTTGTAGTTTAAGGAATAACTCCACTGCCACTCGTGACATGTTAGTGAAAGCAACCAGCATATTGGTCAACAGTGCTGGATTCATTCCTGCAGACCAAAAAGGCAGAGCGTGCAGTATACAAACCATTGACAGATGGTGCCAAATGCGGATGGAAGCACAGGGATTTCTGTGATGCGAAGCAATGCATCGCGGGGAATTGGGACAGGACCCACAATGCCCTGAGACCTCCTCTGCCTTCCCACAACTCTTAGCAGCAGAAGAGGAAGAGGTGCTCTGTCTGGTAGCTGCCCAGAGCGCACCGCTCCAAATACTGATGCAAGTGCGAACATGCTATTGCACAGGCAGCTGACAGTGTGAACACACAACAGTGGTTTCCCTTCAGCGCTCTCTGAGCGGCGATGTAACTGCTGGCGATGTAACTCTGCCAGTGTAGACATACCCTAGGTTGTATCACTATTCTGGTAAATTCCCGTGTTTAGATAAGCCTTTAGAACCTCACTGCTTCAGTCTAAGTCATTATGGTCAGTCCAGAGCTTGTTCTAAAATGGTTATGGCCTATTTGCATTAGCCAGTCAAACTATGTTAAAATCCTATTTGCTGACAGCAGTTTAAACCAAAGTTAATTAGCCTAATATATAACCAGGGCCCTGCAGTATTCTCTAATTTGGCAGCATTCATCCCTTATCACAGAATTATGGTCCAGAATCTAAACTTTCATTTGTTAAAAATTATTATGCTAATAACTGCCATCAAGGGGGCCTTTCATCCGAAAGCAGTCACAGACCTTATTTAAAACCAATGTATGTGCCTAGCACCCTCTTTCAGGCTCAATGGAAGGAACTATTAAACCCCTTGATGTAGCCAAACAGCAGCAGACAATGCTCGAGCACTAAACCACATGGCCAGGTTTGAGCAGAGCTATCCCAGGCAGATTAACACTATCAGTATTTAGCTGGTTGCAGATACAGGGGCTGGAATGCTGATCTGAAGGCTGTGTACTTTGGATAGTGGAAGCCTGGAGAAGAAGCTGTGACTTGATGGTGACCCTGAGAGGAAGCAGAGAAAGAGATTCCTAGGCACATAGTTCATTGGAGTGGCAACCCTGCAAGACCTGGAATGCTCTCCAACAACTTGCCTCAAAGAGATAATGTTACATAACTATCATTCTAGGTTTTCATAAAGTAATGAATCATCATAGTATCTGACTCCCCTTGATGAAAAGTACACAAAAATCTCTGTCAGCCAGCAAGAACAAGTTTAAGGTTACTAGTAGTATAAAATATATGTATACAGTGTGAAGATTATATGAGTTTGACAGAGTGATTATAGGAAAACTAAACTGAAGAGAATAATTTTGTATTTAATTCTCAATGCCTCATCTGCCATTATGTTGCCCATTTGATTAGCTTTGTTAGATCCCTCTGAAGTTCATGAGTCTTCTGTCCTGATGTGAACCTAAAGAATGTCATCTGCAATTTTGCCAGTGTTCACCCTGTTTTCCAGATTAATAAATTGTATTAATAGTATGAACCCGGTGGTCCCACACTAATTAACTTTACCCAGATTAAAACTGACCACTGATTCTTACTTTTTCTCTTCTCCTAGCCAGTGTCTCATCCATGACCATATTTTACCTGAATCCTTGACTGCTTGATTTCATTGGCAGCTTCTTGTGTGGGTTTTGTCAACAGTTCTTTCTGACAGTGCAAATAAATTAAATCAATTTATTTTATCTGCTATTTTGTTGACAATCTTAAAAAAATCTAATGGATTATTAGTGAAGCACAGTTTTCATTGCAAATATATATCTACTGTGTTACAAAAAATGAAATATGTTACCTATCCCAATTTAGCCTCATTTTTACTGGGGGTAGACTCACTTGCAAAGAATAATGTCCATCTTGGCTAAAAGCAGCCTCTGGCTTCAGTCCATTTGCAAACAATGGAATATAGTAGCCATTTTAATAAGGGCAAAATTTATGAGCACATCCCAGTTCTATCATGACATTACAAACAGATTAAAATAAAAAAAATATTTGAGACACACAATTATATTAAAATATGGCAACTCTGTCTTCTAAGGAACTGCTACTCTGAAACCTGTCAGCTAAGTATTTCACCCCACAAGCAGTCTAGACTGGCCTGATTGCATTCCTACAACCAGCTTGGTGCTGTCAGCTGTGTACCTGGCTTGGCCAGTCCTCCTTCCTTCCATCTCATGGTGTGGCAGAGCACAGGAGTGCACTACCCCAGGCATTGCTGAGGCCTGTGTGTATTTGCGTTAAGTACTTTATCTGTGCTTGTTGAGGCACTAAGGGACAGCTGTCCAGATTTTCCCAGAAGGCACTGATGCATGCAAACAGGATTAGGCAACATTGCCAATGCCAATTGTTCAAAAATCATGGGAGAAAAGGTGGGTGAGGTCATATCTTTTACTGGACAACTTCTGTAGGTGACAGGTTTCAGGGTGGTAGCCGTGTTAGTCTGTATCAGCAAAAACAACGAGGAGTCCTTGTGGCACCTTAGAGACTAACACATTTATTTGGGCATAAGCTTTCATGGGCTAGTTTATGCCCAAATAAATTTGTTAGTCGCTAAGGTGCCACGACGACTCCTTGTTTTTTCTGTAGGTGAGAGAGACAAGCTTTCAAGCTTACACAGAGCTCTTCTTTGTGTCCCTGGGGGAGTGCAGCTGACTCAGGACTTGAAGACATGCTCTGTGCAAGCTCAAAAGCTTGTCTCTTTCACCTATTAAAGTTGGTCCAATAAAATATATAACCTCACCCTCCTTGTCACTCTAATATCTTGGGACCAACACAGCTACGACACAGCATACACAAATCATGAGCCAGGCCTCCCAAAAATCATGTGAGTTTAAATATATATGTACATATATTTTTTTATGGGCCTTTGGAGTTCTGAGACTTTAGCGTACCCTCAGGTCATGTTTTCAAGACATTCTCCGCAGCCAGAGGGGCTAGAAACTTAGCTTTTGGTTTCGTTTTATAATGAAAGCTGAGATTCTCACATAGGCACTGGATTCCAGGAGCTGGGGTTTAGAGGAAACACCCCCCAGCATGGCATGACTGGTGATTAAAATTGCCAGTGTCCGCAACGCTGCAACTGGGGATGGACACAGGGGACCCCGACTTCAAGCATCTTTATCCAGGGGGAGCTGTGGGGTGAGTCCTCTTTTCTTTGTGAGCCGCTGAAGGAGTGTCCCAAAGGGTTGCAGAAAGAAACCCAGCACTTGCAGTGTGTCCAGGGCCTTCCCTGCTCTGCTCTGCCCCAGGATCGAGCCCAGCCTCACAGGGGTTGGGGCAGGGCCTGCCTGCACCCCGGAGAAGGGGGCCCCGGCTGGGCACGGTGCCGTGAGGGATGCTCGGACGCTGCTGAGGCAGGATTTGGCGGAGGCTCCTGTGTAACCCCCTGCCCAGGCCTCCGCCCCGCTGCCGCTGCCCCCGGCCCTGGCAGCCCCGCTCCCCATCCGGCGGCTCCTCCCCGTCTCCGGCGGGGCTGCGGGGAGAGGCGGCGCCTGAGCGCGTCCTGCCCGCCGCCGGCCCGGCACAGCTCCCTGAGCCTAGCGGGGGGGCGGCGCTGGGCAGACGGTGGCGGCGACGTGTCGCTGCGGAGGCGCTGGGGACGCGCTAGGCCGCGCCGGCTGTTCCGGTGCCCGCCCGAGCCGCGGCCGGGGATCCCGCAGGTACAGAACGGCGCCGGCCCCACGGAGGCCCCGCGGCGGGACGGGGAACCGGGCCTGAGCCCCGCGTTCCTGGCCTGCTCCGGCTGCACTCCCCGAAAGCGGGGCAGGCTGGACACCGTGTCCCCCCGGGCACAGGCTGTGTCTGCCCCCGCTCCCTCCGGTGCATAGGCTGGACACCAGGTCCCTCCCCTCCACCGCCCAGGGCAGGGCACATGCTGGACTCCATGTCCCCCCTTCCCCTCCACCGCCCAGGGCAGGGCACAGGCTGGACTCCATGTCCCCCCTTCCCCTCCACCGCCCAGGGCAGGGCACAGGCTGGACTCCATGTCCCCCCTTCCCCTCCACCGCCCAGGGCAGGGCACAGGCTGGACTCCATGTCCCCCCTTCCCCTCCACCGCCCAGGGCAGGGCACAGGCTGGACTCCATGTCCCCCCTTCCCCTCCACCGCCCAGGGCACAGGCTGGACACCGTGTCCCCCCCGGCACGGGCTGGCTCCTTAACCTTTCCTCCAGTGGAGCTGCACTTTGCCAAGGCCCAGGCCAGCCAGCTTTTCCCCTTCTTGCACTGCACCGGGAGACAAGTGCAGTGTCTCTCCTCCACCATCATAAGTCCTAGACCCCAGACACGATCCTTTTCCTCCCTTCTCACAACCAGCCCTCAGCCAGGCAGCTCCTTCTCTCCTAACGTGCCATGCAACTCCACTGTCCCAGAGGAAAGGCTGGTTCCTTCTCTTCTCCCCTCCTTCTCCTGCCAGGTACAACATGATCCCTGGGGTCGGGCTGGCTTATCAGCTTACAAAAGTTACGTTTTTCCAAAATGTCATTTTCAGGTGCTTTTGGTGTGTTTGTTTTGACTTAGTGTTTCCCAATGTGTGTGTGGTTGGGCGGGGTGGGGTGGAGGGAGTTGGAGTTTCACTATTGTATTTCCCTAGCCCTCCATACACGCTGTCTTCTAGTCTGAGGATGACTTTCTGTGATTCTTTTTGGAGCCTTTCAATGCTGATCTTGATTGGCTGAGAGAGGTTATGCTTCCGGACCCTTTCAGTCTAGTAGTCACAAAGAACCAAGTTAAACTATAAGCTTGAATGTTGCACGTGATGTTATCACACATGCGGACTTTTACTAGCTACCAAGCAAACCCACTCATAAACAGTTTTGTTTCCAAGACCATGTGCTGAGTGGTTTGTTTTTGGTAATGGGGGGGGGGGGAAAAGAGGTAAAATAGAGTAAGCATTAAGGTGAAGTTATAAAGTAATGGGCATACTATATATGTTGCAAAGATTTGCATTCTGCATTGCATATGCCTTATTTGTATTTCCATGTTAAAATCTGAATATCACCTTAGAGAGAAACTGACAATTCTGAACTATTGTGCTTTCCCCCTCCTTACCACAAGGTTGAGTTAAGCATGGAAATGTCAACTTTAATTTTGAATTTCCTGGATGTTATTCACCTTTGCCTTAGTTTAATGTGGAGTTCTTCATTTAGGTCATCAACATATTTTCGTGAGTTACAAAACAGAATTTTTTTTCTGTATGATGGAACTGGAAGAGATATGAAGACTGCCTTCTTGAGATATTCTTGGAGTATTGTCACTAAGGTACTGTAGAGTTAATGGCATAATTTATCAGATGTGTATTTTATAAGTAACTGCCCCCTGTGTAAAGAAATAACATGCTTATATTTGTGACAAATGCAATGGGTTTTCCTAGAGATAGTCTCTGTCCTAATAGCAATTATGGGAATAAGGAAATAGAAGCAAAAAAAGTTTGTTTCTGTAATGCGATAAGGATTTGATGGCCTATTGGAGCCATACATTTGATTTATAAATACTTATGGGCTCAGGTGGCAAAAACCAGGATTTAAAAAAAGGGGTTAACGTGATATGAGAAAATGGGGAATAACTCTTTCCTTGATATAGTAGGTCTTGCTTATGTATGGGAGATACCTATATACCATAGCATGGTGTTATCCTGCTATTATATTTTTGTAGGAAGATTGCCTTCTATCCCTTTGACTTCTCAGTTTCTTTCTACTATTGGCATCTTGCAGGGATTTCTTTCTACTTGTTGGCATTTTGTAGGTTTTTTCTGGTTTTAAATTTCAGTGAACCTAATCCTGTAATTTATTAACTTTTAGATTTAAGTGTACAGAAATTTGTATTTGTCTGGGGATCTATCCACCACCATTTGTCAGCTTTTCAGGGCTTTAAGTGTGGATGATGGTTGATCAATTGATTGATTTATTATTACTCTAGTTATATCATGGCTGAGGAAGACTATCTTAACAAGAGGCAGTCCTGTAGAGCATGAAAATGTAATGTAGACACAGGGCCTGTTCCTGTTCCCATGAAAGCCTTTGGGAGTAGGTTGCTGCCTCTAGAGGGTATATGAATAAAATGCCTAGAGCTTACTAATTTACCAGACACCTACTGCCATCTAGTCAGAGGCTGACGGGAATTATGAGAGTGGCCTCCATGGAGAAGTCTGGGGGTAATTCACTATGAGAGGCTGAGGTTCTTCCATCGCACTCTCAGCTGTTGAGAAGAGTGCTGGGATTCCTACTGAATTCTCTCCTCCTCCCCGAGGCTCTGTCTTTTATCACCTGTATGAAGCACGTGTCTGATAAATATGAAGTCATATCCCCCACCCCTCTTTCCTTCACCTCCAGCTAAGTCTTAACAAAACACTTGCTCCTGGTAAAATTTTGCTTGTGTGCATAAAGCTGGAGAGCCGCTGATTCCTGGAGGGGTTGGGGAAGGCAGGGAGCAGAGTGACCTAGGCACTACTTGCTCTTTTTTAGGAGCACAGGGAGGGGTAGGGACTAGGACTGCACAAGCACCATTTTTCCTTTAAGAGGAACTGCACAATTGTGGAAACCACTTCTGTTATTCCTGTTGAGGCTTTGGGGGAGCAAGGCATAGTGGGTCCCTTGTAAAGAAGGGGAACTCAGAGGCCTCCTTCATATCTAGCGTGGGTGGCAGCTCCAGAGGAAACTTGCAAAGAAATAGGGAGGCCCAGTATTCATTATTTGGATGATCCCAAAATTCATTAATGGGAGAGCCCCAAATTAAAGAGGGTAGAATGGAGGGAGAGCTGAGAATTCATCAGTTGAGGGCAGTACGACAAGAAGAGATTCTGCCTGTGTGTGAAGTATGCATTTTTCACAGGCTCATAATTCAGTTAAATCAAAAGTGACTTTCAGCAGAACATTCAAAGGTGCTTCTTCTCATTGAGGGATATTTACCTGCCAAATTTTAACTTTCTGATCCTAGCCATTTCCATTGTAGAATATATTGTGACTTTCTTTTAAACAACTCTTTTTATAATGGGGAAAGAGTCATTTCTGTATGTGCCTCCTATTCAAAAAAAGGCAGAACCATTTTTGTTCAAATGTTCCAAAATATTAACTTTCAGACAGAGACCAAGCCTAGAACATTTCAGCCTGAAAACTGGGATTTGCAGAAATTTGAGTGTTTTAAAACAGTGGGTGAGAATGGAAATGCTTATACAGTCTTCAATAAGCAGTTGCTGCTTCTCCGAGATAAATGTGGCACAGAATCCCTTTTTATTATAAAAAGTGTTTTAAACTTTTGGGGACATATATTTTGAAAAAGAATATTGTAAAGAGTGATGTGATATCATCTGCTTTAAACATTGTCATAATTGTATTGTTCTGAAACATGACAAGCTCATGTTCTGTTTTTTAAATTTATATAAGTACATCCATTTATTATTTTAGAAAATGGAAACCATCTGATGGTTGTTCAGTGGTTTATGTGAACAGAATTGATCCTCTCACTTGAGCGCCTAGGGGTCAGGCGTTCATATCACAAAAGCTACCATCAGAACTGACATTTATTGGTGTCCTTGTGGATGGTCAGCAGAGAAGCGAAGGATTGAATGGTCTTTTCTGCTATCTAGCTACTTACCCTTAGAGGTAACTTCCTGTCTAACCTCTCCCATAAATGGGTTGAGGCCCATTGTTGAGGCAGTGTGATTAATGCTGAAATGCTACAGAGCATGCTGTACCTGTTTGTGGGTATAAGCTCTTTTGAAAACCTGGCCATTCTTTTTAGAAAGTTAGGGTTGGATTCCCCAGTCTGCTGTGGGCACTTTGCACTGCATAAGCCGCACAAATTGGCCCTGAAATGGCTGAAGATAGTTGGTGGAGAATTCCCTTTCCACAGGGGAACTCTCTTTGGCATAAGCATGACCTCTGTGCAGCCCTAATTTGTACAAGGGTTGGGTAGGCCTCAAGCAGCTCTTAACCTGCCATGAAAATCAAGGCCTGAATATTTTAATCTTTTTGCCATGTCTGGAGTATTTTCTCATTCCCTCCTTAAAATACCCCATTCTACAGCTACTTTCTTTAGCTGAGCTCTAGGTGAAACTCCTAATGAAGCTCATCAGTATTGCTCTTTGTTCAGCTACAGGTGTTTCTGTGAAGCGACGTGAGCTGCTCCTCTCTCACTCCTTTTCCAAGCAGACCGTGTACCACATCTGTAGTACTACCGGTCCCTATCAGCTGAGGGAGCAATGTATTTTACCCAGAAATTAAACCAGGGTCTCTCGTGTAGCAGTGTGGACTACTAACCACGAGGCCTGTTCTTATAGATTAATATAATATTTTTATGCTTCGTTACTTGTTTCAGAATAATTCCATCAGAGCTGACATTTGAAGAACTTGCTGTACAATGACCTAAATAGCTATATGTATTCAGAGTGTGTCCACTTGGCATTAATTACAGAAGTATCAAAGAGCCAACTGTCAGTGGCCCATAATTGTGTCATGTTTTTAGAGTCAAAGAAGCTATCTAGTTATGGTCTCTACATAGGGTTGCCGACCCTCCCAGTTTGGCCGGAAGTCTCCCGGAATTGGGGTCGATCTCCCGGAGGCTACTGAAGCCAATCCCAGAGAACTGAGGCTGCTAAAAGTCCAGCACTGCAGCAGGGCTAAGGCAGCTCCCTACCTGTCCGGGCTCCGCACGCCCCCCGGAAGCGGCTGGCACCATGTTCCTGCAGTCCCTTGGCTCTGTGCACTGCCCCCCACCCCGAGTGCCAACTCTGCAGCTCTCATTGTCCAGGAGCGGGGAACCTTGGCCAATGGGAGCTGCAGGGGCAGTGCCTGCAGATGGGGTAGCGCGCAGAGCGGCCAGGCTACCCCTGAGCCTAGGAGCCGCTGCCGGACATGTCGCCGCTTCCAGGAGCCACCCAAGGGAAGCACCTCCCAGCCAGAGCCTGCACCCCGAACCCCTTCCTGCATTCCAACCCCCTGCCCCAGTCCCCTCCCACAACCAAAGTCCCTCCCAGAGTCTGCACTCCAAACCTCTCCTGCACCCCAACCACCTGCCCCAGCCCTGAGCCCCCTCCCGCACCCAAACTCCCTCTTAGAGCTCGAACCCCTTCCTGCACCCCAACCCCCTGCCCCAGTCCTCTCCTTCACCAAAACTCCCTCCCAGAGCCTGCACCCCAAACCCCCTCCTGCATCTCAACCCCCTGCCCCAGCCCTGATCCCCCTCCCGCACCCAAACTCCCTCCCAGAGCCTGCACCCCAAACACCCTCCCACACGCCAACCCCCTGTCCCAGGCTCAGTCCGGAGCCCCCTCCTGCACCCAAACTCCCTCCCAGAGTCCAAACCCCCTCCTGTACTCCAACCCCCTGCCCCAGGCTCAGCCCGGAGCTTGCTCCCACACTCTGAACCCCTTGGCCCCAGCCCAGAGCCCGCACCCCAGCGTCCTGCCCAAGCCAGTGAAAGTGAGTGAGGGTGGGGGAGAGCGAGCGACTGAGGGAAGGGGGCTGGAGTGTGTGTGTGTGGGGGTGTCTCGGAGAAGGGGCCGGGCAGGGGTGTGGCCTTGGGGAAGGGGCGGGGCAAGGGTGTTTGGGTTTGTGCGATTAGACAGTTAGTAACCCTATCTTGGCACCTGAAACAAAATGGGCATGAAAAAGTCTGCCGTTAAGTACAATAGCCACATCCTGATTTCAGGTTAGTGCTGTTTGTTGTTGAGAACTAAAATTGCAGCAGATAAGAGGAAATTTGTATGTTACAGATGTTCTCACAATTCATGTGGTACGTGCATAAACTGTGAAATTTCAGTTTGGAATAGGATACTAAAATATCCCTACAATTCTTCTGGTAGTATCTGTAGATTTCTTCTGCCCTGTGTGTGGTTGTGTGTATACATATATATATATATATACACACACACACACACATACCTGCAGAATATACAGTGAAGTTTTTATTTTAGTCTTTTCATTTTCTATTCTATCCTATCCTACTCTTATATTTTAAAGGGGTGACATCAATTTAAAAATCATATTTAACTGTTTTTACTTGCTGTTACTAAGATTATTTCAACTGAAAAATGAGAGATGTGGTTTGGGGTTTTTTGTTTGTTTATTTTCTGTTTGACAACAACTGCATAAAATTAGTTTCCTCTGAGATTGTGCAGGTTTTTCAGACAAACAAAAGGGAGAGAAAAACATTTTTTTTCAATTAAAAAATGGCAGTAGAACTACAGAAATCGGCTGGGGCAGTTTTACCTCAAATGGTTTCTAACTCATTTCTTATATTCATAAGCAAAAAGAAAAGGAGGACTTGTGGCACCTTAGAGACTAACAAATTTATTTGAGCCTAAGCTTTCGTGAGCTACGGCTCACTTCATCGCTTGATTTCAAGTTGACATTGTCACTCACTTATTGTGAGACATAAGGAAGGTAATTTTAAAATAATATTCACTGGTGTATTTAAACTGAGCTGCCTCTGCTGCTGCTGGTCCATTTTTTATAGAAAGGCATATCAGTCCTGCACAAGGTCCTCCAAATCACCCTGCACTGCAGCACTGCTTTTATCCAAGTGAAAGCCCATAGCATTAGTTTCAGTTATCCAAAATAGAGCATATTTGATAAATATTTGACTATAATATTAATTCACCTGATTCCAGCAGAAGCTTAATTACAAAATTGCCAATATACCATTTGAGGTGTGTATGATCTGCTAATTAGAACGTGGTTATAGGCACATAGGCAAGCACATAAATCTGATGCATTCATTTAGAGAAGCCGAGAGGCTAAGTGGATGAGACTTTGGGGCTACTGTGTTAGAAACCTTGATTCTATTCCCAGTTTTGACCTTGTGCAGTTTGTGCATCCTGATCTACCCTTAAAAGTTAGGTCAACATAGCTACAGTGCTTAGGGGTTTGAAAAATTTTCACCGTGAGTGCTGCAGCTATGCTGACGTAGCCTCCAGCCTAGATGCATTTGGAAGAATGCTTCCGTTGACCTAGCTGCCATCCCTTGGGGAGGTGGAATTCCTACAGCGAAGGTTCTGGAACCATAGCTGTGCTGTTGTAACACATGCAGTGTAGACATCTCCTCTCTTGTTTCATTTATAAAAGAAGTTGGGGAAATGATACTTGGCTGCTTCTTAGGGTATGTCCTTACTGCAGCATTAACTTGGGCTCTTACTTGGGTGTTATCCATAATGCCCCTCCAATCCACACACACACAACCCTCTCCCCTGAATTTGGTAGTGCTTTAAAACTGGGCTAACTGATGGTCTAGGCTAGAATTTGGGTGGCACTTTCACTCGGGGTGGTAAGCTGCCCACCTTGCAGTGAGGGCACAGGCTAAGTCACTTGAGTGCCCATAGTCCTCCAATGCCTTCCCATGATTCCCCCTACCTCCACCCCATCCTTCCATCTTCCTGGAAGGACAGACAAGTTCTCCCACAATTCACTGGGAAAGTCTGACTGGCTCAGCGTATAATACACTGAACACAATAAAACATGGGGTATGCCACCAGAAGTCCTAGCACACACGGGTGAGTGTAACATCAGTGAGGACTTTGTGGCGTGGCTTCTCAGACTCACTGGGCTAGCCCAAGTGCTGATTACCTGAGTTAACTCTGCAGTGAAGACCTACCCTTAGTTTAGGCCTATGAGACTTAGGTCACTGTTAAGGGATGTGAAGCTCATAAAAATATTAATACTTGTCAGCAAAAGAAGTGAGATTTCAATCTCCTGGCTTGTAGAGTGGGGAGGCTGGGTACAGCCACCACCATGAGGCTTGGGATAGTGCACAGTGCAGTTGGTACGCACATAAAATCTGGCTGGATTTTCCTGGAGATTATAAAGGCACCTCTCTGACTCCAGGTCTAAGTGTGACACTAAGCACCCCTGAATTCACACCTTACACATTGTTGTAATAATCTTTCTACAAAATATGCCTTGTGTGGGGTCATTTGAAAACTAATAACTTACTGAACATTAATATTCATGTGTGATGGATGTACGCAGTGGGTATTAGGAGTTATAGGTACATGCTAGACTTACGGCTAAAGTGTGTTTAAACTAGGCATGTCAGGGGGAGTTGTTAAACAAATCAATCCTAAACTTACATATAAGCAGTAAACAGGACCATCAAGACAGCATGGGGAAGAGATGGCAGGAAACAGAAAATTTCAGCAAACAGCCATTGGGGAAGAAAGAGCATGGAGCTTCGTTCACCACGAGACTCCATCTCATTCTCCTGATAGGTTGAATAAATTTTACTCAGAAGAATCATTTCAGAGGTTTACTGCGGGTCTGAACCTCAAGTGATAAGCAATTGAATCAACTGATTATATTGTATAAGAGTGCAGAGAGTGAGATCTTTTCTGAAAGCTAATGACACATTGGTGATTAATATCACTATGAAATGTAGGTATCAACACGAAATGAGAAACTATGGATATTTAATGAAGTGAGCTGTAGCTCACGAAAGCTCATGCTCAGATAAATTGGTTAGTCTCTAAGGTGCCACAAGTACTCCTTTTCTTTTTGCGAATACAGACTAACACGGCTGTTACTCTGAAACCTATGGATATTTAATGATACTATGTTTTAAAGTCTGTGGCAAAACAGGGAGAAACAAGTTCCCTCCCTGCCAGGAAGAAGGTCGCTATTTACCTTCCTCCTATGTAAATTAAGCATGGTGGAATCCAAACAGTTCAAGCCCCATTTAGGTACAGGGGCTGGGAAGCCCACAGGAAGAGACAAACTGCATGAGGCCATCCTGCCTCTTAAAGCAACATCATTGAACTTTGGAAGATATAAGCAAAGACAAAAGCTGTCTTTGGTATTGATCACAAGACAGATACAAGGGAACAGAACTCTTACAAGCTGAGAAATATGGGCCCATCAACCAAGGGGGGTTGAAGTCTCTGGGAACTGCATATAGGTGAGGAAAAAAATCTCAAACAAAGCCTATACTTGGCTAGATTAAGTTTTAGACTTTTTAGAAGCGTGTTTTGTGTTGGTTTGTTTTACCTGTAATTCTATCTTCGTTCTTGATACTTGAACTCACTTAATCCTATATATATTGTGATAATAAATTTCTTGTATTTTTACCGTCAACCAACTCAGTGCTGTATTTAAAGGGAAGGGTGTATTCACCCCAGTTAAATTAATAAGCTGGTAGGTTTTGTGTCTTTAGAGGAACAAAAAAAAAGATAGTTTCTCTGAACTATCCAGGAGAGGGCCTGGACATTACAGAGCACACGGTTTAGAGAAAAATTCAGAACTGGGAGTATGTTGCTGTCACCCTGCAAGTTGTAACCCAGGTTGGTGGAAGCCAGAGTGGGGCTGTAGGATGAGACACAGGCTGTTGAACCAGGGCTGTCTACATGCTGGTAGGTTGGCAATGAGCATCCTAGGCTGGGAGCTATAACAACAAAGAGTTGTGAGTCACACAGAGTTGCAGAGCAAGTGGTAACACAACCCCTTACTGACCTGGATTGGACCCCAAACTGCTGTCACATTAATTCCCTGCCAAATTTGAACTTCCTAGTCTAAAATCCTGGAGTGTTAAAACTATTCAAAAAATGGTCAGAAACAATTTTCATTTTGGCCAAATGACTGATTTTTCCCTAACCTCATTCTCCCAAACAGCTTAACCATTTTTGCTAAAACTTAGAGCATGGAAAATTTCAGGCAAAGAGTTAGTCTGTTATAAGCAACTGAAAACAAGACTTGTAATGGGAAGTGTAATACAGTCTTAATATAGATGTTGCTACGCACTCCATCTATAATAGTTTTTGTATTATGAAATTAGAAAGATGTTATGTTAACCAGACTTTGTATGATAATGCAGTGACTAATTTAGACACTGCCTAGCCAGAAGGCTAAATCTACCAGCACAGCAATAGATAAGGGGGCCATGAGTGAGGTCACAGGACATCCTGTGGGAAGCTCAACTCCTTGCCATCAGCTGGTGAGAAACAGGAAGACTCTGGAATTTCTACCAGGGTGCTGTCTCTGGACTCTGTTAGAGGTTCCTCCGTTTGTTTGTGTCTCTGGCTAGTCGGTGTCCTTACATATTTGTAGCTGCTACCCCACCCTCACCCTAAACTTTCCCAAATTTCTAGGGTAAGACAAAGCTTTTTCTCTCTCTTCCTTCTCCAGTTCTTCTTGGCTGCTGCAAGGAAGAAGGGGTGGTCTATTTTCTACCTTTCCTCTTGCCTTTATTTTTTTGGGTCCTGTTCTCTAATGCAGTGGTTTTCAACCTGTGGTCCATGGACACCTCAGGGTCTGTAGACTATGCCTAAGGGGTCTGTGAAAGATGACTATGAAAATAAAGTTTCAGATCTCAGAAAAGGCATTCTGTTTTTCTGATCAATCAAAAGTGTGTGAATACTCCCACCTACAGGTCAAAACCCAGAAGTGAGCTGTAGCTCACGAAAGCTCATGCTCAAATAAATTGGTTAGTCTCTAAGGTGCCACAAGGACTCCTTTTCTTTTTGAGAAGTATTGTTGTTACCATAGAAGCTCACAGTTACTGCCCTTTCTCATGCTGTGTCAAATGCTGTGCTAAGCACATGCAACATTTATAGCTGAATTCTGTTCAGTCAGTTTTCAGTCTAAGACTTCTATGGTAGGGGTCTGCGGACCACAGGTTCAATTTCCAGAGGGGTCTGCACCTCCATTCAGAATTTTTTAGGGCCCTGCAAATGAAAAAAGGTTGAAAACCATTGCTCTAATGAATATCTCTAGTGCATACCTTTTCTATTAATAGCTTTGGTAAGCTGCTGCTGCAGCAGCATGAAACTAACATAATTTTTGACAGTTCCATTTCTGCCCATGGAACTCCAAATAGCAATAGTGATACTGATCAGAGTCTCGCTGTTTTCACCTATTGCTGCTTGACAGAGCTGTGAGTGGCAGCAGAGGCCCTGGAGCTGTCTTTCTTCAGACACAGGAAGAGAACACTGAATCAATTTACACTGGTTCCATAGGCGCCGACTTCTGCTCGCGCTGGTGTGCTCGATCCCACTCTGCCCCCGGCCCCACTCCTACTCCACCCCTGCCCGCCCCCCAAACCCCTTCCACAAAGTCTCCGCCCCCTCCCTGCCCCAATTCCGACGACTCCTCCAAATCCCCGCCCCACCTCTTCCCCGCCTCCTCCCCTGAGCATGCCACGTTCCCACTCCTCCCCCTCCCTCCCGGAGCGTGCTACACTGCCAAACAGCTGTTTGGTGGCGGCAAGTGCTGGAGGTAGGTGGAGGAGCGGGGACGTGGCACGCTCGGGGAGGAGGGGGAGTGGAGGTGAGGTGGGGTGGGGAGGGGAACTTGGGTGCCAGTGGGTGCAGAGCACCCACTGATTTTTTCCCGTGGGTGCTCCAGCCCCAGAGCACCCATAGAGTCGGCGCCTATGACTGGTTCATGTTTGGAAAGTTATCGTTTTCTACCGGAAAGGCTAGGATCGTATTCTTTTAAATGAAATCTGAGATTCTGTCCAGGGTGGATGGAGTTTTCAAGTCGTATATAGGATATGTGAGAATTGTGCCAAGGATTTAACCTTTTTTTCTTGGTTTTAACTTAAACAAACTAGAGATACTCTGTTAACTGAAAAGCAACAGAGCAGCTTGTAAAGTGCCAGGATGTGTCTTGGTCCCTCCACAGGGATCTCAGTCTGTGAACTGTATACTTCAACTTGTTGAAGGACCCAGGACCCAGTTTAGTGAATTCTGGTTAACTGTAAAAAAAGTGAACTGCAGTTGTGCTTCTCTTTTTGTGATACTTCTGTAATTTCATCAGTAGGGCAATTGCACTTTATTTGAATGGCCTGAGACTGCTGGAAAAGTGGGTTGCATTTTTATTCCACTTCTAAACCTGTATTTTCGGTCTAATCCATGTAATGATTTGTCATACTGAAGCTTGGTTATACAAATTGTCAGCCAAAATGCGATTAAATTATTTTTTTTAGACATATTATTACTCTAATCCAGTACTTAGTTGCAGAGCACCTGAAATATTAATGTCATTAACTTGCACAGTTGCATGTAGTTATTGCAGCACATATTCTCTTGTGACTTGGAAGCTCCGGAGACTGGGCACTTTACAGTTTGTATTGCACAACTCCCACACAATGGAATGAATTAATGTAATCTGTAGAGGCAATCGTCCACTCTCTTTATTTACTTGGTTTTGTTTCATGTTAAATTTGAGTTTAGTTTTCCATGAGATTTAAACTGGAGGATGTATGCATCACTGCGTATTTTAAGAAATGTTTATAAAGTGCTTAGTATGCTAGTACAATAAAGGCTATTTTATAGGTAAACTAGAACAGTGGTTCTTAATCAGGGTATGCGTACCCTTGAGGGTACGCAGAGGTCTTCCAGGGGGAACATCGACTCATCTATATTTGCCTAGTTTTACAGCAAGCTTCATAAAAAGCACGAGCAAAGTCAGTACTAACTAAAATTTCATACAATGACTTGTTTTTGCTGCTCTATATACTATACACTGAAATGTAAGTACAATATTTAAATTCCAATTAATTTATTTTATAATTATATGGTATAAATGAGAACGTAAGCAATTTTTCAATAATAGTGTGCTGTGACACTTTTGTATTTTTATGTCTGATTTTCTAAGCAAGTAGTTTTTAAGTAAGATGAAACTTGGGGGTACGCAAGAGAAATCAGTTTCCTGAGAGAGATACAGTAGTCTGGAAAGGTTGAGAGCCACTGAACTAGTAAATCACAGTAACTTTCAGTGGTCAATTAGATTAACATACTTGGGAGGTTAGGTGCTAGTAGGGATTCTCATCCATTCATTGAATACTTGTTAATCTCTTTTGTGACTTGGAAGGAATTCAGGACAACAAATATTGCATTTCTTTTTCATTCCTTAATCTGTTCTTATTTGCCTGATTTTAAAATGTTTTGTTAAACCACAGTTCTGTTTCATAGGTAGGTTTTTGCCTTTACGAATGTGGCAGCTCGTTGAAGTAAGTTATCTATAAGGTCTTAAATTATGACTACTAGAGTAGCTGTTATCTATGAATAATTTAGTACAGCATCATATTGCAGGCCATTTAGAAGACCTCTGCCTGAGATTCTTGTTGAAATCAACTCGATGATATGAAAGTTCTTTGCTGCACTGATATTTTAGTGCTCCCTTTTTGTTCGGTTCTAAGGTTTTGTTAAGACTGGAATAAGGGCACAAAGGTAATGTGAGTATTTGACAATGATTAACAATAAAAATAACTAAGAAATAAACAATGTTTGGTTTTGAAAACAAACATTTGATATGTGTGTGTCTTCAGTGTTAAAATGTGTTCCTTAAATTTTATTTTAAATCTTGTACTGGTTAAATGCAGTTAGCATTTATTCCAATTACCAAAACCGAAATGAACTTCTTATTTTAGAAAGCACTTTGTTTTGCTGGCATCTTAATTTATTGTTTTAAATAAATTATCAGAATAGGGGAAAACAATGGCTCACAAAATGCTTGATTTCAAGAGCAAAATTTTTCATTGCATGTATAATTTTAAGAAGGGCTTCAGTTAATAGAAAGCATTAATACAGATACAACGGATGTATATTCATGTAACATGAGATTTCTCAGGAGACACTGATAATGTAGTTGCTGGAGCTCCTAATACACTACTTTGTATATTCCTTTAGGAGGCTTGATTTTTACTATTGAATGCATGATGTTTATTTTTCAAAAAGTGCTAAAATAATGTTTTTCCCCCCTCAGCATTCTAGTTCATGAACCAGTTTGATTAGTGACAAAACCCTAGCAGTAGTAAACGCTAGTATCTGGTGAGGAGCTGCTGAAGGAAGGAAGAAACATACCTACATTAGAAATATGACAAGGGAAGAACAAACATGTGAGAGCATACAAATCTCTTAGTGGTGGAGACAACAGCAAGAGAAAATAAATAAGCAGATTAAAAACTTTAAACAAAGTATTTTCTCCAAATGGTTATGTTTGGAAACATATTGGAAACATAACATATTAATATTCTGGAAAGCTGTAATCTGACACAGTGATCTCATAGTTTTGCTGTGTGGCTGACTACTTCAGAAACACTTTAGATGCTAAAGATAACAAGTACCCAGGAACACCCATTTGGATTTTAAGATTGTCATGAAGTAAGCTTAAAGGGAGGGTCTAAATAAAATAAATAAATAAATCACTGCAAGTAAGGGAACCTGAAAATAGAAAATAAAACTCCTGACTTTGTTCTTTGTTCATATCCAGAAGGCCTGAAACTTGGTTAATTGAGAGAGGAAGTGATTGTTTTTCCACACACAGATTAAAACTCTTTTATTTGTTTTTATTAACATATGTTTAATTCTAAATGAAGAAATATATACCTAGAAGAAAAGGTCTGTCTTTTAAAGATTAACAAATGGTCTAACTGCCAATAAAGCCAAAACGCACACTTGACACCTCCAGCCCTCCCCCCCACACACACACACACAAAAAAAGAGGGACAAGATTTGACGTTCCTGATGTTTCTCAGGTTAGAGACAAATGCAGGAAAAATATATTTTGAGGGAGGAGTTAGTTATTAGACAAACAATTGAGCCAGTATTTCATGAAAAAATTACAGGTAACATAAAGATTGTTATTGTAATAGCTAATGTTAATATTCACGTGAACAGAATTTTATTAGAGTATAGTGAACTGTAAGGTTATCTACCGCTATAGTTGCATAAACTTGCTAGTTCCATGATTTTTAATGGCTAGATAATTTAAACTGTAAAATTCTTTTCTAATGTTTATTACTGTAGCAACTTTACCTTTTTATTAATATTTTTATTCATTTATTAATTTATTTTGTCTAGAATAGATTTTGAGCAAAACCAGTTAAGTATATTTTAGTGGTATTTGGTAGTTCTGGAAGTGGTGTTTGCCTTTCTGAATAGAGTAGCTCAGAGGGGTCTGTTGGAGGTGGGCAGGGAAAATTCTTGCCAAGTATCGTGCTTGGGGTTTGCATACCCATTTCCAAGGACCTGAGCCCTGGTCTACGCTACAAGTTTAGGTCGAATTTAGCAGCGTTAGATCGATTTAACCCTGCACCCGTCCACACGACGAAGCCATTTTTGTCGATTTAAGGGGCTCTTAAAATCGATTTCTGTACTCCTCCCTGATGAGATTAGCGCTGAAATCGACATCGCTGGGTTGAATTTGGGGTAGCGTGGATGCAATTCAACGGTATTGGCCTCCAGGAGCTATCCCAGAGGGCTCCATTGTGTCCGCTCTGGACAGCACTTTCAACTCAGATGCACTAGCCAGGTACACAGGAAAAGCACCGGGAACTTTTGAATTTCATTTCCTGTTTGGCCAGTGTGGCAAGCTCATCAGCAGAGGTGACCATGCAGAGCTCATCAGCACAGGTGACCATGCAGTCCCAGAATCGCAAAAGAGCTTCAGCATGGACCGAACGGGTGGTACTGGATCTGATCGCTGTATGGGGAGATGAATCCGTGCTATCAGAACTCCATTCCAAAGACAAAATGCCAATATATTTGAAAAAATCTACAAGGGCATGATGGACAGAGGCTATAACAGGGACCCGCAGCAGTGCCTTGTGAAAATTAAGATGCTCTAGCAAGCCTACCAAAAAACCAAACCGGCAAATGGCCTCTCCGTGTCAGAGCCCCAGACATGCCGCTTTTATGATGAGCTGCATGCCATTCTAGGGGGTGCCCCTACCACTACCCCACCCCTGTCCGTGGACACCTGCAAGGGGGGAGCCTCATGCAACAGGGATGAGGATTTTGGGGATGAGAATGATGAGGAGGAGGATAGCGCACAACAGGCAAGCAGAGAAACCATTCTCCCCGACAGCCAGGAACTGTTTATCACCCTGGACCCAATACCCTCACAACCCTCCCAAGGCGGGCTACTGGACTATGAAGCCGAAGAAGGCACCTCTGGTGAGTGTACCTTTGTAAATATAATACGTGGTTTAAAAGCAGGCGTGTTTAATGATTAATTTGCCTTGAAGACTTGGGACGCATTCGCAGCCAGCACAGCTACTGGAAAAGTCTGTTAATGTGTCTGGGGATGGAGTGGAAATCCTTCAGGGACATTATTAAGGGGACAGTCAGAGGTGGCTATTCCTGCTGAGCTGTTTCCCTGTGGCTGAAAAGAAATCATCCCCACTTTTAGCCATGCGGTGGGAGGGGCCCCTTCACGCTGAGCTGTTCCCATTTGGCTGGCGGCGATCTTCCTTGATACTACTCACGCGGTGGGAGGAGGGGTGCAGCGATCATCCCAGAGAATTGGGTGCAGGGCGGGGTTTAGTTGGGTTTGTGCTGCACGTTAACCTGAAAACTGCAGCCTCTCCTTTTAAATGGCCAACCCAACAGGTGCTTGGTATGGGAAAGGAGGGCGTTGCTGTTTGAAACCATTCCCACGTTATGAAGGTTGAAGAATCTGAAAGACTGTGGCTTACTATGGCTGCCTGCAAGTCGAATTCTGTTGCCTGGCCCTGCGTGTGTGATCTCTCACACCAAACTGGCAGGCCCTCAATATAAGAGGCAAAATGTGACCTTGTACCGAAAGCACATGTGCTATGTAATGTTAGCAGCTTGGTTCACCGTGAAAGGGTCTACCCAGTGTTCTCTAAAATGTGTCTTTTTAAATACTACTCTCCCTTTTTTTCCTCCTGCAGCTGCAAATGTTTCAACGCTCCCCCTATCATCTCTGTCCCAGAGGCTAGCACAGATAAGAAGGTGAAAAAAACACACTTGTGATGAAATGTTCTCTGAGCTCATGCAGTCCTCCCGCACTGAAAGAGCTCAGCAGAATGCGTGGAGGCAAACAATGGCAGAGTCCAGGAAAGCAGAAAATGAACACGAGGACAGGAGGGATGAACAAGATGAGAGGTTGCGGGAGAAAGAGGAGAGGTGGCGGCAGTGTGATGAGAGGAGGCAGGATGCAACGCTGAGGCTACTGGGGGATCAAACTAATATGCTCCAGCGTCTGGTGGAGCTGCAGGAAAAGCAGCAGGAGCACAGACCACCGCTGCAGCCCCTGTGTAACCACCCGCCCTCCTCCCCAAGTTCCATAGCCTCCTCACCCAGACGCCCAAGAACGCGGGGGGGAGAGGTGGGGGCGGTGCTCCGAGCACCCAACCATTCCACCCCAGAGGACTGCCCAAGTAACAGAAGGCTGGCATTCAATAAGTTTTGAAGTGCAGAGAAGTAGAGTGAACCAAGGGGGTGGGTTTTCATCAAGGAGAAACAAACAGAACTGTCACACTGTAGCCTGGCTAGTCATGAAACTGGTTTTCAAAGCTTCTCTGATGCGCAGCGCGCCCTGCTGTGCTCTTCTAATTGCCCTGGTGTCTGGCTGTGCGTAATCAGCAGCCAGGTGGTTTGCCTCAACCTCCCACCCTTCCATAAATGTCTCCCCCTTACTCTCACAGATATTGTGGAGCACACAGGAAGCAGCAATAACAATGGGAATATTGATTTTGCTGAGGTCTAACCAAGTCAGTAAACTGCACCAGCACACTTTTAAACATCCAAATGCACATTCTACCACCATTCTGCACTTGCTCAGCCTATAGTTGAACAGCTCCTTACTACTGTCCAGGGTGCCTGTGTATGGCTTCATTAAGGGGTAGGCTGGGTTCCCAAGGATAACTACAGGCATTTCAACATCCCCAATAGTTATTTTCTGGTCTGGGAAGTAGGTCCCTTGCTGCAGCCGTTCCCACAGACCAAAGTTCCTAAAGATGTGAGCGTCATGTACCTTTCCCAGCCATCCCACGTTGATGTCAGTGAAACGTCCCTTGTGATCCACCAGTGCTTGCAGCACCATTGAAAAGTACCCCTTGCGGTTTACGTATTGGCTGCCAAGGTGGTCCGGTCCCAAGATAGGGATATGCATTCTGTCTATCGCCCCACCACTACCCTTGAGAGCAGCAGCTCAGTGATTGTGTTGGCTACTTGGATCACAGCAGTCCCCACAGTAGAATTGCCCACTCCAAATTGATTCCCAACTGACCGGTAGCTGTCTGGCATTGCAGGCTTCCAGAGGGCTATTGCCACTCGCTTGTGAACTGTGAGGGCTGCTCTCATCTTGGTATTCTTGCGCTTCAGGGCAGGGGAAAGCAAGTCACAAAGTTCCATGAAAGTGCCCTTACGCATGCGAAAGTTTTGCAGCCACTGGGAATCATCCCAGACCTGCAACACTATGCGGTCCCACCAGTCTGTGCTTGTTTCCTGGGCCCAGAATCGGCGTTCCATGGCATGAGCCTGCCCCATTGCCACGAGGATGTCCAAATTGCCAGGGCCCATACTTTGAGAGAAGTCCATGTCCATGTCCTCATCTCTGTCATCACCGCGCTGCCGTTGCCTCATCGCCTGCTTTTGCAGGTTCTGGTTCTGCACATACTGCAGGATAATGCGCGAGGTGTTTACAATGCTCATAACAGCTGCGGTGATCTGAGCGGGCTCCATGCTTGCTGTGGTATGCCATCTGCAGGGGAGCAGAATTGCAGTGGAAGCGATGGCTGACAATGGATGCCACAAGAACAGATATTTATAGAGAAGGACGAGAGGATCTGTGAGGTGGATTCAGGAGAGCAGAGTTGCAGCAGAAGCGGTGGAGGACGTCGGTTAGTACTGCGCACATTTCCTGAGGAAGAATACACGTACCTGGTAGCCCATGACAGACAACATGGAGAAATTCACTATTGAGACAATAGCAGCAGAGCAGAGTTGCAGCGGAAGTGGTGGATGATGACGGTTAGCAGTCCTACTGCACCACCTGCTGAAAGCAGTATGGTGCCCGCACGGAAAAAAGGCGTGAAACGATTGTCTGCCATTGCTTTCATGGAGGGAGGGGCGACTGACGACATGTATCCAAAACCACCCGTAACCATGTTTCTGCCCCGTCAGGCATTGGGAGCTTAACCCAGAATTCCAATGGGCGGCGGAGACTGCGGGAACTGTGGGATAGCTACCCACATTGCACTGCTCTGTAAGTCGATGCTAGCCACGGTAGTGAGGACGCACTCCGCCGACTTAATGCTCTTAGTGTGGACATACGCAATCGACTGTATAAAATTGATTTCTAAAAATCGACTTCTATCATCTGACCTAATTTCGTAGTGTACACATACCCTGAGTCCTGGCCAATGTCGTGGTGCAGCTGGTAGCTAGATTTTAAAAACAGGTTGACTTCCTGCCAATAGCTGCTGCTGCAGGGAATAAATGGGAGGATTGGGGTTGCCTGTGCTTTCTCTTCTTCCTGCCTGAGCTGTTCTGCCTTCCAAGTGCTTTGAAAGTAGGGCTGTAGGGGAGTAGATACACCAGAGTAGGTGGCCATAAAGACCACAGAAACCACGCTAGCTCCTGCAATCAGTGAGTGGGAGGGGTAGCCGCCCAAGTCTTCCCTCGTCCCAGTGCTTAGAGGGAGAGAGATTGACCACACAAGACAGAGGAGAGACCTATGATGGGTGATGAATATGCAATACAGATGGACATTGAAGAACCGTGAGGGGAGATGTGAGGATGCATCTGGGAATGGAGATGTACAGACGCGGGGCCACAAAGAATGAGACCACAGTGCACAGTCAACCTGTGGAACTTGTTGCCAGTGGATGTTGTGAAGGCCAAATTTACAACTGCAGTGAAAAAAAGAATTAGATAAGTTCATGGTTCATCAGTGGCTAGTAGCCAAGATGGTCAGGGATGTGACTCCATGCTCTGGGGGACCCTGAGCCTCTGACTGCTAGATGCTGGGACCGAATGACAGGGAATGGATCACTTGATGATTGCCCTGTCTGTTCATTCCCTTTGAAACATCTGGCATTGGCCACTGTTGGATGACAGATTTGGGGCCAGATGGACCATTGATCTAACCCAGTATGGTCATTCTTATGTTCTTATATCCTTATGATGAAGAAAAGCCTCAAAATCTTCAACTGGCATGAGTGAGAGAAGAAGGGAGAAGGCTGAAGGGGACTGCTACAGAGAGGCCCTAACACCCCACATCCCAGTAGAGAGTAAGTGTAGGAGATTCCCCTGAATATTCAGGGGAATGATCCTGTGGTCCTTCCTGGAAAACACTGGGCTGCCTCCACCTATAAAGGCAGGAGCGGGCAGAAAGGGGGCGACTTTGAGATTGAGGGAAGAGTTCAAAAGGGAGGAGTAGAAGAAAGGAAGTGTAATAGCAATGGGGCTAATGAAAAGGCAGAAAGGAAGAGTCATAGGAGGGACAAGAGCAAGACATGGAGACAGAGGTGACATAGATTGAGCTCTGTGTGTGCAGAGAAAGCAACCTTTTAAAAAAGGGGTATTTCTCATGTAAGATGCGGTGGGGGCACAGTAGGGTTTTATATCTATTCTAGTGAATATTAATTTTTCTGTGCCTTTTTCTTTTTTTGTGCTTCTAAGAAAAAAAGAGTTTAAAATTCCCATGTGTACACACAACACCCCAGTGGCTGGGAGCCGGATGGCCCCCCCCCCCACCTGTGGCTTGCTTAGAAAATAGTACCAATCACTTGGCCCTTATGTAGGGAAGTATGAATTTCACACGTTTAGTAGAGGTTCAGTATAAATAAAATTGCAGTTTGCACAATACAAAGTATCGAAACAACTCGGGACATGCATTATGTTACAGTCTGGAAACAGATGTTCACTGCGAATGGATTCCAGTATATTGTAAAATGGTAGAACCCTCCCCTAGAGTGAATGCATCACAGGATAAAGATTTTCCTTGCTATCCATATTTTGCACACAACACAAATCATTCTCTTTAAATACTCTGCAAATAAATCTTTCAACCCTCACTACCAAAAAAGAAAAAACATTCAGGGAAAAATAAACCAAATTGTGCTTGTGTGGCAGAATGAATGAAATTTGCTGCTCATGTAATTCTACTTCAGTCAATGGAATTAAATTAACAGAGAATTTGGCCCTTTATCTGCACAGAAGAGACTTTCGACAAGTCTGTGGACTTGTACAACATAGCTCCCATCGGTAGATTAAACAAAATTCCCCATAAAACACTGGCATGTTTTGTCATTCACAAACCTTCAGAATTTGGCATGCTATTTCTGAGAGGAAATATTTCTTTGATAATGCTTCAGTAATTATGGAAACAGAACGATATAATGTGTTTGGGCATTTTTATGTACAATATTTTTGTGAGTGTGTATAAAAATTAGCCCTTTCTGTGTGTTTCAGATATAAAATATTTTTCATACCATGGGTTGAAAGATAACTAGTATTGTTTTAAACTGTTTAGTTTTATGTAGGTGAGCTGTTAAATAAATGCCATTGTTATGGTACAATCAATAATCAGAGCTGCATTGAAGACTTTGTGTTTATTTTTTCTTTCTTAGCTTCTATCAAGTGGTGATTTTATGCAATGGCATCAAGCCACAGTTCTTCACCAGTGCCTCAGTCAAACAGTAGAGATGCTTTCTTTAAAAAGGAAATGGATTCTGCTAAACGCTTTCGACCTGTGCAGTCACTGCCTGATGTATGTCCCAAGGAACCTACAGGTAATTTTGGCTTGTAAGGCAGATGAAAATACTGTTACAGTCAGTGGTCTGAAAATTAACCTGAAAATAGTCAATAAAGTTCTCTTGTTTTCTGGATAATACTATGAAATAAAATGATATATTTATAGTTAGAGTGGGATTCTACTTACTCCACCTCAAAAGCACCTCATTTTCTTTTTGGAGCACTGGAGATCTCCGCCTCACATTGAAGTCACCATCCTTATTATGAAGGAGAAGAGGATGAGACTTCTTTCAGAGCCTGTGAAAGATCAGCCAGAGTATAGTTGCGAGACAGGCAATTCTCGCCCTGCGGGGCTAACTGCTTTGCTTCTGTGACACTCCCCAATCCTTCTGACGTGGGGAGCAAGAGATCAAGATGGGTAACTCTGGCACTCCCATAAGGCGGTTTCTTGGTTGTATTGATAGCTGTCATATGGAATGCTGAGGGTAAGGGGTGTAAAGTGGGGGAAATAGTGGGATTTTGAGAATTCCCTAAAGAAGCATGTGACTGTAGTTCTAGGCTGGTGGGTGCAGTAGTTCTTCAATTTGATATATTTAGTATATCAAGTCTACAGACTTCTGTCTTTCAAAGGGTGCCAGAAGAATTGATTTTTGTGTGAAGATATTGAAAGAATATACCTCTAATTGCATATTTATGACTTGGTTTGAGCGATCTAAACACAAAAATGTGAGTGTGTTAGATGGTTGGGGAAGGGGATTATGTGTCTTGGTACACAATCCTTTCTGTAGATAAATTTTTGAAATTTGTTGTTTGCTTCAAGAATTACATTGAGTTTACTATGAAAAAAGTGCTTTCAAGTTTTTGTCTTAATGGACTGTCTTATCTTTTGTGCTTATAGGTGATCCTAATAGTTTAGGTGACAGCCCATCTCTAGTTGCAGATCAGCATAGATGGACAATTTATCATTCCAAAGTAAATCTTCCAGCGGCGCTAAATGATCCTAGGTTAGCAAAAAGGGAATCCGATTTTTTTACAAAAACATGGGGACAGGACTTTGTGGACACAGAAGTCGCACCTTCATTCTACCTCCCACAGATAAACAAGGAAAATTTTGCATTATATCAACAGGAAATCATTCAGGTAAAGTACCAAAGTTAGGTACATTATGAGTTAAAAAAGATATTTCAGAGCCATTTGAGTTTGACACCACTAACTAACTGTATCCGTTAATAGTACATCATATTATTACCTAATAACTACCTGTCTAGTTCTATGGTAGTTGACTCTTCTCTTGACCTTGGTATGGTGTGCTGTAAGTTCACTGTTCTCAGCATTAAAAGCATTGTCTAAATTCTCTCTCCCTGCTATTTCATTATTTTTAGTTCCTGAGTGCTATACTTTTGTTTTAAATGTACAGACCATATAATTGCTATTCATCTTTGCTATTTCCTTTTGGTTATTGAAAACTTCACTGATTATTCTTAAAGGATTATTCAGCAGTTACACTCTATAATGTAAAAAAAAAATCCAGTCACCTGATCAAATGTAAAACACGACTAAATTGTTGCTAAGAATGTCTTTAAAATGGCCTATGTACAAAACGCTTAAATATAAAATAATGAAGTAGGAAACAGACCTATTGTCAGCTGGTGAAAGCCAGAGCTGTTTTTAAGTTTTGAAAAAAGAACACAGCCTAAAAGAAGATGTGGAAATCTGCTGTGTTCTCTGTTTCTTTGGCTGTAGCTTCCTTTAACTTTTGGCTGCTGTGATGACCTGATTGTCAATGCTTCCTGGTGAGTGTAGTGCTTACTCTTGTGAAGTCAATAGGACTGTTTATGTCAGAGAGCATTATGCTTGGTTGCATTTGCAGGATTGGGCCCCAGAATGGTAGCCTTGAAGTGTTATACAATTGCCCAGTTCTGATTATTGAACATTTTAAAGGTATTTTTAAACACTGCCACCTATATATACTTTATGTATTCAGATTAGGTGAATTATTCTGTATTCATGTTTCTGCAGGTTTTTTTAGTCCTCTTTTCCCCTACAAATACATGTTATTTGGGTACAAGCTACAAAATTACAAGAGAGAGGGCGTTAATGCAGATGCAGGTTTAAAACAATCTTCGTTATTATTTGTATTATTGTAGCACCTGGGAGCTCTACTCATGGTTCAGGACCCCACTGCAGCAGTCACGGTGCAAACACAGAACAGAACGTACTGAACAAACTTGGTTTAAGAACCAATAACAAATATTGAAATTTTTCAGCATCATAAACCCTTAAAACACTTGTTTGGGGAGTATAAAAAGGTGTAACTGCATCAAAATGGTATTAGTACTGGTAAAATATGGGGGGAAGAATTGTTTTTAGAGCCATATGTTTGTATAGCCAATATTAAAAAAAATAAATAAGCTGTTGCATTAAAGTGAAATGTAACTATTTGATTGTGAAAATAAACAGGGTATTGGAAGAAGAGGCATGAGTTGCCATGAAAGAATTTCTGATGGATCTTGCAGCTTCAGCCTGCTATGAAAAAATAATCTCTGAAGAAGAGGACAAAATAGAAGAGTCTTATAAGATGTGGAACCCATGTTTAAGCTTTATAAGTAAAAATAGAAGCTTAGCTTAGCTAAATGGAGTGTAAGGTTTCATTGTGGTGCATCTAAGTAAGGTGGGAGAAGGTCAGTAAAAGGATGTTTTTATTTTAGTGTAGGATAATTTGCAGATTAGACTGCAAATAAATAATGGCTGTAAGTGTGTTACTGCAGTCAGTGGATATGTATATTTCATTTTGTGGGGAGGAGAATTTAGATCATATGTCTTAAATAGTTTCATTATCTCCCTTTCCGTGATGTAAAATCAACAAAGAAATAACATACCAACCAAATAACAAACAAGGATTTCAACCGCCAGAGTTGTCATTCTGGCATCTTTCACATGCACTTAAAATTTTAAGAGGGAAAAATATCTTAGATTAAAAATGTTCTGAATATTCCCTTTAAAAGAAAAAAAAGATTTTTTTCATTATTGTATTAGTGTCAGACTAGTTCTTTAATATCTTTTCTCTTTATAGAGAGAGAAGATCCATGAAAGATGCAAGAATATTTGTCCTCCTAAAGATACCTTTGACAGGACTCTCTTACATACTCATGGTAAACACCTCATCTTCTCTTACTTGTTAAAAAGTCATTTTCTTTTCTATAATAGATAATGTAACATACTAATCATCTCCTTTTGTTGTTCCGAAGATATTAGCTGTAGAAATAGCTGCTGTTGATTTATTTATAATGATCACTGAAAATCTAGGCATGATTGGATAGAGACATTGTAGGTCAAAAAACTAGTGATTCCTGCTCCTGAATTCTTCCTTGGCATCTCTGCATTCACAATTTGACATTACATCCGTGACAGTGTTTCCTTTAACTTCCTCTTATTAAAAAAAAAAAAAAGAAGAAGAAAAAGAAACTAGATTATGCGATTGTATTGAGTTTCTGGTTACTGTTCATGTTCTGAGTAATGAAGAATGCCTGCCCCCCCCCCCAATGGAGAACAAAAATTGGAATTTGTGACATTGTGGCATCCCTGACATATTGAAAGATCATCATTAGGAAAGGTTGCTTGCATGGTTCTTTTAATGGAGTCTGCAGCTGTAATAAGACTGTTTCTCCTGATATATTTTGGCTTTGTAGTGAGATATCTCAGGTGATCAAGGATTGGGAACTGGCAAAAAAGACGGGCAGAGAAAGTATAATGGACAATCTGAAGTTAGCTTGTATTACTTAATTCTTTCAGTTTCACTGGCAAAGCACTGCTCATTGAATGAAAGTTTGTCTGCATCACCTGTTCCTAGTAATTACAGAATGCTTCCCTGTTTTTATTTACTCCGCTGGATTCAGCTCATCTTGTCAGGCTTTCTAATACCTCTATTACCTCCATTTTTTTTCCCTTCCATGAAAAATGAAGTCCAACTTTTTTGTCTTTCATAGTTTAAGTTCTTGAGAACTAACTCTTATATTTAGCTATGCTTTACCTTTGTCAGCACAGTAATATCCTTCCTCTGTTAACTGCCCGTAGTACTACACAGGGGATCTTGAAAGTGTAATATTATTGAACAATATCACAGCTTTTGAATGGATAGCCTTTATTGTAAATGAGTACTGTACTTGTTAAAATGTCTGTTTAAGGACTGTATCTAGCCCAAAACATGCACCCCAGAAGGCTTGAGTAAGAATAACTATCGTGAGGAAAGGTTGGTCTGCTGTGCAAAGCCAAACAGGATAAAAATCTCTGCACCAGGGAGCTGGAGAGTAGTTTTGGGAGAACAGATCTTCAGTAAACTAGCTCTCCACCCACTGCAGCTCCCAGTGTTGGGGTTGCCTATCTTTCTCCAGTCTTAGAAAACGCAACCTGGGGTCTCTCAGCTAAAGGAGTTGCTACAGCCTGAGACTGAGGACAGAAGGCTGAGGGATGGTTCCTGGGCTGCATTGTCTTTTGTGTTTAATACAAATAAAGTAACAACTCTGCAGGCGAGAGAAGTGCTGGAGATGGTAAAAGCTCCCTTTCACCATGGTGATTGTGAGGGGAGGAGGGGACCCTCCAAGTGAGCTATGGATTTCTTATTTCATCTGCCTCCCTTTTTGGCCTGATGAGACTCTGTACACTCTGATTGAGCTCCTTTTATGTGATTGAATTAGGGTGGATGGAGCCCTAAGAGTGTGAAATCATCCCGCTTCCAAATGGGGCCAGGGCATGGAGCTCCAGTGCAGCTCTTCTCCTGTCCTGATTCTTTCCTTCCCTCTGCAACCACCCCCTGTGACCATCACTTCAGCTTATGGACTGGAACAGTACTACCTCTATGTCAGTTGCACAGAGTGATAGGGTCACTGAGTCGGTGTGGATCCTGTGGTCCCTCCCCATCACCACCCTGTGTGCATCTACCCTCTGGGTTTAACCCAATGTGACTGCTCCACCAGCAACCTCCCTAGAGAGCACCAGTGGGAAGCGGAAGTGATGCAGAGAGCCTTACACTGGTCCTCACCAGCAAGGTGAATTTCACCCTGAGTGAGTTGGAAGCACTGGGTTTCTGTTATGGTACGAATAATACATTTACTTTTAAAGCAGTCAGAGTCGGACACATCTGAGTGCTGCACAGAAACTGTAGCTAAACCCCCCCAAAATTACCAAGGGCAACGAGGCCTTTAATCGCTGATTATTGAAATCAATTGGTTTAATAATTTGGCTGATGACTGACTATAGAAGACTGCAATGAAATCTTATAATTGTCATGCTAGTTTACTGATATTTTATTTATTTTTAGATAAATCCAGGACAGATCTGGAACAAGTACCTAAGGTATGACTGCAGTACAGCATAGGCTTTATTAAGGAAAAACGTGCTTGTCAGATTTCTAGTGTAAGACTTAAGAGTGTGTGAGTGCGCACACGCATATGTGTGAGGGAGAACTATTTTAATAGGTACCCTCTGACCCCCCTAAATTGTCGTGGTGCATGTGGGACTTAGACAATGTAATCCAAGTGGATAATACTTACCGTTGTTTGCTATTTTTGTCTCCTGAGCTGTATTTATTCTTTTAGTGGATATTGAAGGTAAAACACAACGGCCATTATTTTCAGGCCTTAGTCACTCAACAATCCTAGAACCATGTACAAATAGACAACCACGCTGCTTTCTACTGAAGCGTGGCCGTGGTCTGCTGGGTACATTTTCCAGAAAAGAAACTCCGGAGGAAGGAGGATTTGAAGGTTTGGAGGGGCGTGGGAGGGAGTTTGATACAAGTTTCTGAAGTTACTGTGTAGACCTGAGTTTATTACTATTTATTGTAGCACCTAGGAACCCCAGTTAAGGATTAGGGACCCATTGTGTTAGACACTGTACAGACAAGTCACAAAGAAGACCATTCGTGCCCCAATCAGTTCACAGTCTACGTGACAGATACGTCGTAACAAATGGTCAAAACAGACAAACCTACATTTCATTTTATTCAAACTGAAAAAATTGTCCAGTTGATAAGTTATTAGCAGGTAAACGGTTTAATGTTGATCACTGCATGTCCTGAGGGTTTGTAGAGGTGTAGCTAAAGTAGCTTTCACTGTAACTTTTAAAGTTAAGGCCAAGGAACAGACGGTGCTTGATATTGATTTCTCGCTGTTGAATCCTTTGATGTCATGTGTGGTGCTTGGGGTGAATGGGAAGGAGATGGTTCAGTTCTCCTGGAAGTTCCAGGCATTATAGCAGTTTTAAGGAGTTAAAACTAAGCCAGATGCAGATGCTTCAGAGACAATGCTTCACTGAGATGAACAGAAGTAGGGACAAAATTATTTGGCTTTTTTGTGGCCAGAGTTTTATAGATTCATAGATATTAACTATTAATTATGGGACCATTATGATCATCTAGTCTGACCTCCTGCACAATGCAGGCCACAGAATCTCACCCACCCACTCCTGCGATAAACCTCTCACCTATGTCTGAGCTATTGAAGTCCTCAAATCATGGTTTAAAGACTTCAAGGTGCAGAGAATCCTCCAACAAGTGACCTGTGCCCCATGCTACAGAGGAAGATGAAAAACCCCCAGGGCCTCTTCCAGTCTGCCTTGGAGGAAAATTCCTTCCTGACCCCAAATATGGCGATCAGCTGAACCTTGAGCATATGGGCAAGATTCACCAGCCAGATACCAAGGAAAGTAACTCATATCCCACCCCATCTAACATCCCATCACAGGCCATTGGGTCTATTTACCATGAATATTTAAAGATCAATTAATTGCCAAAATCATGTTATCCCATCATACCGTCTCTTCCATAAACTTATCAAGTTTAATCTTGAAGCCAGATAGGTCTTTTGCCCCCACTGCTTCCCTTGGAAGGCTATTCCAGAACTTTACTCCTCTGATCATTAGAAACCTTAGTCTGATTTCAAGTCTAAACTTCCTGATGGCCAGTTTATATCCATTTGTTCTTGTGTCCACCTTGGTACTGAGCTTAAATAATTCCTCTCCCTCTCTGGTATTTATCCCTCTGATATATTTATAGAGAGCAATCATATCTCCGCTCAACCTTCTTTTGGTTAGGCTAAACAAGCCAAGCTCCTTGAGTCTGCTTTCATAAGACAGGCTTTCCATTCCTCGGATCATTCTAGTAGCCTTTCTCTGTACCTGTTCCAGTTTGAATTCATCCTTCTTAAACATGGGAGACCAGAACTGCACACAGTATTCCAGGTGAGGTCTCACCAGTGCCTTGTATAACGGGTACTAACACCTCCATATCTCTACTGGATACTTCACCTGAGGCATCCCAAGACTGCATTAGTTTTTTCATGGCCATATCACATTGGCGGCTCATAGTCATCCTGTGATCAACCAGTACTCCAAGGTTGTTCTCCTCCTCCGTTACTTCTAATTGATGCGTCCCCAGCTTATAACTAAAATTCTTGTTATTAATCCCTAAATGCATGACCTTACACTTCTCACTATTAAATTTCATCCTATTGCTATTACTCCAGTTTACAAGGTCATCCAGATCCTCCTGTATGATATCCCGGTCCTTCTCTAAATTGGCAATACCTCCCAGCTTTGTATCATCCGCAAACTTTATTAGAACACTCCCACTTTTTGTGCCGAGGTCAGTAATAAAAAGATTAAATAAGATTGGTCCCCAAACCGATCCCTGAGGAACTCCGTTGGTAACCTCCCTCCAGCCTGACAGTTCACCTTTCAGTATGACCCGCTACAGTCTCCCTTTTAACCAATTCCTTATCCACCTTTCAATTTTCATATTGATCCCCATCTTTTCCAATTTAACTAATAATTCCCCATGTGGCACAGTATCGAACGCCTTACTGAAATCTAGGTAAATTAGATCCTCTGCGTTTCCTTTGTCTAAAATATCTGTTACTTTCTCAAAGGAGGAGATCAGGTTGGTTTGGCACGATCTACCTTTTGCAAAACCATGTTGTATTTTGTCCCATTTACCATTGACCTCAATGTCCTTAACTACGTTCTCCTTCAAAATTTTTTCCAAGACCTTGCATACTACAGATGTCAAACTAACAGGCCTGTAGTTACCCAGATCACATTTTTTCCCTTTCTTAAAAATAGGAACTATGTTAGCAATTCTCCAGTCATACGGTACAACCCCTGAGTTTACAAATTCACTAAAAATTCTTGCTAATGGGCTTGCAATTTCATGTGCCAATTCCTTTAATATTCTTGGATGAAGATTATCTGGGCCCCCCCGATTTAGTCCCATTAAGCTGTTCGAGTTTCGCTTCTACCTCAGATGTGGTAATATCTACCTCCATATCCTCATTCCCATTTGTCATGCTACCATTATCCCTAAGATCCTCATTAGTCTCATTAAAGACTGAGGCAAAGTATTTGTTTAGATATTGGGCCATGCCTAGATTATCCTTAACCTCCGCTCCATCCTCAGTGTTTAGCGGTCCCACTTCTTCTTTCTTTGTTTTCTTCTTATTTATATAGATAAGCTGTAGAACCTTTTACTGTTGGTTTTAATTCCCTTTGCAAGGTCCAATTCTACTTGAGTTTTAGCCTTTCTCACTTTATCCCTACAAGTTTTGACCTCAGTAAGGTAGCTTTCCTTGCTGATCTCTCCCATCTTCCACTCCCTGTATGCATTCTGCTTTTCTTAATCACCTCTCTGAGATGCTTGCTCATCCAGCTTGGACTACAACTCCTGCCTATGAAGTGCTGTGCTGTACCTGGGGAGAAAGGTGTTGGAGCTGTGCAGGGGTTGTGCACCCACATCCTGTATTCTGTGGAGTCCAGTTCTGCAGGGACTTCAGGTGTGCTGTTCCACAGTGGGAATCTAAGAGCCGGATTCAGTGAATTAATTGCAAGACGGATCCACCACCTGGGGGAAGCATGAAGGATGTGGGGCCTACTCCAACTTTAAGGATGGAGTACCAGCAATGGAGCATTTCCACTGCTGAAAAATGTCCCAAAGAAGGATTCATTCCTGTCCCATGGAGGACCTCCCCTGAGTACAGCTCAGGATTTGGGGCTTGGGCAGTCTGTACTTCTGTACTATCAGGCTGTTTACCTGCAGATTCAGGAAGACAATCCTGCACTGGGTCACATTCACTTTGCAGCTGGAAAGTTGGTCACACTCATAAGGGCTAGATTGATTATTTATTTATTTTTGTAAATGAAAATGTAGCTTTTAGAGAAACTGATGAATAGAGCCCCCAGAGGATATGTCAAGCCTGGGTTTGTTTGTGTGCTCTTTGTTTTAGAAGGGTGGGGAATAGTGACAAGGAAAGGAGAACAGAGACGAGAGTAAAATGCGTTTATTTCTTTTTGTTTCAGATTTTTATGAAACCAGATTTTGCCTTGGAAGATTCCTTAACGTTTAATGCCGTTTTACCATGGTCTCACTTTAATACTTCTGGAGGAAAAGGAAGTCGTGATGCAGCTTCCTCAAAGTTGCTGCAAGAAAAGGTAAATCTCAATAAAGGATGCTGTTATTCAGTGCAGCTGTCCACTGATTACAGAGAAAACTGTTCTAGACAAGTCCACTGCCGCTGTTTCTGCAAGTTACGTGACACATTAATTTTACAGCCCAGATATTACTTCAGTCAGCCTAAGAATTTTTAGTAAATGCCAGTGGGGGCCACCTTTCTGAGAGGAGAATTTTTTTTAAATAAAGAAGGGTAGGGCCAACAAGTGACCATTGTTATATGCAATATAAAGATATTCTAGTAGGAACTGCTAAAACAATCAAAGAAGACAATGCTCATTAAGAACTTCTGTTATGGCTGTTCTGAATAGGAATAGTGACTGCAGGAGGAATATGTGCATGATTTGTATGTTGACAATCCAGTAATGGTACAACTTTCTCAAAACTTTCAGGAAAACCCCAGATTTAAGGCAGGGTGTGCTGTGCACTGCAAGGAAATATTAAACCTTCCTGGTAGCTTCCTGTTATCTTTCAGGCATCATACCATAGGTACTGCTCCCTTTTTTACAGTTTCTATTGTAGCTGAATCACACATGCCTTGGGAGCACTGTAGAGCTTGATGGCAGAGTATTTTCATCTACATGAAAAATATGGGTCTTTGGGTTAATCACACTCAGAGTTGTTATTATTTTAAAAATTATATATTTGCAATGGAAAAAGAAAAAAAGCAGACACCTGTTTTGTTGTTATAGATACTCTTCAGATCCTTCCAAAAGTTTACATCATTGTGATGTGTTTTGTTTTAAACATTTTCCCTCTTAAGTGCAACAGCTTTTAGGAGCATACCCGTAAGTCTGTAGGTGGTGATCAGATAAAACAGCATTAGCCTCTCTGTCACTAAAAAGTTCTTGTCAGCTGCTGGAAATGGCCCACCTTGATTATCACTACAAAAGGTCGTGTGTCAACCACTTCCCCCCCTCCCCCCCCCGCTCTCCTGCTGGTAATAGCTCACCTTACCTGATCACTCTCGTTACAGTGTGTATGGTAACACCCATTGTTTCATGTTCTCTATGTATATAAATCTCCTCACTGTATTTTCCACTGAATGCATCCGATGAAGTGAGCTGTAGCTCACGAAACCTTATGCTCAAATAAATTTATTAGACTCTAAGGTGCCACTAGTACTCCTTTTCTCTTTACGAATACAGACTAACACGGCTGTTACTCTGAAACCTGTTAAAAAGTTCTTGCAACTCTGCCTTTCCTTACCATGGCAGTGGACGTGAGATTGCAACAAACTGTGTAAGATGCCATTGAAGTGATTCCTGTCTGACAACTAAACCCCAGTTTTAAGAATGCATGTAACTTGCAGAAAGTGACTGGGCTAGGATCTTAGGCAGTTGGACAGAAATGAAGCAGGAGTTCTGAGTTAAGAAGAGAGAAGCCTCTCTGGTGCTTCAGGGTTTTTTTCTCCCTAGTGCAACTAAAATAAGAACAAGCACAGTCTTTATCCACGTTTCCTTCCTGCAGCTTAGCAGACTCGAAACACTAAAACAGGCAATAGAATATTAATGGGGCAGCTCTGATGCCTTCAGAGCCGCATTCCTGGCTTTCTAATAATTACGCTGCTCTGTTCATTACATGAGCCCCAAATCTTTTTAAGGCTCTGAGCCTACCTAGGCTCAGCTCCACCTAATTATATCTGGTGCAGATAAGATGCCTAGTGCCCTCTCTGTAGTCACCCTCAGGTCAGGGAGCTGTTCCCAGGTGGGACTCAGAAACCCAGTCTGGACCCATTGCTTGGAATTTAAACCCCCCAAAATACCCATGGCACTGTCTAGGTCAGTGGGCCTTTCCTATGGGCATACTGCATTACGGCTGCTGGCTGGAAAGAATTTGTAAATAAGCCTATTGTACTTAGACCAAGATTTGTATAGTCCGTTGAGACTGTAACTCCTAAATGAAATAGTTGTGAGAAGGAACAGCATTTTGGGGCTGATTTTTCAGAAGTGTTTAGCAGCCATAGCTCCTGTTGAAATCATGATCTTCAGGTGTTCAGCACCTCTAAAAATCAGGCCATTTGGGTATTAGCATTCAGATGACTATTTTAATGTCCCACTTAGAGTTGACTATTCAGAACACCGAGTTGTTTCAATTTGAATAAAGTAGGGCCAGACCAGCAGTCTGGTAACAGTGCAGCAAAGGAAATTAGGAGTTCAGGTTCCAAACATGAACCCTGGCACCAGGTCTTGACTGACAAGAAAGGGCTTTGCTTCACTAGAGAGTGACTTCCATGGCTGGCTGAGGGCAACTGTGTCCAAACCCCCCTTCAGAGGGAACTTCTCTACAAAAGAGTGAGTTAAAGTGGATATCCTAGAGAACTCTGCCCTCTTTTGAAACCTCCATCTCCCTACACTCCCCTTCCTCCTCAAGAAGCAGGAGCTACCTAGGTCAGACTATCAATCACAGTCAAGTTTCATCCTGTTGGACACAGGCACTGACTTCTAGTTTTCCCTGGGGGTACTCCAGCCCCGTCCCTGCTCCACCCCTTCCCCTGCAGCCCCAGCTTTGTCCTGCCTCTTCCCACCCCGCTCCACCCCCTCCCTGAAACCCTCATCTGCTCGCTGCTCTCTGTCCTCTCCCAAGCCCTAGCCGCCGATCAGCCTTTTGGCAGTGTGGCCAAACAGCTGTGGCTGATGAGTGCTGAGCACCCACTATTTTTTTTACCGTGAGTGCTCCAGCATCCGAGCAGCCACGAAGTCAGCGCCTCTGTTGTTGGAGGTCCCCACCATGGTGTAGCAGCCTTAGTGCATGATAGAGTTAAGTACATGTGCTATTCTCATTTGCAGGCCAATACCCAGCACACCCTTTCAGCTAGTGGCTGTATGTAGGGGTGTTAATGTCTGACCTCTGAGATATAAAGCCTTGGGCAGGCTTGTTTAATTGCTTGCTTTTCAGCAAGCAGTACTTTGCAAGCATGCTTCTACCAGGGAGGTAAACTCGCTCAACCTTCCCAATGCTTTCTGAACTCGCTAACAAAACTGGGTAGTTATTCATTTGCCACCATGACAACAGCTTTTAATCCAGTGTTATATTGGCCACAGTCAGGTGATCATTATAGCACAAAGAAATGTACTAGTAGAAATAATGTAAATTATACCCACAAAATGCATTTTAGTGTTTTTGTAGTGTGATATATTTGCCAGGTGTTACAACATACGGTTGTTGTTGTTTTTTCTCTCTCTCTTTCAAGCTGAGCCATTATTTGGATATTGTGGAAGTAAATATTGCTCATCAAATTTCTCTACGCTCAGAAGCATTTTTTCATGCAATGACTTCTCAGCATGAATTGCAGGACTACCTCAGGAAAACCTCCCAGGCTGTAAAAATACTTCGAGATAAAATCGCCCAAATTGATAAAGTAATGTGTGAAGGATCGCTTCAAGTTTTACGACTATCGCTCACCAGAAATAACTGTGTGAAAGCATACAATAAACTGAAGTTAATGGCTACTGTACACCAAACGCAGCCTACAGTACAGCTGTTGTTGTCCACTTCTGAATTTGTTGGCGCATTGGACTTAATAGCAACAACGCAGGAGGTATTGCAGCAGGAACTCCAGGGCATTCACAGTTTCCGGTAGGTACCATTCACAAAACCATTGGAAGTAATAAAATGAAGTATAAATCATGTTGTTATATTATCCTAAGAACATTAGACCATACTGGGTCAGGCCAAAGGTCCATCTAGCTCAGTATCCTGTCTTCTGACCGTGGCCAATGCCAGATGCCCCAGAGGGAATGAACAGAACAAATAATCATCAAGTGATCCATCCGCTGTCTCTCATTCCCAGCTTCTGGCAACCAGAGGCTAGGGACACCATCCCTGCCCATCCTGGCTAATAGCCGTTGATGGACCTATCCTCCATGAATTTATCTAGTTCTTTTTTGAAACCTGTTATAGTCTTGGCCTTCACAACATCCTCTGGCAAAGAGTTCCACAGACTGACTGTGCATTGTGTGAAGAAATACTTCCTTTTGTTTGTTTTAAACCTGCTGCCTATTAATTTCATTTGGTGACCCCTAGTCCTTGTGCTATGAGAAGGAGTAGATAACACTTCCTTATTCACTTTCTCCACACCAGTCATGATTTTATAGACCTTAATCATATCTCCCCTTAGCTGTCTCTTTTCCAGGCTGAAAAGTCCCAGTTCTATTAATCTCTCCTCATCCGGAAGCCATTCCATACCCCTAATCCATTTTTGTTGCCCTTTTCTGAACCTTTTCCAATTCCAATATATCTTTTTTGAGATGGGGCAACTACATCTGCATGCAGTATTCAAGATGTGAGCGTACCATGGATTTATATAGAGACAATATGATATTTTATGCCTTATTATCTATCCCTTTCTTAATGATTCCCAACATTCTGTTTGCTTTTTTGACTGCCGCTGCACATGGAGTGGATGTTTTCAGAGAACTATCCACAGTGACTCATAGAATCATAGAATCATAGAATATCAGGGTTGGAAGGGACCTCAGGAGGCCATCTAGTCCAACCCCCTGCTCAAAGCAGGACCAATCCCCAATTAAATCATCCCAGCCAGGGCTTTGTCAAGCCTGACCTTAAAAACTTCTAAGGAAGGAGATTCTACCACCTCCCTAGGTAACGCATTCCAGTGTTTCACCACCCTCCTAGTGAAAAAGTTTTTCCTAATATCCAACCTAAACGTCCCCCACTGCAACTTGTGACCATTACTCCTTGTCCTGTCCTCTTCTACCACTGAGAATAGTCTAGAACCATCCTCTTTGGAACCACCTCTCAGGTAGTTGAAAGCAGCTATCAAATCCCCCCCATTCTTCTCTTCTGCAGACTAAACAATCCCAGTTCCCTCAGCCTCTCCTCATAAGTCATGCGTTCCAGACCCCTAATCATTTTTGTTGCCCTTCGCTGCACTCTCTCCAATTTATCCACATCCTTCTTGTAGTGCGGGGCCCAAAACTGGACACAGTACTCCAGATGAGGCCTCACCAGTGTCGAATAGAGGGGAACGATCACGTCCCTCGATCTGCTGGCTATGCCCCTCCTTATACATCCCAAAATGCCATTGGCCTTCTTGGCAACAAGGGCACACTGTTGAGTCATATCCAGCTTCTCGTCCACTGTCAACCCTAGGTCCTTTTCCGCAGAACTGCTGCCTAGCCATTTGGTCCCTAGTCTGTAGCGGTGCATTGGGTTCTTCCATCCTAAGTGCAGGATGCTGCACTTATCCTTGTTGAACCTCATCAGATTTCTTTTGGCCCAATCCTCCAATTTGTCTATCCCTGCCCTCCAGCGTATCTACCACTCCTCCTAGTTTAGTATCGTCCGCAAATTTGCTGAGAGTGCAATCCACACCATCCTCCAGATCATTTATGAAGATATTGAAAAAAACCAGCCCCAGGACCGACCCTTGAGGCACTCCACTTGATACCAGCTGCCAACTAGACATGGAGCCATTGATCACTACCCGTTGAGCCCGACAATCTAGCCAACTTTCTACCCACCTTATAGTGCATTCATCTAGCCCATATTTCTTTAACTTGCTGATAAGAATACTGTGGGAGACCGTGTCAAAAGCTTTGCTAAAGTCAAGAAACAATACATCCACTGCTTTTCCTTCATCCACAGAACCAGTAATCTCATCATAGAAGGCGATTAGATTAGTCAGGCATGACCTTCCCTTGGTGAATCCATGCTGACTGTTCCTGATCACTTTCCTCTTGTGTAAGTGCTTCAGGATTGATTCCTTGAGGACCTGCTCCATGATTTTTCCGGGGACTGAGGTGAGGCTGACTGGCCTGTAGTTCCCAGGATCCTCCTTCTTCCCTTTTTTAAAGATGGACACTACATTAGCCTTTTTCCAGTCATCCGGGACTTCCCCCGTTCGCCACGAGTTTTCAAAGATAATGGCCAATGGCTCTGCAATCACAGCCGCCAATTCCTTTAGCACTCTCGGATGCAACGCTTCCGGCCCCATGGACTTGTGCACGTCCAGCTTTTCTAAATAGTCCCTAACCATCTCTTTCTCCACAGAGGGCTAGCCACCTACTCCCCATGCTGTGATTCCCAGCGCAGCAGTCTGGGAGCTGACCTTGTTAGTGAAGACAGAGGCAAAAAAAGCATTGATTACATTAGCTTTTTCCACATCCTCTGTCACTAGGTTGCCTCCCTCATTCAGTAAGGGGCCCACACTTTCCTTGGCTTTCTTCTTGTTGCCAACATACCTGAAGAAACCCTTCTTGTTACTCTTAACATCTCTTGCTAGCTGCGGCTCCAGGTGTGATTTGGCCCTCCTGACTCCAAGATCTTTTCTTGGGTGGTAACAGCTAATTTAGACCCCATCATTTTATATGTATAGTTGGAATTATGTTTTCCAATGTGCATTACTTTGCATTTATCGACATTGAATTTCATCTGCCATTTTGTTGCCCTGTCACTCAGTTTTGAGAGATTCTTTTGTAGCTCTTCGCAGTCTGCCTGGGACTAAATTTTACATGCTCAGACTGAATCTGCTCTTATTCCTGTTCCTTCTTGGGAAACACCATTTAGAAAAATACTATATAATTATTCTGTAGTGTAACCGATCAGTGGAGTCCATAAATGATAGGTGAGTGTGTATTGGGGAGAAGGATTTTTTTAAGGTACTTGAATATCTATATGCTTTTTATTACATATAGGGGCCCCAATCAGAACAGAAGCTGCATTATACGAGGTGCTGTATGACATGCAGAGACATAATCTCTATCCTGACCTGCATAAGAAATGTCAATATAACAGGATGCCTTTCAGAATATGACATGCCGCTAAAGAATATTTCCTATGATATATATGATAAATTAGTTCATCTAATAAAACTGTATAATGTACAAAGTTACAATTTTGGTGGACTATAACCAGAAATAATCTACACTAAATTTGTACTGAAATTGAATAGTGTCAGCCAGAGTGCTGGGAGTCTATATTTTGCGTTCCGTACTTTTATAGTTTTTCCTAGTTATGCAGTTCCTGTATTTTGGGGTTTGTGGATGTCTGATTTGCATAGTAACTATATGTTATTACTAAGGCTGAAAGTCTTCCATAGAAGTCACGTATTCCATGATTTTCCGGGACCTCCAGGACTTCCACGGCTGGTACAGCTGACCCCAAGCTGGGGCGGCCCTGGGGCCAGCCGCGCCGGCCGCTGCTCTGGCGGCCCCAGGCAACTGGTCCCAGGCCCTGCCCCAGAGCAGTAGGCCAGGAGCAGCAGCGGTGGGGTCCCGGGCCGCCCCCGCCTAGAGGAGCAGCAGTGGCGGCGGGGCCATGGGCCGCCCCCTGACCAGGAGGAGCAGCGGTGGGACCCTGGGCCGCCCCCCCATGCCCAGGAGCAGCAGCGACCACCGGAGCACCTCCCCTGCCTCAGCACCTAAGATTTAGTTAGGGGATTTTTAGTCAAAGTCACTGACCATAACTTTTTGGTTATTGCCCTTGACTTTTACTAAAAATACCGGTGACTAAATAGTGTAACCATAGTTATTACTCAGTAACTGTACTCTGAATATGCAAAACTTTCTACTTGGGCTACTGTAATCCCTCAGCTCTGATTTGCTTCTCTACTCAGAATTTTTAAGATTTTTTACTAGCAACAAAAATGGCTAGCTCCATAATTCCCTTCCAACTGATGCAGAAAAACTCATAAAATGTACATAGAAGAGAAGAATGTGACAAAATAAAGAGAGCAGGGCTGCCAAACTACTAGAAGGGAAAGTGGTTTTTTTAAATGTGTTCGTTGAATTCCCCCACACCGCTGGGAGGGCTGGGGGTGGCACAGCCATTCCGGAGGAGCTGCCTGGGCTGGGCACTGTCTCCTGCGCGCGGTGGCATGACATACTGCTGCTTTTGCTGCTGTGATTCCTGGTAGAGCCCTGCAACTCTGCGGATATCCACTTAATATCCGCGGACATCTGCTGATATAAATTTTGTATCCGTGCAGGGTTCTAGCTATCAGGCTTCCTTTCGAGGACCTCCTCGGAAGGCCTGGTGGAGGGGAAGTGCTGGAAGTAGGAGATAGTGCTGCAGCCAACGCTTAATTTGGAATGAAAGAGGTGCTGGGGCTCAAGCAATTAAGTGCTGGGGCTCAAGCAATTTTTTTACTTTCATAACTGATGTGCCAAGCCTACAGGTGCCAGGGCTCAGCCCTGGCAAGCCCTAGCAGAAATTAGGCACTGACTGTGGCCCATAGGCCCATAATTTGACCTCTGGTGCTGTCTAAGCTACACTGGCGACCTCTCTAACCCCCAGAGCAGCCTAAGATCAGGAAGGTTCAAAGGTGGCTTTTAAAGCCACAATAGCCGCCCTCCCCCTCACTTATACACCTCAGTTGTGAGTTCTGTGCTGTACCTCTTAGAGGCACAGCACATAATCTTATGCATAATCTCTGATTGGCATGCAAACGTTTCACTGTGTACTAAGGAAAAACATGTTGCCAAAAGACCAGAATCTTCAAGAAAGCTGTGATAGAAGCTAATTTTAAAAATCCCCTCATCACACAAAGACTTTAGCTTATTCACAGAAATATTGAATGGATGTTCCAATTTTGTCTTCAGTAATAAGCTGCAACAGTCAAGTGAAACAAAATCAGCAAAGCAGGTTTACCTCTGAGTTTAAACGAAGGCTAACTTGTAAGCAGACAGTGGTGGTTTAAAATAAACTTGTGCATACTCTGGTATATTGTCGCTTACAGCTCATGGAGTTTGCCTCTTGTATTGGAGAGCATCAATTTAAATTTAGCAGCATTGCAGAATAATTTGTTGTAAAACAATTAACAGTACCCAAAGCAAACATACATAACAAAATGACTCTGCTTTTATAATGTGACATCCAGACCGCAGTCATGTAAACTGGCTTCTGGTTATAACACAAAATAAAAGCTCCTTAACTCTGCCATGTTAGAAGAGCGGCAGGAAAGGGACGCCACAAGCATATAATGTGATGTGTTGAAAAACTAGTTTAATCTAATTTGGGACCATGAGCATTTATATGTGTAATCATAGTTGTATGGTTATTGTATGACATTACAATAGGGCAAAATTGAATTTGTGTGGATGCCTTAAATATGCATTCCTATACTTTGAAAAGTGTAAATGACTTTTAAGTGTAACCTTAACTCTGAATTTCCTGGGTTTATAAAGCTTGCTTTTGTAATGTAGTGGTTTTTTTACCCAAAATTACTGATATGTACTCTGAGCCTTACCACTGTCTTTGTTTTTTGGGGGAGGGGAATTTTAGATAGTATTTTGTCTTTACTCCTCTTTACTAAGTTTCTCTACATGTGTATAAATAATTTGCTATTTATACAGAGAGTACTTAGAAATGTCTGGAAAAAGACATCTAGATTTAGAATAGTTGTAATTTCAATGTCTAATGGTTACACAGTCCACATTGTGATGTAATTCTCCCTTAATATTGGTGAGGTCATAGTTCAGGTTTTTTTTTTATTATTCTTGAATGTCTGTTGAAGATGGAAGTGATTTCACTGTTAAGGTCCAGAGTGTGTCATAAATAGCAGTGAAGGTGATGTGCAAGTGGCTAAAAATGCTGGAAACTTTCCCTTTACCTGGCATTTCTGTTACTGGGGTACGTGGGTTGGTTATGCCCAGGTGTGCAAGTGGAATCCATTTCTTACCAGTACAGGGTGTGGGGGGGCACGTGATCCTCCATGTGACTCCTCCCCAGCCTGGGGTCCCCACGCTCTCTCCGTCCCCTCCTCATGATCCACCCCCCTTACCTGGGGAGGTGTGGTCTCTGTCCTCCTCCAGCTGCACCAGAGATTTCGAACGGCGGAGGTGAAAGGAGCACAACATGGGGCCACCGGACGGCACCACGCCCGCAGCTCCCCTGGTGCAGTTCTACTACCCCAGCCCTTCCATGCAGAGTCTCCTCCATCTGTACAGCAGCCCCGTCGGAGGAGCTGCCGGCGTGGGGCTGCTTGATGGCCCCATGTTCTGCTCCTTTCCCCGCTGCGGCTCCTGCAAGAGCCCTGCAGTTCAACTGTACTGCCTCCTGGCCCCCCCGCCCCCCAGCCCTGTCCTCCAGCAGCTCAGGGGGCAGGGCTGCTGGAGGAGCTGCCAGCGTTCTGTGGGGAAAGGAGCAGTATCCCCAGTCCCACCCCCTGCCCTGTATATTTCTAATAAAATAAATATAAAGTGAGCACTGTACACTTTGTATTCTGTGTTGTAATCGAAATCAATGTATTTGAAAATGTAGAAAACATCCAAAACTATTTAAATAAATGGTATTCTATTATTGTTTAACAGTGCGAGTAATCGCGATTAATTTTTTTTAATCACTTGACAGCCCTAGTTTTGTTTATTTTTTAGATAAGGGAAATACAATAGATCTGATAAATCTGAATTTCAGTAAAGCATTTGACATGGTACCACATGGAAATTTTAGTTATATTAGAGAAGATGGGGTGTAGTACAAGAATTGTAGGATGGAAGGACAATCAGTGTCCAGGCATCCCAAGGTGAGAACAGAAGGTTTAACCCCACAAATAAGCAGTTAAACGAATTGATTGCATAGTGTGTTATTGTACTTAAAAATATATCAGATGAAGACCATTATGAAAGCTTGCAGTGTTCTGAATTAGATGGTCATTAGAGATATGTGTACAGACCATGGTTATGATTTTATGTAATTGTGCATATATAAAACACTGTGCTCATAAATGTCAGCTCCACCTCAGAACAGGGCAGCGAGCAGTCGGGCAGGGAGGGACACCTCTCAAGCCAATTGTTTACACAAAACCAACTTCAAGTAACTATTCGTTGGCCAGGCCAAGAAAGGACAATGTAGACCATTAAAATTAATGAAAAGATATTGAAATGACTCAAAATTGAAAAGAACATCCTGGTTCCCAAGCATTAAGTCAAGAGGGAATTTCCCTGGTCTGAATAACCATGAGTCACCATGGACTGAGGCTATGTCTATTCTACAAATTAGTTCAGAATAATTTATGTCACTCAGGGGTGTGAATAATTCACACGCCTTGAGCAACGTGTGGAATATGTATGTCAAAGTGTGCTGGTATCTGTGGGGGCTGGTTTCAAGACTTCTGGGGGTGACAAAACATATGGGAAAATTCTGAGGGTCTGGCAGTTTAGAACTTGGGCAAAACATATTTGGAGAGACTTCGGACTTGAGAGCTGTTGGTGTCACGCTTTAGAGAGTAACTGGGCTTATGAGAGCTGGAGTGACACCTTATTCTTGTGGGTTGGCTACTGGTTGCAGGGATCTGAACCATAGCTGCACAGCACAAAGGCCCCCAGTGTTACAGGGCAGGTGGTGACAGAAATCCTTACTGATCTGGGTGAACCCCAAAACATCATAGGTGGGTAAGGAACTGGCTAAAGGGGAGATAGCAATGGGTTGTGCTGAAAGGTGAACTGTCGGACTGGATGGAGGTTACTAGTGGAGTTATTCAAGGGTCAGTCTTGGGACCAATCTTTTTCAATCATCTGATTAATGAACTTGGCACAAAAAGTAGGAATATACTAATGAAATTTGCTGATGATGCAAAGTTGGGAGGCATCGTCCATACAGAAGAGGATCTGAATATCATACAGGAAGAACTGCATGACCTTGAAGACTGGACAGAAGTGGAATTAAGTGTAATAATACAGAGTGCAAGGTCATGCAGTTGGGGTCTGATAATAAGCATTTCTGCTATAAACGGGGCTCAGAGGAGAAGAGGTACCTGAATGTGCTGGTGTCTATGACTGTGAGCCATCAGTGTGATGTGGCTATGAAAAAAGGCAAATGTGATCGATTCTAGGACGCATCAGGTGAGGCATTTCCAGTAGAGATAGAGAAGTATTAATGCCATTCTACAAGGCACTGCTGGGACCTCCTTTGGAATACTGCCTACAGTTCTGGTCACCCATGTTCAAGAAAGATGAATTCAAACTGGAGCAGGTTCAGAGAGGAGCTACTAGGATGAATAAGGGAATGGAATGTCTGTCTTATGAGAGGAGACTGAAAGAGCTTAGTGTGTTTAGCCACTCAAAATCTAGGCTCAGAGGGGCTGTAATTGTTTTCTTTAAATACATCGGGGATAAACACCAAGAGGGTGAAGAGCTATTTAAACTAACGGACCATGTTGGCATAAGAACAAATTGGTATAAATTGGCCATGAACAAATTCAGGATGGAAATTAGAAGAAGGTTTCCTCCCATCAGAGGGGTGAGATTTTTGGAACACCCTCCCATTCGGAGCCATTAGAGGGCAAACAATTAGTTTTAAGAGAAGTGGACAAGTTTGAGTGGGATTGTATGATGGGGTTGCCTGTGATGGTGGGGCACAGGGCTCTGGAGCCCTGGGGGTCTCTTCTGGTTCATATCTGATTATTTTAAATCTCGTGCTTCAAGGCTTCAGCTGGTCACCTGCAGGGGTCAGGAAGGAGGGGTTGTTTGCTTCTTATGAAACATCAGAGATGGCCATAGCTGGAGATGGGACACTGGATGAGGTGGGCCTGTTCTCTTAGGTGGAACAGAGCATTCTCTCTCAGGTGCTTGGCTGGTTGGTACTTGCTCATGTGCTTGGGGTCTAACTTGGGGTGGGCAAACTTTTTGGCCCAATGGTCACATCTTGGTGGGGAAATTGCATGCAGGGCCATGAATATAGGGCTAGGGCAGGGGGTCGGGGTGTGGGAGGGGGTGCGGTGTGCAGGAAGGGGCTCAGGGCAAGGGGTTGGGGTGGAAGAGGGGTGTGAGATACGGTGGGGGGCTCAGGGCACGGGGTTGGGGGTGCGGGATGCAGGAGGGGTTTGGGGTGCAGACTCCAGCCCAGCACTGCTTACCTTGAGCGGCTCTGGGGTGGCAGCAGTGCGCAGCGGGGCTCAGGCAGGCTCCCTGCCTTCCTGGCCCCTGTGCTGCTCCTGGAAGCGGCCGGCACCGTGTCCCTGGGGGCGGGGACAGAGGGCTCCATGCACTGCCCTCGCCTGCAGGTACCTTTCCTGAAGCTCCCATTGGCTGCGGTTCCCCGTTCCTGGCCAATGGGAGCTGTGGGGAGCAGTGCCTGCAGGCGAGGGCAGCGTGCAGAGCCCTTTGTCCCCGCACCCCACGGGTCGCAGGGACATGGTGCCAGCCACTTCTGGGAGCTGTGTGGGGGCCACAAGGGTGGCAATCCCGCAGGCCAGATCCAAAGCCCTGACGGGCTGGATCCGGCCTGTGGGCCATAGTTTGCCCACCCCTGGTCTAACTGATTGCTATATATGGGGTCAGGAAGGAATTTTCTCCCAGTTCAGATTGGCAGTGATGGTTTTTGCCTGCCTTTGCAGCACAAGGTGCAGATCACTTTGCCAGGATCAGTTAGGTATACCTCAAATAATCAATTCCCTGCCATTGTGTGGGCCTTGGGCATTGGTGTACCTTGGTCCCTCCTGTTCTCTGCCTGTGGCACATAATAGTTTAGTCTCCTGAGGGCTGATCTAATTCTGGTTGTTGGGCAACTGCTGGGTGGTGTTGGTGGCCTGTGATATACAGAAAGTCAGGTCAGATGATCTGGTGGTCCCTTCTGGTCTTAAACTCTGACGCTGTTTATAGAAGCACTATAATGGTTGCAGCTTGAAAACCCTTGTGCTCTCTGAAAGCCACTCTGTCTCTGAAAGCTATCTGTATCGCTCACTCGTACGAATTAACTCTTCCATGTTTGTATGATCTACTTAAATGTTTGAAATTAATGCACTTCAAGACTGAATGGTTGAGGCACTGGAATAACAATGAAACAATCTTTCTTCCTTAAAGACCAAGACCTTGATACTACTAAGTACCGGTACTAAGTATCCTCAACTTCTGTTGGTTTCAGTGGGAGATTGAGGTGGACAGCACTTCCTAGGATAAAGCCCAAAAGCGGCTCTTATCTACTTTGATGCAAATTCTTAACCTCCATTATATTTTTGCTTCAAGGAGAAAATACACACTCAAATGCACCATTTCGGCTAGTCTAAGACATGAAAGTGTTGAACCTCATATTAAGCCTGAATTGATTGCATAGAAATTATTCACTGCGTGGCTGTTTTCCTTGGTCTTGAACTAATAATTAATTTGCAGGTTTTTCTGATTATTCAACTTATAGCTCAATCACTGTTTTTCTTAAACAGGCATCTTGGATCACAGCTTTGTGAGTTAGAAAAACTCATAGATAAAATGATGATTGCAGAGTTTTCCACTTATGCTCGTAGTGATTTAAATAGACCATTTGAAGAGGACTGTCAGATTCTAGAAGAGGTACGTTTCTTATAGAAAGTAGAAGCCATCTGACTAATATGACATTTTTCATCTTCAAAGTACTTTATAAGTACTAACATTCATCCTCTCATTGCCACTATAGCAACATTATCATTTTATACCATTTTTCTTTTCGTTCAAATTTCTCCTTATCCTTTTTTTGTTTTGAATAATAACATTTTCCTGTTTCTTGTACCTAAATCCACAGAATTTTATTCCAATCACTTTTTTTCTTTAAAAATAAATCAATTTATTGATCTTTTTTAAAATGTTGCCAGTTATTAGTTCTGACGCATGATACAACTGAATGTGTAACTCTTGAAATAGTACAGAAAAGCATGTGTTCTCATACCTTGTAGTTAGAGAAAATACAGTAAGCAAATAGATGATTATGTATATTATTCTCATTCTGTCTTCCTTATGATTTTATCTTGCATATGGATAATTGTTCCAAGCATATTGCTTGCTGCAAGTTTAGTCCCACAGAGCTGTTAAATATTTTTTCGCTGTGTATTCTTAATTTACTTTAAGACCTTTGAGGTTAAGCTATCATGATCAGTATCCTTCTGGCCACTGTTAACTGACTACAGCCAGGTCTTCACTGAAAAGTTAGGTTGGAAGGAATTTTCCCCTGGGTCAGATTAGCAGAGACCCTGATTTTTTGTTGTTGTTTTTTGCTGTTCTTTGCAGCATGGGTCAGGGGTCACTTGCAGGTTTAAACTAGTGTAAATGATGGTTCTCTGTAATTTGAAGTCTTTAAACCAAGATTGGAGGACTTCAGTAACTCAGCCAGAGGTTAGGGTCTATTACAGGAGTGGGTGGGTGAGGTTCTGTGACCTGCAATGTGCAGGAGGTCAGACTAGATGATCATGATGGTACCTTCTGACTTTAAAGTCTATGAGTCTGTGAGACCCAGCAGTGTTGCTCAGAGATGTGAAAAATCCACACCCTTGAGCGACATAGTTAAGCCGACCTAAATCCAGGTGTAGACAGTGCTAGGTCGACAGAAGAATTCTTCAGTTGATTTAGCTATTGCCTCTCTGAGAGGTGGATTAACTACAGGGATGGGAGACAACTCTTGCTGTCGTGAGTGTCTACGCTGAAGTGCTACAGTGGCACGACTGCAGTGGTTGAAGTGTAGACATAGCCTAAAAGTAATCCCACTCAGTCTCATGCGTGGAAAGGTGTGGTTTAAACATAGGATGTTTGGACTTGAGCACTAGCAGTAGGCCATCAGGCCATTCCACACACACTGCATTTTGATACATGAATAAGTTTTTACTATTGTATGTTTTAAGTATCTTTTTCTTCTCCCTGCCCCTTTGGTGTTTTTAATAGGAAAGACTTGTGTCACTAGTATTTGGACTTTTAAAACAAAGAAAGCTAAATTTTTTTGAAATATATGGTGATGAAATGATTATTACAGCAAAGAGCATAATTAAACAGGTAAGCAAATCACTTCTAGCTTATGTCAAAGACTTGCCCATCTTTTAGAAATATTTTTGTTTCAGTTGTTATAAGAATGTATTTAATATAATTTCATAACATCACATTTTCTCTTATTGTGAAAAGTTGTACTTTAAAAAGATAATAATTAATCCTGTTGTATTAGTGACCTCATATCTGTAGATCTGATCTCCCAATGGCCTTCCCCAGCCATTGTGTGGCATCAGTGTAGAGGAAGAACACATCTTTCTCTGTGCCTTGGTACACAGATACTTACCTTCACCTTTCTCTGCCTGCTGTGAGTTAGTTTGTTTTTTTCTTTTTCCATTAGCCTGTAACTTCCCCAGATAAGATGGCTACACAATTCCATTTAGTTTCAACAAGGCCAGTATCTATTGGCAATTTTACAGAAATAGGAAGAGAACCATAAAATAAAGCTTATTAACACACACACACTTCCCCGGTCACTTGAAAATCTTAGGAACAATCCTGCATTTGTAGGGAGGAGGGCTAGATGATGTCCATCTGTCGGAATTCCGTGATGTTTAATACGTAAATATTCCTTGCCTGGATTGTCGTGGTCTCTTGTCTGTTACGGGACAGACAGTAAAGTCAGGGTACTGTGCTATCCCTTCAGTTAAGGCGCTGGGCTTCTCACCAGCCCAGGAGAAGAAACCAATGTAATAAGCGAGACTGTTTCAGCCTTTGCCTCAGGGCACAAAAAATTCATGTGGAACACCAAAACGAAGCAATTCCCCTGCCCAGCGTGGACTGCAGTCCCCAGATGCCTTTCCCTTGCCTTTCTCAGTTGTCATGTCACCCTTGGTAACAAACAAAATATAATCAGTTTCAGATATAAATTTCTGCCAGATAGTGTGCCATCTTGTTACACACCTGGGGAGTAAAAAAAACAAAACGAGGAGTACTTGTGGCACCTTAGAGACTAACAAATTTATTTGGGCATAATCTTTCGTGGGCTAAAACCCACTTTGTCAGATGCATGCAGTGGAAAATACAGTAGGAAGATATATATATACACAGAGAACATGAAAAAATGGGTGTTGCCATACCCATGCATGGGGAGTAGGTAATCTGGAAATATCCTTTAAACCATTATTTTCCAACTCCCAGTTTCCTTCTCTGTGGTATTTGGATCATGTTTACATGTTGCATATTTCTTGTAGACCCTTGCAGATAATGGTTACTCCTGGGGGAATTCTGTGTCAAAAAATTAAAAATTCTGCGCACAATATTTTAAAAATATGCAAAATTCTGCATATTTTTGTCAAAATAACGTAATATAATACAGCTGGTTTCAATTTTGTTTGTAATTTATTTAAACTACAATACAATGGATGGAGAATGGGAGTGGAGAGCACTGGAGGAAATCACCAAACCCCCTCTTTCTAATAGTAATGTAGCTAGTATTGACCATTTACTTCTAGTTATTAGTCAACAGATATATGCATCTATATGGTTAGTGTTACATTATAGGCAACTGAAGAGCAAGTGAGGGCTGGGGGCTCAAATTCACAGTTTATACTGGCTACTGACCATCTCTAAAAAGGTCAGTAGCACACAGTTCCTGGAGCACATTTTGATAGGAAATTTTTTCAGTCCAAAAATTTAGACCAGTTCTAATCACTAAAGTACCATAAGCATTTATAAGGCCAGACTGTCCTTTACACCACTCTGGCAATGTAAAAGGAGTGTAAAATGTAAATGTAAAATTTTTTAGACCTGTTGTATACTCCTGGGGGAATTCAATAAGAACATTGGGAACAATTCACTCTGTAGGCCGTCTGTTACATTCTCCTCTGCCTGAGGGAACAGAATGTGCCCCATGCCTACCTCTTCAGAAACACCCCAAAGCCCCGCCCTTCCATGCCGAGCATGCCACAACAGCAAGTGAGAGGGACAGTGTCTCTCTCTCATATGCACAACTACCCAGCCGCCACCACCCCAGTGGTGGTTTACATCTCTACCGGCTGCTCTGGGTACCCATTCTGACTTGCCTGCACTGCTGGGGAGTGGGTGAAAGACCATTCTTGCGGTTTCCCTTTTCTTCCCCGTCAGAAGTAATTTTTCTGCAGGGAAGCAAAGAAATATGCGGGGGCCATGAATTCTGTGCACACAAAATTCCCCCAGAAGTAAACTGTTTTTCTGCAAAGAAGGAATACTGTTCTCCACCCAAGTCTTGCGTGTGTCCATCCACACTCCTTTGTAGGGCTGCCCGCTTGCACCCGCACTTGTAGTACTTTGTGACCATGCAAACAGAGGAACAGAGGTGTAGTTCCTTAGCATTCAGCATAGCTCATGAAGAAATGTATCTTTAAGAAGCGTCTGTGTAGAACACCAGTTATTAATGTCTCCAATATTTAAACAACAGGACACCATCTGGCATCACTGTGGTTTATAGAAATCTACTTACAGACCAGACGAGTTCATATGCTGTTGAATCATTTTGTGCATCTAAGCGATTCTTGATCACATTGGAGAAAGTCTCTAATTTAGTCTAAGTGGAGTTGCTTTGTTTCTAGGTTTAACAAACCCGTAATAACAAAGATGCCTCAATAAACTCTCTCTAAAACAATGGAAAAGTTTGGAATAAAAATTGGTTTGGGAGAGCTAGAAATTTGACTGAATGGCCATTTTCTTTCCATCCGCTCTTCAGCTGGAGGATATTTTGTGGTGATAATGGGCCTCAAGGATGAGGATATACTGTAATAGGAAATAAGGATGTGGGGAAATTTTCTGGGCTGAGATCAATACAGACAGTCCCTTGGGGAATCTGTTTGGTACCCATAGCCCACTTCTTACAGTAATGCCATCATAGTACTGTTGTTCACATTGTTAGTTTTTGTGAATCCTCTGTTTAAATAAATATAAAATCTTCATCCCAGACAAAATATTCAAATGATTGGGCATTTTGGGGGCCTCAATTTTTGGGCACTTTTAAAGGAGATTTTCAGAAAGTGCTCAGAGAAAATCAGGCCTCTTTCAGGTGTGTCAAGTTGGGCATCCAAAATCACTAGTCCCTTTCAAAAATCGTGGGTCCCATGTTTTGCAATTAAAAGAAAAAAGCTGTAAGAATGTTAAATGACCCAAATGCCTGTCTTTCTTTTCTTTTTTCTTGTTTAACTTGAGGTTCTTTTAAATTATGGAACTCAGAAGGGTTGGAAAGACGCTAAGACACTTTTTTTCTTAAACTTCACAGTGTGTGGTTAGCACGGTATCGCAGATAGAAGAAATAGATACAGAAGTTGTCATTAAGTAAGTATATGCTATGGGTCTGTTGTGGCAGGTTGGGTGGGGAATGTGTGCTTTAGCACAGATGATCAACTGTTTTTTAATTTGTTTTTAAAGTGGTGAATAATTAAGTATCATCTTGTTCTTCTGTTTCTTCCCAACGGTCCTCTTCAGGAGCCCTGAGTATTTCCCTTCTTCTTGCAGATCTTAACAATTATACTTCTGTATTTTTAACCTTACTTTTGAAATTTGTTTTTAAAAACATGTTAATTCCATTGCATATTATATACAGGGTTAGGAAAAGCACAGGCTAAAATATTTAGGCATTTGTTTCCTGACTATGTAAGGGGAAAGGCAGGCATTCCCTCTGATAATATTCTAGTGCTGTAATAAAATGTGTCTGTAGGTCAGTACCTCCTGCATGAAAGAGATTAGAGGCACATCTTACTACTCCAATGGAAGGACACTGAACAACGTAAGCTCTCTTGGCTCTGAGCCGCATGTATGTGCCTAAGACAGCCTACCCCAGAAGAGCACGATTAGATTCACAGCCTACCCCAGAAGAGCACAATTAGACCCACAGATAAGGCCAAACCAGAAGCCATTATTGCTGTCAATTTGAGAATTGGGGCCAATTTATTTTTTAAAATCAGATCTTGAAAGCAAGTAACCACCCCTTTGCTGCTAGCGTTCAGACACACAGAGGATTCAGTAAAGGTTGAAAAGCTGCATTTCATAGAAATAGTGACTAATTCTGTTCGGAGACAAATTGTATATTATGAGATTTTACTTTGGTTTTGGCAATGCATTTTCCTGCCTCTTGCCAGAAATCTGTCTTACCTCCTTGCGGTGCAGCAAAAAAGGAGCATAACCCCAGTATTTTTGCTTTGCCAGCAATAATGTGTCTTCATAGTCAATCTTGGTTATTTTTGCTTTGTGCTTGATGACGATGGTCATTAACGTGCATCCTGACTGTAATGGAGGCTAAGCAGCACCTTCTGGTCTTACGGAACAAGGACATTGTTGCTTTAAAAAGCTGTGAATGTTAACTGAGGCATTCACTTTTCTGGCGTGATATGTTTTTAGCCCTCCCATTTATTTCTTAATCAAGACTATGCTGCTTATAGTATTGTCTGTTTTCTTGACTAGACAGCTATTACCATGCGGTCTGCTTTTTTGTAAATTTACAATGGTTTTGACTGTCCGCTTTCTCTTTAAATGCCAGTAGTCAGCCTTGTCAGTAGATCACTTCAAAGGTAAATAATTGTCGTCTCCAAAATGCTGTTCTTTTTGTAGGCTTGCAGATCAAATGAGGATGATGAATTTTCCTCAGTGGTTTGATCTACTGAAGAATATTTTTTCTAAATTTACTATCTTTCTCAAAAGAATTAAGGTAAGTATGTTCATTTCTCAAGGGCTTCACATCCTCCTTTCAGACACTGATGCAGAATTGAGCTAGAGTTATTTTCTAGTTGAAATGTAAGATGTTGATCTTGACTACAGAGTCCTAAACTTTAATTTCAAGAGAGGTTGGATCTATATGGTTAACAGAGAGTGGGTTGGAAAGTAGATAAAACTTCTTGTTTCATGATTTATGTATGTCAGGCTCTAATTATTAAGATTAGGATGAGATCTTCCTGGGGGACAGATTAATCCACATGTGGGGTTTCTTGCATCTTTCTCAGAAGCATCTGGTGCTGGCTGCTGTTGGAGATCGGCTCCTGTGATTTGAACTAATGATTACACAACATTAAAAAAATAAATAAAAACAATATTTAAATGTTCTTGTTTCTTATCAAAAGAAAACGTCTGTTTGTCAAAGTAAAATGGTGTTAAGTTTTTTGTTAATAAACTTTATATTTGGTTCTAGGCAACCTTAAATATTATTCGTAGCATGGTTCTCTTGGTTCTAGACAAGAACCAAAGGACCAGGGAACTGGAGGAAACTTCAGTACAGAAGAACCCTGCAAAAGACAATACTGTCGATACTGAAGTAGCTTATCTGACTCACGAAGGCATGTTTATAAGTGATGCATTCAGTGAGGAAGACCTCCCATCTGTAGCAGTTGACACTACCTCTCAAAGAAATACTTCTCCAAACAGTGAGCCCTGCAGCAGTGATTCAGTATCTGAGCCAGAATGCACTACTGACTCTTCATCCAGCAAAGAACAGATGCCGTCTTCTGTTATACCAGGGGGAGTAGAGATTATGTAAGTAAACATCACTGCTAGAGTATTTATCCAGTGTTGACTCCTGTCCTACCAATGTTAATGTTATAATGTACCATTCAGACATTGGCAGTTTTTGGTGACATGACGTTACAACGTAAAATTCACTCTGGTTCAGTTTGCTTATCTAGTTATTGGATGAACTGGCTTCCAGAGGCTCTTAGGCAGGATGCCATGGGAGGACGGCAGGAACCACAGACTGCACTTCCTTTGGCTCCTCCCAGGGCCACCTGTTGCCCAACGTGTGCAGCTGCATGGGGACCTTGCACGCCAACCCTTGTGCAGCAGAAACCCACTGCTTTTCCTGCCTGGGGAGTCTCTGCACCTGTGGAGGAATGGGGTGCATAACCTCCTCTGGCCTTGTCTGCATTAGAGACACTAGTTGATCATAGTATCTCTCAACTGTTTGGAAGTTCCCAGGTGTCCATACACATTTGCTACAGTTGATTGTTTGCTGGCTGTCTGTTGATTAAAGTTGCCTCGATAAGTTATAGGGGTAAGTCTGAATCAGTGCAGTTCATTGAATGGCTGAGTGGATGCACTTCCACTACTGTGATAACACAATCCATGCAAATAGTCCTCCCACTGCTGTCCCACAGTTCGCCAGCCACTGCAGAAATAGCCTTTCTGGTCACCTTCTGTGTTCCATTGTTCGAGGCTCTACTCGGTTGGAAGCTACCTACTTTATAGCTCTGCACAGTGTGCAGAACTCAGCTGCAAGCCATTTTCATAGCAAGCAGCTCTAGATGCAGATCTTTATCAAGCAGTCCATTTTAAATGCCACAGCATGCAGCTGCCTGATAGCTAGAAGACATCCACAACTTCATCTCTCAGTAGGATGAGGAGCTTGTTCAGTTCCAGCTGCAGAAATACAGCAGGAACTCCAAGATCTATACATGTGTGTTTGAGCAGCCATCCATGCTTGGTGTAGAGCACTCCGAAGCATAGGGATGGCCAGAGGGAAAGGATTTGAGACAACTATCCTAAAAAACCCACAAAACAAACAAGGACTAAGGTCCAGTGATGACTCCCTGATGTATCAGGGAGCAAGCAACAGGACAGGGTCTTCAGCAAGGACCTCGCCACCCAACTTAACCTCGTGGTGGACATGACTGGAGCTCCCGGAAGAGAGAGGCACCATGATGAGGACAACAGCCAGGAGAATTAAATCCAGATACAAGCAGGAGGGGAAGGAACTGGACACCAGTCTAGAGCTGTTTGCTCAAATGGTCAATGGATATGGTGGCCTTGCTGGAGGTGGAGGACTTCAGTGGCAAAGAACCTTCTACAGCTGATTGAACAGCTTTTTATTATAAAATGTGCTATTGTATCCCTATATGCTTGTTTGGCAACTCTCTTTTGGGTTCACACAGCCTCCTTTTAGCATTTGTAATAGGGCACATATAACTACGTGAGAGTGTCCACCCTCTTGCTGCTCCCACCTCACCTCCTTCACGGCACCCTCCCATTTCAGTCTCCCTGTCCTGCAGGTTCTCTCTCTCCGCACACACTGTCAACACCTACAACCCTTGTAGCAGCCACACCAGACCAGCAAATTACAGACTTGATTTGCTAAGCACTGGCAGAGCTGTGCCATGCAGTGGGCTCAAAACGGTGGCCAGGCCAAAAACAGTTTTCAGAAAGGCACAAACCTAAGTAGCAAGGAGCAGAAGGCAAGAGAGGACACTGATGGAGTCATGGAACCGGTGGCCCCTCAGAAAGCTTACAAGCTGAAGGAGAAAAAGCTGCAGAACATTTATTGCAGGCATTGCGTGTCACTTTGGAAAAAGCAGAGTGTGTATCTGTCACAAAGCGATGTGTAAATAATGACATGGGCTGGGTAACTTTTAACCAACAGCAGTAAAAAATAAAATAATAAGCTCTGTGCAGTGGTCTGCCTGAAATACCTAATTTGAGTGGATTTTAAAAAAAGTATAGAACAGAACCATGCATTCGCTAGTTATGGAGACTGATACGACATTGACAGCGGGTTAGAAAGCTCCAACTGTCCAAAGTTATATAGTAAAGATAACTTGCGATATCAGACCACTTTGCTGCTGCAGTGTTCTTTCCTCCCTCAGCAAGTGATTGGAAACTGCATGTAAAGCATAATATTTGTGAAATCATTTGCAAACAAACATTTCTGTCATTTTCAGGATCAGCGAAGATATGAAACTGACTGATCTGGAGCTGGAAAAACTGGCAAATAACATTCAAGAGCTACTTTACAGTGCCTCTGACATCTGCCATGATCGTTCTGTCAAGTTCCTCATGGCAAGAGCAAAGGTAAGGAGCTTGGCTCATCCGGCTGTTGCTAGAATCAGCATCCATAATAAAAAAACTTCGAAAATCTATTTGCTATTTTTTTTTAATATTGAGCAGTATTTTTTTTTTTTTGGTAGACTTTAGACTTTTGAAGTTGCATGCTTATTGAAATCAAGAAACTGCTCATGCCATCAAAGGAACTTCACGTTACCTAATGCCCAGGAGATCACTGGTATTAACATAACACACCATTTGTAATGTACTGCCTAAATAATGCGTACTTCTACTTTCCGCTGAAATGAGCTGCCCTGAAATTGGCTTTGTTAACAGTAGGGTTGTTTCCCTATAATTTCCCACCTGTGCAGCTCTCACCTATCATAGCAATGATGGGAGCATTAACATAGACAAGCTGCTAGCACCTGGCAGTATTTTAACCTGTCTAGACCTACTTCGAGCAGAGTAAAGTGACACAGTGTTTTAAAATGCCAGCAGCCCCTACATTTAGGACTTCCCTGTCTCCAGAGACATTGAACCAGTGTTAGCAATGGTGGGAAATTTTAGGGAAAAAGTCTTTGTCTAGGCAGAGCCATAGATACCAATGTTAACATTTTAAATAGTTCTCGTGAGGCATGAGTATTCACATTTCAGACTAACAAGGGTGAGACACAGCTGCTTTAGAGCTGTTTTTTGTGTCTTTCTCTGCAGACCAGGTAAGACAGCTGTGCCTTGGGTCACATTTGGGAGATTAGCTTCAAACCAGAAAGGTCAAAAACTTAAATTCTGTAGAAATGGATGCCGCTGTCACAGAAGTGATGAAACAGCATTCTGGCCCAGCTGGTTCACTTCAAGACCTAGCCTAGGGATTGTCCTTTCCAATAAATCATGATCCAGGGGGGCAGCTAGGCCAAATAACCAACAGTGAGCTTAGTCAAGGAAAAGTCATGTTTGTCATGTCAGATAGTCAAGGTTACACCTGGGTCTCATTAATTTTTATGGTTTAAACACAGTAAAACTCCCTAATGTAGATGTGGCTTTAGTGAGCCTGTGCTATATGGCTTAAGTCCACTACCAGGGTTTGAAGCTTCACCATTTACAACATCTGGAAGGGTGCACCTGTGTGGAGGCCCAGCATGCCAAGTTGTGCCATTCAGGACACAGGCGGGCAGCACCTGGATGACACTAGCCAGTGGTACAGGTCACGATGCAAGTTGTGGTGACACACTGGTGTGGCACAGACTTGATGGAGATGTCTTCCCTGCGGTTTAGATTCGGTTCATTTTTAGATTATTAATAACAGCTGTCCCACTGCCCTGTCTCTGTCTTTAGCTATGCCTGTGACTTTTGGGGTGTTCCATCTCCTAATACCAGTTTCCCTTGCATTTAGGATGGGTTCCTGGAGAAGCTGAATTCCAACGAGTTTGTTGCCCTGTCTCGATTAATGGAAGGATTTATCTTAGACACTGAACAGATCTGTGGCAGAAAAAGTATGTCATTGCGAGGAGCACTTCAGAGTCAAGCCAATAGATTTGTGAATAGATTTCATGAGGAGAGAAAAACAAAACTCAGGTACACACCCTGCTTCCGTGTTTTTAAAGGAATAATTTTAACAATCGTGCCTGAGACAAATGGAGATCTTTTACTTCCTGGCACACAGTAGCCCAAATTTTATTTATAAGTGAAAAATTGTTTTTGAAATCTATTATAATGGTTTGTTGTAGACTGCTCTGTTCCCTCTGTATATCTGCTCTTTATGCATAGTTTGATCCCATTGAGCTGGACTGCCCAAACATGGTCCAATTGAGGACTGTATTAGCTACCAGAAGGACTGAAGACGACCTGCAACAACTTCTTTGTGTTACAGCTTGGCCCACTTGTCATGCACAATCATCAGGGTCTGGTAACACCTGGAAATGAGCCCTTTAAAAAGTCATCCCTTCTTTAGAGCTCTGAGGAGAGCCATCTGTTACTGATGTCCACGGCAGCTGCTTCCGGGTGTTACCAGTCTCTGATGATGGTGTAGGGCAACCCTTCTCAAGGATGTGTGTTAAAGGGGTCAACCCTTAGACATTACCAATCCCCAGTAATAGAGAAGGTAACTGACTGCTATCAGGCTATACCTAATTTGCATTAAATGGAAAAGATGGTAGTTACTTTCATCTTCCGTTTGTAGGTGTGGCCTATGTAGACAAGAAGTCCCAGCCAGTCATATTGTGGTTTGGTCGTTGGGGTCAAACTGATCTCCTGACTGCTCCATTTTTCTTCATCACCCACTCATTTCTTCCATGCTTTCTTTGGTATGTGTTTAGGTTTTCTCTGACATGAACTCATGGAACCGTTTTCAAGTTAATGTACAGCAAGCACCTTTCCTGTCGTTCATTCAAAACCACATCATTTCTGCAAAGCATTGCAGCTGCAGTGATCCCACAGCACTCTGTATTGCCCATCAGATACTTCTTCAGTTTCTTGTGTTTTGCGTGCTGTTTCATTTACTCGGTCTATGTATTCTTCAGGCAAGAACAGGGGTGTCTGACTTACTGTTGTAAAGCACCGTGCACCCCTATCTAAATGTTGATTGCTAATAACATTTCAGGCCATTGAGTCTTTTCCGACTTCGAATCCTTTTTCACCCAATGCAGCTTTGACTCCATTGCAGTAGAGGCAAGAGAGTCTTCAGGGCGACGCATTTTATTTACTTAACCTCCTTTCTTTTATGTTTATAAATAGTTTGCTGCTAGATAACGAGCGCTGGAAGCAAGCTGATGTTCCTGCTGAGTTTCAGGATCTTGTTGATTCTGTATCAGATGGCAAAATTATTCTACCTGAAAAAAAAGCCGGTGGTGTGTATTTTGTGTTCTAATATTCTCTCCATTTTTTTTTGTAGTGTAAGTGCTACAATTAAATGTTGCAAAAATTCTGCTCTAACTCCTTTAGTCACAAGTTCCTTGTGTTCTGGGGGGGAAACAAATACTTCTTTAAGGCTGAAATGTTCTAGGCTTCATCTCAGCCTAAAAGATTTTTTGGGAAAGTTTAAGCCATTCAGCCATTTGTGAATTGAGAGCCTAGGAAGAAACCCTAACTTTAACACAGGGATTCCCATCTTAAGGGTTGCAGCCCCTTACAGGACGCCAGAACCCCCCCCCCACCCCCCCCAGGATATATCGCTGACATGTCAGAGGAAACTGCTAAGCGTGTATGCTCTCAGCATATCCCCTCTGTCAAATAGTTCGCACTCCTCCAGCCAGCAATGTGCAGGGTAAGGCACTGGGTAGCCACTGGCATAAGTGGAGACCTGGGTTCAGTTTTCTACTCCACCCCAGACTTGTTGTGTGACCTTGGGCGAGTCACCTTATCTCTTAGTGCCTCTGGTTTCCCATCTGTAAAATAATAGTCCTTCCCTATTTCTCAGGGGTCTTGTGAGGAAAAATACAGTAAAGATGGTGAGGCGGGGCCCATATAAATATCTAAGACAGAAAACAAGCACATGAGATGAAGAAAAATGGCCAAAGACAAAAAAGGACAAGAGAGAGGCACGATTACGTAACCTCACTGGGGTAAGGCATGACATAGGGGACATAATGGATGCAAAGGACATCCTCGGACCCAATGAGTGCAAGGGCTGGCTCACCAAGGTTGGAAAACCACTGCTTTTGAAAGAAGTATTTTTAGCTTCCCTCAATAAAACAGGATCGTGGCGATGTCAAATTTATCATAGGAGCAGTGTCAGTGAGGACTTGTATTGTTGGGCTTGAAGAAATAGGTTTGGAGCTAAAATAGTGGTGGCCACTGAAAATCTGTTAGAGATTTTCTACTGTGCCCCCTCAACTTTTTTCTGACGTTGTTTTAACCTTTCGTACTCAGATAATCCCATCATGCTGCTCTTTGCCTCTCAATCACTGCAGTGTATAAATATAGAATAAATAATTACAGTAATTATGGTAGGTAGCCAAGTGGACTTTGCATAAAAGAAAGGATTGGTGCTCTGGAGAGTGATTACTTTTCCGACCTCAGCAAGGGAATAGTTTGTTTTTCGAGATTACAGTTTTCTGCGCTTGTTTTTGGTTCAACTCACCTCACTTTTCTGATTAAAAATCTCTAGCTGCTGAAGAAAGAAAGCCAGCTGACTTCCTTACTGTTGAAGGACAAAAGTATGCTGTGGTCGGGTAAGAGGCACTTTTTTCCCCTGAATGATGAGTGAGTTGGTTGCGCTTTGAGCAGAAATGTATTGAAGACTAACAGCTTTAGCAATCTTGCCTGAATCAAGACAAGCCTCCTCCTTGCTAAATACGTTTCTTTTCAGTTCTGGAGCAGTTATATAATATTAGATGTTATGTATCTTTTAAAGATGCTACATCTGCTTAAAACATCAAGCTGAAATTTAATTATTATTTTTTACTTGTAATTCTTACACCAAGGTGTGCACGCACCAGTATTTTTGGTCCCTGCATAAGTTTCTACTCTTGTTGCCCCAGTGGTGTTTCAAAATAATATCAGCTATCTCTATTCCCATATGTGGACAAGTATATATGGGTCAATGGTGAATAATAATTACTCTAAGCTCAGTAAAATTCCCTTTAAAAGCAAAAAAGGAGGTAAAGCAAGTAAATCAATACATCTTTGGTGTTTTGTTCTTGGGTACATCTGACTTCCTGATATTTCTGGATTGATGGGGGAGAGGTAGGTATGCTGGAGGGTAGGGATAGCTTCCAGAGTGACCTAGCCAAATTGGAGGCCAAAAGAAACCTGATGAGGTTCAACAAGGACAAGTGCAGAGTCCTGCACTTAGGAAGGAAGAATCCCATGCACCGCTACAGGCTGGGGACCAACTGGCTAAGAGGCAGTTCTGCAGGAAAGGACCTGGGGATTACAGTGGATGAGAAGCTGGATATGGGTCAGCACTGTGCCCTTGTCGCCAAGAAGGCTATTGGCATATTGGGCTGCATTAGTAGGAGCATAGCCAGCAGTTCGAGGGAAGTGATTATTCCCCTCTATTCGGCACTGGTGAGGCCACATCTGGAGTATTCCGTCCAGTTTTGGGGCCCTCACTACAGAAAGGATGTGGACAAATCGGAGAGAGTCCAGCGGAGGGCAATGAAAATGATCAGGGGGCTGGGGCACATGACTTACGAGGAGAGGCTGAGGGAAGTCGGCTTGTTTAGTCTGCAGAAAAGAAGAGTGAGGGGGGATTTGATAGCAGTCTTCAAGTACCTGAAGGGGGGTTCCAAAGAGGATGGAGCTTGGCTGTTCTCAGCGGTGGCAGATGACAGAACAAGGAGCAATGGTTTCAAGTTGCAATGGGGAAGGTCTAGGTTGGATATTAGGAAACACTATTTCACTAGGAGGGTGGTGAAGCACTGGAATGGGTTTTCCTATCCTTAGAGGTTTTTAAGACCCAGCTTGACAAAGCCCTGGTTGGGATGATTTAGTTGGTGTTGGTCCTGCTTTGAGCAAGGGGTTGGATTAGATGACCTCTTCCAACCCTAATGTTCTATGATGTCACCGTTTTTAAGAAACTAAATTTAAAACTAAAACAAAAAAATTGTTAAAAATGTTTCCGGGTTATTATAAAATGTTTTTCTCCCACAAAGTCATTGTGTAAAGATATTTTGTACTTTCAAATCCTGAGAAATAAATAAGAGCTATGTGTAGCTTGAAAGCTTATACTTTCCACAAACAGAAGTTGGTCCAGTGAAAGATATGGCCTCGCCTATCTCATTCCTCAGAATACCCTAAACTCAAATGAAAATTTTGTAACCAGCTGTCATCTTTTGTGGGCTGCCTGATGATGATATGCCACTGATTACTCAAAAATGAGTGGCTCAATTTTTTAACAGCAGCCTGAAGAACAAGCCTTAAGTTGGTCTTTGAGGATTTTCACCGTGCCTCCGTGGGTCACAACTGAGAATACCAAATTCAGAACAAACTGCTGAGAAATAGGGCCAGAACTGGTGGTTATTCTCTCATAAGATATACCAAACCAGCAACAAAAGTAAACTTCTGTCTCGCCACACTGGCTGACAAGAAGTCAGAAAAGCCATCTCCTTAGGAATTCCAGTCCTTGTATCACCACCAAAAACACTAGACATAATGATGAGTGGTTATTTAAAACCAATTTCATCAAACAAAAGGGTTCTTCTGATCCCAAAGGACAAGCCACATACCCTGGTAAATGTGTAAGTCAGATCTTACCCAGTTATCATGCTATTGCCAATCCTTTAGTATCTAAAATCTAAAGGTTTATTTAAACAAAAAAAGAAAGAAAGAAAGGTCAGAGTTAAAATTGGTTTAAGGAATCAAATACATACAATAATTGCAAAGTTCTTGGATCAGGCTTGGATCAGTGATAGAATAAACTGCTGGCTTAAGTTAAGTCACTGGTTGCTTCCAAATCATTGAAAGGTCCCCAGTCCTTTGGTTAGAATGCTCCCATTAGTATAAGTCCATAGTCCAGAGGTTTGAGCAGGCAAGAGGAAAATGGAGATGTCTCCAGGGCCTTTTATAACTTCTGCCAAATGAAGGGAATCCCATTGTTCTCACTGTGGAAAATTACAGGTAACAAGATGGTGTTTCGAGTCACATGGGCAGGTCACATGTCCATGCATCATTTCGCTTAGTCATAGCAAAAGCCATCACAGAAAAGTCCATTAAGTGTAAATAGGCGTCTCCCATGGTCCATTGTGAGTTAAGTGTTCTTTGATGGGCCATTCAACTTGAATAGTTCCTTCACAGTGTTCTGGCTAAATACCTTGTTGTACTATGCATTGAAGTTGCATTTGATAATCTAGGTCTGGTCATTTGAAGAAGAAATATGTTTTATTTATTTTTTAGCTCCTTGAAGAAATCAACTTCAGTATTAACTAGAACATTTTAATTCTACAGATTTCTACAGATATTTTTATTCTTCTGTTTCACCTGATTTTTTAAAAAATACAGATGAAACAAAAAATAACCCCCAAATCAGATGGCCTACAAATATCACACAAATGCCTGTTCTGGATGTCTGTCCATCTTCTTTCTGTATCCCGTTGTGTGGAAAGAAGATTTTTGCTTTGCAATGTCAGGATACCTGTTTGGAATACTAGCCTTGCTTGACATGGATGGCCTGGACTGTATTTTCTTGCCTTCTTCATATTTGAGTTCAAAGGATTGCAGATGCTCTATATGGGTGAAGTCTGATGCTGACAAATACCGGGTACTTGCAACTACTGTTAAAGTCAGTTGGAATTATGGGTGCTCAGCGTCTCTGAGCACTTCGTGCTGTGTGTATAAAGCCGCTCAGTCTCTTACTGATTGTGCATTCATTACAGCCTCTTCAATGCCCGTCATTGTCTGTGTGCTACGGACTTTTTTTTTTCTTGTAGCACTTGCTCAAAATTGGCAAGGATTACACAGTGTTTTAAGACTGGAGCTTTATATTTTCCTACTGATGTGTGAATAGATCCCTCCATTCATACAATAATTATTTCTATAAAATATAAAATAACTTTATCAAACTCCAGGAACTATTATTCTTGCACCAGTTAAGTATTTTTATAAGAATTTTTTTTACCCATCTTTACATATCCTTTTGCATTCTAGTTATTTTACTGATCTGGAGAAAACATTTCAAAAGCCCCTAAATTTCATGTTCTCAAAAGTGATTTAGGAACCTAAGTCCATTGATTTTCAGTGATATAAGACCCACTTACATCATCAGGCCTGTACTGCTCCTGCAGTGAGTCACTTGTGCCTCCTTTACAACCCCTTTATGCTGGAGCAAGGGCCAGAATTGGCCCTGCGATCTCCTGCGATGTCATCATTTTACTGTTTCCTTAGTCACCATCAGGTCTTCCAGGATGGACAAGACCTTGATTACTAGTGTAAAAAATCAAACAGAAACAAGTAATGTTCTAAGACAAAAACTTTCATCATGAAGCAGCAGCAAAAAAGGCATAAATCTGTTTTCATGTCAGTCCACTTTACCGTCTTTAAATTTGCGTGAGGGGGTTTTCAGAGGAAAAATAGTACTTAATACGGTAATCTCGAGTACTAGGGGGAAACGGTGTCTGGTAAACCTTTTTTTATTCTTTTAAAAATTTAGATTGGCAGCTGCACACAACCCTTAACAGAGCAAATGGGAAAGGAAAGCATATGAAGACTATGTTAGAACTATCCCTGCTGTCTACAAACCTGTGTTGTTGGTGTGATTTATCAACTGAAATTGCATATTTGACTCCGTTTCTTTTCTTATAGGACAGTGTTGCTATTAATAAAAATAATACTTGAGTACTGCCAGTGTGTGGATAACATCCCTTCTGTTACTACTGACATGCTTACTCGCCTGTCTGATTTACTGAAGGTATGACTGTCAAATTTGTAGCCCAAACTATATTAAGATCATCAGGGCAGGGAATATGTCTTACTGTCTCTAATACTCCATGAAAATGTATGATTCCATATCAATGATTAATAATAATATTGAAAAATAGCTTGACTGTGATCTTTGCTGTAATTGTAGGAATCACAAGGCACATATTGCAGGGTGTAGTTGGGTAACACTGTGAACTCATCTAAATACAATTCAGAGTAGATACGTTATGTGAAATAACTAAAGGAAAGCCATTTGTCCTCTTGTTCACCGGCACATTAGAGACCCCTGGTAGCCAGCCAAAGAGATGTTTTGATGTTGATTTTTGGAGTCAGTCAGTCATTTGTCCTTCAGGCTGGATGGATAGTGTTGTGAAGGAGAGGACTGTGGCTAGGAAAGAGCAATGTGAGCCAAAATGTCATTGGGAGTGTATGTATGCAGGGAGGAAACCAATTCCTTGATTTGTACAAGTCATCTTATAGTGGTTAGAAGGATGAAAAATTGTTTTCTGCTGAAGCCATTGCTGTAAAATGGAAATTAAATTAAAATCTGTGACCCCTTCATCAACTGTTTATTGCTAGAGGAGTTAATAGGAGTACATGAGTGACCTTAAAAATGTCATTGCTGTGATCTAAGCCCAAACCTGCCAGTTAATTCAATCTGGGGCTTTGGCTGCTAAGTTTGTCTACAAAGGATTTCTTATGCGTTAAAGTATTGAAAATAGAAATTTATAATCAAAATAGCAGCCAGCTGAGAGCTGCAAATGGAAGAGTTTGTTTTAAACTTTATTTTTATGGTTTTATATAAAATATAAACACATAAGGAAACTATATATATAGTACATATATGCACAAGATGGAAATAGCATATGAATAACAAAATTCACTGTTCTTTATTTGTAAAACCTGGGAAAAACAAAAACCCTGAGTCTGTAGAGGTCACATGGGGCATCGGTTATTACAGTGACTAAATAGATAAATAAGTGAGACCATAACCTTATGAGTATCAGGGACTAACATATACTAAACTGCAAAGGTATGCAATAGTTTCATGTGTGACCAGACAGCCTCATATCTTTTCCAAGTTTTTCTATTAAACCAAGTCATTTTTTCCATGAATGCAAGAGAGCTCACTGAGCCAGTCTGTGTATGAGGGAGAAATTACAGATTTCTATTTTCCATATTTCTTAATATGCTCTTCTAGAGGTGAGAGTTGAAAAAGACCAATTGTCGCTTTCCTTTGCATGAATCCTTGAGTGTAGCCATTGAAAGAAGAAACTGGGAGACAGGGGTAGCTGATGTTTGTTACGCTTATGATCGAAGGAGGCCAGTCTGTCAAGGCCAGCTCCACGCTTAAGACAATTTGGATAGAAAAAGGATTAACAAAAATTAAAGATATAATAGAAATGGAAGTTTACCAAATTACTAGGTTACAGACCTTCTAAATCAGTGGTTCTCAAACTTTTGTACTGGTGACCCCTTTCACATAGCAAGCCTCTGAGTGTGACCCCCCTAATCAATTAAAAACATGTTCTTACATATTTAACACCATTATAAATGCTGGAGGCAAAGTGGGGCTTGGGGTGGAGGCTGACAGCTCGCGACCCCCGAGGTAATAACCTTGCAACTCCCTGAGGGGTCCCGACCCCCTGTTTGAGAACCTCTATTCTAAATATTCCTTTCTAGGTTACAGACCTTTTTAAATACTTTTTTATAGAGGGGCTTTTCTTTCCTTGGAATCATAATTCAAGTTCATCTTTAAAACTTTCCATTAACAGATAAATTATGAGCATTTCTGTTGGTATATTTCTTTTTTCATTGCCAAAATGGCTTGTGCATTTTATTAATTTTTGTAGTTCCTATCTCTGTGGCAGCTAGGCAGGCTTCATCTGTAGTCAGTGTTATCTGAGGTATAGGGTGCAAAGTGTTTCTCAAATAATCAGGTCCCAAACCATTTTGGGCTTTGAAAATGACCACCAACACCTTGAATTGCACTTGGCAGTGAACAGGAAGCCAGTGTGTGGACGTATGCACAGGTGTCAGGGTTGGACTGTGCAGTTTTGCTGGTCTAACCTTCACAGATAATATAGCCCCAGAAGAGAGACCAGTCACTTCCACAGCACAGAAATTCCGAAGTTCTCTGTTATAAATTGTCAGACTTAGAGAGTCTTACTCCACTAGCTTTTCAGCCTTCTTCCTTGTCTCATTGCTTGTCAGGCCATCTGATACCCGGATGACCAGCAAAGTTGATACAGGGAAGGAGTATTGAGGCGTCAGTCTGTCAGGAGTCCTGGATAGGAGATGGTTACGAATCCAGCGCTCTGCTAGGCAATCAATGAACTGACTCAAAAGCTGAATAACAAATTCCCTTAGAGCAGCCTGAAACGCCAGGTTTCTACATTTCTGTGCTTGTACCACAGAAGTAGGTAGAGACAGACTAGATTTGGTCAAGAGGCTCCAGGGCTTGGCAGTGTTCCTTCCATTCCCACTTCACATTCTCTTGTCTCTGGCAGCACTGGTTGTAGATGGTGGTCCAGTGCTCATGTCTTCTCCATTGCAGTCCTGCTTGGGATAGCTATGTGTAGGTAGCTACACGAAGAATCTTTTTTCACACTCGCTACTCTCTTTGGAGACGGAGGCCTTGATCTCTGAACGGGATCATGGATCAGTGGGATCATTAGTACTGCTGAGAAAAATGTTGCTCCTCTCTCAGTGCTGATTAACTCTTTCTCTCTAACTGATTTTTTCATACTGCTCTCTGTTCCCAAATGTGCCAGGTTTGGTGGGGTCGGGATGGGGGATAGGTCAGACTCTAAATCAGAAAATCAGTTGCTTGATGATTTCCATAGGACTAACCTTTCCCGCAGGCTGCCCCATCCAGCCAAGTTCTATGGCACTATACCTATTCACCTCCTCTGAGGGCCCTGTGCAAGAAGTATTTATTTAGTCTTCCAGTAAGAATTCACTATTCCCATGCATTCATCTGGAGTTAGGATGGAAGTACCTTAGCCGCACCCTATGACAAGTCAGAGCTGCCTTCAGTATTTTCAGAAGGAGAAGCACAACCCAAATACTTCAGACCGAGGGAGAGGTCAGTCCCAGAAATAATTGGGAAATAATTGTCCATTCTTAATGCCCTCTATTTCCATTCCTATCCTAGAAATCAATCCAGAGAGCCCTCATTGGCATGAACTGATTCAAGAAACACCAAGACCTGATTCAAAGCCCAGTGAAGTCAGTGGAATGACTCCTAATGACTTCAGTGGGCTCTAGATCAGGTCCCGAGTAAGTCCTGTGTGAATTATGAGATCCTGAGTAAACACCCAAGAGGAATCATTAGAAAGAGCATGGGACTCTCCTAGAATGAGAAATCTGGGTAACTTCAGTACCAAGCCCGATCATCTGTCAGTGATTAAAGTCTTGCTCACTTTTATCTATAGCATTTCTAAGGTACCTATCGTCCCCATGTTACATATAGATCTTCAACTCTTACTTTTTTCTTTCTCTGATAGTATTTCAACTCCAGAAGCTGCCAGCTAGTTCTCGGAGCAGGTGCATTGCAAGTTGTTGGTTTGAAAACAATAACTACAAAAAATTTAGGTATGGATTTCTACTTTTCAAATCTCATTCCTCAGTCTAATAAAACACTAAATATTCAAGATAAGCCATCTCCAAGTTGTAGTGCTCTGGAAAAGACGTGAAAAGATAAGAAAGGGTTACTATGGTGTGTTTACTTTGAATATAGAATTTGTATAAGAGTCTCTGAATTGTAGTATTGAAGAAGTGTGCTGCAGTGTGTGTCAAATATGTTACTTGGAAGTAGAAGAAATTAATCTGTTAGCCAAACATGGTCTTCAGTCAAAAGAAGTGACTTTGGAAGCTGGAATTACTTCTTAAATCGTGACCTTGTCACAGATGGGGTTTGCTATTTGGAGTTTGAAATTTGGAATACTCAGTACTTCCATTTTTACAACTAGCAGCATCCTGCCTATCTTAAATCAACCCTTGTATTTCAGCTGAATATAGTACTCTCTGCTTCCTGTCCTAAGCTGTTGTGAAAGGTTGCTGCACTCTGTTAAATAGCTGCCAAATTCAGCTCCAGAGGTGACTGCATTTCACTAGCGGGCGAAAGGGTTTCTTTGTGTAGCTCCATATACTACAGTCAGTCTTTACTTAGCTAAAACTCCCATTCCAATCAATGAATTAAGGACTGTGTGAGTTGGTACACTCAGTGTGAAGTGCTCTGGATCCTTGACATGAATATAGTAATATAGTAATATAATAGAATATAGATGTTTGTATTTTCACTAAATGACTTTGTAAATTTTCACTTCCAGTTTATCTTCTAGCTTGTTTTTGAGTGTTGGATCTGTATTCTGTTTTTTAGAGAAGGTGCAGGCTAGGCTGTACAAAATGGCTATACTTGTATAATAATTAAGCTGTTTTTTTTCCCCTTCTCTTACTTCTGGGTTTACAGCTCTCTCTTCACGCTGCCTGCAGCTAATTGTACACTACATTCCTATTATCAGGGCTCATTTTGAAGCTCGACTGCAGCCTAAACAATTTAGTATGCTCAGGCATTTTGACCACATTACTAAGGTAATTCTTTGCGTATCTTCTAATTAAACTCTATATATGCTCTTTCTCAATTATGCTGTGAAGAATATGAATGTCATTAGATGGTAAATAAAACTCTATTTTTCCATTACAGGATTATCATGACCACATAGCTGAAATTTCAGCAAAGCTTGTAGCCATAATGGATAGCTTATTTGACAAACTGTTATCAAAGGTAATGATTTATGGAAATAATTATACTCTACATTGCATTTGGGTGTTTCGTTATGTGCAGAATCTTAGACTAGATGTTTCAAACAGAGTCTACATTTTCCCTATCTAGGCATTGTTTAAATTGGTTTAAACCTATATACATAAGGCCCTACGCTGGACTTAAGAAAATATATTCTTTAAGAGTCAATGCATGTATGTCATTAACCTTTATGAAATCAGCATTGGTCATATCTTGAATCTCTTTTTGATGCAATAAATTGTTACACTTTCCTTGGTGCAGTAGATACTGTGAATATAGTAGCTCCCATGCTTTACCCAGATGCCTGGCTACTCTGCTTCCTTGGACAGTCTTATCCAGCTCATGGCTGTTGTGGCTAGCATTTCCAGTCATGCTGCTGGATCCCAGTCTCATCCCTGAGAGCAACTCCGATTTTTTGCTCTTCTGCAGTGAAGAGCCTGGATGTGGCTGCCTATAGAAGCAGCTGGAAGCAAGAAGGAGCCAGTGCCATGTGACCTCCCAGTGCAATGTGTACCCCAGGTTGAAAACTGATGAGCTATAGGAAATTGGCATGAGAGAAAGGATGGTCCAGTGGCTGGACCACCAGCCTAGAGCTTGAGAGATCCGGGACCTATTCCATGCTCCGCCACACGCTTCATGTGTGAGCTTGGGCAAGTCATTTAGTCACCCTGTGCCACAGTTCCTTATCTGCAAAGTAGGGATAATAGCAGGGTCCTACCTCACAAAGGTGCTCTGAGGATAAATTCATTTAAGTAAGTGAGGTACTCAGGTGCGGTGGTAATGGGGGTGTATAAGTACCAAAGATAGATAGATTGTATCTATTTGTTGAAATCTGTGTCAAGTGATCAGTTTGGCTAAACCTTATGGGCCAGATTCTGCCACCTTTACTCACAATGAGTAGTACTTTACTCTGCAAAGCGTTCCATTGGTCCCATTGGGACTGCTGATGGTCTGAGGGACTACTCAGCAATAGTAAAGGTGACAGAAGTGGGCTGTCAGTTTTGATAATTAACGTACACCTTACATAAACCTTCAGCCTGTTTTGTTTGTTTTTTAAAGCTGCTTCATAAGGAAATGCTACCGTAGGGAAAAATGAACCTTTGAGTGACCAATTTGACTGGTTCATGCAAACACATTTATTATAGAAGCCAGTTAGAATTCAGACGTTCATTGTCCAGGATGAAGTGGGTTGGAGAAATCTAGTTATGTGATTGGTCATTGGCACAATTACATAAACAGCACCTGCACTCTGTTTCAGAAAAAGTAAAATACCAGGGACAGGGAGAATCTGGGAATATATTATGTTCTCCCTCTCTCTCCCCACTCGACATTTCGTTAGGCTAGCAAGAATTGCTGCTGATGGGGAGTGCGGGGTCAGATTGCCACAGAGAGAGAATGGGAGAAGGGTTTATTTTTTTCTGTCATGTTACAATATCTTTTCATCGATTAAGTGTGTTTTAAAAGGCCAACGCTGGCAAGGTGACAAAGTCCAAAATAGTGTTCTAGACACCAAAGACCAAATAAACTTCCAGTTTGTCAAATGTCTTCCCTGTCACTTTTATTCTCATCTCTTGAAAATGAGCATTTAATTCCTGGCCCCTCAAGTGGGAGGTGCACAACAACACACTCCTAGTGCAGGGCTTGTCTGGATTGTGACTAACATGCATCTGCCATGCCGTCCTTCCATCTTCCCTGCCCACTCTTTCTCATGAGCTGGCAGAAGATTTAAACTGGCAAGATTCCTGCTTTCTGAAGCTCTTGAAGGTGAGGATTGTTTTCAGTTTCAGCAGCTGGCTTACATGACTACAGCCAGCAGGGATAGGGGAGGAATATTATGACATGTGCTAGCTTGCCTACCTTACCAGTAAACCCAGTCCCTTTGGTTGTTTGGTACCTAATAGAGCCGAGGATCTGGGATCTTAACATTACTGCTACTCTCCTCTTGGGTGAAAACACTGAAGGACCTCTTAAAACAGAAAATATGCAACAGCTAGGGGACAGAAGTATAGGTCATTAGTTGTAGCCTTGTTAGCATTGCTTTTTAGGGGTATGTGTCAGAGTCTCAAGGCTTGACTACCCCATAAATAAAAATGATCACTGGCTTTAAGTGTGTAAATCTGAAAGAATGAGCAAGTCATTCTAATGGCAGTGTTCTGGAGCTTGGCAGTGTGGTGTTAAGTGCATTTAACAAAAATTGATATGGTCTAGAAATCACGGACTGAATGTTGGGTGACAGGCTCCTCTTCACGAAACAGTCAGCCTGGTCCAGTGGACAGGGTACTAGACTGGGGCCCAGAGCCCTCGGTTCTCTTGCTGGCTTTGTAGTTGATCTGCTGTGACTGCAAACCATTTCATGCCTCTGTGTCCCCTCCTTCTCTTGTTTAGATTGAGAGCAGTTTGGGGCAGGAGCCTGTCTCTTACTACATGTGTGTACAGTGTCTAGAGCAGTGGGGCCCTGGTCTCAGTTGGGCTCTGGAGGCACTGGTGTGACACAGTTGTGTTAGTTGTAGAGGTGCAGGTGGAAGACAAGCAGAGGTACTGTATTAGTGAAAATAATATAGTCCCCTAAGATGCCATGGCTCTCTTTGAACCTGTACTTTTTGTTGCCATTTGGAAGCAGCAATAAAAGCTCTGAGCCTGCTCTGGCGAGGTGCTGAGCACGATGGAGGCTGGAAATGCTGAGCAACTTGCAGGATTGCAACCCATGATACTTGGGCTGAACAGCCACAGGTTTAGCTTGCATGTTTTCTATGAATTTTCCACTTCACAGATACATACAATACAATACAACCATTTCTAAACCATTCAAGTCGTCACTTGGAGCCCATTCCTGCCAATATTCCCATATATAGTACTCATTACCTAAGTAGTCCAATTAGCCTTAGTGGTAATGAATCTTTGGTAGGCCATGTTTGCAGAATTGGGTCCTTTGTCTCCAAGACTTATTTCTCAGCTACAATTAAACTGTTGGCATTCCTTTCCCTCAGGACTTGACAGGGAACGCCAATGTTTCTCTTTCAAGCAGTGGCCAAGCAGAGTTCTCCAAATTCACACCTACTGCAAGCAGATGTAACTCCTTTTAGTTCAGCAACGTTTATAAATTAATAATAATCTTGGGTAATTCATCCATAGACCTCAAAGCTCTTTACTAATTAGAGTAAGTATCATGATCACCTTTTCCAAGAAGGGGGGCACTCTGGGGCCTAAACCTGCTTAACCAGGCCTAGACTTGGAACCTACCCTTGGCCATGAAACTACAGATCAAGCTTTACTGAGGACAGTATTGCAGCTAGGACGTTGCTTTGAAAATCACAGTACGATCTTTCCTTCTGGGTGGGGGAATGTAAGAATTTTGTTCCCTTGCAGCAAAATCTCCTTTAATAGCTTGTTTCTCAGATATCAGCTGTGCTCAAGGAAAGGTACCACTCATCCTATTCACCCCCGGTACTTTTCCTCTTTCCTGAGGAGGAGTCTGTACTGTCAGCGACTGACAGTTCAGCTGTATTTTTACCTGTTCTTTGCCACGTGCTGTACTTGGTTTTCAGCAGCTTTCGTCTTTCCTTGTGTCAGAATTATGTGTTCTTGAAGGACTTGCTTGTTTTCTTTTTTCAACTATTTGTACTGGAATGAGAAGTGGTGCATACATCATAGACAGAATTATTTCCTGTTACCTGAGGAGAGCGAGGGGGAGAGGAGGCTCGTATAAGGCATGGCATATGCACATTTAACTGTCATGGCAATCATTCTCTCCCTGAAATAGAATTGAGAGGTGTAACGTAAGCCAGCTAAAAATAATGAGCAATTAAAATTAATCAAGACAAATGGATCGGGTGGGGGGGATGCTGCTTTGATCCCTGTTTGATTTGAATTGCCCTGTTTGATTATAAAATGTAAAGTGCCAATGATTCTATAATGCAAGCTGCCCGTGGATCAATAACAGCTTTTAGCTGATGATATCTGAAGGCCTAGCAGCATAGGAGGCAGCCAAGAACGTTTTCCTTTTGACCATTTTCTAAAAACAAGTGACCAATGTTGTCTTTATTACCAGTATGAGGTGAAAGCTCCTGTTCCTTCAGCCTGCTTCAGGAATATTTGTAAGCAGATGGCAAAGATGCATGAAGCTATATGTGATCTCCTCCCTGAGGAGCAAACGCAGGTGAGCATTTTAAGTTGTTTTGTAGCTGTTGTAACACTTCCATCATAAACCACACGTCGTTACCAGTACTTCGGACACTTCTGCTTTCCACAGACAAAAAAAAAATATCGAGTGAATATAGTCGTGTTGTGAACAACAAATGGGATTGCAAATACCATTGCAGTGAGTTCAGTTCGAATCGAATCTTTTTTCTCTTTTGGGGGGGGGTTCTTTTTCACAATAATTGCTCAGCTCTAGTTCCCCAGGGCAAGACGGAGCTGACTCACTTCCCTTTTGAATCAATCTTGTGCTTAATATCTAGATGTAGATATCCTAAATACAGGAGTTAGGGGGGAAATTCTACACAAGGGCAATAACTTGGCTATTGTGGGTGGTCATGTTGAGAATCTCCCAGAATTATTACTGAAATCTACACTAGAACAGCCATTTTATGTGTCTGTAATGCAATTCAAATTTAAGTACAGCACTGGATTATTCATGTCACTAAATCTGCTATGAGCCCAATCTTTTCTAGGTGTGCTCATTATATTATTAGGCTACAGTCAGTGCTTTTATAGATGGCCAGGAAGGACCATTCTGTCACCTAATGCATTGGATTGCAGTCTACCTCCTATGTCAGTAAGAATTGTGCTAAAAAACCCATAGCTGATAACTGATCTTTTTGTTTTATGTAAGGGTTACAGTACAAGAAAGAGAGTTTATTATTTTAGAGCACCTACAAGTGTGCTGGGTGCCTGCCAGACAGAGAAGACAGGTCCCCGTCCCAAAGAGTTTACAATGTCAATACTGGGCTTGATAGACAAGAGAGAACAGACCGTCCAACAGGAGTAGAGAGGGTACGGAGGGAAAGATGCATTATAAAAAACGCTAGTTTAGGCATGCACCCATCCTAGAGGTTCAAATGGTTGTACTTCATTAGTGTTAGTGCACTTCTAATTTTTTTGCTGGCCGTGCTACAGAAGAGAGTTTTGGGGAAATATGATATGAATGAAGTGAAGTTCCTTATTCTGATGCTATGACACACAGGTTACTGGGTTTTATGGTTTGTTCTAGATGTTGTTTTTAAGAATTAATGCAAGCTACAAACTTCATTTGAAGAGGCAGCTGGCCCACCTAAATGTAGTCAATGATGGAGGACCTCAGAATGGGTATGTATGGACACTTGTTTTAATACGAATTTCCGCAGAAGCGACAATGCTTAGTTCTCTCATAAATCCACCTGCTGTAATCAAAACGCCACTATGCACTGTGTTTAGAATGCAAGATCTATTTGGGGCCCTGTCCTGCTTAAAAGGTGCAACATAAACAGGGCTCTGCTTTTAGAGAAAATAGGGGAGGGAGAGGGAACGTAGTCTGTTGAGTAAAGAAAAGTATTGGGAGGCAATAAATCTGGGTAATATTCCTTGCGCTGTCACAGGTTTGAGAGACCTTGGATGTGTTGTTTCATCTGCCTGTGCCCATTTTCCAGTGGTGACAATCGTTACTTACCTCATGTCACGTGACGCTTAAAGCACCTTGGAAACATGAGTTAATTCAGATGCGGGGCCGGAAGGTGCTAACTATTATCAAGAAGTAGTGTTTTATCTGTCTACAGGGAGCTCCCCGACAGGAAATGTTTTTAAAGCAGAACCAGCAGTAGGGCATTTTTCTCCATAAAGAATTCTGATTCTTTTTAAACAGAGCCTATTCCAACAGGTCTCACGTACTGCTTTTTTGCCCTCCCCCAAATACATTGATAGGAATTACCATACTGGATTAGATCAGTGATAGTTCTGCTGCCGGGTCTCCTATCTGACAGTGGCCAGCACCAGGTACTTCACAGAAAAGTGCAAACAACCTCCTCGTGGACAATTATTGAATAATCTACCTATAGTGGAAGTTTCTCCCTAACTCCTCTTACAAGATTCCTCTTGAAACTTCAGGGTTTATTCTCCTCTTTCTTTAACCAGTCCAATGAATTGAGGACGTTTTTGTTACCCATATAAATGTTTAATTCCTTGGCTTCAGTGAGACGTAGTTGCAGTGAATTCTATAGGCTAATTGTGCTTTGTGTAAAGTATTTCATTAGATTGCTTTTTCAACTTTGTTACTTTTTAATTTCATCAAATGTCCCTTTGTTCTGATATGATAACAGGATTAATAGGAGTGCTGTTCGTCATCACCAACCAGTTTTTTATGTTGTACACCACTCTTATGTCTCCACTTATTCATCTCCTTTCCATAAATTAAACAATCCCATAGGAAGAGAGTGTGAACTTTTTCCATGCCTGACACCAAACCCCTTCCATTTCTGCCAGTGCCACTCAGTAGTCAAGGCTTAATTGTCTTCCAGGTGAGGGTGTACCACTAATTTATTGACTAGCATTTTATCAACATTCTCTCTCTCATCCTTTATGCATCTTAAAATTGTGGTTGATGATTGCTACTACTCACTAGAGCTGGCCAAAACGCGGGGATTTCAGCTCACCTGGAGTTTTGGTATTTTTGAATTTGCTTTTGTTCTGATTTGGAATGAAAGCAGATTTACCAAAATTTTCCAGCCTCTCAGCAATGCCTGAATATTTTGTTTCAGAAACACCGGAATATGGTGTCCCTGAAACTAAGTGTGAAACTTACATTCCTGTTCACTGAACAGCAGCTGTAACATTAATAGCTGTAGGCAGTGCTCCCACCATAGAGTGGAAACCCTGCCAGAGCTCCAGCTGTACAGAAAGGAAACCTGCCTGTGTTCTGGTGAAGGTTTGGTCAAATCTGTTACAGATCTGGTGAAACATTTTGGTTCAGTGAATTTCTGACTAGCTCTTACTGCTCACGCAGATGCCAACATCTCATCCTCTGTTACTTTAGAACTCAGAAATGCGTATGAGTAGGTTCATTAATGCCCACTGACTTTCACCTGCCACATGCACTTACCTTTGATAGGTCTTCCTGAAGTTCATAATCAGTCTGACTGCTCTAATTTTTACCTACAAATTTTTCCAAGTCACTTATCGTACATTTTAAAATCCAGTTCTACTGTGAATGTTTGGACACCCCACTATTAATTTTACCATTTATTCTTGTATCTTAGCCAGTTTCTAACTCATGACAGGACTACAATCCAATTCACCCCAATTAGTTCCCATGGTAGCTGCTTATGAGAAATTATATCAAATGCTTTTTGAAGTCTAAATTGTCAAGGTGTTCTGCTTTGTCCATTTTGTTGATGTGCTTAAAGAACAGATGAGGGAAGCATGATTTTTCCTTATTATATCAAGCTCCTCTAGGGACTTCAATTCAGCGAGTTAATATTGCACATTACTGTAGGAGTCAGGATTTTTAGGCTGGGATTATCAAAGGGGCCTAAAGGGAGTTAATGTCCAATTTCCTTTGAGTTATCTGACCCTAGATCTATCTTAAACTGGGTAGAAAAGGAAAATGGAACCAGACATCTACCTAGACAAAGATATTAGTAACTTTGTTGGTAAGTAGTGTAACATTACTCCTGTCACATAGGCAAATATTAACCCCTTTTATCCCAGTTCAGAATTGCATAATGGAGAGGCATTAAGTTACCTCAACCTAGCTCAAGACCACAGCGATGGGCTGTGTTTGAACTGATGTGCTCAAATCAGATCCTGTTTCAACTAGTGCTTTAGTATCAGAATTGTAACAAAAATCTATTTCACTACAGATTGGTTACAGCAGATGTCGCTTTTTACACTGGAAACCTTCAAGCTTTGAGAGGCCTTAAAAATCTGGACCTAAACATGGCTGAGATCTGGGATCAGAAGAGGTGATAATCTACTGGAAAGAGTCGGTTGGTTCTGACCACCAGATGTCTTGCTTTCAAGAAGCTTGAGGTGAATACTTATGAGTGGAGTCCATGAGAGGATGCTATTGATATTTGGGGGAACTAGATTCAGAGTGAGCTGCAGGGAGTGAGTGACCTTCAGCAAGAAACAAGGGATCAGCTGTCTGGGCAATTTTTTTTTTCATTCTCTCTGGAAACAGACTCAGGTTTCTTTGGACCAAATGCAAACACACACACAGCTGTAACACAGCTGTAGTTGTCTAGAATGCTCTGTATATCTTTATATTAAAAAAGATGCTTTACATTTCCTCTAGTGCAATGAAAGTCACATGGTGTCCCACCTTATTTAATGATGGTATAATATAAAATCTTGCAGTTGAACTCTGTAGAAAATGTTTTTCTCTATGAAACTGCGGTTCTAAAATTTATTTTTTTACAGATCTTTATAAGAAATAAATGGCTCAGTTGCTTGCATGGAGGGAGCAGATGTTTCAGGGTATTTCTTCCAGCTAGGCTCCGTACTGACACCAGAAGATACAATTTTAGTAAACAGTATGTTCACTTAAGCCATTATCTACTGGATAGATTTTAAAATCAGTAGTGCTGATAGATACTTCAAACTGATACCAAACCAGTGATTTAGCTCTGCCACAGAGTTTGTGGCCTCTACCCATCCCCCTCCCACAATTTTAATAAAGGTGTAACGGAGTGCATCTATTAAGGAGGGTGGGGTAAAAAGAGTAGAATAAAAAGTTCTAGTGTTACGCTACCGCAGTAGCTGGGAGAGGTGATGGCTGAAACTAGTTTAGGCTGATCGAATGAAGACTCTCTAATACTACCTTTTAAGTCTGGAAGCTGCCAGTACTAAGTAAAAGTGCCTGTGTATTTCACCTCCACAACTTTTTACCTAAACATAGTCTGAGTGCCTAACCTTGTAATGATTACATATGATGGAGTGGTCTACAGTGTTTGTGTGCCTATCTGTTAGCATAACAGATGTCAATCAAAATAAAGCTATAAAAATCACCCTTGTTTTTAAAGACCAACTTTTTTAATGATACATTTCAGTCTTATACTAAACATATAAAATAAGTTGCTTACAGGTAAATACTACAGAATTGAGAGAATGATCATCAGGACAGGGAACTGATCCTTATGTAGGACACCACCATTGAACAACATGTGATTTTTCCCTTTTACTACAAAGAAGGGCAGATTAAGGATGCACCAGAAAACATACACCCAGATGTATTTTTTTTAAAAAAATTAGATTTGGGTAAATTTACAACAGTTTATTCCAGCTTGAGCACAAGATCATAATGACCACCTTACCTCTCAATGTTTGTTAAGCTATACTGTCATATCACAAATGTATTCCTAACTATTAACTTATGTGGTGTGAAGTGACTAGGTTAAGTATGGTTTGTGAACACAAACAATTTCTAACATCTTATTTCACTTAGTAACAGTAGTGAAACGTTTAAATTTGATCATACCTGTCATTTACACTTCATAAAAAAATTACATGAAGGAGCTATCTGTTGCTTCACAGCTTTATTTTTGCAGTTACAAGCAATTCAAAACTATTGACTATCAGAGGCAAGCCTCTTAACTTCTTATAGAGAAGTTATGTCCATCTTGTCTCAAGACAAACAGTATTGCACTTTAAGGTTATATTATCTGAGTTACAGAATCCTTTAAAAGACTAAAGCATTACTTCGGCACATCCTTTGCACTGTGTTTAGTTAAAAAGGGAAGCACAGAAAGCTATTTAAAATTAATACTGCAGGGTACAGTGACAAAGCATAGGCCTTGTGTGCCACTTATTTTAATGCCTACAGGTTCTTCCATCATAAGGTTGTTTTAGCAGGATCTACAAACTGAACATTGACTCAGTGGTCAAGGATCCTAAGATTGCCAGATACAATTTTGTTCTCTAATACTGCTCCAGGCGGGATGTCAATCCGGTCACCGTGATTTGCAATGATGATAACTGTTCCCTAGATAGAAAAATGCACATTAAGGTCCATTTAAAAACATACCATAAGCATCTGTAAGAAAGCAAGGCTTCTCATGTTAACTGTGCAACAAAACAGCTAGCCGCCTTCCTAAACTGTGTTATGCTGGGCTGTCATACACATCTTATTTTCTCAGACAACAGAGTAGGAGAGTAAGCTTAGTTTTTTAAATTTTGTCTAACACAGATAGTAAAACCTTTTCACTAACTATGCAATTGTTTGGTGAGCAGAATTTCACTCCCATTTAAGTGCTATTATGGGCAGAGTTATCCTTATTCAAAGGACCTGCTTCCTGTGTGTATTCTGAGTCATACCTGCCTACTTAAGGGTTGACCAAATTCTCTGCTTATTCCGTGTCACACCCCAGAGTGTGCTGAACTCACACCTCCTGATTAGAATATAAGTTCTACTTCCACAATTGTTTACTGCTAATACATGGGCAGAAAAACAGTGAGTTTGAGGTTTTAAAACATACTGCAAGTATGCTCACTTGTGGAAATCAGAGAGAAATCTAGAACCTGATGACTAGAGGGGAGAGAAAGACTGGTCCAGCAGTTAGGGCACTAGCATGAGTCTTGGGAGACCTAGGTTCATCTCTCCCAGACTTCCCATAAGCTCTTGGGTTAAGTCTCTGTGCCTCTGTACTCCATCTTACAGATGGAAGTTATATAGTGCTCCTCTACCTCAGAGATGTTGTGAAATACTTATACTAGAGTAAGGGGAAGTAGATAAGTGGCTTAGCTGCTTAGTTTGCAAAACACTTTGTAGATAAAAATGCTAACCACTAGTTGTTTCAATTTGAGTTTTTTCTAAATGCTACAGTAACTCCACGTTTAACGTTGTAGTGATGTTCCTGAAAAATGCGACTTTAAACGAAGCGATGTTAAGCGAATCCAATTTCCCCATAAGAATTAATGTAAAGGGGGGGGTTTGGTGAAAAAAATTTCCCTGGAACCTACCTGCCTCTGTGTGTGTGTGTGTGTGTGTGTGTCTCTCTCTCTCTCTGTATATATACACACACACACACACACACACACACACACACAGTATAAGTTTTAAACAAACAATTTAATACTATATACAGCAATGATGATTGTGAAGCTTGGTTGAGGTGGTGAAGTCAGTGGGTGGGATATTTCCCAGGGAATGCCTTACTGGCTAAATGATGAACTAGCACTTGGCTGAGCCCTCAAGGGTTAACACATTGTTAATGTTGCCTCACACTCTACAAGGCAGAACAAATGGAGGGAGGGGAGACAGCATGGCAGACAGAGAGAGACACACCCAGTGTGAGAGAGATGCGTATTGCCCCTTTAAGTACATTGCCTTTTTAAGTAGATCAGCAAGTTGAGAGAGCCACTGCTGCCAGAAAGCTCCCTCCTTCCTGAGTACTGTCATGTGTCCCCCCTTCTCTATGGAGATGGGGTAAGTGGTGGGCAGGAGCGGGGGAAGGGGACACCTTGACATTAGCACTCCTTTCTCTCTCCCCTCCACTGCACAGCAAGCAGGAGGCTCCCGGGAGCAGCTCCAAGGCAGAGGGCAGGAGCAGCTCCAAGGCAGAGGGCAGGAGCAGCACATGCCAGTGCGGGGAGGGACACCTGAACTGCTGGCAAATTGGTAGCTTGCTGGGTGGCTGCTGCACAGGGAACTTAGGAGAGCTAATAGTGGGGCTGCCGGTCCACGCTGGTTCCAAGCTCCAACGGGTCACTTTTTCTGCAATCAGTGGACAAGCAGGCAGCTGCCAAACAACATTATAAGGGAGCATTGCACAACTTTAAACGAGCCATGTTCTCTAATTGATCCACAATGTAACACCGAAACAACGTTAACGAGGATGACTTTAAGTAAGGAGTTAGTGTACTTATATTAGTACCTTGACACCTTCATACATTAACCTCTGCAGTCACTGGACCAGTTTCTAACTCAAAATATGAATGGTTGACAGTCAAATTTTCCATGAGATACTTTATGCATGCATATGGTTTTGTGATAAAATTTAGATGGGCTCAACTCTTCTAGTTTGTTAGAATGGCATACATAAAATTTTATCATGTTATGCAAGTCAGCCTCATTGGCATACACACCTTTAATGCAACGTTCTTGCCAAATGTAACATCACCCGAAACTGTGAGATGATCCAGTTCAAGCATATCTGGTATACTTTCAAACCTCGTCAGGTAATCTTGAACCTTTCCAAAAAACAAACAGCAATAGTTTAGAGGATGCATTTGCTTATGTATTTTTTCCCCAAAACTAAGGGTTTAATGCTAGAAGAAAGCACTGAAAGTACTTAAACAAGTTATGAAAGGATGAAACAAAAGCAAAATCTGTTCTTGAATCTACATCACACAGCGCCATAAGTCACCAACTATCCCCATGATAGCAGTGTGAGAGCTAGTTTCAACATAAAGTTATGGGAAACTAATTATGGACAAAAGTAACAGTAATACACGCTGTCTAGAAATTAGGCAGTTTAAAGAAAACCTGAACTTTAGATTTCAGAGTAACAGCCGTGTTAGTCTGTATTCGCAAAAAGAAAAGGAGTACTTGTGGCACCTTAGAGACTAACCAATTTATTTGAGCATGAGCTTTTGTGAGCTACAGCTCACTTCATCAGATGCATACCATCTGAACTTTAGAATGGACAAAACACTATTCTCATCTTTACTATCCCCAAGTAAAGAGGATAAGGAAGTGTGAGATAGCTATTACAATGCTGTGAATATTCAGATGTTTTTAAGATGTGTGCCTGCAAGACTGCAACTATTTCATGACTCAAGGGAGCAGTCATAATTTGCACAGTTGGAAGTAATTACAGTAACTGTCCTTGTAACCTAGTCTCCTCTTAGTGGTATGTTAATGTATGAAGGGCATCAGTCTTTTCTTGAGAAAAATATGCAACTATGAGGGTTTACCTTGGTGAAAGAGCTTCCCAGTTTGACGAGAGGCACAGTTGGAAATTCACGTTTCTCACTCATAGTTAAGGATCCAGCATTAAGGCTATACAGGTTGGACATCACAAGCAAAAGATCTGATGTGGTCTTGACAGGTAGAAAACGACTACGAGGTACATTTATCCCCAAAGAATTCTCAAAACTTTTAACAGCAGCACCAACTGCAGTCTCCAGTTGAATAACATTTAAACCTCCATCCAAAGTCTGAAAAAGAAAGTTGTAGCATGAACATGACCCAACAGACAAATACGTGTTCACCATCAGACCTTTAAATAGTCAGAAGCAAGAACATTGTTTTAAAAGGGGACAGTTATGCAGAATATGAAGACATTCAGGAAACAAAGGTGAAGTTGGAGAAGTCAGCACAGTTGGACACCTCTGCACAGTCTGCTGTTTTCCCTCTGAAGTCCTGCCATGAGCTTACCTTTGGATTAACGATGATCTCCATATCAATAGCATTTTCCTCTTGCAGTCGTTTAATTGCAAGCAAAGAAATCCACAAGTTGTTTGTATTGAATATTTTGAATTTTGACACAGACTTGAATTCATCAACATGTGCTTTTGGAACCTGAGCTATTTCTACCAGTCTCAGTTTGTTATCATATTGTGTGAGTGTACCACCCTGCAAAGGCAGAACAGATCTAAGTACTATAATACATGTAACAGCATGCTATACATATATATATTCTTTATAATAACATGCAATATATATCTTCTTAAAACACACTGTGAAGTGAGGTGCAGTTGGAAGTGTTTTGCCTATCACATTCTAATACCAAATCTTATATAAAACTTGTTTAACTTGTGGTAGAAACTGACTGGAACACTAGCATTGTTAATGCCAGTTATTGATACTGGAAAACACTAAGTTTTTTTATGGTGCATTTAAATAGTGGAAAAAATTTTCAAAAGCATCTAAGTGACTTAGATGCCTAAATCACCTAGGCACTTATGGAAAGTTTTAGTTAATTTACAAGTCACCTTTAGCTTGTGATGGATAATTAAACAATGGAAAATTCTATAAGGTTACATGTCAGGATCTAAATTAAACCTTTTCACAAAAGGAAATTCAAAAGTTGTGGTTGAAGTATAAGATACTCCAGCTGACTGTGTACTGTAGGCTATGTGGCACTTACTACAGTATCAGTTAACTTTCCCCATTAGACTTCAAAGGATAAAAGGCCCTGATCTTACATTACATTTCCTTCCTTTTATGGGTTGAATCAGATCCTTTACAATAATATCAAATGAATGGGGCACTAGCAGTATTTTTCATGGTTAAAAAACATGGGCCAAGACCCTTACAGGTGGTGGTACAAATCACTGTGTGTTAAAAATGCTTACAGCATGTACCATTGTTCTGGTTTAAATTTTGGCCAACAATTGGTCAGATACCCCAACTTCACCACCTGAAACTGGTTAGGGCAGGATGCTGGGTCAAGACTGCCAGAAATTTAGGCTCTAGAGCATTATATATTGTATTTTTAAAATACAGAAGTGGGTTAGGCAGTCCTGAACCAGCAAGAGATGCTATTACTGTAGCACGGTGGTTCTCAGCTTCTTCCACATTAAGAGTCCTCTAAGATATTGCTATATGGGAAGGGAAGGGAAGGGAAGGGAGTCATGACCCCCAGGCTGAAAACCCAAGTGGCCTATACAATAGGCTGCACTGTCTAGTAGTTCAAGCCCAGAACATGTATTTATTTGTAATACTTGCATATGAGTGACCAAAACGGCATGCTATACTGCACTCCATGCCACAAAACCTGCTGACTTTACATTTCTTTTTCAGGTTAGATCTACAGCTGACTGTTGGGTTGTGGTATATAAGCCTTAAAGATATTTGAAGTGATATTTAACATCTGCTTGAAACTACTGATTCAAAAGAAAATGAGACTAAAATTTTACAAAAACAGTGAGTGGATGAATCGATTTGAACAAATACATTTTTACCTTAACATCTGCCCTGGTTTTATTTGTGACCTCCATGACAAATTCACAGCATTTTCCATTTGGTGGATTCATAAGATGGTTAAGAATGTAAAGATCCACAGTTGCTCCTAAGTTATCTATATTGGACACAAAAATGTACTCTTTCCCCTCTCCTATCAGTGTGTCAAGCAGACCAGAGTTATAGAAACTGGAGTAGATATCACCGTGACCTGGAGGATACCACGCCTCAGTATTCTCTCCTGAATAAGATACGTCCTTGGCTATTGGCAGTAGAGACTCCTTATTAATTCTAGGATACCTGCAAAATGACAATTATTAGATTTCTGATACAGATCTTAGTGCAGTAATAATGCAGTCACAGGGGATACTCCAGACTTGATGTGGCTTTAAAATTATTACTTCTTAGGCCAGTTAATCAGATACACAGAAACGGGAGGAGATTGTCTACGTTCATACTTGGATATTGGGGCAGAAACTGCAAGTTAATATTTAATTAAGTATGTACTTAAATGAATCATCCCTTTGGAGCCAGAGGTAATGCAAGTTTCTTCTTCCACAAGGGTTCAGAACATGTTATGTGCAGTCACTGGAGCCACAGGAATTCACTTTTTAAAAAGCAGGACCCTCCAGAATTTCACATGACCAATTCAGGGCAAACGTTGTTGGTGGTCAGCCTACAAATTACTCCATACCTACTTCTGACAGTCCCAACCTTGTGGTTTCACAGCCAAGACAGTTCAGAAGTCAAACCCCACGTTCCTGCGTTCCACTGCAAGTCTGAACTTGAAACACAGATTTCTTCCACCCATTTATTTTTAGTTATTAATTTTATCTGGCTGTTCTTGGGCCTTCTCACTTTTTAAACTTCCAGTTTTAATCCTAAAAACTAGCAAAAATATTTAATATGCACAACAAGGAAGAGCTTTGCTTGTTTCTTTTACCCCAAACAGAAGAAAACAATCTCTGATACCTGCTTTGATTAAAAGTATATATTTTCACACGACTGTGACTGTACTTCTGCAAGATTTTCTTTGTGTCTTCATCAGTGTTAAAGGAGTTCATTAGAACAAGAGGAACATCTGTGTTGTAGGTTTTGTTTAGATGCTGGGGAGAAAAAAAGATCATATTCAGCAAGAGTTACAGGGTTTTATTTCTGCCACCTAAACAATGAGACTTTAGATACTATTTGTAGACTGTGTCAAACAATGGTTATGAAAAAAATCTCTTAAAGACATCTACACAAATGTAACAGTTAACTAAAGACAAACTTCATAGCTACAAAGCATTTATGATGAAACAACAACAATGATTGAAGGCCTAAATTAAATGTGCATTGTGCGTGCACACATACAAATCATTCAGAGCTAACATAACAATTCTGTTCTTAACTCTTCAGTTCTAACTGGACAGTGCAGCAGGGTAGGCTAATGCATACAAGATGTGCTACTAAATGGTTATGTTGAAGGGACTCTTAGCTTTCTTTGAATTTCAGACGTACATACACCCAGAAAACCGTTTGTCCTTCTGCACGATATTGTATCCCAATAGGCAATTTGAAGGTTTTACAATCCACTCTGTATTTAGGATTCTTTATAAAGATCAATGGTAGATCTTTAAGCTAGAGCTTCTTTTAGCTGAAGCCACAGATGTCTGTTAAAGTCATGGAATCTGACCTCGGGACTAAATCCTATCCTTAATAATAGTCTAATGTACACAGAGCACACAGTATAAAGTATTAAAAAATTCAGAACCCAAAATGAAGTGGCTCCTCCCTTAACTACATGAAGGGTGAAAATGGGCATTATTCTATTGCAATAAGATGTGAATCAAATCAGCTTCATTGGGACTGTTCTGGAAAGAAGAGTATTCACTCCAGATTTCGTTTGAGGCACTCACTTGTGTAATTTTTAACTGCTGATACATTCAAAAAGGTGTGGGCACATTCTCGGTGTCTTTAACCCTACTCTATGTGTTAGGATCTATTAAAATAATCTTTAAAGGGAAAAAAAATGATTAAAAGACAAGTTTTGTAATATGCTCCTTCCCATGGATCTCCAAGAACTTCTGTTAAGTGCAGCTTTCATGTCAGCAATGGAGCAGCTATTAAGAATTTACATTTCCAAACCTCTGTGTGTGTGTGTGAGAGAGAGAGAGATGGGGACCAAAAAGTGGGCGCATTAACCTCCACATCAACAATCAAAGATCCTCAAAAGAGAACACCTGAAGCACCCTCTTGGATATCACACAATGCAAGAATCGGGCACAAGACTAAATCTTTGTATGGGACTGCAGCTCATCTTCCTAGCCCTTGGGGAAAGTACCACCAGACACACCAATATATGTACTCCAAACTAAAATACTTCGGTAAGCACCTAAAACTAGAATGAACTGCATGAGGAAATTAGGGCAAGCCAATTTCCTACCCTTTCATGCCCATCTTAATTATCTACTGTAAGAACAACTAACTAAGTAGCACTGTAAAGAGGTAAATCCATAACAGCCAAAATACCCTCCCAAAACCTGTAGCTGCAATTTTTCATTTGCTTTTTGGAGGAATGAATGCCAATCACTTCTAAAATCTGGACTTTACTCAGAAGAGAGTATATTTGGAATGATGCTAAAAACATTTGGTGTGGCAAGAGGGAGGGTTAAAACAAAGCTTTGAAAGCTACTCTTGGGACTCGCATTTGGGGAAAAAAAATCAAAAGTTTACCTGGGATTTTGCTGCTTAAGGCCCTGCTAAATTATGCATTTTGATCTATGATACTTTAGAAGTACTAGCACTGTCTGGGTTTGCATGCATACTGATTTAACTTTGTCCAGAATGGCATGAACCAGCGGTTCTCAAACTTTAGCACCTGAGGACCCCCATTTTGATTTAAAAATTTTCAGGGACCCCTAACACACACCCGCTCAGCCCCAGGCCCAGCGCCCACTATATCCCTTCCCCCAAGGCCCCACCCCCTGCTCACTCCATCTCCCCTCCCTCCATCACTCACTCTCCCCTACCCTCACTCATTTTCACCAGGCTGGGGTACGGGTGCAAGCTCTGGGAGGGAGTTTGCGTGTGGGAGGGAGTTCCAGGAGTTGTGCAGAGCCAAGGGCAGGCAGGGAGCCTTAGGCCCGACGGACTTTTAGCACCTAAAATCTCCCAGTTTGGCTTCAGTAGTCTCTGGGAGATAGAGGGAGGGGGAGGAGTTGATCAGTGGGGTCCGCAGATCCCAGATTTGAGAAATGCTGGTGTGGACAAAAGAATTCAATTATTTAAGGTTCTCCACACATTCCATCCACATAGCATATGCAATACTTTATTTTTATCCACTCTTTTCAGTGCAATTCTCTGCATCCCAGTGCATGGGGTTCTTCCATTTCCCCGCCTGTCTTCTTTTGGGAAGCTTCCATCATAGTCACCATCTAAGGACCATATGGGATTCCCTTCCATCTCTGTTAATGCTGCTACTTACTCAGCCATGGTAGGAGTGGCAGTGTGCATCACTACTAAGTGGTGCTCACAATCCAGTCCAGGTGCAATAACTCACAGCACTCCCAATCACTAGTGACACAGAGAGCAGAACAGGGATCTGATTCGTTTCCTACCCAGTAGCGCAGAGCAGTACCACTCAGATGGCCCAGTTTCAATTTTTTATTGAGTCAGATTAGTCAGTGGAAGTGTTTCTATATTAGCAAGAATTTCAGTAAGAGTTTTAGTCTACACTCTGATTCACAAAGCATGTAGTTTCCACAGTGGCTTTCAGAGCAGATCAAGTTTCTTACCTCAATCTGCTGAACTGTCAGGTCCAAGAAGGTGTTTTCATTCCGCACCCCGATAAGACTTTTTGGGCCTTTACAGCCCATGCTGGTGCCCAAGCCACCATTTAGTTTCACTACAACCAGTTTGTTCAAGACTGAGGTGATGTTAACAGGCAACCCCCTGGCCTTTATCTTCTCATAGGGCTGAATCTGTAAGGAAGCAGCAATTTTAGAAGGTATTCAAGTAAGTCTGTCAGAGGTGATGGAAATAAACCTCTAAAATCTTTTTCTAGCTCTTGTTAGTGGTGAGGAAGGGTAAGAAAGGATTTCTAGCAGAACAGACAGACAGACACACACACACCCCTTCTCATATTTTAGAAGTTAATTTAATCTTCACCAATACCCAAATTTATTTGTGAGGCATCACTAGAGTGCCCAGCACATTATAGACATGCAGGAAGATAAGGTTCCTACCCTAGACAGCTTAAAACAACAAATACAATACAGTTTGTTAAATAATCTCTCCTCTTGCAAAATTTTTTTTTGTTTTTTATATAGACAAAAGTGTCAAGGAAAGTTAAAGCCTTATTTAAATGCAGATACTCCTCATCACTTTCCCTGTGGGATGGAAGAGGGAAGTGGGCTGGGTATGAACAGAAATAAGGAGTAGATCAGGATGGCATTCCCCCACTTACAGTGGTCCACCCGAGGTCAGCAAGAGAATTTTTGTTTTTTAAAAGCTCACAAAGTCCAACCCACCCACCCCAATAGCAAGCCTGCCTACCAATCAAGTCAAGTCTTTCTCTGTGCAAGAAAAAGGATTGACTTTTTCTTCCTTTTAAAAGTAGCTTACTCTTGCTGCAGTTTCTTGATGTTCTGTACTAAGGTCACCAGAGTAAACAAGCAGAGCAGGCTAAGTTTCAAAAACTCTTGCAAATAATTTTTAAATCAGATTAATGTTGGTTCCGGCTACTAAGTCCAGTTAATTTTTTTCCACCTTGCAGCAAAAGTTCCAAAATTCTTCTAACCCTTCTATTTTCAGACTATTCTCAGCCAATTCACTTCAAATTTTGCAGAAAAAGTTCTATCAATTTTAAAGGTGATAGGACTTTTCTGGATTCTGGAGTGGGTCAGTATGTATACAAAATTAGGCCTTCTAAAAAAAACCTCAGTTGTAACTTCACTAGAGAATGCCTACACACACACACGAAAATGGGAAGGAATTGTTACAGTGACGTTGTTTTAATAGTTCTGGATTGATCTAATACAATAAGGCTATCGAATGTTTTTCTACATTTTTTTCTTTTGAAGGAAGCTTTTTAGAGGATTAAAACATTACACAGATTATTTATGGCATTTGAAAAAAAATCCAAATGCTTCAAAAACTTCCAGCACAATGACACAAATTACTTCAGTTCTGGTTGGAATGTAGCAGAACTGCATCTGATTTATAACAAGACATGGACTAAATAAACTTGAGGACTTCACATTCATTTTGGGTATGCTGGAGGAAGAGGGGGGGAAAAAATGGAAAACCACATTACACGAGAACAAAAAGTTCATGTTCTGGTTGAGTGCAGAGGAAAAACACTGTATTGCACAACTGATATTCCTGACCTATACAACAAAATGGTAGATTAGAAGGAAACTCTTACATCAGTTAAATTCTGCCATGTACAACTAGGAAGGAGCTTGCTTTCCATTAAATGAACTTATCTTTTCTCAAAAAAACCAAACAAACAAAAAGAACAGGAGTACTTGTGGCTCCTTAGAGACTAACAAATTTATTAGAGCCCACAGCTACACAGAGCCCACAGTGGGCTACAGCCCACTTCATCAGATGCATAGAATGGAACATACAGTGAGAAGATAGATATATATACACCCACAGAGAAAGTGGAAGTAATGACCCAGCCACTCCCAGTCTCTTATTCAGACCCAAGTTAATGGTATTAGTTTGCATATTAATTCAAGCTCAGCAGTTTCTCCTTGGAGTCTGTTTTTGAATAGTCTTGGGTTTAAACAGAGACTAGAGTGGCTGGGTCATTACACATATTGAATCTATTTCCCCATGTTAAGTATCCTCACACCTTCTTGTCAACTGTCTAAATGGGCCATCTTGATTATCACTATAAAAGTTTTTTTCTCCTGCTGATAATAGCTCATCTTAATTAATTAGCCTCTTACAGTTTGCAACTGTACAGTTTGCAACAGGTGGCAACTTCCACCTTCTCTGTATGTGTGTATATATCTTCTTACTATTTGTTCCATTCTATGCATCCGATGAAGTGGGCCGTAGCCCACAAAAGCTTATGCTCTAATAAATTTGTTAGTCTCTAAGGTGCCACAAGTACTCCTGTTCTTTTTGCAAATACAGACTAACAGGGCTGCTACTTTTAAACTTATCTTTTCTTAGGCCTGGTCTACACTGTGGGGGGGGGGGGGGGAGGGAGGAGAAATCTATCTAAGATATGCAACTTCAGCTATGAGAATAGTGTAGCTGAAGTCGACGTACCTTAGATCGACTTAGAATCACTTACTTCGCATCCTCGCAGCGCGGGATCGACAGCGGCCACTCACCGAGGTGGAGTTCCGGAGTCGATGGCAGAGCGATTGGGGATCGATTTATTGCGTCTACACTAGACGCGATAAATCGATCCCAGATAGATAGATCACTACCCGCCGAGCCAGCGTGTAGTGTAGACATGGCCGTAGTTGTCTAGTTAGTCATTGTGCCATTGCAACCTCGTTATTCAAATAGTGGAAGTTTGCCTAACAGAAGTATCATAGTGCAATCTATTGTAGTTACTCCATTACCTTAGAACACTGGCCCCAGGCACAAAGTGTTTATTAACATAAGTAACTGACTAATCACCTTTAAGGCAACATGCCAGTTTCCATTCCTTCAAAAACTTTTAATAATGAAGATTTGATTTGCGTTTAATATGCATGGTATTTCAGTGGAAGAAACTGATAGTTTTAATGGATTTTTACAAAAAATGGCATTTTAAATTTTCCTGCAAGATTAGGAAGTTTACAAATGAGGGTGGCCAGTGTCCTATATCCTAACACTAGGACACATTACAGAACAACCGTAGCTACTTAATGGGCTAGGTTTTGGAGCGTAAATAACATATCTCAAACTTAAATTAAATTATGAAGTTTACCAAATGCAAACAGAAGTAATCTTTGTAACACTACGGGCTCGCATTTTACTTCTATAAATAAGAAACCTTAGATTTTCCTGCATAGTACCATCAGTTGTAGAGTTTCCTACTTGCCCTGGGTGTGTGGATTTTCCAGAGACTTGGGGGTAGTGCTCCCCCACACCCTTTCCTGCATGAAGGGAAGATCCAGGGAACAAGCCAACCCGCTCAAACAAAATTTTTATAAAAATATTCTGAAATAAGTTCCTCCTTACTTACCTAACAAAATGAGAGTCCAGAGTTTATTACTTGTATAGCACCATATACGTATATGCTGCATTTACACCACAAGTAATTATAGGCTTCTGAGTCTGACATTAATCCCAGGCCAAGATAATGGAGTGGCTGATATGGTCCTCAATTAGTAAAGAATTAAAGGAGGGTAATAAAATTAATGCCAATCAACATGGGTTTATGGAAAATAGATCCTGTCAATCTTGTTTTTATAAGGTGGAAAGTTTGTTTGATAAAGGAATAGTGTTGATGTAATAGACTTAGATTTATGTAAGCCATCTGACATGGACACACATGACATTTTGATTAAAATAGTGGAACAATATAAAATTAACACAGTCAGTTTTTAATCCATTTAATATGTACTGACAGGTCTAAAAATGTAATTGTAAACAGGGGAATCATCTCAAAGCGGGTGTGTTTTGTGACAGGGTCAGGCCAAATGGCTACAAGAGAGTGATAGAAGGCAGATATATTAGCCCCAGGTTAAGTAGGTCCCTTTTCCCTGGATAAGGTAACAGGGAAGGTTCCAGAACTATCAGGAACTTTCTGGAAACAATTAAGGCGGACAGGCTGATTAGAACACCTGCAGCCAATCAAGAAGCTGCTAAAATCAATTAAGACAGGCGGACTAATCAGGGCACCTGGGTTTTAAAAAGGAGCTCACTTCAGTTTGTGGTGTGCATGCGAGGAGCTGGGAGCAAGAGGCGCAAGAAGCTGAGAGTGAGAAGGCGTACTACTGGAAGACTGAGAAGTACAAGCATTATCAGACATCAGGAGGAAGGTCTTGTGGTGAGACTAAGACGGTGTTGGGAGGAGACCATGGGGAAGTAGCCCAGGGAGTTGTAGCTGTCACGCAGCTGTTACAGGAGCCACTGTAGAGAGCTGCAATCCACAGGGCTCTGGGCTGGAACTTGGAGTAGAGGGTGGGCCCGGGTTCCCTCCATCCCCCCAACTCTCTACTTGATACTGGAGGACTTGATCTGGACTGTGGGTTCCATCAGAAGGGAAGGTCTCTGGCCTGTTCCCTAATCCACTAGGTGGATCAGCAGAGACTGCGGGGATTGTTGTTCTTCCTTTTCCCCATGCTGGCGAGTGATGAGGCTAACTGAGCGAACAGCAGATTTGAGCTGTGAAAGTGGCCAAACTGAGGACTGCCACGAACCTCTGAGGTGAGCAAATCCGCCAATAAGCGCAGGACCCACTAAAGCAGAGGACAAACTTTGTCACAGTTTCTAGTGGGGTCCTACAGGTATCAGTTCTTGGCCCTATGCTATTTTACATTTTTATTAGTGACCTGGAAAAAAATATAAAATCATAACTGATAACGTTTGCAGATAGCACACAAATTAAGGGAGCAGTAAATAACAAAAAGGACAGGTCACCGACAGAGGGATCTGGATTGCTTGGAAAACTGGGTGCAACAAAATAATATGCATTTTAATATGGCTAAATGTATATGTATACATTTAGGAACAAAGAATACAGGCCACGCTTACAGGATGTGGGATTCTATCCTGGGAAGCAGTAACTGAAAAAGATTTTAGGGTTGTGGTGGATAACAGCTGAAGATGAGCTCCCAGAGCAATACTGCAACCAAAAGGGCGAATGCAATCTTTGGATATATAAACATGGGAATCTCAAGTTGGAGTAGAGAGGTTATTTTACCTCTGTATTTGGCACGAGTGCAACCACTGCTAGAATACTGTGTCCAGTTCTGGTGTCCACAGTTCAAGAAGGATAAATTGGAGAGTGTTCAGAGAAGAAGCATGAGAATGATTAGAAAACATGCCATACAGTGATAGATTGAGCTTCTTGAGTCTGTTCATCTTAACAAAGAGAAGGTTAAGGGGTGACATGATTATGTAAATACGTACACTGGAACAAATATTTAATAATGGGCTCTTCATTCTAATAGAAAAAGATAGAACACTGTCCAATGGCTGAGAGCTGAATTCAGATGACTGGAAATAAGGCCTACATTTTTAAGTTAGGGTAATTAACTGCAACAATTTACCAAGGGTCATGGTAGAGTCTCCATCACTGACTATTTTTAAATCCAGATTGGATGTTTCTTCTAAAAGATCTGCTATAGGAATTATCTGGGGGAAATTCTATGGCCTGTACTTTACAGGAGGTCAGACTAGATTATCACAGTGGTACCTTCTGGCTTTGGAATCTAAAAAGTCAAGATGGAAACGGTCTCCCAAAGATTTTAATGTACGTTTTCTCTTTCAGTTCTTGAGTTAACATATAGAGTGGTGAAGGGGTTGAGGAATCAGTAAAGTAATACATACACACATCCTGAGTTACAAAGGCTTCATTGCATGCAAAGTCTAAATAAATTTAGTTTATAAGTTTCCTTAGAGAAGTAATTTTGAGGAAGAGAGGGTAGTATACTTCTTGCTCTCTAAACAGTAAGAGCAAAGAAAGAATCAAACTATATTCTATTTCAGTCATTAACGAGTAAAGACAGAGCATTACTGAAGAAACTGGACCCTAAACTCAGGTCCTCGAAGGGAAAGGGAAACTTCTGTTGCATTAGAGATTTTAGACTGAACTACCAACGTTAGGATAAAAAAACTTCTCTCTCTTACAAGTGTACCCATGTTACCTCCCATAATACTGCTTCACACTGCTGATGTGCAAAAACATTCAAACAAGATCTCAGGATGTCCAGCACTTTGACACTAGCCAACTAATGAACAGATCCTCAGTGACTCTGCAGTGTGAAATTAGGAAATCAAATACCAGCTCTCAAAGTTTCAACCTGGAGATGCTGAGGCTCAGCTACTACTACTCTATTAGATCAGTAATAAATCTGGAGTAACTCCATTATCAGAGATGTGTCAAATTAACATTGCTGCTCCAGATTTCCACCTCCCTCCCCCAATATAAATGAAAACTGAATCTGGCCAAATACTTTACCTTACCTTGTTAATAAGCTTGTTTAAAGCAGTTATCCAGGAAAACAAACCTTAACCCCCCTCTCCCCCAACACCTTTTTAAGAAAGAAAGATTAAGATGAATTTACTTAACTTTCCATTATAAATTAACTAAAGATGTTACCAAAATGAAGTTTAAATTTGACTAATTGGCTAGTCAGATTGAACAGTGATTGCAACAAACATCAAGACTAACTATCCCATGCCTTCTTATCCCAGGAAGTAATAGGGCCCAAAGAAGATTCTCTACCTAGCAATACCGAGAGATCATACATCTATTTTAGTTATTTAAAAAAACAGGTCTTCAGAAGCTAGTCACATCCTACACGCTAGAGAAAAAAGAATTGTTCCTCAGAGGAACCCACAGCATACACTTCTAGAACCTGCTGTTACTCCACAAAGATGGCTGTTTGATATTGCAAATATAAACCCAATGAATCTTCATCAAGATTCCTTTTAAGAAAGTTAGCATTTAATTTAATGCCTCCATTATGTAGTACAGCTACCTAATGTAAGTGATGTAAAGATTAAAATAGTCGTACCCCCCAAATCTTATGTGAAGTGATAAGCTTCAGATTCTAGGTACACTGCCTTAAAACAATTAGACAAACTGATTGTTTCAGTTGTCTTTCCAAGGAGCTTGCAAATAAAACCACAAGCTGAATACTCAAACTTGTCAAATAAAACAAGCCTTTACATCTATGCCAGAGCATAGTATCCTGATTTGTATTACTATAATCCGACATTTCACACACTTAAATTAATGAACTCTGTAAGCTACAGTAAAATCTTGAGACTATACATTTAACCAGAAGAATGAACCCACCTTTGTATGATCAGTCCTATAACAGGTTTAAACAAATCTAATACTCTTTTTACACCATCGTCTAGAAGAGATCTGTGGGAAGTTTGGCTTTTTAAACTATATCAAAGACAGTCATTTATGTACCCATTGAACCTAAAAAGGACATATTACGTACTCTGGAAGGTCTAGTAAGTAGCATCCTGGATTTTTGTGCATAATAATATATGTAATTAGTAAATAGAGGAAATATCTGTTCCTACATCAAGTCAGTAGGTGGAAAATGGGGTAAACATGCAAGGAAAGCGATAGGTAAGCTTTCTAAAAAGAATGTGTGTGCACTATCCCCTAATGGTTTTAAGGATACTATTATGTAATCTGAGATTCAATTTCCATAGTGTCAAATAAAATCCCATACATTAGCCCTGATGTTTCCCTCCCCTTAAGCATGGCAAAGGGAGTGGAAGCAGGCTCAAAACAGCACTAATTCCCCTCTAGGACTTCTACCCTTACTTCCCCTTTCCCTCCCCAGAAATGGCAGTGGAGGTGGATGGGAAAATACAGATAACCTTCAGCCTATTGCAGCTTGGCTTCTAAAGGAGGTATATGCCACGGAGGGAGAAATTGGGGACTTTTACATAAGTGGGGTCTTCAGAAACCACCCCTGCTCACCCAGTGAGATTTTGGAGAACTCTGAGAAATTCAGGTTCCTAAATTATTCTTCTCCCATAGGTGTGGGGCAAACTCATTTTAAACACCCACAATCCTAGACTGTCACCATGTGATTCAGAGATTACAGCAAAGATTCAAATGTTGGTAATCTGGAATTTAGTCTGAGTTCCAATCCAACTCAACTATTAGCACCAACACAGAGGGCTGGGGGAGTACAAATCAAGTAAAAGGTCACTAGAACGTGCCTCAGCCAACCTAGTGTAACATCAATATCAAGTCTCCATGAAAGAGACAGCTCCAAGAACAAACTGTAAAAATAAAAAGGGCCTTTTCATATTGCCTGTACAAGTACTTTATGTTGCAGAGTAACAGTACAGTTCTTCTTCAACAGGAATGTAACTGCCAATACCTAGGGTTATTCAACGAAAATTATGACAGAGGAGGCTTTCAAGTTCCATACAGTTGTTTTATTTATAGCCTAGGAAGAGAAGCTCATTTATTCCAGGAAGAGAGGTGCAGAGAATTAAGAGATTGATATTAGAAGTCCAAATTCACTTTTTTTTTAAACGTAATTTAAAAAAGAGCTACAGCCAGCTCACTGTAACGTACATGGTAAAAGACAGCTTTTTAAACCAGCACCACTCAAGGAATGAATGATGGGGAAAGAAAGTTATATATCGTCATGTTGCATTATTTTATGTTTATATTTAAATAGACATACCACACACTGCTCCACATAATCCAGCAAAAGAGAGTAAGGCATTCTTGGTGGCAATGCTATTTGAGTCAAGCAGGAGGAGAATTTTTGTAGATTTTGAGAGCCATGGAATTTTACCCAGTAACTCCTGCATCAAGCCCATGGCTTTGGGTCAAGTTAAAGGAGAGAGTTTGAATGCCAAGCATGATTACTCAGTTACTGCAGTTACACTTCAAAGGAAAAGAGAATTTGGATGCTTTAGAACAGGGGTGGGCAATAACTTTCATAGGAGGGCCACTCCATGAATTTTGGTAAGTTATCATGGGCCGCACATTTCTACAATATTAATGGTGGGGGTGCAGGGTCTGGGAGGGAGTTTGGGTGCAGGAAGGAGCTCCAGGCTGGTGCAGAGTGTTGGGGTGCAGGAGAGGGAGATGGGTTTGGGCTCTGGGAGGAAGTTTGGTGCAGGAAGGGGCTCCAGGCTGGGGCAGGGGATTGAGGTGTAGGGTCTGGGAATAAGTTTGAGTGTAGGAGGGGGTTCTGACCTGGCACAGGGATTTGGGGTGCGGTGTGAGGTGCAGGCTCTGGCCAGGAGGCACTTACCACAGGCGGCTCCTGGCGAGCAGCACGGCTCAGGCTGGCTGCCTGCATTCCGTGGCCCCATGCCGCTCCCAGAAGCGGTTGCGGCCGGCTGCTGCTGGCACATCTCTACGTGCCCCTTGGGGGGGACAGCGGGTCTCCATGCACTGCCCACACCCACAAACACTGCCCCCACGGGCCATATTTTGCCCACCCCTTCTTTAGAATGAACTTCAAAGAAAACTGCCATCTAGCCATCCTGGTCAAACAAAAGAATCACTACAAGTGATCCATTTGTTGGGAGGAAAATGTCATAAACAAGTCCATGAACTCTAAAATATTGGAAATACACAGTTTTCACAAGTCAAGCAACCAAGCTTTCAGAAACAACATTTGACCTTCGGCATTATCATACTGTATCAGGCCAGTAGTTCATCTACTCCAGTACTATAACAGTGACCAGTATTAGATGCTTCACAGTAGGTTTGAAACAAAATGCATACAAGCCTGGCGTAAGACAAGTTTCACACAATATACCAGCACAATTAAAAATCCCTTACATCTTTTTTCCCCTTGCAGACTTTCCAGTATAACTGGTTACTTGAGAAACCAGACACTCTTCTCCCCAGCACACTCCTCGGAGCTAGAGTCTCCCATAAGGGGACAAATTACCAGCCAAAAGTTATAAGGACACAGAAGATGTGGGGGGAATTAACTGAAACACATTGTTCCCCTTCCCCAGAACTCATTCCACAGGGAGTGGCAAAGTCCAGAGATTGCCATCCCCTTAAAAGCCATGGGAATCACCCAGTATACAACAATGACTAGCATATTAGCATTATCCCTTATAAAAATCTCCACCTCCTCCAGAGAAAAGGGTTCAAGGACAGCTGAAGACAGGGCCTCAGTACAGTCTGTGGTATTAGCTCCACACAGACAAAAAAAAGCCATGCATGTGCTTCAATGACACCTGAGTGCTCTGCATTGTCTTTTTAATGCTATCCCCCTGCATGGGAGAATGCCATCCCTCCCCTTGCCAGAGGGTGATTTGGAAACTGCACAATTTGAAACTAACAGAGGTTCCAATCAATTTTGCAGAAAAGATAAGCTGGCTACAGCTATCAAAGCTCAGCACCAGAATGCCCCACATTTGGGAGCAAACCACAAGGATTGGCCAGAAAGCAGTTGCATGGCATGGGGAAGGTCTCTTCTGTTGAGCAGATAATGACCAAAGCTAGAGAAACACCACCAATATGTTTGGAGCTTATATAAAAGAGCGTATGTGCAGGGAAATCCTTTAGCAATGTTATTCGGGAGCTAGGTGGCATAAGTAAGATCCTGGCAAGGGTCTTTGTTATGAGCAGGTTTTGAAAACATTAACATGCCAAACCATGGACAGAATGAGATCTTTATCCTGATGGCAGTCCCTCTGTGCTATTTCAAATGCACATCCGTTCAGGAATACCATCTGTTCATAGCAAATTTATTCTATCTACAGTTCATCTATTCTGCTATATTTTCAAGAGGAAGCACACAGAATACATACAAGATGCAGGACTCAGGATACAGTAACTTCACCGCATGCAAGATGTATCTGAATGAACTACAAATGGGAGGAAAGCCTGAAGGTTGCAAGTATGGATTTGTCAAAAAAGCATGAGTGACTTATACAGCATAAGAGGGCATTTATATAGGAAAGTGGAAAGAATGAGAGGACAGCTACCTGATTCTGAATGTGTGTTTAGGAAAGGCAGCAAGCAGACATCTGCTTTCTGCAATTCTTACCTCAATGACTTGTCAAAAATGCTGCATCCTTTAGATCATTTCACTCAGCTCTTATACACAGCACCCAAAAGAACTGTCTTATTACCCACCCATGAGCATACTAAGTGCTTCACTGAAATGCACAGGAAATCAATTCCTGCTCTAAGGAGCTTACATTATAAACATTGGATATGACAGATAAGTGAAGACAGACATATTGAGAAACAGAAGGGACAAGGAAGGACATGATTTACAGAAATAAGATTAGTGTTACTCATTTTAGACATATATACTTCTTGGCAATGCAAGAGTTGGGGCACATTTAAGCTACATTTATTTTTTGTAGGCAATGCTAATGTGCATTTTTTTAGGAGTAATGTAAAATCTATTAGTCAAACTCCAAGCCTCACCTCATTCACAAGTTTGTTCCAGGTGTAAGGGGCAATGTGGATGAAGGCATAAAGATTTGTGGGAGACAAAGGGAGCACAGACTGGCATCACAGGCAGAGTGGAGAGGAACACAGCACCCATATTGATCAATATGTACACAAGACATTGAGATTTAAAAAAAAAATAGGGTATAATAATGTGTTAATGATTCAACTCTAGAGGACTGCTTGAGTAATAGCACAAGATGGATACAATAGACTATCTTGTCCTCAACCCTGGGAAACATAAGACTACTTGCTTGTGGGTAGGTGGTGTTGAAATTGTTTTTTTTCCTTCGTAACTCAATTTACTGAGATGAATCCAAGTAGCAGGCAAGTTTAAGAATTTTTTTGATAAGGGCATGACAATATCAAAATCCATGTATTACACAAGCCCCTCCCATGCCTGAATCATGCAGGCTGCTCCCCTCACGCCCCAGGTGACCTCACCATATCAACATAACACCTCAGGACTCCATTACCGCAATTCCCTCCCAGTAGATTTTCCATCAGACCTTTTCGATCATTTGCAATTTATGCAGAATGACGTGCCAGGCTTACTCAAGTAGGATTAAGTTACATCCCTCTCTTCCCTCCCTCCCAGGTTCTTTACTTTGGCTTTCTAAAAAGGGCCAGACTAATGTTAAGTTGATTCTCTTCTTCCTTAAGGCTCCAAATAGGAATAGGTCCTAGCTGTAACACTGGAGCCCTCTGACGGAACTCTAAGAAAAAACACTTTTATTCATTTCATCTAAAATTGGTGACCTTTACTGTTATGGCCCCTAGGGTGTTAATTTTTCCCAAAATTGGTGTTTGTTTCATCCCTGGCCTCCATATTTTTAATGCCGCCTCATCCCTGGGAGTTTATTATAAAGCTATCATCATCCTGTTTGATTTATAAACAAGTTTAATATTGCTTTCGTATATTTTTTATAAAATGTACTGTTTTGGAACATTCCAGACACGCTGGCAGAGGGAACTGAATACCCACCAATGCAACCCAAACTCCTGGGCAACAAATGAGTTCCCCAGGCTAGACAGCACATGGAAGCTCAATTAGAAGTTCTGCTCCTGTTAGCTCAGCTATGCTATTAAGCTGAAGCTCTCATTGAAATGTCATTTTTACAGAGCTGGTGAGCTTTGTAAGCTTCCTTGCTGTCATGGCTCTACTCCTTTTGGAAATTTCAAAACCCATCCAAGTAGCTGGAAAAATTAAACCACCACAAAGGCATATGACATTTGAATTGTTTACAGGCTTTTAAGTCATTTAAAAACTCATGCACTCAAGTTTTCCAGCTCTGCACAGCTTGAACTCCATCAAATATGGGTCAAGATTATAAATGCCAGAGTTCTCATATGTTTAAAAAAAGACCACATACTAAATTGATTCAACAATAATCAAAGGCACCAGTTCTCATTAGGGACACTATGATAAACTGTATTTGAAGTTTTGAGGTCACAGTGTTTGAGATATAACATTCCCAAGTCAAAAGTCAGGAATTTTCAAGAAACTGATAGTTTGAAAAATCAGAAACTGTCGTAACTAATGCTTTGTCCGATTTCCAACAAACTTCCCAAAAAGACAGCCTCTACATGAGCAGCTCTGGCAAAATGTGGGGTTTGTGTGTTAAAATACGAGTTGGACATAACAGAAAGTTAGTCACAATCTTAGCTATGGCAAGACTCTTATTTCTGGAAGAAAGGAGATCAATGAAAGAGGAGAGCATAACAGTGCTAAAGACACAAAGATTTCCCCCTTTCTCCACAAGTAAACATTACTCATGAAGAACTCAGTGTTCAAGTCTGTATTCTGAGGCCTTTCTAAAATTATAATTCTTCATTCCTGCTTATGAGTTACCTAATGTTCCACTGCTTAGATCAACTTCTATAAGAACAGAATTATCAATATTTATCTAACAAATGCCCTAGTCATGCTCACCAGCACAGAACATCACTATAGAAGTGATATTGGACATCAGTAGAAATGTGTTTTATATGAGCAGCTTTCATTCTCTGTGTATCTGAAAGTGCTTTAGAAAAAAGTAATGGGTTAAACACTGAAGTGTACCAAGAGGGTCGGCAAACAGAAAATAGGTCACAGCCTTGGACAGTAGAACTCTAATTTAGAAAGTCAGGGTACTGAATTTATTTCCTCTATCTTTTTGAACATGCTGAGAGATTTAGATTCCACTTAGCCCATCACATATCAACACAAGAGAGCTCTGTGACCCATTTTATCCCAAGGATCGCAGCTATCACATAGCATTGTTAGCACTTAACATTAGCACTGGATGACTCCAAGTTTTTATAGATTCCAAGGGCAGAAGGAACTATTATGATGATTTAGTCCAGCCTGCATTCTACAGGACGTCATAGAACAACCCCAAGATAATTCCTAGGGCAGATCTTTTAGGAAAACATCCAATCCTAATTTTAAAATGGTCAGTGACTGAGAATCCACCATAACGCTGGGTAAGTTGTTACAATGATTAATTTACCCTCATTTAAAAATGTAGGCCTTATTTCCAGTCTTCTGAATTCAGCTTCCTGATACTGGATCACAGTATACCTTTCTCTGCGAGATTGAAGAGTCCATTCTTGATATTTGTTCCCTGTATAGTTATTTATAGACTGTATTCAAATCACCCCTTAACCGTCTCATTGTTAAACTAAATAGATTGAATCACTATATGGTAGATTTTCTAATCCTTTGATCATTCTCATGGGTCTTCTCTGAACCCTCTCCAATTTATCAACGTTTTTCTTGAACTGTGGAAACCAGAACTGGACACAGTATTCCAGCAGCAGTTGCACCTGTGCCAAATACAGAGGTAAAATAAACTCTCTACTCCTACCCAAGATTCCCTGTTTATGTATCCAAGGATTGCATTTGCACTTTTGGCCACAGCATTGCACTGGGAGCTCATCTTCAGCTGTTATCCACCAGGACCCCCAAATCTTTTTCAGAATCACTGTTTCTCCCATCCTGTAAGTATGGCCTACATTCTGTGTTCCTAGATGTATACATTTAGCCATATTAAAACTTATATTGTTTGCTTGCATCCAGATCTCTCTGTATCAGTGATCTGTCCTCTTCATTATTTACCGCTTCCCCCAATTTGTGTGTGATCTCCAAACTTCATCAGTAATAATTTTATGTTTTCTTCCAGGTCATTGATAAAAATATTAAACAGCATAGGGCAAAGAACTGATACCTGCAGGACCCCACTAGAAACACACCTGTTCAGTGGTGGTACTCCATTCACAATTATGTTTAGAGACCTATCAGTTAGCCAGTTTTTAATCCATTTAATGTGTGCCATGTTAATTTTATATCATTCTAGTTTTTTAATCAATGTCATGTGGTACCAACTAAAATGCCTTACAGAAGTCTAAGTCTATTACATCAACATTATTACCTTTATCAACAAAACTTGTAATCTTATAAAAAAATCAAGTTAGTTCAACAAGATCTATTTTCTATAAACCCATGTTGATTGGCATTAATTATATTACCCTCCTTTAATTCTTTATTATTCAAGTCCCATATCAGCCACTCCATTATCTTGCTCAGGATTGATATCAGATTGACAGTTCTCTAACTACCCAGTTGTCCCATATATCCTCTTTATATATTGGCACAACATTCACTGTCTTTCAGTCTTCAGGAACTTCCTGGTGACTTATTGGAAAAAAAAAAAATTAACTGTCTAGTGAGCTCCTGAATCAGCTCTTTGAAAACTCTTGGATACAAGTTTTCCAGACCTGCAGATTTAAAAATGTCCAACTTTAGTAGCTGCTGTTTAACATCTTCCTAAATTACTTGTGGAATGGAGACAGTTGTTCCCTCTCTCCAAACAGAGAACAGAAATGTACTGAACACTTTGCTTTTCTCCTCTATTATTGATAATTCTACCATTTCTATCTAGTAATGAACCAATACCATAATTGAGATTCTTTTTGTTCCTTATACACTTAAACTCTGTGTTGTCCTTAACTCTGCTGGCCATAGATTTCTCATGTCCCTTTGCTTCCCTTATCAATTCTCAGCTTCTGATTTATATTCATTACTCACTACTTCCCCTTTCTTCCATTTGTTTGTTTTTATAGCGGCCTTCATTTGCACTCTAAGCCACATTGATGTTTTAACCAATATGGCTGTCTTCCTTGATTGTGTTTTTTTGGCATCTAGTAAAGTGTTCTTAAACAATTTCCAGTTATTCATATTTATCGGATTTAAATTCTTCCTCTTAGCTGATTTAGCTCATAGTTGTTTCCAGCTTTGTGAAATTGGCCATATTAAAGCACAAAGTACGTATAACTGGTCTGCACTTCATTCTGTTTGCACATTAAAAATATGATCAGGTCACAACCACTTGTACCTACTATAAATTTTTAGTTCTGTGTTCAGTTCCTCTTTCTCGGTCAAGATAAGGTGTAATGTAGAATTCCTCTGTGTTGGATACAATACTTTTTGAGTTAGGAAACTATCATCTATAATATTTAGAAATTTCAAGGATGTTTTAGTACCAGCAACATGAGACATCCAGCATAGATCACTCATATTGAAGTCCCCCATAATCGTGTAGCTTTTTTTCCCTTCACATTGTAAATAGGTGAGTAAGGAGCCAATCACCCTTTCTTTATTGTGATTTGGTGGTCTGTCCTCCACTAACACATCTTGTGCTTAGGACACTGATCCATAAGCATTCAAGAATCACTTTCTTCCGAGTTATCAGTGACTTGGAAACTCATAATGCCACCTTTGACAGAGAGCCACTCCCCCTCTCCTTTTGCCCATCCAATCCTTCCTAAATAGATTACCATGGATTTTAACATTCCAATCACAGGAACTATCCCACCAGGTTTCAACAACAACAACTAGATCAAATTTCTGCTCACAGATCAGCAATTCCAATTCTTCTTGTTTGTTACCTAGGCTCCTAGCACTGGCACATAAGAAATTATTTGATTGCCTCTCCATGTCCTCTGGTTCCTTAATTAATTTAGTTCTCAATATCTTGATTTTGTGATGACAGCTCATATCTTCCCTTTGTTTACTGTCCTCTTTTGTTATTACTTTAAGACCCTCCTATTACTACTACTTTAATTTGGGACTTGTACACATTACCTAAGGGACAAAGCCATGAGTGACAGAACTCCAGCCATAAAGATATCAGATCTCAGCAATCATGCTTTGGACAAACTTAGAGTTCAGCTTTACACGCATTATTAATATGCGGTTATTATTAGAATATTAACTGACAATGTAGGTGCAGGTAACTGTCATACGACAGATTAGATATTCAATATGTCACAAGCTGTAAAAGCTTGAGCTCTCCTTTGTTGTGACAGCAATTGGGTTTTGAGCCTTTAATACCAAACTTAAGGCAAGATACTTTTATACACACAATTTTTATAAGATTTTTTCCTTGGATACAAATAGAAAATGAATTTCAAGGGGTAACATGAGACAGTTTTACCATCATTCATATGCAAGAAAAAATATTGGAATGAAGCTATAAGCTTCATGCAAGCTCCAAACAAACCTGGTGGAGAAAATAAAGCTGTTTATTAGAGCAATAAGGTACAACTATTATACCATGACACCAGAGACAAATTTATTTAACTAAGAATAATTATGTAGTAGTAGGAACAGGGAAGGAGGATTTTTTCCCCCTAAAAATTGTTTGTTTACCTCAATGGTATTTATAAAGTAAGTAGTGTAGTTTGATTCAGAGTTCATGGTAGGTAAGGGGATAATAGCTATGGTTTTTGAGCAAGGCACCTGAATAATCTAAGTGGCATGATGATGCAGAGCTATGGAATGAAACAATTTAAAAAAAAAAAGTGATCATAGGTCACATGGACAGGCTGTATGGCTGAAGGATGTTTAGTCACCAGGTGAAGAACCAGCGAAGCAGAAGACACGTGAGATACTCATTTCCCTCCCCCAACATAGCCCTTCTTTCAGCCACAAGCTAAAATGACCCTTCTATTTGTGCTTTGAGAACAGACACTGAAATTTATATCATAGCCCTCCAACTGCTAAATATTAATCAGCAATGACTAAGATATTGCTGAATTGACATTTTATTTTATAACTGCCTCCAGAAGTCATACCAGACCCAAACTGAAGAATAATCATACTGGTACTGGCCTCTGCACTGTATACAGCTATTTTTCTACAGTACTGGTATCTGGTACATGGGGCAATACTGGAGGTACATTCTTCTCCCACCAGAGAGACTTCACACAAAGTAGGACAGAGTCTCCTAGACTTTAAGGCCAGAAGGGACCACTGAGATCATCTAGTCTGACCCCCTCCACACTACAGGCCACAGAACCTCACCCACCCACACCTGTAATAGAACCATAGCCTCTGGCTGAGTTACTGAAGTCCTCAAATCATGAAAATAAATTTTCAAGTTAAGATTTGGAAGAAACGTAGGGCTTGTCTACACTTAAAATGCTGTAGCGACGCAGCTGCACTGCTGTAGCACTTCAGTGAAGACACTACCTATGCCAACGGGAGACATTCTCCCATTGGCATAGGTACGCTAGCTCCCTGAGAGGCAGTAACTAAGTTGACAGGAGAATTCTCCCATTGATCTAGTGCCGTCTATACCGGGGTTAAGTCCGTTTAACTGCGTTCCTTAGGTGGGTGGATTTTTCACACCCCCGAGCAACGTCGTTATACTGACCTAATTTCCTAGTGTAGACCAGACCTGAGACTCACTAAAAGGGTATACCTACACTGCAAAGTTGTCAACAAAACCTGTGTCTTTCATGGGTACTTAACACCCCCACCCCCCCTGCAAAAGACAAAAGTTTTGCCGACGCAAGTGGCAGTGTGAATGCGCCTTTGTCGGCAGGCCGACAAAGCTAACGCCGCTCACAGGGCTGGAAGTATTTTGTTGGCAGAAGTGCCGACAGAGTACCGACAAACAACATTTACACACGCTGACTTTTAGCGACCAGGCTTGTCGCTAAAAGCTGCGTGACGTAGACAAGCCCCAAGACGTCATCATTTTTCACCACCACTTTGGACAGCAGCTTCAGCATCTATTTCGCAGGCAGCTGAACAGCCTGCTTTTCAGTTGCAAAGTGAATCTTTAATTCAATCACTGCTGACAAATAGCATAGGGGCAAACAATGCCAGTCAACTCATGAGGATACTAACATCTCGTGACTGCAGTTCAGTTTTAATAGACCAGGTTACTGTTCTGGGAGAGCAAAAATTCTCGCATTTATAACTAAAGGTTAGATGTGTAAACAGCCAAGAAAGCGCCTAGGGCCACAGATGAATTGATTAAAAACAGGGTTTGGTTCAGTGAACAATGCTTACCTTTATAGAAACACTTCTGGAGAAAATCTGTTGTTTTTTGTTGCACCCTCTCACTTCAAAAGTTAATTTTTTCCCCTACTTTATACAATACTGCAGGGAAATTGTACTCTTTAAACAACATTAACTGTATTCCTAATTCTTTGATTTTATATAAACTAAACTACTGTAAAGCAGAAAAAGTTTTGAGCTATAAAATCCAGGCCACTTACCATATATCTCTTTCAAAATATTTAGTAAAAACTGATTGTCAGAGACAATCTCATCTGGGATTTGCAACACGTTTTCATTTGGGGAAGGGGTGGGATGGAGACTCTAGATGCCCTACATAATCCCGACATAACAAATTACCTTTCATTGCAAAGCATCAGATTAAACACAAAAGTTATATTTATTACCATTTTCTTTAGGCAATGGACAAGTCAACAGAATAATACTAGGGGAGAACTTATGTACATATGTTAAGCAGGACCTTATTCATGATGTTCATGAATATGTACAACATAGACCCATGTTTTAGTTCTCTCTGCAATAAAGATTTATTTAAATTGTTATTCCACTTTACCTTAAACAAACACAGCAATTATTTGTTTTGTATTGTTGACAATATATTTCAGTGCAAGCAGTGATTACTAATTTTAAGATCCCATTGGCTGTTGTCATTTTATTGCAACTTACAGAGTCTTCTGGAGGTCTCTGAATCTTCCCCCAGTCCACAGAAGGTCCCTTTTCTTGCAAGAATCTGTGGAATAGCTTCTTAAACCCTTCGAGGTCTTTTTTAGTGTGCTACAAGAGGGAGAGAGTGGATGAGTTTTAGAAATAATGGTATTTTGTGTTTACATATTTTATCACAAAAGCATTTTACAAACCTGATGTACAATCTGTTCATAAGAATCATTCATCCAACATTTAAATGCAGCCAACTTTGGGGTGAAACAGAGCAACACTGCGTAACACCTTAGGACAGGAACCACAGAACACCTTATCCCTGAAACTGCAGGGAGAATTTAGGTGGGAAAAAATGGCCAAAGTTTTCAAACCTAAGTGCCTATAGTGCAGATCCTAAATAAGTACTAAATCTCACTTAGTTAATGGTTCTGAGTATCTACAGCTCCCACCAAAAAAATCAGGACACTTATTTGAAAATGTTGGCAAATACATAATTACCTAAATTAAGTTTGACCAGGACCTCAAGGTATAATGTTCCTATTCCTTTGAGCATGTAGGATCTTTAATAACCAGAAATGGTGAAAAGTTCAGCAATAACTCAGAGGCAAGTGCAACCCTCTGAGTCACCAGCATCACTTCCTTCAATAACCTAAGTTTTCTTGGAAGTTGCTCCTCCACATAGGGTCCAGGCCTAACCCTACTCTTTTCAAGATTACACAGAATCACAGCACATTCTAAAAGTAGGAATTATATTAGTCTGAGTACACAACTGCAGTCATATACCAAGCATATTGTCCTTACACTAAAGATCCATTTAAAAAAAAAAAAAAAAAACTTGAGGGAAAGACTACAAAGTCATCCTCAGAAATTTCAGAGAACAGTCAACTTTGTGTGTGCCTTGCTAAAATTCTCAGTTTCGATCAACAATCGCTGAATAAAAACGTGTTCACGTTGACTACTTTGTCACATTTCAACAGCTTGACTGTTACTCTACTTCTGTTCTCTTCTAAAATTGGCTCAGTTTTTAAAAAATTCAGAGTAAATTCAGGTGCTCTTCCAAGCACCATGAGAAGTGATTAAATTCTCTAAACTAAGTGAACATTTTATGTTCTTGGACATGTTTATGTGGACTATTATAAACATTTACATATTTTTATAATTTCAGTTTCAATTTGATTGGGGAGGGAAAATATTACAACTTGAACACCTTCACTTTTTCAAATTCTTCATATTCTTTCAATTGAAATTTAAGTTTTATGTACAGTATGGAACCACTAGCAATTAGACTATTGGTTAGTTTATGTAGTGTATGATTTAAAAAAATTTAACAGAGAGGGATAGTCTTATTTTTGTATCCATTGAAGACATGCTTTTTCAAACTGTGGAGCAGGAGAGGGGGAAAAGGTGTGGAGAAACAGGTTTTATTTGTGAACGTTTCCAGCTACCAATTCAATAATTCATTAGCTTGGTGGCCAAAAACCTTGAGTACTAGTCCACCACATTCAACCTTTAAACTAAGAATCCTCTCTCTTCCCCGTCTTCCTATTTTGTACCATCTCTTCCCTATTATGTATTTTGGCCAGTCTCTCTCTCTACAAAATGAATTTAAACAAGAGAAGTTATATAGAGGCATTTTCAGAGTTATATCTTTTGTAGTCCTTACCTCTAGCTCATTCTGAGGTGCAGTTGCAAGTATTTTGTCAAGTTCCACTTTCATTGAATATTCCAGTTCTTGTCGAATCACTTCTTGAAACTGGGATGTGCCAGCTTGAGACATTGCTTTTCTGTAATCTTTTTTAAAAAGATAAGAAAGAAGTTGAAGGGTGGGAAAAATCATACGCTCACTAAACTCCAAGCAACTTGTTTAATGCATCTAAAAGCAGCAATGCTGTAGACATCTTTAAAAAAAAAAACAAAAAAAACATATAATCCAGACTTGTTTTGTTGCTGTATTAGTGTACCCAGAAAAATACAAGTGGCCCATCAGAAATCTCTTATGTATAAATACCAAGTAGTTTGGAAGAGAACAAAAGGCATAGAAAAGCAAGAATAATTTCAAGAAATAAAATTCTGGAAGACCCACAATCTAGATACAAATTTCTGTGAAGAGAAACTTGGACTCAGTCAACTGCATCATGATATTGTACTAGAATAGCAAAGAAAATATAATAATGCTCTTCAGCAATACGTTTGTTTTCCACAGTGTGCATTTAATAAAGACTAACCTGTCTGACCAAAAATAAAAAATATGTTGCAGTAATCTAGACAGTAAACTTTCAGGCTGTCCCCAGTTAGTCAGTTCCAGGTATCTGTCTACATAACCTGTCTTTATCATGAGCATTTTCATACTGTAATATGTTACTAAGCAACCTAAAGAAATAGTTTGCCTATCACTTCAGCATGCACTTTGCTGCTGAAAGCTGATCATTATTCATATTTACAGAGAAATAAATGATCAATAAGGTCTGCAAATATTGATCCATAGTAAGTCAAAGGGTAAATCAGAAAATAGTTACTGCCACCTTTTCCCCCCTTCACTGTTACCAAAGTAAGCATCTTGGACATGAGTGTAATCTCAGAAAAGTCTGTTTAATTTAATTTCTGCGGATTCCCTTAAGCAATCACTTCTCTGTAACAGAGAGAAAAACTATTGCCAAATATAACGGGGATTTAGAAACATCCTGAACAGTTGTTTAAGGAGGAATAGGAAAAAGCTGCTTCAAATGAAGTGAGTTGTATTTACAAAGATTCTTTAGCGAGGAAGCGGTGCTTAAAAGAAAAGTTTATATAGACTAGTCATTAAAATAAAATATTCCACTGAAATATTTTTGTAATAATGCAAGAGGCACATTTATTTTAATAGTGAAATTGTTTATACAACTCTAAACTGTGTCAGAATTCAGTGACTGTGTAATTACAACTTGGAAGCTCACAGTAGCCATTTTCCTGACTGCACTGTCTTGCAGGTAGGAAAAAAAGAGTGCTGCAATGCACATACTGTGGTGCAACATGGGGGAAATGTAAGTCCAGGACACCTGCTACAATTCCTAATCACTAAAAACAAACATTTAATTTTATAGAAAAAGAATAAAATAGCCTTTTAGAACCTATTAACTACATTTTCCCCTTTTTAATAATTTTCAAATGTGCATGCAGCTCTTCTTTTAAAAGGAATTCTAGTATTTATTCCTACAATAAAATAATTGTCTACCAGTTTATTACTTTTTTAAAAACAACTGAAAGTGTTATTTTTTCATTCGCAGTTTGAGTTGATGTAGCAGGTTCCTTTACAGAAGCTTAAGCAGCATCCCAAGATGCAACACACTTTGTAAGTGTTTGTAGTCTTTGATACATGTTGTAACATATGTCTCCAAATTCAGCAACAACTTTAGGACCCAATCTGTACAAATCAGGATCCCATATATCACATATCAGAAAAAACAATGCAATTACCAAATTCCCAAAACAGAGTACTGTTCTTGTGAAATACTAACTGCGTTTAAAAAAGCAAGTTAACTTATCCAACCTTATCCTTATGTTAGAAAACCCTGTTAATTCACATTGAATGGGAGACCCATTGCAAGTCACTGAGTATTACGACTTTGCACATAAGGGAATAAAACAAATTTTGTGATTGATTTATTTGTGATAATACTTCTAATCAGTGTTTTGTAATATATTACTAAAATGTAATTACTCTTACAGAATGAGACCTCACTAAAGTACTAGGCTATTAATTTTTTTGCTGAAAAGTTAGGTCAAGCTGTTGCTTTGTGCATGTGCGACCTATGAAATGCGGAGATTAGCAGAATCCTGACTACACAGCCTTTCTTCATTCTAAGTCTAAGCACCCAGAATCACTGACTTTGAAGGCCTTGTCTTCATACACTAAATTTATTTTAAAAAAAAAGAAACACATTTAAATCCGAATATAGATGACACTAGTTGTAGTTTTAGCATGTTAGCTGGTCAGGATAAACCCCAGGCTTTACTCAAGCAGCAAGTAAGTGCCAAAATCACAACTTGGCTTATCCACATTAGAATTTTAATGTGTGGTAGTGTTTTGGGATGGAGGGTGGAAGGCAGAAGGGGTTAAGTGCACACATAGTCCAAAATTATTATACTTTTAAAGAAAAAAGTTATGGAAGTGGAAAAGTTATTTTTAAAATTTAGCCTATTAATAGTCTTGTCAAAACAGAAAAAAGGCCATAGTATGTTGTTTGTTGAAAAGACAAATACATGTAGGTCCAAAACTGAATCCAACTCAGAATCATAGAATATCAGGGTTGGAAGGGACCTCAGGAGGTCATCTAGTCCAACCCCTTACTCAAAGCAGGGCCAATCCCCAATTTTTGCCCCAGATCCCTAAATGGCCCCCTCAAGGATTGAATTCACAACCCTGCGTTTAGCAGGCCAATGCTCAAACCACTGAGCTATCCCTCCCCCCTTTAACTGAAGTTAAACAAGTCTGGTAAGATATTACAGGTGAAATGGCAAGGATTCCTAAAGAGTGCAGAGTTATAAGAGAAATAGTTGTGTGAATTTCAGCTCCATTCCATTAACATTAAGCTATAAGTGAAAGCTGAGATTTTTGTCAATACGTAGTCTTTTTAAAGCAATGTATATATGTTTAATGCAGCATCAACAAGATTTTTTTTTTTCTTGGTAATTGGTGCATAGAGATGTATAAGTGCACTTGTTTAAGGGAAACATATATAATTATTCATTCAGATGAAGAGTGGCCTTTATGTTGGACTACATATGTGTTTAAATGCTTTGCTGAATAAACGCCATAACCCTATATTTTCTGCCAAATGGTCTGTAAAAGTTTATTACCCTGTGTTATTTAATCAAAAATAATGGAATTATCAAAAGAATGTTGTTTAAATGTACAATATGACAAAATAAAAGAACACCTTCACGTTCTACTGCTTTAAGTATTTAATTGCAAGCCACAAGATTTCTCTCATTGTTACTAAGGAAGTTTAAGAGCCTAACAGGATTTAGCGTGAGCAGGAGAAAGCCATAATTTCCTATGCTTCTAAGACAGGGGTAGGCAACCTATGGCACGCGTGCCAAAGGCGGCACGCAAGCTGATTTTCAGTGGCACTCACACTGCCCGGGTCCTGCCCACTGGTCTGGGGGCTCTGCATTTTAATTTAATTTTAAATGAAGCTTCTTAAACATTTTAAAAACCTTATTTACTTTACATACAATAATAGTTTAGTTATATATTATAGACTTATAGAAAGAGACCTTCTAAAAATGTTAATGTATTACTGGCACGCGAAACCTTAAATTAGAGTGAATAAATGAAGACTCAGCACACCACTTCTGAAAGGTTGCCAACCCCTGCTCTAAGACCTTCCCACAAAGAGAATTATATTAAAGTGTCTGCAACACCACTGCCCAAAGCAGAGTGAAATAAACACACTGCTTGTCAGTTTCATGTTGCTGCTCATGCTAGAAAACTGGTGGGAGGGAAGGAAGGAGGGAGACCTACTGTTGCTAATTGCTACCATATTTCATGATCTTGTCTTTTTGTTCTGTGTTTGTACGGCACCTAGCACAAGGGAGTCCTTGCCCATGACTAGGGCTCCTAAGAGCTACTGCAATACAAATAAATAATCCATTTTCTTTGGTATATAACTGTTCATTTCCAACTTTAACTTCTATAAAGCTAGAGCCCTAATCATGCAAACACATACAAGAGTAACTCTACATATAAGTAGATCATCACAGGGTTACTCCTGTGATTCAAGTTACTCACCTATCGATGCCTCAATCCTGCAGGCATTTGGGCTAATCTAATCCAACACTAAACCCAAGCAATTGTTAAATTTACCAGCCCAGGCTCATGGCTGCTCCCCCATATTGATAACAATGACAGAGAAAAATAATTTTACTTGCCTATCTAAACATAGTTAATAGCCACAGATAAAAAATTTTCAGGACTATAATGAAAGGTAATAACCATAAAATGAGTTGCATAAAATGAGATTGCACACAAAAGCACCTGATAATTGCAAAAGCAATCTATTAAGACTACATTGTCAGATGTCCCAATTACAAATAAACACAAGAGGGAAAAGAATTCTTGTCTTCCAAGTCATCTGCAGCTACCTCATACTTTAGTGGGCATGCTCTGTTTAAACAGTTGTCTGAGGTCAGACTGGGGTGAGATTAAAAAGTGAATGACTGTTCACAGGAGTGGTCAATGTAGAAAATGAGTGACGCAATATGAAAGTCACAGTAAGGGTTTGGAGTTTCAGAGAAAACTAAGTTTTGAAGGTTAACTGGCTGAGATCTTATTTTATTAAAATTCTTTAGTTATGATACAGCAAAAAGCTCACCCCCAAATACCTCCTGCATGCATGAGTGGCCTTTTATCGTGTAAATTAGTAAAGTGGTTGAAAGGTGGAGAGTCCCAACTCAAGGCGTATTTATCCCTAATTCCTAGTATATTTTTAATCTTTGTTGTTTTCATTTGTGATCCTTTTCAGCAACCCCCAAATGTAACTACTGCATGTAATGACAGTTATTTTAACTGCCAGGAAACCTTGTATGTGCTACAGACCAAAAAAGTAGTTTAGACATTGACACTTGCCTAAACCTTAGTGATAAATTAGGCAAAAATAGTAAACAATAGGTTTTATTACCCTGCCAAAAATCAGAATAAAGACACACACTCATTTAGGAAATAGTTTGGACTAAAATTCCAGTCCAATCTCAACACTAACTACTTTTTATATTGGAAAGCCTGTCACTAGTGCCTGTTTGTTTAGTTTTTTAAGGGTTCACAATTCAGCCAAAAAAGAGAATGTTTATAGTGGCTTGGAACTTGGCATACAATGTCCCAGGAGGAAACCATGGTTCAAGAAACTTGTTGTGGCTAATATCTACTTTTAAGAATCTTTTAAATCCGTTTGGTGTTATGAATTTAGATGATTGCTTGTTCAGATTATGCACAGTGAAGGCTGTCCATCAGGGTGGATTTGATTTAAATCACTAGTCAGGAAGACTAGATTTAATCATGAATTTCTACATAAAAGTGCATTCTTGTTGGTTGTTGTAAGCTTAATACATATTCTTCACAACTCAGAGAAAAATGAGATAGATGAGACCCAAACTGGGTCTCTTTTACAGCCTGCTGCTATTATTGGTTTTCCCTTCTAGTGAGAGAATGGTATAGTAGATCTCAAATCAATGAAGGCTACACTCCGAAAGACCTCAAGACTCCTGGAATATGCTGCTCAATTTCACTTTTGTTTCTACTGCCTGTCCCTCCCTTCTCACATTTATCTCCAGACTTCTTCTCCTTGTCCAGATCTATTCCACCCCCAACAATCTTCTATTCATTAAACTTTTTGAAACTTTGCACTTTTAGAGAGGTAAGGGATTGACTCTGTGTACACTAATTTGCAGAGGGACAACAGGGTTGAGGTCTGTTATTTCTCACCTCTATATATTTATTTTAAAACATTTTTGCTCTTAACAAGCATGTTATCTCTGGAGACACAAATCCACAGTTTGAGAACTGCAAAACTAAGCTTCTCTGATGGTAACTTCTAGACTTAGCACGGAGTCTCATTGGGTAGATAGAAAAATTACCTAAATAATCTATACAGAAGCCCCTGGAACCCCATAAGATTGGGTCCCTAATCCATGAACTACTGGAACTCATTTACAAAGCTTTTCTTAAACATTACATGAATATATTGTCTCATATTATAGAATTAGAATTTGTAATCCCTATTCCATTATGAAATATCTTTGAGCTATAATGTATCTTTCTTTAGATATGCTTTTTGAGGAAAAAAGCTTTTATCAAAAAAATCCAATTTAAATTAAAAGAAATCAGATTTTTTTTCCACCCTGCTGTCCATGTGAATTAAGTAAAGAACAACTAAACCTCAAAAGCACTCTCAGGAGTTCAGGGCACTCTATCTCACAGGATGAGATTTTAATAATGTGCATTCTCTAATATAGTAAAATAACCTTGTATTAGTTCATTCCATTTTTTTAAAAGCCTTCCATATCCACCCACTCCTCACAACCATCTTCTTTGATTTTCTTTTTTATATTGCTAAAAATAACATGTGTTTTAAGGATGTAAGCGAACATTCCACCCATTATAAGATATATGAAGCCATTCTGCTCAGGCTAATACTCTGTGTTCACGAGCTAAGAAGCAGTTTTGCTATTAACATATAGACAGTTTAGATTTTAAGCTTAGACACAAAGATTTCTAAGCCTAGTGCTGATATTATCATAGTGAAAAAAAATTTGACATTAGCAGCGCAGACTAAATTTCCAAGTGTTTTAATATTGATTTAAACAGCAGAAAAAAAAATTTTTTAAATAAGAATTTGTTTAGATTGTCAAATTCTAGGCAAATAGTTTTTAAAACCTGTTTATAGAATTAGAGAGGTTTCTAAAGTTATCAGTTTCATAAATGATACCACTTTTCTACAAGATGGCCATTTCCAGCAGTAGGCTGAGAAATGTCAATTGTAATTTTAAGACACTTTTTAAAAAAAAGTATGAGTGGCACCTTAGAGACTAACCAATTTATTTGAGCATAAGCTTTAGTGAGCTGTAGCTTACGAAAGCTTATGCTCAAATAAACTGGTTAGTCTCTAAGGTGCCACTAGTACTCCTTTTCTTTTTGCAAATACAGACTAACACGGCTGCTACTCTGAAACCTTTTAAAAAGAGATACATTTTGCAGTTTATTAATGGTGAAAAGTGGCTTATCACAGTAATTCTCAGACTGCTGACTTGAGGAAAATGACTAGGTTTCCCCCTTTAATTCACCACATTCTGCTGGGATGTCACAGGGTGACTGCAAACAGTAGATGCATTTACATAGTAAGTGTTCTGCAATGCCTAGGCACACATGCAGAGTTAATAAGACTTGTTTTCAAAGCCAATTTTTTTACTCAGTCTTCTGTACAACACATTTATACATACATACAGAAGACAGGGTTATCACTATTACCTTTACTATAGGAGGCTTATTTTGTTGACAGGCCTGAATTTGCTATGTACTTAAAGCACAGACATGCGATTTGTTTTTATTTTCAAAAATCTTCTTAAGAATCAGTTCAAAGGAGGAAAAAATGCAACAGCAATGCGAAGTAATTTCGCCTCCTGAAGTGACCTCTCCTGATCTAGCCTTGTTTCGCAATAAATGAATCTGAAACTGACAGACCACGTATCCGCACAGAGCGAGGAGACGGCCAGAGCCTACCCGAACCTCCCAAAAGGGAGAACAGACACACAAGCTCAATAAATAAATGAAGGGGAGACATTTGAGCATTGCGATACTCCTCCGTGGAGCTCAGATCTCGTCTGTTATTCACTACAGATACAGCGGCAGCTGCCTCAACTCGGTTTGACTGTCGCTGCAGTAAAACGGAAAAGAAACATACACAGATAAGCGAGCCCAGCCAGGACATATTGGCCGGCTCCTATCGTCAAATTTAGCAACCACCAAAATCTTGCAAAGGGTAACTCTACAACCGATCAAACTGACGCGTCCAAGCCCCCACCAACTATGCTGCCAGGACTACAGGGAGCTATTGAAAAAATAAATCAGCCAACATGCAGAGCTGAAGCTGCTCAGAAAAATAAAAACACACCCACTTACCTTGTGCAAGTGACATTTTTTCCGTTCTTTAATAAAATTAATATTTTCCTTTTATAAATAGAGAATTTACCAAAATTACACTATCAACGCCAGGAGAGGCAATTTTCCCCGTCGCCCCCTCGTGTAGAAGAGGTTTCCCTGTCTGGTTTAGTCAACCAGTTATACAGTATCAATAATTTAAAAAGGTATTTAATCACTCCCTTGGGGGAAGAAAACTCCCACCAGAGAAGCCGCCCACACACTCAAAAAGAAAATTAATAAAGGAACTGGGGGGGGGATTTTTCCTCCGCTCGGTTCCTCCCAGCTTCTTCCTACACTTGTCCCCTGCAATATATGGCTCTTAGTCTTGGAAAACTGCTTAAAGGTAAACGCACAAGAATTTAAATTTCATCAATGAGAGAGGCGGATCTAAAAGCCTCTCCGCTTCAGCACCCCGCCCCCCGGGGGCAGGACTGCAGCAGGAATGGGGCGGCCGCCGGCTCAGGCTGTTGCTTTCGCACTGCCCCCGCCCCCGCCCCCCGGGGACTCACTACAGCCTCCTTCCAATAGCAGGTTCCCCAGAAAACCCCCAGCAAACAGCAGCAGCTGCTCCTGAGTCCCCCAAGGAACCCGCCCCGCCCCTTCCCGTTCAACCAACCCTCCCACCCCACCCCAGGTTAGCGAGAGGGCTCCTTCCATTTACTAGCCGGATTCCCCGCCTGTCCCCACACACCCCCCCCCATGCTGCTGTGTGGGGCTGCTAGTGGCTGACGGGTCTGTCGCTCCTTCCCAGCCCATAGTTTCAGTGAAACCGGAGCGGGCGGCGGCTGGGCTCGGCCTTTCCTTTGCCCTAAAGGGCAGGGGGGGGGGGGGCTCACGTATCACACTTGGCTTGGCCCATGCATCTCCTCAGCTGTCCCCCCACAACCCCTCCCCCACAGCCGCCCTTTGCAGGGGGAGAACAGTGGGGTGGCTTCCTCAGGCAGGCCCCCTTCCTGCCAGCTTCCTGGGGGAGGGGAGGGCAGACAGAGGCAGGGCTGGGTCCCCACAGCTGAGAAGAGAAGAGAAGGAAAGGGGTGTGGGGGGGGAGGTAGCCGCAGCCCCTCCCCCCCAGCTGTGGGGGGGAAGGAGAAGCGTGCCTGGCCCCTGGCCCGCCCCAACACGCCCCAGGTCTGTACGGCTCCCGCTAACTCCACCTCCCCAGCCCGGCAGGGAGGAGCGCGCTGCGGCTAGGGCCACACCCGGAAACCGCAGCGCGGCGGCGGGCTGGGGGAGGCAGCCGGGGACACGCTCGGGGCAGCCTCTCCCGGCTCCCCCGACACAGGCGATGGGGACGGACCCTCCCCCGCCAGGATTACGTCACGTGTCTCCCGGCCGGCTAGCGCCCCCCGCCATGCCGCGGGCTCCCAGCGCGGCGCCCCCGACAGTGACCCAGGCGCCGGGTCGAGGCGCAGCAGCCCCGAAGCCAGCCCGAGATACGCACCTCGTTGCGGCACAGCCGCGCGGGGTGGGGGCTAACGCTCAGCCTAGGGCGACTCCCTGAGGGGTGTATTGCACAAGAGGGGTTCTCGCTCCCGGGTGGGGGGGGCGTCACGCACTCACTTCGCTCCGGGCGCCGCCGCCAAGCGGAAGTGCCGCCTCCGGGTCCGGCCCAGGCAGGCCACAGGCCGCGTCGGCCGCCAATCAGCGCGCGGGGCGATGGCGGGTGCCCGCCGCCGCGCGCGCGCGCGCGCGTGGGGGGGGGGGCGTGCACGAGCCTCCGCTGTACCTGGCAGGCGCTGGTGTGTCCCGCCGCGAGCGAGGGGCCCCGGCGCAGCCAGCGCGAGCCGGATTGTGCGTCTCACGCGCCAGCGACTGGAGCCGGCGGGGCTGGGGTGGGAGAGGCAGGACAGGGCGAAACACCGGCTGGGGGAGGCGGGGGGTTGAGAAGCGGGTGTCGCACGAGCCATCCCCGCCACGGCTCGTGCATTGAGGAGGGCCAGCAAGGGCCGCACCTGGGCGTGTGCGGCGGGGGGGGTCACAGCCGCAGTCACTGAGCCAGATTCATTAATGGGGGCTCGTGGCAACAATGAGGGATAGGGTAGCAAGTGGTGACAGTTCACAGGGGCGGAGTAAATGATCCGATGAGTATCAACAAAGTTCTCTGTAGCCTCCTGTTTCAAGATTTAACATTGCTAATGTAAGTAATTTATAGGCATTAACAGCCCACCATCTGGGTTGCCCCATATGCAAGTTTCTTGGGCATTGCATTTGTCATAAATATAAAGGGAAGGGTAACAACCTTCCTGTATACAGTGCTATAAAAATCCCTCCTGGCCAGAGGCCCAATATCCTTTTACCTGTAAAGGGTTAAGAAGTTCAGGTAACCTGGCTGGCACCTGACCAAAGGGGACAAGATACTTTCAAATCCGGGGGCAGGGCTTTTATCTGTCTGTTCTGTGTGCTTGCTGGAGAGAGATCAAGAAAGCAAGCAATCCAATTCCATTAGAATTAGTAAGTACCAGCAAGGAAATGCTTTAGTTTACTTTTTTTTGGCTTGTGATTTTCTCTGTGCTGAGAGGAAGGTGTATGCCTGGTTTTCTTTTTGTAATTTTAAAGTTTTTTAATCCTCTGTGTTTTAAATCTGATTGCCCTGTGAGATTAGCTTCCCTTCTAATTTTACAGAGGTGCTTCTTTTACCTTTTCTCTTTCTAATAAAGTTCTGTTTCTTTTAAGAGCCTGACTGATTTCTCTATTGTCCTAAGACCCAGGGGTTTGGGTCTGTGATCACTTTGTAACCAATTGGTTAGGATATTATTCTCAAGCCTCCCCAGGAAATGGGGTGTAAGGGCTTGGGGGGATATTTTGGGGGAATAGGAACTCCAAGTGGTCCTTTCCCTGATTCTTTGTTAAATCGCTTGGTAGTGGCAGTGTACCCTCCAAGGGCAAAGAGTTTGTGCGTTGGGGAAGTTTTACCGTAAGCTGGTAGAAATAAGCTTGGGGGGGTCTTTCATGCAGGTCCCCACATCTGTACCCTAGAGTTCAGAGTGGGGAGGGAACCCTGACAGCATTGCTCTATCCCCAGCTTGCATCACTGTGTGAGATGTTGCTTTTGCAAATCATAATTGCGTTGCAACAGAGCATCACCATCTTTCAATGGGATCTTTGCCCGAGGAAGGGTTCCATATTGGAGCCAGAGTTTGTATGACTTGAGAGTGAATGCATCGATGCAATAAATGAATATTCATATTGACGAATGCTATATGTAGGACCAAGTCTGATGACTTTTGAGGTGTCATATGGGATCACTAAGAGTTTGAGAAGTTCTGGTCCAACAAGGTAAACCACCTGGAGTTATCCTGGACAACCACACCATTAGTTAGCCATAACTCTGTATTCTGAATGATTTATCAACTTAGTTCAACAAAAAAATTAGGTGTATAGGAATAGCTTTATCTGTAGCTTTATCTATATTATGTATCATCACTGGAGGAATTTACATCATCTGCAAAAGAATGAACTAAAGGGACCTATTGTTACACGGGCAGGGGAGTAGCGGGTTTTTTATCTAATGTGATAAAGTCCTGTGCTGTTCCAGCATTGCTGCTTATGTAGGACCTGTCTAGTAATAGTTCTTGTCTGCAGTGTCTAGATCATCTTCACCACACAATGTTTCATAGCACCCTTTGGGTAGTCATTCTGCCAATTAGTGGTAGAATATATGTGTGCTTGGCGGTACTAAAACTTGTTCCAACCAATATCTCCCTTTGTAATGGCATATGCAGGAGACTTTATCAAAGGTCCAGTAGAATAATTAACTTGCATCTATCATTGATAAAGATCTTGGGGCCAAAACCGTGGCTCTTGGTTATCTGTAATAAAGGTAACATAATAGAGCATATGCTTTCCATGGCAGAGGAAGTCTATATTTTAACCATCTCTCCACTCTTACAAAATAATTCAACTATATTGGATATGTATATAAATAATTGAGACTACTAGCTCTTATTTTTCTGATATCTGCAGTTTAAAGGAAGAAACATCTGCCTGCAAGTACACTACCAATCAACTATTTCATTACAAGAGATCCACAAATCTGGTGTCAGAGTAACAGCCGTGTTAGTCTGTATTCGCAAAAAGAAAAGGAGTACTTGTGGCACCTTAGAGACTAACAAATTTATATGAGCATAAGCTTTCGTGAGCTACAGCTCACTTCATCGATGAAGTGAGCTGTAGCTCACGAAAGCTTATGCTCAAATAAATTTGTTAGTCTCTAAGGTGCCATAAGTACTCCTTTCTTTTTACAAAGCTGGTGCTTTCTCACTTTTATAAAATGATGAATCTTGAAACTCAGGTTACAGAAAATTTAATACAAGTTAAAGAAATCATATCTACATCAATCCAGTTTTCTGCTGTCTGTCATTTTTAGGTCTTATTTTAAAAGCAGTTATACATTTGGTTCTTAGACTGAGAGGAAGCATAAAAGGACACAAGCTAGATTTTCAAATGTTATGAATCAGCATAGCTCCATGGCCCACAGTATTCACTAATGAAATCCCCAGTTTAGAAGTTCACCTCCACCCTGTATACATGAAGTGTTTTGAAACACCTGTTTCAATCCATGTAGTAAATATACCTGTATAAAAATGCAACACTGAAGTTTAACTTTTTGATAGTTAAAATGTGAAACACTTATAGGGGTACTTGAATATAGACTTCTGATGCTGTAATTATATACACAGGTAGTATGTGTAGGTGCTGTGTTTTATACGTTTGTTCTGATTTCTGTAAAAATTTAACTGCAAACTAAAAAAATTAATTAATCAGCCTTAAGTGTCATTTGTACCCACTAACCAACTTCTGGGAGCTGTTCTACACAGAAATACTTTTAATTGTTAAATATTTACTTTGTTTCCTGTGCAATCCTTTTAGCATTCCTTGGTTTGCTAAATCTGTCCCAGAATATAACATTCTATTACAGGGATGGGCAAACTACGGCCTGTGGGCCGGATCTGGTCCCTCAGGGCTTTGGATCCGGCCTGCGGGATTACCACCCCCGTGGCGCCGCGGGCCCTGCGCCACTCCCAGAAGCGGCCAGCGCCACGTCCCTGTGGCCCTCCTGCACCCCAACCTCCTGCCCTGAGCCCCCTGCTGCACACCGCACCCCTCCTGCACCCCAACCCCCTGCCCTGAGCCCCTTCCTGCACTCTGCATCCCTCCTTGCACCACTTCCCTGAGCCTCCCTGCACCACTTCCCTGAGCCCCCTCCCACACTCTGCACCCAACCTCCTTCTCTGAGCCCCCTCGTACAGCCCTCACCCCTCCTCTGCCCCAACCCCTTTTCCTGAGCTCCTTCCTGCACACCGCACCTCCTCCCGCACCCTAACCCCTGCCCCAGCCCTACATTCATGGCCCTTCAAGCAATTTCCCCACCCCGATGTGGCCCTTGGGCCAAAAAGTTTGCCCACCCCTGTTCTATTACATCACAGATACAATTTACATAATATGAAATTCTAAAAAATAGTTGCAATTTTTATTTGATTTGTTCATGTGATATGACAAAGACTTAAGTTTATCTTAAATTAGTTTTAAGGTATACGTGAAGCAATAGACCTCATCCAATGTCTACTGGAATCAATGGAAAGACTCCCACTGACTTCAAAAGACATTGGATCAGTCCCAGTATGTTTCTTATATTAGTACGCCCTCATTCATGGATAAAACTATTCCTTTCACTCCCACAGTGAGTTGCAATGAAACATGGTATTGTGATGTAACAAAATTATGTACTCTGAGATCTCTAAGATATCTTTAGCAAACTAGGGAGTACCAAAAAGATGATTTTTTTTTAAATTATAAAGTTAGGCCTAATGTCATTCTTTGTTGAATACACCCCCATACACAGATGCTTGTGCTCAATTCAAATTGCACTAATCTTTGCAGTTCACCTTTAAGATTTTGACCATTATTAATAGCAGAACAATCAGCATTTACACTGTTCATAACATACAACACTGGAAAGAAGTCTCACCGTTGCAAAACTAAATTGTACAGTGTGAGTGGACTTTCAGTTGCATATCTTACAATGGTTTGTGTCACAACTAATATTTAACTTCTAGAGTGCATATTTCATAGACATTGCTTATACATTTTTTTGTGGAGCAGCTGCAATTGTTATGTAAAGATGTAGAGTATGGCTGCAGAAAACAAAAGTCATCTCCGTTTTGCAAGGCAGGTTTCTTGACTGCAGGGTGCTGTATGCTTCGGTTAATGCCAGGCTCTGGTGGCTGTTTTGAATTACATAATGTTTAAATAAAAAATAACTTAGTTATTTAAATACAAGCTCATCGGATTTTACTGTGAAGAACACAGTTGCAGGAGTGGATGGATTTCAGAGCAACCATGAAGAACTTTCACAGCAATTCCAGACACCTGAACTGTATGAATAAAACCCACACAAATGGACAGCCTGAAACCACCGCCACCAGAATTATGGTTGAGGGCAATATGGGAGAATTTAAACATTGCAGATGTTCTTATATTTGATTGCAGACGATGCAGAAAAAGTGCATAGTGGTATGAAAATGGCTCTGTTAACTGTAGTAATGTACAGGCCCTAGATATTTGTAATAACTTTCAGCTCTCATCTGTCTTGTTTTTGATGGGGACCTACCATATTTTGAAGATTACTGCGTACCTTGAAAAAATGAAACCTATTAGTATGGGTTCGGTGAAACCTTGTTGAAGTTGGTGGATGTTGCTGCGTTTAATTGTTTCTTCATGTAGACCCTGAATGACTTTCCTTTATGTATAGGAGTACCACCCAAAACACAGGCATATAGCAAAGCTTGAGTACAAGTTAAACTGTGCGGCTCAAGGGGTTTTGCTGCAGATGAGTAGAGCAAATGTGGGAGGTAGGGCTCTGATTGGTGGAACTGTGCCTAAGACAAAAGGCAGAAAGCCCAGAGAAGCTGAGAGGTAAGGCAGCAGTGGTAGGGTGGCTCTGAGAAAAAGCTAAGAGCTTTTGGGCTGGGTGCTGCCTAATTGGAGTTTGGAGTTGTGGGCACTGAAAGTCTCTTGTTTGATTCCTACTGTATTCTGGGAAACAGGAGTTTGTATATTCTTTGTAAATAAGCAGGATTGTCTCAAAGATGAGGTACTCCAGCAATTTTTCCTCTTAATGAAAATAACGTGGCAATGACACTAATACTGACTAACCACTTGGGTCAAACCAAGAAAGATTCCTCATCCACACCAGAGTGCAAATGCACATTCAACTGCATGTTACAGACTAGAATCTCCAGAGCCAGTTTTTCAAGTTTTGCTTCTTTAAGGTATTCCCTGAGTAGAGACAACGAAATGATGTGCTGCAGTGATAGGAAGATACATAAGCATTGGCTAAGAGATTGTGAGATGACTGCAGTTTTGTGGGGCTTTTTCTAAGAAAGATAGACCAGGCACAATTGCAAGTGCAAGCTTGAAGTGAGGAGGGCAGTCAATCTCGTGTATAGGCTCTTATCACGCAGCAGAGTATGAAGGATGGGCATGAGAAGAAAACATGAAGAAATCAGGCATTGCAAGAAAGGGCACAAAAGCTTGTAAGGGCATGCCTACACTTGCAGATGTAGAGCGCTGTGAGTTAAACTCAGCTTCGGAGAGTGCAGTAGGGAAAGCGCTGCAGTCTGTCCACACTGACAGCTGACAGCACACTGGCGTGGCCACATTTGCAGCACTTGCAGTGGCATTGGGAGCAGTGCATTATGGGCAGCTATCCCAGCATGCAAGTGACTGCAATCTGCTTTTCAAATGGGGGGGGGGGGTTGAGTGTGACAGGGAGTGTGTTGTGTGTATGGGGGGGAGAGAGAGAGTGGGGTTTTGGGGTGTTGAGAGTGTGTCAGCATGCTGTCTTGTAAGTTCAGACCCCCCTTCCCCACACCTCTCACTCACAGCAAACAGTAAATGTTTGCTTTTTCTCTGAGCTGATAAGCAGCCGGAGCTTTGAAAGGGCATTTCCGCATTCCTGCAGCCGATTTCACAACGACAAGAGTGGCCGCTTGACTTAAGAGGATTATGGGACGTTTCCAGAGGCTGATCAGAGCGCAGTAAAGCAACGCCTCGTTCACACTGGTGCCGCGAACCTTATTCCACTTGCCGAGGTGGAGAACCTGCAGCTCTGTAGCCGCAGAGTCAGAGCGCTCTGTGTGCCTTGCCAGTGTGGACGGGTAGTGAGCTAGTGCACCCGGGGCTCCTTGACTGCGCTGTAACTCGCAAGTGTAGCCAAGCCCTAAGGCCTTGTCTACACTACCACTTTACAGCGCTGAAACTTTCTTGCTGAGGGGTGTGAAAAAACACCCGCCTGAGTGATGCAAGTTTCAGCACTGTAAAGTGGCAATGTGGACAGTGCACTAGTGCTGGTAACTACTCCCCCTGTGGGGGTGGTTTTTTACAGCACTGCAAGAGCTCTGTCCCAGCGCTCTGCCGTGACTACACAGCCACCTTCAAGCGTTGCCACGGCAGCACTTTAATGTTGGTAGTGAAAACATACCCAAAGTGAGCAAAGCAAAACTGAACAGACATTATAGGAAGTACCGGTAACCCAGGGCAGTGAATTTAGACTCCCTGCTGGGAGGCATCCCCCACTCTTCAGGGGTTGATGCACACAGGCCCCTGGGCTTGGACCCAAGGGTGAAGGAGGGCATGAGTCCTTCTATCCCCCTCTGCCTTAAAGACTGAGGCTCCTCAACCAATCAGGGAGCCAAACGCCAAACTCTCTAACCACTAGGCTGCCCAGCCCTCCAATCCCCTTGCGATAGTACTTCTCCTCATGTCATCTAGGAATAGCCAGGCACAGCTGATAAAAGACAAAAACACTGTATCACCTGTGGGCAAACACTTTTTACAAAGCGATTGCTCTGTATCGGTCCTCATCCTGAAAGGAAACCTACACAACACTTTCAAAAGATGAGCCTGGGATCTTAAATTCATAACTTTGCTAGACACTAGAAATCGGGGACTGCACAAAGAGTCTGGATTTATAGCTTATTACAACAATCTTTAACCCACTAACAATGTGCCCCAGCTGCTTCCCCACCCTTTTCCTCCCTATGATTGGAAGGGTGTTAATAGGCCATTTCACCTTGAATGGTTACCTTGAAATATGTGTTAACTGCTTATGGTAAACAATCTGTTCAAACCTTGTATTTAGCAGTGACAAGAGTTTGAGCAGTTTCTCAGACCTGAAGAAAAGCTGCATGTAGCTCTAAAGCTTGTTGGTCCAATAAAAGCTATTACCTCACCTATTTTGTCTCTAATATCCTGGAACCAACATGGCTATGACACTGCATATTGATAGAAAGTGGCACTTCCACCATGACGAAATTTCAGATGTACATAAAAACTTCAGGCAACCAGACTTGAAAATTCTGCCCATCATTGTTTGGTTCCATCAAGTTACTGCACAAAAAGAATTAACAGCTGAAGCCAGAGATGCAGGTGCAAGTGAAGTGCTTTGACCAGTAAAGGATTCTCCAAGGGTATACATAGATATGGTCCCTTTGAGTTACTTGCTGCAGTCTGTTTCGATTTTGTCTTGAAGACCACTGTAAGGGCAGTCACTAACAAAAAAAATTGCTATGTTTAAGTGATTGAATTTTCACTTGATACTGGAATACTCTATCTAGTCATGTCAATGGTCATTGAGCCTGGTGATGCTTACAAGAAAATCTCATTGAATTCCAATAGTAGAATCCTGCTCACTCAGTAGCTGGTGCTGAGGGAATTGTGCATTGTTCTATGGAAGAGAAAATCTTGCTTCGAATCGGATAAATATTTGCATCTTTATTCTAATAATGCACAAAGCCCTAGGCAGTTGGATGTTATTACAGAGCCTTACTATAAAGTTCTTAAAAAATTAAAGCACAATTATCTTAATTTGAGATGTCACGTCTGTTGTGGTAACGTTAAAAAAAATTCCACTGTAGATTGCATCACACTTCTGTTTTTCCCCTGAATTCCAATGTATGAATCACAATGTGATTGTAATAATGATGACCCACGCTTACTTTTCACAGCTACAAAATAAGTATTCTTAACAATGAGGAACTTTACATTTACCCAATCAATGAGAACATGGAAAACTCAGAAGTTCTTGCAACAGAGGCAAAGGGAGTTGGGACTGAACTTTATTCAGAAACATTCAATCTGTGTATTGTTACACGTTTTAAGCTGAGTGATTAGCCAAACATTTGGTGTCTAGTAGGTTGCTCTAGTTAGGAGGAAAAATTCATGACAGTCATGTATTTCTTTGTTGCAGTCTTGTTTATTTATAAAGACGGTGGCTCTGAACACAGGGGGAATCAAACAGCAGGAAACATCTTCTTTTGCTGACAGCACCAAGAATGCTCTTTTCAGCCTACCCCCAAACCCAGAAACTTCACAGGTTTCTGCCAGGATCAGACCTTCAGCTTTCAGCTGCTCCTTCAGGCTATCTGTGTGGCTCTCTGGTCCAGGGTCCTCTGCATTCTGCAAACACACACCCCTAGCCCAGACTCAGCAAAGCCCCACCATCCACTAAGTCCAAAATTCCTGGGCAGGTTCACATACCCCTTTTATCTTAGATGGGGACATGTGATTAACTTATCCTTAGTTATGATAATTGAAGGATAGGTTCTCAGCCATCAGTCTCAAGAAGTGTTTGTGATCCATGCAGTCACCAGTACCTCTCAGCATAACAGTAGTAAGAGTCAAGGAGAGGTTTATCACTGAACAACTGCCATGTACAAGTTTAGCACATGTACACAACCTTTTAGTAAAAAAAAAATAAAAATCAAACAAACCCAGCAACAAATTTGTTGGAGGTAGCTAACTTCGAGACAGTTCACACAGATTCAGATTTGCAGGACAAGTATAAACACATGTGCCATATACAGCCTATCCACAAGTCCGTATTTGGTGGACAATTCCAACTCATCAAGGATAAACCCTAGCCCCCTCCATAAGCACTTAGGGCCTGAACACACTGGAACAGGTGTAGCTGCAGTGCATGGATAGGAGGACTGCAGAATGCTAGGAGCCCACACTTCCTTATCCCAAGATTGGTGCTCCATGGAGACTCCTTCCAGGATGCTGTGGAAGGGGTCTACATGCCTGCCAAGTGTCACACAACTTATGTCACATATATTTGGTAGGTCTGCTATCTTTACCTGCATCTCAGGGAAAAATTCTTGTGCCGTTTGTGTGTTGGCATGACAGTCTCCCTCGCAAATTACCCTGTAACTTAGTTTTAGGGGAATGTGCATTGAACTACAAGCTAGAGGACCAACCATTTGTTCAGGCATTTGAGTTAAATAAGTATCCACAGAAACAAATGAAAAAACCAAAGTTTTAAAAGTCAGAATCAAAACCAGCTTTTACTTCAAAGATACCTGATGTCATAAACCTACTAATTCTCTAGTCATTCTTAATATGCCAGGAAAAAACAGGCTAGACTAGCCTTGAATTTCTAATGTAGAAAACAAGCAGGAAAAAAAGTCTGGACTTCTTTACACATCATAAAGAAGCACTAAAAGGGCACAAGCCCAATTTGTTTTTTCCTTGGCAAACTCCTTGCTATGCTGGCATTGATTTATTAGTAGAGAGCAGCCAGCAAAATTCCTCCTATTCCTTGTAATATGTTTGTTCCCTAGCTCTAAACTTTCGGTAACTTCCCAGCTTGGAAATTTATTTTCCCTCTCTTCCTCTGTATATGTTTCTGTCATTTCATCATCATTTAATAAATATATTGCAGTACACTAATTACCTTGATCTGTGATTCAATAACATTGTGTCAAGTATCAGAGGGGTAGCCACATTAGTCTGTATCCACAAAAACAACGAGGAGTCCGGTGGCATCTTAAAGACTAACAGATTTATTTGGGCATAAGCTTTCGTGGGTAAAAATACCCACCTCTTCATTAACTTTGTGTAGCTTCCCCATTCCCTGGAATTTCACAAATAAATCACTAGCTCATGGTTCTCCATGTAACCTCTCCAGGGATAATTCTAAGAGGCGTTCAGCAATGTAGTTACAGGGAGTTGAAGACTCAGCACCTCACAGGAAGTGCACATCAGTTTGCAGAATCAGACCCTTAGCAAGTTACAGAAAGAAGCAAGATAATGGCAGAGCACTGGGGAGGCCCATGATGGCTGACGGGATAACCAAAAGAACAAGGCGTAATACATTACTGTTCCTTTGTTGTTGTTTGAGTTGTCAGTTAATTCAGATAACATATACAGTGACTCCAGACTCCAGAATAAAAGATAGATAATAAAAGATTGTCTAAACCCCCAGTCCTGCCTACACATGTTTAACTTTGATTTAATGGGACTAATCATATTTAAAGCACATATGCAAGCAGATACAGGATCAGGGCCTATAGGATAGAAGTCTTTAATTTATGTATTGAATAGCTTTTGTAAAACACTGGTAAAATCAAATGAGATTGTATTTAGTGATCTTTATCTGAGCTGTCTCCTTGTCATAGACAGAACACATGGAAACATAATTTCAATAACATGTCTCTGTTTGCTACTGGGTCTAAGATAATATCATGTACCAACACCACAAATTCATTATTTGAATAGATTTCATCAAGGGCAAAAATGACTTATTTAATAAACCTGTGGGCATGATCCTGATGTCACTGAAGTCAATGAGAGTTTATTAATTTATTGGAATAAATACTTCTTGAACAAAACATGCATTAAAATGTTTTCAGGGGTGTTTGGGGGTGGGGTGGGGGTGTATGTGTGTGGAACTTTTACCTGACTGTACAAAGGGAAGTGAGGGAAGAGTTAACATTTTTTATTTGTTTGTAGAATTAATAAGAATATTAATGGGGTAGTGGTGGTCACTACATAATTAAGGTCAAAGCTAGCTTCCCATGATATCTGATTTTTCAAAATCTTCTCCTACTGACTCCCAGATATAAACCAATATCCCTGAAATTTCACATTCCACATCCCAGAGTAAAATCAGAATAGGAATTTTAAATGTTATGGGGCCAGATACCCAGTGGCACCATGTTAACACTCAGTTCAGCAAAAGAGAGTAGAAGCAGGGGAAGATGGCTCTGCACTGCCTTTCCACTCCCTGAAATCTTGGAGTCAAAATGGTCCTGGATGGAATTTAGAGAGGTCTTGGTCCTGCTATAAATTATGCCAGCTGTAGCAGTCTGGCAGGGTCTACTGCACTGAATGAGGATTAGGTGGAATACCATGTAATGTATGCCCTCTGCCCTACCCCCTCCCACACTCTCTTCCAGTGCCACGTCTCCACTCCCTTGATGGAGCAGGTGGCATGGAACTATTTTATAGTTTACATACCACCCAAGGATTTGCCCCTCTAAGGTGGAATACTTGGCTCATCCTTTATGGCATCTCTCCAGTACAAAGCACCTGGAACTGAGCGTGAGGACCAGGCCCATGTTGTTTAAATTTTTTCCTAACTATTTTGGGCTCATCAGATCTCTAAAATGGCTTGGTCCACAAACTCCAGTTTTGTTTGTGATTGTTGGCCTTGCTAAAGTGTTATGTAGTAGTGTTGTTTTATTTTGGGGTGGGGTTTTAGGGGAAGGTGAGTTAGTAGAGTGTTACAAAAATAGCAAATATCTTCACTACTATCCTCCCATCTGACATACACCAGCCTTAACTTTGCTGCCTCCCATTTGCAAAAATATACACAAAGGACAAAGCAAAAATTTCCTAGGAAGTTATAAAGTCTTATGTCCTATTAAATTCTTCCGTTTCCAATATAGCATAACAACAACATATACTCCAATGTTAGGCATTGGATAGGGAAAACTCTGCATAGTCATTTAGCGCACAATATAATTAGTAGAGTTAAAATTACAAACTTGTAAGGTCTACATACAATTACATAAAGCTACAACAGCACATTAACACTATTAACACATTTCATAGCCCAAACAGATCAATACCTTCAGTTCTGTTCATCACAATGCTCTTCTATGACAGTAACACACCACATGATAGAATTTGGACATAAAAGTATATGACTGTGGATTGTGTTCTTTCTGAAATCTTGACTATGCATTTAAAAATACATATAAAATGTTTCCATTACAGAACAAAACAAAAGGGTAAACATTAAGGTTGTGGAGCAGTGTGGGTCTGGCATGGTGATAGTGATGAAGATTTACATGGCAGAGAAACTGGATGGATTTCTTAAATATTCATTTCCCGACATTTTAACTGAGGGGTTTTGAAAAGTATATGCTTTTTGGAAAATAATGTGTAATATTGCTTCTGGGTGTTAGCTGAACTCCACTAGATCATACCTAAGCCTTTTTTGTTTAGGAAGTTCCATTAACAACTTTAACTGCAAATGTCTAAACTTTTGTGTACATAAGCTTTTTAGCTACAATGTTCTTTTACAACTGTTTTGGTAATTTAGCAACTTGGGGCAAAACCTCCTCTCAGTTACATGGGTTCAGCTCCTTCTGACTTAAGTAGAAGTTGTACTCACTTAATTGAGAGCAGAATTTTGCCCTTAACTTTAAGAAAATGTAATTTTTATCTGTTCATGTAAATTAAAGAGGCCCCAATCCCCCTGAAGTCAATGGGAGTTTTGCCACTGAGTTTAAAGGGAATAGGAGCACACCCCAGATATACATTGATCCCCCTTACAGAAACTTTTCTCTGAATCTCCCTCTCACATGTGCCTTTTAAAAGGATGCAGGTTTTTCCCCTGTTAATTGTGTGTGAAGCTGACTCTTGGTTTGCAAAGCTACTTTCAGCTTCTCAGGTGCCATTATTATGTTTCTCATTGTTTGTGCACTTGACTGGACAGATTAACCCTTTACTTCTGGCTATTTCTACTTCAGGCAATACATTTTTGTTGAAGTCATAGTGTGAGCCATTCAAGGGGGGAAATGTCATGCGGAAATTTCTATCCACAGATAGGCTGATAAAGACATCAGAATAATTCAACACCTATTTTTAAATTGTCTGGTTGTGTTAATTTTTCAGTGCCTGGTGTCTTTCAGAGCGTGGCCAGCATGTGATCCTAGGAAACAAACTGCAAGTCCTCCTGATTCTAGCACATCCTTTAAAGTAATGGGCCCTCAGAGTGTTGGGTCTTGGCATTCCAGAGGTGGAAGCAGAATTTTTATAGACCCTGCCATATGAATAGTTTCTCAGCAGACTGAAGGTCTTTTATAAGATATAATTAGCCCAAATTGGCTTTTTGACTTTGTTGTAGGAAGAGGAGCCCCCAAGCCAACGTCTATATCAAAAGGCAGATAAGTTTTGCCTTTATTATTTTCTAGTCTCAGAGTTCTTTTTCATTTACTACCGACCTTATTCCCACCATTATTATTAAGAGCAAGTCAGGTGTTAACTTGCCATTTAGCTCAGCCATAACAATTCTTGGTAAACAATGTTGCCTTTTGGGACTGGGAGCAAATTATTTTGTACAGACATTGGAGGGAAAAAACTTGTTACGGCTATTTGAAAATTATATATATATATGAGAATTAACATTTCCAGTTTTTCCATGAACTCAGTAAAGGCTTTGATTTTGTAAACCAAACTTTTATATTTCATCAGTCAGTGATGTGACCAGTGTCTGTGATCACTGGATAGATAACCACAGAAACAATGGAGATATTTCAGGTGGTAAGACATAAAGGCTTCCCATGAAAAGTTCATAAGTATTGTTAAAAGGTGGGCTTTAAGCATATATACCAACACGGAAGGGAAGAACTGCAAGGGCCCAATCCAGCTTCCATCAAAGTCAAAGTAAAGATTCCCCCAAAATTACTGTAAATGTGACAAGAGAAAACTGAAAGTAAAGTCTGCTGAACAGACTTTGGTTTTGGTACATTTACTTTCCTCCACTCAGGAAGGAATGCAGGCATCTGTAATCTTGGATCCACATTCATTCCTAAATATAACACCCTTTCTTTTGCAAAACAGAACAGGAAAAGATTTTAAATGTTCTTAAATTCCCTCGCTTATCTCTTGCTATTTCACTCCCTAGAGTGCTGTTCTGTCTTCCTCTGAGGAAAATCAAACCCCCAATGGTTTCTTGAGGCACTCTTAGGCCTTGTCTATACTGCCACTTTACAGGGCTGCTACTTTCTTGCTCGGGGTGTGAAATAACACACACACCCTGAACGCTGCAAGTTTCAGCACTGTAAAGTGGCACTGTAGACTGGTAGCTACTCCCCTCGTGGGAGTGGTTTTCTTACAGTGCTGGGAGAGCTCTGTAAAACAGAACAAAAAGCTAAATCTGACAGCTAAATTGGTCACAATAAATAACTTGACCAGCCCTAGTCAGACCAAAGCTATTTTACAGCATAGATACTCACTGGATATTGTAACAGTGTGCTGTTCCTTGGGACACGTGTGCATGTCCCAGCACACCTGTGGTGGACTACAGCCCTTTACGAATAGGTATCCCAGGACTTGTAGTTCTTCTGGTGGGACTGGAGTTACCAGTTCAGCACATGACCAGGAAAGGTTAGGGATCACGTAACTTTACTGCAGATGGTGACTCTATAAGAGGAAGTTGGGGTATGGAGCAGTAGCGTAGCCAGGGAGGGAGCGGGGGGAGTGGTCGCTCCCCCTCTGAGCACAAGTGGCGCCTTTTAAATGTATAGGTGCCTTTTTTAATTTTTATTCACCCGGCGGCGCTCCGGGTCTTCGGCCGCGGGGGCCTTCACGCACTCTGGCTCCTCGGCGGCACTTTGGCGGCACGGGCCCTCACGCGCTCCAGCTCGGCGGGGGCCTTCACTCGCTCCGGGTCCTTGGCGGCATTTCGGTGGCAGGGGCCTTCAGTGCCGCCGAGGACCAAGAGCGCCGCCTGGTGAGTACAAGCGCGTGGCACCTTTTTTTATGTCCACTGCCCCTGTTCGCTCCACCTAGCTACGCCGCTGGTATGGAGTTCAGTCTGTGAAAGTTTGGGTTGCTCTTAGGGTGTAAAACTGGGTAAAAGGCCTGGGAGATAACTGGATGCGGCCTGGAGGGAAGGTCTCTAGCACTAGAGGCCAGTTGAGGTAAGTACTGTAGTCCCAGTGGAAAGAGAGTTGGAATGGATGCAGTGGGGCTTGGGATAAGGAGGCCTAAGAAAGGAACCAGAGAAGAAGACAGAGAGACATTTGGAGAAGAGTGAAGGAGCGTGCTTTGGGTGAAGGGTTTCAGTGTTCAGGTTTCTGAGCTGGAGCTCAGACCTGAGTTCCTCTACACCTCCACTGGGCCTCCAGGAGGAGTGAGCTGAAAGAAGGGCAAAAGACTACAGCATCAGAAGGCCTGAGGAAAGGGGTGGGAAAGGGACTATGGAGTCCCTAGGAGGGGAACTGTGAAGAGCCCTAAGGACTACTGGACCAGGAGAGGGTTGCGAGAGACTCTGGTTTTTGACTTTGTTGATCCCAAAAGGGGAAGGACTCAACAGAGATTTGGCTAGAGGACAAATGCCAAATTACCCATCCACTGTGAACTTGGAGATTATGGACTAATGAAGGGGGAAAGTCTCCACCAGAGAGAAACCAAGGCAGCAGTGGTGCCTCCCTGTGAGGGAAAGAGATGCTGCACTTACGGACGTTCAAAACTTTTGATCGTGTGATCCACTCAGGCTTCTGGATCGTTAACGCGGTAACAAGACAGCAAGCCCCTAAAAACATATCCATGCTGATTGTTTTATATCTGTGTTTTTTTCCTTATAGTGCACCTCTATACACAGAAAACATGATGGAACAGGATTTCTTCTATATGGCATCAAAGGAACAAGTAACTAAGAACTGAGAATACAACTAAATCTGTCTATTAGAAATCTAATGCCTGGTTAATAATAATAAATAATAATAATAATGTGACTTGTCATGCAAATTTGAACAGGCTGATTGCCAGGTGTTTATTAACTCATGCTGCTGACATCATCTGAAAATATGGTCTGGCACTGCCCTTCTCCCCTGTCCCTGTCTCAAAAATACCTTAGCTGCATATCTGCTACACATTAGTAGCCAGACAAAAGGACCTGCTCATGATCAATAGCTGTATTTCTGTCTATATCAGTATAGAGGCCCAGAGCAAAGCCCAAGTAAAAGAGTTTATCAGAGAGGTGCTCTTCAGGAGAAGTAGTGAATGGAATCTGTGGAGCTCCGAGACAGCTGCTCTGTGACCACCTCTGCAGCTCATTCACCCTTTCTCCACCAGCAGGATTTACCTGTGTGAAGCACAGCCCTTGCCTCTCCTCCATCGCAACCCAAACCCCCTCTCTCATGACTGCGGATGGCGCCATTGTGGAACACAGTCCCATGAAGCATAGGCTCCCACATAGGTACGCTGGGACCTCATCACCCTCTCCCCCAAATCAAAGTGCATCAGTTCCAGTGCCATTTGGTCCCTGTCACCACAAAACAGAAGGGGGTATCTGTCCCGCATAGTGATTAACAAAGCCAGGGTTGTTTTTTAATGTTTGACATGGCGGTTAAACTTTTACTTCCCAATGGCAAAACAGAAGCTGTCAACACAGTTTGGTTTTGTAGAAAAGGCTGTCTCACAAAGATTTCAGAAAGTCCAGGGCAGTCTTGCATGTGCACTACAGCGCTCAGTGTATCTTCAAAAACCTGGTGGCATCAACTGATTCGAGAAAATAATCAATGAAGACAAACTCCATGGAAGATAGATATTCCTAGTTCAAGAGTTGGTTCATTTTGTTCCTTTTTAATATATTTATTTCCTTTAAAAGGGCTAGATTGTGCCTCCAGGCCCAGCCCTGAGCAGTGGGTGGTGCATAAACTGGGAGCCATGGTGCCTTTGAGGTACAGTTTCCTCCCTGCTTCCCCCTTTGCTCTTGTGGAAGTCATAATTTGCTGCTGACTGTGACCAGTGTAAAATTATGCACCCCTGCTATGCTGGGTTGGCTGAGTTGGCCAGCATGGGGGTCTGCTGATCCAGCAGACACTACACACCCAGTATCCAGGTGTGGGTAGTCTAGGTGGGTGGGTAGGGGTGGTTCTTACTCCTCTGTACTAACGTGTAATTCAGTTCACAATCTAGCCCAATCTCTCAGACTATTTACAGAGGGGTAAAGTACAAATAAGGAAGGAATTGCTGCTCAGCCAGTGTTTTGAACTGAGTAAGCTTCCTTAATCTGGAGGACCGTGCAAGCCAAAACTAAAAGGAGGTCATAGTGATGGTGGGTTGCCTAGCTCTCCAACAAGGTATGCTGTCCATGGGGAGCACCTTTCACCCATTTATTGTAGTTTCTTTGTACAATAAGACTAATATATTTTTAAAATATATTATCTCAGAAGATGTTACAATATGTTCAGCTGTTCAGAATCTGCCTCAAATTAAAACTTCCCAATTTACTTGCATCTCAGTGGGCCTTTCTCACTCTCTGAGTGGTTTGCTGCAAGGTTACAGAACAATGCATTCTGGGATGTCACAAACAGCGGAGCATTACTGGCTGGAATAGCTGAGGCCCCAGTTCTGGACAGCATGTAAGCATGTGTTTTAAAGCATTAGCTTTAAAATGACTTCAGTGTGAGTGAACAGGGATTCTTTCCTGAACTAGGACCTTTAAAAGGGGGGATGGGTGGAGTTGAGTGTAGAATAATTTATATGTTCCTGCCTCCTCTTATCCTTTGGGGCAGGAACATATAACTCCTATTCTGCACTTAATTGTAAGGTTATCCTGATTTCACCTTTAAGACTGCAGCTTGTTCTTAGCCTGGTTATTCAGTCATACGGAGGTTACCGAAACAGACTGATAACCCCTATGTGCAATCAGAGGTCTAAATTCAAAATAAAAGTGATTACAGAGTCTGATTATCATGATTTACTGTATATCTAGAATATCCTCACAAGGTAGAAGGAAGAAAAACAAGGTTACAGGGTGAAGAGTAAGTAATACTGCCAAAGAATTTGGCTGGAAAGCTGCCCCAGCCAGCACATTCCCCCCGTTATGCCCCCAGGTGGGGGTTCTTGCTCAGTTAAAAGAACATTGAAGAAAGCATCTACAAATGCTGCTGGCCAAATTCTCTTCTGGAGTAAACAGGGACAGAGAGTTTGGCCTATATGTTTAGTATAAGTAGGAAGAATTGTTTTTTTACTTAATATAAAGATTCCGATGTTGAGCCAAAGTAATCCTTGGCAAGGTGAGTGGGTTACAGCAGGATGCATTTTTCCCATTATGATTATCTGCCTATCTCGATCATCTCCGAGTTGAACAGCTCATCCAAAACTTACTACAAAGAATCATCTTTCCACATATTCTGTATGTGTCTATATAGGGCTGCACGTCTCTGCCTCCAGCAGGCAACAAAAAGGGATAAACATATATCTCTTTATGCAATCTACAGGTACCCAATCACAAAGTTTTCCCAATTTTTACTCAGTCCTTACTATGGCAAATGTCCCCATGAAGCTACTGAGATTGATTCTCATTTACATACATACACTAATGCTCAGTTCTACACGCTAATGCTGTGGCAGGAGAAAGGGGCCTTAGTGTGGGAGTAAATTATATCTACACCCGCTTTGAGGCCACTTCGCTCTGCTTGAGTGTTGCAAACAAGCCTTAGCGTCAATGAGAACTGGGCCCAATGGGACTGGTTTTGTGCCATCCGCCCAAAAATATAGCTCCATATATTCTTCACATTTGGGCACGTCACCAGGAGTGAAATTCACCCTGTACAGAGAGCCAGCACACGGCTATGCACCACGCCTCACTGGATGTTCTTTTGAGAGCTTAAGTGAGACCAAAATGGTTCCTCAAACAATGCAGGCTTTCTGTGTGGAGCTGCACTACAGAGGACAATAGGTAGTATCTACATAGGGTGAGTTTCACCCCATAGGAGGCAAGACTTGAGTAATAGTTGTGTTAGCAAAACATTCACATTATTCTATGAAATAGGCACGTCTCAAAAAAAGTACTCTTTGGAAGCCACCATCCCACAAGTACCCTTCGATTAGCTTTTTCTCCATGTCCCTGAATATTTAGTCCAGCATTTTCCCCCATGGTTGTGCAGGCAGAGTCCCAAAGGTAGGCATGGCTTAGGCAAAACCTTCACAATATAGGCCAAACATGCATTTTATGTTGTTCAGTGTAAAGTGTGGCTCTTGGGACATATTTCTCAGCATATGACACTATAAGAAGCCCTGGTCAGTGTTCCCCTCTTATTTTCCCAAAAAATACTGATGAGTAGATTCACAGGCTGCAGTTATCAAGCCACTGATCATGATATCACACATACACCACCCCCAAATCACCTCTATATTTCTATGGAGAGAAATCACAACACACACCAGTCCATGGCAAGCAGAGGGTGCAGTATTCCCCCATGCGGCTTTCCGAGGGCTGACCTATTTTTCCTTCCCCCTCTCCTTATGCAATGGAACCAAGGAGAATTTGGCATGTTTGGGACCTTCTCCACCTAGAAATGGAGGGCATGATTTGTCTAATGTATAATAGAATTAGAAGGTCCCACACAGGAATCACATGATCACTGGCCTTTTTCTGACATGTGTCATTTTTGGAAAACATGGATATACTGTTGGGGAACAAACTTTCAGATTATAATGATCAAGGTATTTCAGGGCAAACAAATATACTACTTATAATGTTGGGATGACAGTATCTATTCTAAAATTGAATAGTATCTAAAAAGCATGTTGTCTGTTTTGCAACTAGAACTAAGCACATATTTAAACTATCCCCAGATAAAAGGCTTTGGTTGAATATTGACCATATGTTGAAAAGCCTTTCCTATGCCATCTAGCAGCAGCTCTGCAAATGAAGGTCTCACAAGTTAAAATCTTGGAGAATTGTACAGTGCATAGGGATCTGTCATCAAGATGAGCCTTTTGTGAACATAGGTATGCCTGAGTTTAAAAGGAATAACTGTGCTCTTGTACCTTCTCAGACTTGTATTCAGTAAAGACTGGTCTGGCTCTATGCCTTCTTAGGAATCTTTCCACTAATTTCAATATCCAATTGCAAAATCCAATTGTGAGGATCTTCAATATTCAGACCGGGAATGAACAGGCTAGTTTAAAATTGAATCACGTTACTTTTGTTGTTTACTTGTTTTTTGCTAATTCAGTTCCTCAGAATATGAATATATATTCTGGATATCTCTGGCCAAATTCTGCCTTTGTATAAGTTCCATTTAGGTCAATTGGAGGAAGAGGCACATGAGTATCTGGGGGCAGGATTTGGTCTGCTCTACCCACATAGGTTGAACCCAAATCATTTTAGAAACTGATCTCGTTAAATCAGTGCAAAACCCTTGTGTGGACACCATTATGTCACCAGTTTAAGAGTGCCTCATATAAATTTTGATTATGTTACCAGCTTAATCCAAAGCCGTATAAGGCATTCTTAAACTGAGATAAAGGTTTCCAATTTAATTACAGAAGTTTCTAAGCCAATTTACTTAAATCAGTATGACTTTTGTGTGTAGATAATATCTGGGGCCAATGCTAGGTGTTTTTGCTTTCTCAGGTTTCACCCTGGACTTTGCCCAATCTGATTTCTTTTGTAATTTTGTTCGTTCAACGGCTTCAAATGGTTTGCATTGACTATTTGCTACTCTTCATGACAATGTGGAAAGGACTATGGTGAATCCCACAGATGAGTCAGAATAAGCTTAATACAGTAAAAAGTTGTTAGGTCTTAGGATATTGGGAGTAACAATATCCACTGGGGCATGCTGAACTTTTTGACAAAGAAACAAACACATATAGAACAACGGGATTAAGAACAAGATTAAGAGACTATTTATAATATCTTCAATTACTCCTTTGATAAAATCTTCACTTTCCTGCCAAGCTGTGCTCTAGCCCTTATGTTCCTTTTCTGCTGCAAGGAACTGGATGCAAACAAGACTGCAGAAATCCTGTGGAGTTGGGGAGGATGGAAATGCAACTTTGTAGACTGTCCCACCCCGACTCTGTATAGCTCCTGTTTTCCTCTCCAGAACTTCTATATGCCAGATGTGCTGGGGGCGAAGGGGAGGAAGGGCCCATCCAGGGAGCGGAAGGGGGAACATCTCTGCACATCTGGTCAGTGAACTGTGAAATTTGGGTCAGGATTTCCTACAGATCCCTAGCTTACATGGCACTATTCAGTGGCCCTTGCCCATCTCCGTGGCCCCAGGTCCAAGAGTGAATGATGCAACAATGTTCTGACTTCCTCAGTGTCGTTAAAGTATGGGAGGAATGATCTCTCCAGCATCTTTTTTAACATTAGGAAAGTCACCATAGAGGCCTAGGCAGTTAAGTATTTATAGTTAGATTCAATTCTGCTGTAACCTTTGTAGGGTTTACTCTTTGTTTATGAGTCCTGTCTGTCTCTTGTCCTTCCCCGTTTTGAGTTGTCCCAAGATATTAGTTGATCCCAGCTCCTTTGTGGCCCCTTCCCTTCTCTAGGGGTCAGCCAATGTCCTCTCTGTAGGAGAACGCCTTTAGCTCCTTCCCAGCAGGTGGTCAAATGGACTGCAATATCACAGGGGCTCATGTAAATACAGTCCCATTTGCAAATTTGCCTCATGCCTTCTGATTGGAGCATTGGCTTTGACTCCTGCTCCTGTAGTGATGACGGCCCTTCTCTTCAGAAAATAGCCAGTGGAGTCTTTTAAACAAAGGAAAAGCCAGCCACTCTTCCCCAAGAAGAGGGGAGAAAAAGGTTGAAGAGAAGTAGCACTGAAACGTGAGATAGTTAAGCTGGGCAATGCATGGGGAATGGAGGGCTCTCATGTTATCCCCTGCAAGTTCCAGTCCCTGCTGCTAACACTAGGGATCTAATACCCTGTACATTGCTTGTGAGCACTTCAAGGAAAATACCAGGCCAGAGACAAGTTAGGAGAGACCCTTATTGGGACAGAGGGACTGCCTCAGAGGAACTCAGAAGCATGTGGATCCCTGCCCCAGCCAGAACAGTAGAAAGTGTCAACATATGCCTACGCTTAAAATGCTACAGCGGTGCTCCTGCAGCTGCACCAGATATGAAGTGAGCTGTCGCTCACGAAAGCTCATGCTCAAATAAATTGGTTAGTCTCTAAGGTGCCACAAGTCCTCCTTTTCTTTTTGCGAATACAGACTAACACGGCTGCTACTCTGAAACCAGAGATACCAGATCAGATTTTTGATCTACCCCTAAAAATAAGGTCTTTGACGACTGGGGGTTCTTATTTTTTCACCAAATTAAACTTTATTACATCTCTAATACAGTGTTTATAAACCCAGCATGCCTTTGGGTATTAGAAAAGTGCATGCATATAAAAATACACATTTCTACAAGCGTGGTTTTTGGATATTGGTACATTTCTTTGTTAGTCTGTAGTGAAGTTGTAGCTGTGTTTGTCTCAGGATATGAGAAAGAGAGGTGGGTGAAACAGTATCTTTTATTGGACCAACTTCTGTTAGGCGGTCCAATAAAAGGTATTACCTCACTTCCCTTGTCTCCCTCATTCCCTAGTGAAGCAGAAGTGTCCTGATTAAAAACAGAAAACTGGAGAGATGGAGAAATGATGTGGCGTGGACCTTGTAAAATGTCATCTCTTGCCACAGAATTAGGATTCCTGGAGCAAACTGAAATTGCTGAAATAGATTTTACTATTTTGTCTTGCTATACTAAGATCTCGCACACTCCGAGGAGAGTGAATAGTGGCAGGTAGCTGGAAGGGACTGGGGAGAGACAAAAGGAAGAGCCCCTCTCGGCAGATTTTTCCCATGTAGGAATGATCTGGGTAATCATTAATTATTGCTTCTATTTTATTACACAAATTGTTGCTAGGCTATTTCAAGCAAAGGAATTAGATTTTTTTTGTTTTATTTGACGATTTGTTTTGCTCTTTTGGATGAAAAGTGTTATACTAAGACCAAAGCTGCATAGGACGGGAGGGCAAAGGTCATTCGTGCATCATTAAGAAAGTGTGTTTCTCGTTATTATCTGTGTCATTACTTTCCAGCTAAATCTGCATTTGCAAGTGTAACTCCCCTCAGATATATACATAATACGTATATGTTCTCCACTGCTGTGGTATTAATAATTATGAAACTTCTGCAGTGGAGAAAAAAAGCACCCATGCACTATTCTGATTTTTCCCAGTGTGTTACACTTCAGTAAAGCTTCTTCACCCTTCTTTTCCCTGTGCTCTGATGAAAATTAAGGGACTCCGTTCTTTCAGTTCTCTTCCTGCTGTATGCCAGACTCCCCCTGATTCACACATTCTTCATTTCAGCGGAAACAATCCTGTGTAACAGCCTCTCACTGAAAGAACACTCAGTAAATCCCTTCAATGAAGACCATGTTCACTGTGTGTCCTTGGCTACAAAAGGAGTTCCAGTCAGAACCTTTGTGAAAATGCTGCATTCAGTTTCACCAAGAGTGGCTTAATACCTTTAAGAAAACATCTGAAAACAGCTAAATTATATAAAATACAGACCCTATCCAACAAACGTTCGGCCCAGTCCTCCATTACGTCTGGGTTCAGTGGGGTTTTGAGCTTGCAAAAGACAAAAGCTCAGGCCCATTGTAATTACACATCCATGTTTTTCTCAAAGAAGGCTCTTTTGCCTTACTCTTGACAATATGTGATTTGTCTTCAAAGCAGATTTAGCCACAGTCTCTTTGACTAAGTCTCACCATTGTCTTTAAAACTTGCCTTCCTTAAAGATACCAGTTAAAAAGGTAACCATGCACATTGTGTTTTACTCTTAGCAAATTCACAGGGCACTCCTCTGCCGAGATGGATTTGTGGCCTTTGCTGAAGTCAGTAAGGCTGCATGGATGTAAACAAGCTACTGCCTCATATTGCAGGCTAGGCTGCCGCTTTAATGCACAGTGCACACTGGGGGCAGAGCATGCAGAGGGACCAGACTGAAACATCAGCCCCCAGAAGGAATTTTTGCTGTACCTTTCAGAGGTGTGGATGATGGTGGTTGAGTAGTTAAGGTGCTCTACTGAAGGCTCTGGGTTTGAGTCTCGCTCAATCTTGTACGAAGGTCCCCCCTGCTTCTCTCAGATCCAATATGGGTCCCTGATCTGTTGGGTTAGGGGAGCCAAAAGTGATCAGACACAATGCTGGCCACATTACTCTCTTAGTGACATTGAAACAGATGTGCCTTAACTACATCAGCCTGTTGAGCCATTGGCTTGGGGGACCTTTGACTTAAAGCCATGACTTGACCTCCAAAAGAGGTGAGGGAGGGCCATAGTCCCACAGTCATCCTACCTGTTGTCCTCCCTTTCAGAGAGGCTGGGCCCATGGCCTATAATATCTGTGTGAAACACCTGTGCTCCCAAGCCACGCATGGCTACCAGGAGGTAGGGAATGCTCCTCCTCCCCATTGTCACGCAGGGGCACAGGTTCATCCATGGTCTGGCCCTCTATAAACATACACGCAGAGAAAACGGAAGGGACTTTACCCAATTTTTCTTTTTGTTAACGCCAGTAAAGTGTTTATGAGCTAAAAGAAATGGGATTTTAAAAGTTTATAGAGTATGCTACTCAACTGTTGCATACTAAAAAGCGCTTCCTTGTAGTAGGTACAAACATCAAACAACCAATGTACTTTGCTATAGGGAAGATGAGCTGTTTTCACAACACTGTCTGACGCAGTCAGCCCTAGAGAAAGCAGCACAGCGCCCAAAGACTCAGTGGGACTTGCACTCTCTTGAGGTGGGCAAATGTAATCTACGATGACTTTTTATTCACCTCCTCAGCTATTGGAGCTCCTTTGGTTCCGATCTGAATTGTTGCTTCCTACAGCCCTGTAGAGCACAGCCAGTGTTTACTGTTGCACGTTCATTTTCAGGCCATGAAAGAATAGATATATTGTTATTTTTATGTCATTAATTTGGATTAAAGATTGACCCACACCCTGCAGTCCTCAAAATTATTTCCCCTGTGGGTCTGTGAATAATGTTTTGTTTTGGCTGTCAGCCCAATGACATCAGGCTCTGAAATTTGCCGTGGTTAAGGGTGTTTTCTACTATGATTTTGAAATAAATCAAGGAAAAAAACCCATGTGAGCTAATCAAGCACCTCTCTTATAAAAATACCCTCAAAATTCGTTATAAAAGTTGGAAAACAAAATAATTCCTATTTTACAGATAAGGAAATTGAGATACATAGGGACTGTATTGTATCCCTCCCACAGCACAACTTAGCAGGGGTAGTGGGACATGCCAGGAGGTGAAATTTCTCCTCCACAGATTTCTGAAGAACACTCTCCTCAGAGGAATGGCTTTCAGGAGGCTGCAGAGGGAAAGACAAGAGTAGTGACCTCAGCACCTGGGATCTCTGGGCAGTGATAAGGAAAGGAAGCCTAAAAACCATGGTCTGAGAGCCCCTGCTACCTGACATCATGTCAGCTTCCACCATCCTTCTATGAAGAAACAGCTGTTATAATGGCCACAATCTGCTCCATTTAATGCAAATTAGGTATGGCACTGGGCACCTGATGACTTGCCAAGGCAGCTCTTTGCTGGCACAACACCTTTCTGAAAGGAAGTAAAAGCAGCTTTCTCTTGTGTTCTGCAAGAGCAATAGCTAAAGGCAAACACTGAAGGGGGCTCGGCCAAATGAAAATGGTGTTTAGCTGTCTGGGATGAGCCAGGACACTATCTTCTCCCTCAGAAAATATTACAGTATCTCAGAGTGAGGAGTTTTCTATCCTTGGTCAGAAATAGCAACTTGAAAGGTTGTTGTGAGTTATTTCTCTATCTTTCTAGGCAACTTAAATGTTGGCCAAAGAGAAAATTGTCCATTTCTGTGTCCAGTTTACTGGACAGCATCATTTTCTGGACTTTGTGTGAGGGAAGCAGTCCATTTAGGGAGGCTCTGAGGGGAGTGATGGAACATTTTTCTGTTTAGTTAATAATTTACTGGCTGGTGAGGTCTTCTTCAGCTGAGCTGGATTCTTTCTTGTGCACATGTTTTGGTTTTCTGTTGTACTCCCAAATGATTCACTGCCTGTCCACTAATGCACAGAGTGAGTAATCAGTAACCAGTGCAGAACACTTATTAAAAGCTAGGCAGGAAGGCTTGTTGTTTATATTCAACTCAGAAGTTTCATTGGAACTGGGAAACATTTTAGTACAGATCCTTCTCCTTACACCATAAGAGAGGCAGGCCCCTATTGCAGCAGCCCCACTACATGCGGGGGAAAGGGCCAGTACCAATAACCCATACAGAGGTTTCATACTCCTTCACATCACTACACCCAATAACCAAGAGACAGCTGGGATCTTCCACATGGCAGTGGGGCACTGCAGCTAGGCCACATTTGATACAGGATGAAAATACAACATTTGAAGAAGCAATAAAATAGGTGGGCCAGACCCAGTGCTCCCTCTAATTTTTTACATCCCTGTGCGGAATGAATTTTGTTATGTGCACCACGCCGGAGGTGCTGTGTGGCCAGGGTGGGGCTGAGGGGTTCGGAGCGTGGGAGGGAGCTCAGGGCTGGGGCAGAGGGTTGGGGTGCAGGGGATGAGGGCTTCAGCTGGGGGTGAGGACTCTGGGGTGGGGCTGGGGATGAGGAGTTCAGGGTGTGGCTGAGGGCTCTGGCTGGGGGTGAGTTCAGGGCTGGGGCTGGGACAGAGGGTTGGGGTGCAGGGGAGGGCAAGGGAGAGGGTCCTGGCTGGGGGTGCAGGCTCTGGGGTGGGGCTGGGGATGAAGGGTTTGGGGTACAGGCTGACCCGGGGCTGCGGCAGGGAGAGAGGACTCCCCCCAGTCCTGTCTAGTAACAGCAGCCCGTGACCAGGGGAGAGTCGCCTCTCCCTGCATGCACGGCTCTTGTTAGCCTGTTCTGCAGCCACGCAGCTTAGAGGGAACTTAGGCCAGACCTCAAGTCCTTACTCTGTTTTACCTAATGTTGGGATAGTTCATTCGTTCTCTTTGTACAACCCCTTTGTTATAACCTGGGAACATTTAGTGCATTATAAGGCCCTACATACTTTTGAGACACCCTGGGAAGAATAGTATCAGAGGGGTAGCTGTCTTAGTCTGCATCTGTAAAAGCAGCAGAGTCCTGCGGCACCTTATAGACTAACAGACGTATTGGAGCATGAGCTTTCGTGGGTGAATACCCACTTCGTCGGATGCATGTAGTGGAAATTCCCAGAGCGAGGAATAAATATGCAAACAAGAAGCAGGTTAGGGATAACGAGGTTAGTTCAATCAGGAAGAATGAGGCCCTCTTCTAGCAGTTGAGGTGTGAACACCAGGGAGGAGAAAATGCTTTTGTAGTTGGCGAGTCAGTCACAGTCTTTGTTTAATCCTGGGCTGATGGTGTCAAATTTGCAAAGGAACTGAAGCTCAGCAGTTTCTCGTTGAAGTCTGGTCGTGACGTTTTTTTGCTACAGGATGGCTACCTTTAAATCTGCTGTTGTGTGTCCTGCGAGGCTGAAGTGTTCTCCTACAGGTTTTTGCATATTGCCATTCCTAATATCTGATTTGTGTCCTGTGTCCATTTATCCTTTTACGTAGGGACTGTCCAGTTTGGCCGATGTACATAGCAGAGGGGCATTGCTGGCTCATGACGGCGTATATGACATTGGTGGACGTGCTGGTGAATGAACCGGTGATGGTGTAGCTGATCTGGTTAGGTCCTGTGATGGTGTCGCTGGTGTAGATATGTGGGCAGAGTTGGCATCGAGGTTTGTCACATGGATTGGTTCCTGAGTTAGAGTTACTATGGTGCGGTGTGTAGTTGCTGGTGAGAATATGCTTCAGGTTGGCGCGTTGTCTGTGTGCGAGGACTGGCCTGCCTCCCAAGGCCTGTGAAAGTGAGGGATTGTTGTCCAGGATGGGTTGTAGATCACTGATGATGCGTTGGAGAGGTTTTAGCTGAGGACTGTATGTGATGGCCAGTGGAGTTCTGTTGGTTTCTTTCTTGGGCTTGTCTTGCAGACCAACACCTACAAGATTTTCACCAAGCATTCTCAAAACTATGATACCCAAACGAGGAAATAAGGAAACAGATCAACAGAGCCAGATGTGTACCCAGAAGCCTCCTGCTGCAAGACAAGCCCAAGAAAGAAACCAACAGAACTCCACAGGCCATCACATTCAGTCCTCAGCTAAAACCTCTCCAACCCATCATCAGTGATCTACAACCCATCCTGGACAAAAATCCCTCACTTTCACAGGCCTTGGGAGGCAGGCCAGTCCTCGCACACAGACAACGCGCCAACCTGAAGCATATTCTCACCAGCAACTACACACCACACCATAGTAACTCTAACTCAGGAACCAATCCATGCGACAAACCTCGATGCCAACTCTGCCCACATATCTACACCAGCGACACCATCATAGGACCTAACCAGATCAGCCACACCATCACCGGTTCATTCACCTGCATGTCCACCAATGTAATCTACGCCATCATAAGCCAGCAATGCCCCTCTGCTATGTATATCTGCCAAACTGGACAGTCCCTACGTAAAAGGATAAATGGACACAGGACACAAATCAGATATTAGGAATGGCAATATGCAAAAACCTGTAGGAGAACACTTCAACCTCACTGGACACACAATAGCAGATTTAAAGGTAGCCATCCTGCGGCAAAAAAACGTCAGGACCAGACTTCAACAAGAAACTGCTGAGCTTCAGTTTCTTTGCAAATTTGACACCATCAGCTCAGGATTAAACAAAGACTGTGACTGGCTAGCCAACTACAAAAGCATTTTCTCCTCCCTGGTGTTCACACCTCAACTGCTAGAAGAGGGCCTCATTCTTCCTGATTGAACTAACCTCGTTATCCCTAACCTGCTTCTTGTTTGCATATTTATTCCTCGCTCTGGGAATTTCCACTACATGCATCCGACGAAGTGGGTATTCACCCACGAAAGCTTATGCTCCAATACGTCTGTTCGTCTATAAGGTGCCACAGGACTCTTTCCTGGGAAGAATGTGAGCTTTCCACATTGGTGCAAGATATTTCCATAAAATAACTATTGGAAATGGTGAAAAACAAATGATAACAGTTTATGGGAGCTCAAGAAATTCCAGCAGCTCTTTGTTCAAAGAGAGCTGACACAACAGCGTTTCCCTGAAATTTCATAATCCCTTTTTTCAGGGACTTCCTCTCTACTGTCAGCAGTTTTTAATCAAATTGCACAGAACCAGTATATTTTGCCCCTCAAGTCAGATCTCTGTTGACAAAATCAAGGCCCAAGAAGCCGGCATGTTCAGCTTGTATCACCCATTTTTTACCTCTTTGAAACCAGATATCATGGTGTCCTTTTAAAATATGCTCTTAGCAAAGCAAGGCCTCCTTTGGTGCATCTCAGGAAACACTATAATGGAGCATTCATAGAGTTGGTCTGCCCTGGCCACTGAACCTCTTAAAGCCACTGTAGAGAGACTTCTGATCTGATCATCAGATTAAATGAGGCTATAGCTTTCTAATACATTGAATGGCATTTTATACAAGCAGATCACCACAGAATGGAATTTGGGAGGGAGGATACACTTATTAACTGGATATTAGTGCTATATAACAATCCACTTTGCTCTCTTTACTAAAAGGCGCACTATATCTCTACCCCTTCCCAGAGAAGAGAGTAACTGAAGAGTGTCATCCTTCACCTCCAGAATGCAGTCATTAGTTCAGTTAATTAGAGACTGCAATCTGATTAGAAGGATTGAAATAAATGGAGCTACTTTCAAAGTCTCTGGGCCTGATATTAACACTAAAGCCACTGTATACTGTTCTGGCAGTATGATGGAGCCTTAAGGTGGGAATAAGTTACACTTACATTTTGTTCCCAAGTTAAAGTCCCCTTTCCAGTGTCCGAGTGGTGTAGTGACCTTAGTGCAAATGAGAATCAGTTCTTCTGTGTGTACATGAACATGTTTGGACATGTTACAGAACTGAAGCAATCCTGGATTTATCTGATCTATTCTAAGGCTGCTTTACACCACCCTAGCCATGACATGGGAGCCTTAAAATGGGATAAAAGGGAGTTTAGTCTAACTGAGGATCAGAGCCTCATTAGAGTGAATTCTCTTCTAGGCAACCACTCAAAGAACTGACCAAAATTGATCCACTAAAGGTGGAGCAGAACAGTGCTGAATACAAGGAGGTTGTCTCTTGCCCAGTAGGGGGAGTGTCGCTTTCTGGTTTCACCAGACTGGGAACTGAATTATGAAGCTCCCTGTCCAACATTTGTTAATATTATATACTCAATAAACCTGTACAAATCTGAACTTTTCTTTAAATAACTGACATAAGGGAAATGCTCTCAGCACTTCATGCAGTGGATTTTCATGTCATGGTTTTATAGACGTATATTCACCTAGAACTAGATTCTGCATGGCACGTGTGAAGGGGGATGGGAGATGAAAGCACTCTCCCACCCTTGGGTGCCCTGTGTAACAGGTAGGCTGAGTTGCAGGGCCTGCATTTCAGGAACGCAAGGGCTGCTCCATTCTTGGGGTCCCAAAGAAGCTAGGAGTAGGCAGGACCACGGCTCTGCCCCTCTGAGCTCCTTCTGAATCCCACAAAGGGGGGAATATCCCACTACAGCAGGGAGAGACAGGGGAAGAGAGAATGATGAGGTACAGACACATGTCTAATACCCAGGGGACACCCCCTTCACCATCCTGATCAGAACTTTGGGACATCCAAAGAAGACGTTGCTCCTAGAAAATCTGTCACTGAGCCAGCGTATGCTAGGACAGCACAGTGTGGATATTTGCACAGATATGATGTCCCTGACTATTGAATCTTTGGACCTGAGTCTGACTTGGGTTTTTACAGCTGTATAACTCCACTGACACTATTGAAATTACTCCTGATTTTTACCAGGTTGAGATCAGAATCAGGCCCTAGGTGCTTTGATTCAGGGTGCTCCCAGTCATCTGGGACTCAGCAGAACACTGACTATCCATGTTTGAGTGGAGGGAGAAAGTGCCTGTCACTCACTTTACCCCCAGTCCCAGAATTCCCCATGCACATAGTATAACTCGCCCTTCCCAGTCCCTTCTGCAGCGTCGTCCAGGTGGCCCACCTCCAGGTTTCTGAGTCAGAGGCAAACTAAGGAGCAGGCGATGAAGCTGCCCTTTGAACCAGTTCTTTGTGCAGTTTGTTAAGTTCAGCTCCAAAAATATTACAATGGTCATGAGACCTAGATCCTTTGGTCACTGGGTGTAAGGTTACTATTGCAGTGACATTTTGATTACAGCCTCATCTGCCAGAAAGTGCTGACCCATCCCATAGACGTAACCAAGGGTTTAGGTTTCATTGTAAATTACAAACCAAACCAATTTAAACAGGAGACTAGGTTGATGGAAAATGTGGTTAACCTAAGTTTAGAAATTCCTTAGCAACAAAAGGAGTTGAGACCTCAGCGATGTGCTGAGAAATTAGCAAGGCTGTTAGGCAATCAAATCATTGTTCCCCTTGCACTTCCACTGGCAGCATTGTATTACAGTAGGATTCAATGATGTTTGAATAGACGAGAAAATCCAGAAGAACCGGTATGCACACTTGCTGCAGTGTATGCGTTTGCGATCCACAGTAAGGGATCTTGTATGATAAAAATTGTGGTTTTTTTCATTCATCCCAAACCATCCTGCCCTTTCCCAGCACCAATAATTCTGGAGACGAGGGAGGGCAGAAACTTTATCAGCACAAATGATCAGTGGTCACCAGAAGAGCAGCTTTTCCTCATCAAGGAACTAGAGCCGTGGCAATGAATGTGCTCCGATAATGAGAGACTTTGCCGGGAACACTTTATTTTTGAAGGATAACCTAATGGCAGCCTTACACCTAGCAAGTTAGTGGAGAGGGGATAAAATCAGCATGGATAACTATATAAAAAAATAACTAAGACAGTGATTTTTGTCATTGTAATTTTTAGGAGAAATGACAGGTTAGTTAGGATGAAGAGGCCCAACGTACTATGCGTGTACAAAGAAATGCGTGGTCTTCTGATTAGTTAAAAAAACACATATCTGGGTGAGTTTATATATCTTTAAAAATCAGAAGAAACAAGCATTTCTTTTTTATCCCAAATAAACTCCCAACCCCCCACCCCCAACTCCCACCACTTTCATCCAAATATCTGGAACAGAACAGAAGCAGTGATAATTAACAGCTGGGAACCATTGGCAACACAGTGAGCGAATGACAATCCAGTGTACCAGTCAGTTTTCTTCTGGAAGATGTTACATTTTGTCATATATTGGAGGTATTCGCACATTGCTATCATTTCTCAAGGCAACTCTGTTAAGGTTTAAGTGGGTGTTCTGCAGATGCACAGTTGACTAGTACTGACAAGTAGCTTCAAATATGGATGGAGCAGAGTTCTGGGAGACACTCCTTACATGCCAGATGTGTGAGGTTGATTCCTTTACATGCTGCAGACTCTCCCTGTGTGGAGCTGAAATGCGGGAAGCTATTCAGAAATGTCTGTGCTCACCACCAGCAAAATCTTTGCTTTCCTAGGTTCAAACCCAGCAGGATTTGAAGAATGATGTCATCAATTGACAAAAATGTTTCCTCAAAACATCCATGTAGGGGCATATCTTCAATACACAGACTGGCTCCCACCTCTCAGGATCCTAGAGCCCAGGCGCCAGCCCGAGCCCAAATGTCTACATTACGATAAAGAGCCCCTTAGCCCAAGCCCTGTGAGTCTGAGTCACCAGGAAGGGGCCAGCTGTGGGTGTCTGTCAAGTTTCCTTCCCCACTCTGAACTCTAGGGTACAGATGTGGGGACCTGCATGAAACCTCCCAAGCTTACTTTTACCAGCTTAGGTTAAAACTTCCCCAAGGTACAAATTAATTTTACCCTTTGCCCTTGGAATTTCCACTGCCACCACCAAACTTTAACTGGGTTTACTGGGAAACGTAGTTTGGACACGTCTTTCCCCCCAAAATCCTCCCAACCCTTGCACTCCACTTCCTGGGGAAGGTTTGGTAAAAATCCTCACCAATTTGCATAGGTGACCACAGACCCAAACCCTTGGATCTTAGAACAATGAAAAAGCATTCAGTTTTCTTACAAGAAGACTTTTAATAGAAGTAAAGGAATCACCTCCGTAAAATCAGGATGGTAGATACCTTACAGGGTAATTAGATTCAAAACATAGAGAATCCCTCTAGGCAAAACCTTAAGTTACAAAAAAGACACACAGATAGGGATAGTCATTTTATTCAGCACAGTTCTTTTCTCAGCCATTTAAAGAAATCATAATCTAACACATACCTAGCTAGATTATTTACTAAAAGTTCTAAGACTCCATTCCTGTTCTGTCCCTGGCAAAAGCAGCATACAGACGGACACAGACCCTTTGATGTTCTCCATCTTTCCAGCTTTTGAAAGTATCTTGTCTCCTCATTGGTCATTTTGGTCAGGTGCCAGTGAGGTTACGTTTAGCTTCTTAACCCTTTACAGGTGAGAGGATTTTTCCTCTGGCCAGGAGGGATTTTAAAGGGGTTTACCCTTCCCTTTATATCTATGACAGCGTCTAATTGCAGGGTAGACATAACCCCTGTATACCATTTGAGGTAGTGCTCAAGTAGGACTGCTGCCAACTGATAATGGCTGTATTAACAAGGAAGGGTAGGAAATAGGGTGACTTTTTACCTTTCTGATGAGTAAAAAGCTGCCATTTTTGATACAGTAACTTGTCATTGTAGAACTGTACTTTAAAGATCTTTGGAAAACCTTATAACATACAGTTGACATTGTCAGTAATATACATCGAGCACTTCTCTAGAAATTTGTCCTACACATCACAAATTGTCTTGAAAGAAATAGCCATTAAGTTTGCACAGTCCTGAAAGGTGGCTTCCAATACTGATAGCTGTGAATCACCATCAGGCAAACACAAACAACATATATCAGCCCTTGGCATCAGCCTTTTCACTAGAGACAGCAGAAAGCCCAATTTAGTTTCCCAGCCTGGGAGTGGGAGCAGCCTGGGAGACAGAGCAAGTGTATTCTATTGCTTGCATTGTGGACTTAGCCAACAAGCCATGAACAGCCCCTGTTGGCAGTGCTCTCTGAGCCTATAATCCTGATCCAATTTACGTTTGTTTGTGGAGGGTCCATGTTTACCACAGCAACAAGTTTTCTGGGAAATATCAACATGACGGTTACAGTCCGAGCACAGAAGTCTTCCCCACTGACATAATGCCCCATCCCTCTTTGGCCATTGTTTATTGTGTGATGCAAGGGTCGGCTGGGCTACATTCTGGAGGCAGAGGACAGAGGTAAGATTAGAGGTAAACCAAAATGGCAAAATTAGGATGTAAAATTAAATCCAAACTTCCCCCAAGTTAGAGGGTGTCCAGATGAAGAGTTTGGTTTGACGTGTTCTAAAAATAGCTTTTCAAAGTTCAGGACAGTTTAGATATGGGGTTTAACCTCAGGACAATCTCTCGGCAAGATGAATCTTTTGCACCTTTTGCACCAAAACAGAAGAATTCAGGCATTAACAACAAAATGTTACAAAGCAGAAAACAAATAAATACAACTTAAAAAACCTGGGGCAGATCCTCAGCTGGTGTAAATCAGTCTAGTTCCATTGAAATAAATGGAGCTATGCTGCTTTTCACCCACTAGGGATTGAGCCTGCTTTTTTGCATTTATTCCACATTCCCACTTCTTCCAATGACTTACTCACTCAAATGCACATGCCTAGACTGGTTAGAAAAGTTCTGAAGATGTGCCTAATGAAAGGCTCGGCAAAGGCCTGTGGAAGAAATGATGACTGTTTAGGAAAGGATATGACTGTCTTACATTTTCCAGAGACAAGAGACCTTGGCACCGAATTCTCTGTCCAGGGGAAGGAGTTTGTAGGAGGAGCCGTATCTTCAACCCCCCAGTGTCTGGAAGTAAAATCACAGGAAAGAAAGCGACCAAATTCTGTATCCAGGTCTGGGGGATGCCACTGAGCTGAAGGATCCTTTCCAGTTTTCACTGCTCCATCCTCCCGCAGCTGGAAATCAGGATGGCTTTTACTGGCAGCCAGTAAGACTCTGGCCTCTAGTATGCACAGAGAGATCCTTTCTGCTGCTTGTAAAATTGAGGCACTGAATCTCAGGGGCAGGGTGGTAATGGGATTCCAGGGTGAAAAGAGAAATGATCCTCAAGTACACTCAATTTTAACAGCCTGGGTTCATTGGAATCCAAATGGCAGCCATCAGAAAGGAGCATTGTTTGTGCTGTCTCTGGTTAAACAGGAGTTAGGCTGTAAGGGGCTAGAAGCACTGAAGCACAACAAACACGTTTGACGTGGGCTGTTCGATGTGTTTTTTTTACTTGTTGCCACTGAAGGTGCCAGAACACTAAAGGCGTTGACACTAAAGGTGACTAAGTTTCAGAGCATATTGACGGATTTCTGGCTGAGGAAACATCCCAGAGTAAGGGTATGTCTACACGGGCACTTCGTCGGCAAAACGTTGGATCGTTCAGGGGTGTTAAAAAAACACCTCCCCGAACGACAAAAGTTGTACCGACAAAAAGCACCAGTGTGAACAGCGCTCTCCTGCCGACAAAGCCACTGCTGCTCGTGGGGGGCTGGAAGTTTTTTGCCGACAAGAGAGCTCTCTCTAGCGGCACAGTCGTGTCACTAAAAGCTGTGGAGTATAGCCATAGCCTAAGTAAACTGACATCAGTACAACGAACTAAATGAAGAATGCTTGTGGGAACCCAGCCCATGCCACTGGTTAGACTGCCAATAGAGAAGGCAAAGAAAACAGACAGACAGAGGCTAAACTTTCAGGGTCTACATCGTACTGTAAGCAGAGGTAGTTATATTGGAACTATTAAACTGACAATTTAACAAATTGTTACTCGGCCTATCCACAAATGAGCTGGACACCCAGTTCTACACGGCTACTGTCACTGCAGCTTCAAATCAGACCTGCTCAAGAGAGAACAGTAAATGAGAGAAGGGCAGAACAGATGTAAATTACATGATGTAGATAGTATTCAGCCTCCGCATGGGTGCACACGGTAGGATGTGTGCATGGAACCCCTTGCAGAGCCAAGCCACTGTCACTATTATTATTACAGTAGCACCCTGGACCTCCAACCAAGATCAGGGCTAGGCACTGTGAAGCCACAGAGCACATGCATTTGCACCAGCCCTACTGCTGTTGGGAAAGCTTAAACTAAACTGAAATGAACCACTCTTAATCCAAGCACGTCTATACACGTGCACCCAAAGGTGTAAATTAAAACTGATTTCATTATTTAATGCAAGTTTGTGTGTAGACCCGCCCATTGTGAGCCCTACCTCACAATGCCCACAATCTCAATGGACAAAGGCAGGGTGACAGACGGACAGTATGATTATCCCTATTTTACAGAGAGGGAACTGTACGGTGGCAGGGCTCCTCTGAGCTTGCCACATGCCCTCCTAAAGCACATTTCATTATCAATGATAACATAACCAAAGTGTGTTTGATTAGATCACCCTGCAGTTGCAACCAACATTATTTTAATCCTGCAAAATTGTATGCCACTGGGATTCTCAGACCCAAACAATTTATATGTAATAAACTGGCATTACATAAAACACCTATTGTTACTGGGCATGGAAAGTTCCAGTGTAAATGCCAAAAAAACCTAAACACCAGAAATAAATTTGCTCAGGAGGCAAAAGTGCGGGAATGAGACGTGGATGGGGGAGTGGGACACTTCTATAGTGAGGGAAGAGCTGGTTTTCAGTGGGGTGTCAGACTGGCAATTCTATTGGATAAGAGGGAACATTAATGCCCTGTTGTTCTCTAAGCTAAGTGGGCGGGAACAGTGCTACAGGGAGATATGGCAAGAGTGGATAGCAGTGCTGATGGGAGCGAATTCCTGGGGAATGTTTCTCCTGCAGTATTTAACTGTGCTGCTGAGGGGGTGGAGGGTCCTGAGCACTGTAGGATAGTGTTAGAGACTATTTTCATCCCCACGGATATGACATCTGGTAACTCCACATTTCCTAAGGTACAGACTGTGCCTTTAAGGTGACCTGGAAAAGGTCAAAAATTGGGGCTCTGCCCTATTTTGCTGCTTTATGATGCATGAGGGCTGAAAGGGGGGGTTCGTTTTGTACTTAATTGTGATTTTTTTTTCACATTTGAAATTCATTTGAATTTTTCACATTCATTTTCACATTTTTCACATTTGAAACCCTGCCTTGGGTTCTCTGATGACAGCAGAAAACGGCCATAAAAGAGCCCTGAGGATGAAAACTGAGCAGCTAGAGAAAGGGGGAGAGGTGATCAGAGTGGATATTCCTGATACTTTAAGATAAAACAGGAGCAGAATCCCTCCCTCTCATCAAGTCTTTCGCCACGTTTTCAGGGCTGGTTTACAAAGCTCTCCATGTTCTATTCAGGCACATGATTGGGTTCCCGCCTATAGTTCTTCAAATTTTTCACTACATCTTTAGCTCTTTGCTCCCTTTTACAGTCCTGTGTTCTCTTCACTACATTACACACAGATCCTTGTCATTTCCAGGATGGGATTATGAGGCCAAGTTCATCAGATGGAAAACACGGTCAAAGGGCACCAGAGATAATAGAGACCGTTGAAAACTGAAATCTGTGCAGGAAGGGATTGGGAGACTGCAGGAAACGAGGGAAAGCGACACTACAATACCTGCATTGATGGAGCCCACAAACAAAGTGCACTTTTCATCAGCCACCACTGTAGAAACAGAAGAGAAGGTCTATTGACCTGATCGGCCTCTCACGTACAGCAGTGAAACGCCATTGGCCTCACTGGAATTACTCCTGATTTACATCTTTGTAAGTGACAGAAGAATCAAGCCCTGTGGCATTTCTTTTTAAAAAATCTTAGTTTTATTGGATTCCAGCACATTAGAACCTACATGAGATATTTCCAGCATAATGGGAGTTGTAAAATTAATTTGCATGTGGGTAAGAAAAGCAGTAACAATAAACTACTATGTGAAATACAGGGCATCTATTGGCATCAGTGTTTTAAGAGTTGCTGTGCTATTATGCATAACCTGCCCTGCATTTGTTTGTATTCAGTTGTCCAGTCCCTTTACACTTTGGTGGGAGAAGGGGTTAAATAAATAAGTGTATCAAATCTGATCATTTATTATTACTATTGTCATTTAACCATTGTTATATTGCTCTTTATAGTCTTGCTAGATAGAAACTACAGACCATAACAAACAGACAACATGGAAGTGAGCAGTATTAGTAAGGCTAGAGGTATGTTAGGCCGCAACCTTGCAAGTAAGTAACTCCATCCATATGAGTACCCGGTGGGACTAATCATGTGTATAAAGTTATTCCTGTGCCTAAGTATTTGTGGTATAAGGGTCTTACGATATCATACAAAGAAAAGTTTTATGAGCAACAAGTAGGGTCACCAATTCTGGTTGGACGTGTTCCTGGAGGTTTCATCACATGACATAAACTTTAATTCCTGGAGACTCCAGGACAATCCTGGAGAGTTGGCAACCCTAGAAACAAGCGCTCAACGGGGAGATCACATTTTAAGTGACTGAAGACTCTTCATATAGCTTTAGCTTCTGCCCCTTTTTTTGCCTCCCCTGCATTGTATGTTTCCACATGTACCTGGCCCTGCCTCAGAATGATGATAATTCTGTCAGGTATACACACGTCCTGTTAAATAAAGGAGACTATCTTGTAGCAAATGAAATATAAACTCTTATCCTCGGATGAGATTCACAAGGAGGCTATGCTATCTCTACATAGACTCAGGTTTCAGAGTAGCAGCCGTGTTAGTCTGTATCCACAAAAAGAACAGGAGGACTTGTGGCACCTTAGAGACTAACAAATTTATTCGAGCATGCAAATTTATTGGTCCAAAAAACCCAGGCCCGATGCTCATATTTTGTAGCACCATCTACTGGCACCCTGTCCGTTAACTGGAGATATACCATACATATCAACAGACATATCTTTTTTTATAGAGCGCTCCTCTCACTGACCCAACCCCAACTTCTCCACAGTACAGGAGATTCCTATGAGTGTCATGCTGAGTGTCTGACCTGGTATCTTGCCCAGTCATTGAATTAGCCTACATTGGCCGCACCACAGTATTGCAGTGAAGGAAACTTGTGGGATAACGTGTTCAATTTTGAGGGGATTATGATATTCCCCTCCCCTCCCCCATAGAATCATAGAATTATAGGACCGGAAGGGACCTTGAGATGTTGTCTAGTGCAGTCCCCTGCACTCCAGGCAGCACTGAGTATTATCTAGACTTGAGCATCCCTCACAGGTGTAAGTCTAACCTGCTTTTAAAAATCCCCAGTGAAGGAGATTCCACAACCTCCCTAGGCAATTTATTCCAGTGCTTAACCACCCTGACAGTTAAGAAGTTTTTCATAATGTCCAACCTAAACCTCCCTGGCTGCAATTTAAGCCCATTGCTTCTTGTTGTATCCTCAGAGGTTAAAGAGAACATTTTTTCTCCATCCTTCTTGTAAGAATCTTTTATGTACTTGAAAAACTGTTATCATGTCCCCCATCAGTTTTCTCCATACTAATCAAATCCAATTTCTTCAATCTTCCCTCATAGGTCATGTTTTCTAGACTTTAATAATTTGTATTGCTCTTCTTGGGACTCTCTCCAATTCGTCCACATCTTTCCTGAAATGTGGCGCCCAGAATTGGACAGAATACTCCAGTTGAAGCCTTATCAGCATGCAGTAAAGTGGAAGAATTACTTCTCATGTCTTGCTCACAACACTCCTGCTAATATATCCCAGAATTATGTTTGGTTTTTTTGCAACAGTGTTACGTTGTTGACTTATATTTAGCTTGTGATCCACTATGACCCCCCGATCAGTTTCCGCAGTACTTCTTCCTAGGCAGTCATTTCCCATTTTGTATGTGTGCAACTGATTGTTCCTTCCTAAGTGGAATACTTTGCATTTGTTCTTATTGAATTTCATCCTATTTACTTCAGACCATTTCTCCAATTTGTCCACATCACTTTGACTTTTAATCCTATCCTCCAAAGCACTTGCAACCCTTTCCAGCTTGATATAGTCCACAAACTTTATGTGTCCTCTCTATGTCATTATCTAAATCATTGATGAAGATATTGAAAAGAACAGAACCCAGAACTGATCCCTGCACGACCCCACTCGATATGTCCTTCCAGCTTGACAGTGAACCACTGATAACTACTGTCTGGGAACAGTTTTCCAACCAGTTATGCACCCACCTTATAGTAGCTCCATCTTGGCTGTATTTCCTTAGTTTGTTTATGAGAAGGTCATGCGAGGCAGTAACAAAAACCTTACTAACATCAAGATATACCACATCCACTGCAATATACCACATCCACTGCTTCCCGCTTATCCACAAAGCTTGTTACCCTGTCAAAGAAGCTGTTAGGTTGGTGTGACATGATTTGTTCTTGACAAATCCATGCTGTCTGTTATTTATCACCTTATTATCTTCTAGGTGTCTGCAAATTGATTGCTGAATTATTTACTCTATTATCTTTCCAGGTACTGAAGTTAAGCTGACTGGTCTGTAGTTCCCTGGGTTGTCCTTATTTCCCTTTTTATAGACTGGCACAATATTTGCCCTTTTCCAGTCCTCTGGAAGCTCACCATTCTTCCATGACTTTTCAAAGATAATCGCTAATGGCTCAGATATCTCCCAGACAGCTCCTTGAGTATTCTAGGATGTATTTCATCAGGCCCTGGTGACTTGAAAGGACATACACACTCCTTATGAATATTTTAGCTTTTCAGTAACACCAGACATAAACAGAGCATGGTCTCCTTTAAGAAGAGCTCTGCAGAAGCATATATGCTCTGCCTTTGCAGCTGGCTCTACATCTCCAGCTCCTGCAAAATGATACGATCTTCCCTCTCATTGTGTTTGTTTTAAGGATTGCACTATCTACTCAGGCTTTTGGGTTGAGTGAAACCCCATGCTGAAGTTTCCACTGCAAGCACCTTCCCTCCGCCAAAAAAAGTGGTTTTGAATCCCTGTACATACAAGCGCTTTTATTCTGTGAGCCAAATCCTGGCCTCAGATAAGTACATGCAGCTTCTGTTAAAGGGCTACATTTGCATAGAGGTCAGAGGCGTTTGTCATATCCTACTGGGGAGAATCAGGCTCAAATTCAACAGCAGTGTGTGTGTTTTCCATATCAGAGCACAGAAATAGGCCTTGTATTCACAGCACATACAAAAGACTTTTTAATATAGTAAAAATAATGACCTAGACTTTAGCTCGAGGGTGACTTCTGTTTTCTTTTCCTAGCGTAACCCTACAAACACCCTATTTATCAGGCTCCAGGAACCTGTGTTACCTTATTCCTTAAGGTACAGCATATACTACATTCCCTGCTTAAAATGACATTTTCAAAGCCCTTTACAGGATGGAATAAACTATTTCCAGTCCCTCCTCCCGTGAACAGTTGTCAGAGTCGTGTTTAAAATAGAACCCTGTTTGCTGCCATGGCTTTCACATAATTCAGAGGAGACCTGGCAGTTAGCCCTACACTTTTCCCAGAATAACCCAGCCTAGCACTCATGTGACACACTAGAGTCGCCAAGTCACTAAAAGATTCCTTGCTAGAACTTAGCTTTCAGTGTCATTAGGGTGACCAGACAGCAAATGTGAAAAATAGGGACGGGGGTGGGGGGTAATAGGAGCCTATATAAGAAAAAGACCCAAAAATCGGGACTGTCCCTATAAAATCGGGACATCTGGTCACCCTAAATGCCATCCAGGCTGCTCCACTGATGTCAATGCAGTTGCATGGGTGTAAGGGAGGGCAGAATGTGACCCAAGATATATCCAATGGCTATCTTACAGTGGTGAAGGTCCCAGAGACAGTCTGTGCACCCCCCTAACCAACTCCTCTTTTCACGGCAAAAGATGAAACAGAACGAAGGGGAAGGGGAGGCAAGATTTATTTAGAATCTGGGGGGCTTAGAGGAATAACTCAGGGGCCAGATTCTGCTCCTGCTTTCACTCATGCAGCCTACTGACTTCGGGGGTAGTGCACAGGGGGTAAGTCAGAGCACTGAGGAATTTTGGGTGGCTTCCCTCACTGTGCTCCTGGCAGCAGACTGCTCCTTTCTCCGTGGGTACCTTCACATTAGGGAATTGTACCACTGCTAATTGCACTGATGAGACTGCTGATGTGAATAGCAATGATGCTGCAGCAAGTCTGCTAGCCAGGCAGTTGCAGGTGCAGTTCTGCCCTATGTCCCTTCCTAGCACTCTAGTGGAATGCTGCAGATGCACGGGCCCCCGGGTAGCTCTCCCAGAGTTCCCATCACAGCTATCTGAAGCAATGGCCTGTGAGAGAATTGTAAAGACCTTCTGGGAGCCCAAGGAAACTGTGGGCAAAGAGGTCAAACTCCTATAACTCCCTGGGAGAGGTAGCCATTGCTACAGCTTATTTTCAAAGTGGTGGCTAGACTGAGTTGCTGGAGCAAACTCTTTGCTCAGAGAAACAAAGAAAACGAATGACCAAGGATCGTATGTGGCCCAGGAGCAGCAGTGGGAGGTGTTCTGGTACGAAGACAGAGACCAAGACCAGCAGTGCTTTCAGTTCATGTGCTAATTATGCAAAAGAGGCTTCATTCACCCCAGCCCCTGGCTTTACCGGCTCCACAGCTATTGGAAGAAGAATTTGGTTGGCTCAATCACCATGTTTGTGATGACCACAGACTGGTGGGACAGAGTTGTTTTCAAGACCTGAGGCAAGCAGTAGTGGCTGTGTCTAGGTTCCTTCCCCACTTTGAACTCTAGGGTACAAATGTGGGGACCTGCATGAAAACCTCCTAAGCTTACTTTTACCAGCTTAGGTTAAAACTTCCCCAAGGTACAAACTATTTTACCCTTTGCCCTGGGTTTTCCACTGCCACCACCAAACGTTTCTCTGGGTTCCTGAGAAAGCGTTGTTTGGAAATGTCTTTCCCCCCCAAAATCCTCCCAACCCTTGCACCCTACTGCTTGGGGAAGGTTTGGTAAAAATCCTCACCAATTTGCATAGGTGACCACAGACCCAAACCCTTGGATCTTAGAACAATGAAAAAAAGCATTCAGTTCTTGAAAAGAAACATTTTAATAGAAGAAACAGTAAAAAGAAAAGGATCACTTCTGTAAGATCAGGATGGTAAATACCTTACAGGTTAATCAGATTCAAAACATAGAGAATCCCTCTAGGCAAAACCTTAGGTTACAAAAAGACACACAGACAGGAATATTCATTCTATTCAGCACAACTTATTTTCTCAGCCATTTAAAGAAATCATAATCTAACACATATCTAGCTAGATTACTTACTACGTTCTAAGACTCCATTCCTGTTCTGTCCCCGGCAAAAGCCTCACCCAGACAGACACAGACCCTTTGATGTTCTCCCTCTTCCCAGCTTTTGAAAGTATCTTGTGTCCTCACTGGTCATTTTGGTCAGGTGCCAGTGAGGTTATCCTAGCTTCTTAACCCTTTACAGGTGAAAGGGTTCTTTCCTCTGGCCAGGAGGGATTTAAAGGTGGTTAGACTTCCCTTTATATTTATGATAGGCTTCGAAACTTTAGGATGAGAAAAGAGTCTCTTATCTGTGGTTGGGTGATCCCAGATTTGGAAGATGCTACGTCAGAGAGTTACTAAAGGTATGGGGAGTCCACGGTCGGTGTTACTGTGGTGGAGACGTTCATAGCAATACTCTGCATGGTGAAGGAGTAGGTGACATGGCCAATGTTCATTGAGAGGTTTGAATAGTATAAATAGTTCCCACATGCCCATGCTGTGCCTCTCTCCTCATTGTAACCTGTGGAATAAGCACATCGACAGAAGACATTCCCAAGCCTTGGTGGAGCATCATAGCCAATGTACAGCTGTTTACAATGGGTAGCAAGGCAAAGTACATGATACCATTAGTTTTTCAATCTCTGAGTTTTTTACATGTGGACAGACTCTTCCCACCCCACAATGTGGAGGTTAATGGTGTCTCCATCCCCACCATCATTCCTCAAGGCCTGCTGATCTAATGCATCCCTGGCTTATGTATCCAGCTACATACCCAGACCGATGGCAGTTTTTCTGCAGACATAGCAGGTAGAGGCTGGTGGAGGGTCACGTATTCAGGGGGCTGAAAGCAACATTAACGCCTGGTCGCTCACAGCTTCAGTGCAGTTAGAAATGATGGCATTGCTTCTGCTTGTTGAACTCTACACATTTGCGGAAGCAGAGTGAGGTGTTTAAAAGACTGTGGAGACTATGGGCCTTTAATTATGCACCTTCAAGCAGTCCTAGCTGAGGTCTGGAGTGCTGCAAGCACCAGGCTTACAAACGTAATCAAAGATGCTCTGTGTACTCCTGTTTTGTTAGTCCAGGGGATGAAGAAGCCTCTATCGGGCAGGTATACATTTGATTACTTGCTACTATTCCTTGCCATTGTTTTCTTGGGGGCAGGTTTCATCTTATGTGGCAGCTATTTCTTTCCTCTCTGTCACTTTGTGACAATGTGATTTTGGGTAAGGGAGATAATGGAAAAGTGAAGCAATGTTGTTTTGAAGGTTAACTGCATTCTACTTAATAAGCACTTAACAAAGAGTGAAATGTTGCAAACCAATTGTATTTCATACAACATATGTAGGATAGCTCCAGTAAGTTACCAGGGCAACCCACCTTTCCCCCCACCCCTCAGATAACAAACAAAACTCAGCAACAGTGGTTTACAGGGACAGAATTGCAGCAGGTGTGGTAGATTCCTACCTGTTGTCTCTCTCTCTGGACCGTAAGCAGTAGTGCAAAGCCAAGGTAAAGAGGACTGAGGGCAGGTGAGAATGGGGCGGTCCAGTAAGCATTGCTATTGTCCTGTATTATGGCATTGTGTGGGAGTTGGTATGTGCCATATATGTTCAGGGGCCTAGCTGTGTGAGTTGCCTTTGGCAATAGTGCATTTCTCAGGCACGCATGGTGAACTCTTGCTCCTGCAGCCTCATTTCCTTGCCATGACAGATGAATTCCACCATGGCTTCTCAACCCTCTTCTCTATATTTGTCTTGGCAATCAGAAAAAGGATGAAACAACAAAGCCAGAGGACGTTGCCCTTCTCCAGCTTCTGTTGCTAGACCTCCATCTCATAAATCGCATCCTTGTCTCTGTTCATGAGTTTCTGGAGGTCAAGATACAATTAATTTCTTATTCCAAGTCCTTGTGATGCCTGGAAACTCTCCTGCTGTGGGTGGGGCCAGCAGTCCAGATTGTGGACAGTGGTGATATCTGAAAGGAGAACTAAGCAGAGGGTTAGTAGGCATAGTGACCCACTAGCTACCCTTGGGATGTAGAAGAGTGATTTGAGATGGAAGAACACTGGCACCAGTGATTTTGCTAGCATTTAATTGGTAGAGTTTTGAGGAGAGAGAGATGAAGAAGGAGGTTTTGTGGGGCGAGGTGTGTTTATTCAAGGTTGTAGTGTGTGAATAGTGCAGTAGTGTACAAAGGGACTAACAGTTCTTACTGCTTAATTTAATTGACAAGCTATAAGATTGGCTTCAGATTGTCCGATGTTGCACCATCATCACCACCACCACCGTGTGTGTGTGGATTATAGGTCTCTCTCTCCTACATCATTACCACAGAAGGGGGCTAGGACATAACCACAGTTCTTCCCTCTCTTGCCTGTAGGTTCCTTTACATCAGGTTGCTGTCCTGCAATAACTAGCTGGTATCTCCTGCATCTAACAGAAACACAGAACGAAATGCCAGATAAATGTCTTGGTCCTGCCATGGCACCTGGGCTGACTGGATGCCATTTATGTCACATGAATGCCATGTACACGGTGGGCCCAGGGTGCCTGCTGTATTGCTCGCTGTAGGAAGTATTTCCTGCCTTGGCATTTTCCATATTTCTGTGTTTTTTTGTGACTTTCTGAACATTTTTATTTTACCTTGCATAGCCACCATTTTGTGTGTAGCCACATGCCATGGCTCATCTAATCACTGTGCACCGTTTGCCGGGTTCTTGGAACAACAGGCCTTGCAGCTGATCCTGGAGGGTGCCAGAGACTGGAAAGGCAGCTGCTGAACCTGGCAAAGTCCAGGGTATCAAACGTACACCCCGCCACTCCAGCTTGTACAAAGACCCTAGGTGTGGACAGGGACTTTCCTGCCCTTCCAATGAAGCTTATTAAATTCTTCCTCACCATAGGTGCTGGACCTACAGGTGCTGGGGGTGCTCCCACACCCCCTGATTTGAAGTGGTTTCCATTATATACAGGGTTTACAGTTTGGTTCAATGGGTCTCAGCACCCGCACTATACAAATTGTTCCAGTACATCTGTCACCTTGCTGGGCGGTAGGGAACATTTCCCATCCTCCCCTTCCCCCCATCTGCATCACAGTCAACAGTCATCCAATCATGGAACAGAAACAGTACCATGTGACTAACCCGTACTACATGAATTTTTAAACTGGAATGTGTATGTGATCTGTTCTCATAGTAGGGAGGGGATGGAAAATCACAAATAAATAGGCAGGGAATTTTGAATAATAAAAATATTGGAGAATTTTGCAAACATTCTGTGAGAAAGAGCTGAAATTGTAGGAATAAATTACCCCTTCTGCTCTTCCCTCCTGCTCCAACCCAGTGCTCCTTCTGAACAGAGCCCACTAGGGATTAGGTTGAATGTACAAAATTCTTGTTCACCTCTGAGTGGAGATGGTCTTTCATTGAATTACATAGTTTATTTGGCAGCCTCCTAATAGCTTTCTGTTACCTGCTTTATCTATCACATTTTAATTGTTCAGTAAACTTTCTCTCACCTCCATTCTTTTATCTCTTCTTCACGATAACTTAATCTTCTGTGTCCTCTTGCTTTCTGTTAAAATGACCAGGTTTAGGTACCTTCTCCCCTTTCCTTTCTAACAGTGTAATTTTTCTCACTTCTCTTTCTTCCCCTGACTGTTGAAATGTCTGGCTGAGTATTTTTTATGAGCTCGGTTAAACAAGGTGCATGACTCAATAGCATTTCTGTTTGAAGGTGAAACTGACAAGCATTGGACTAACTCCAGCTCTAAAAACTGAGTCAGTCTCCAGAAGCTCATGTTGGAATCCAAAATGTGACTTCAATATGTGATCCTTGTTTTCCCAGATAGCCTCAGAAGAGCACATCTGTCAATCATCTGATAGCCTTTGAGATTTAAAGAGGTATGAAACCAATGGAGACAGGAGTCTTAAACATAAATGATGGGAGAGTGTCTGACATCTTTTACTATTTTGTTTTCATAGTATACCCTTAAAAGGAAAAGCCTGCCATTTCTCTAGGGTGTGATGTTTCTTGGGGGACACCGGGCTCTGAGTCACCTTGTTGCTGCCTTCCTCTAGTGCCAGGGAGATGTGCTGGTGCCATGTGGGTGTTAGCTCCTAACACAACCAGCCCGTCAGTCATTCAAGCACTCTCTGCTGGGCTATACCAACCCTGCCAGTTGACAATAACAGCACCCATCCCCAGAATCCCTTCAGAATGTCCCCCTGTGGTATCCAGCCCCGATCACTGAATACCCACAGAAATCTCAGATCCTCTGTTTCCAAAGCAGCAGTGTATCCCAGTTTTATCTTCACCCATCGGTCCTGTAGCAAACACAGCATTTGAGTTCGATTATATAAAACAAGGAACTTTATTTTAAGGAATTCAAACAGAAACAAGTGTGAGTGATGGAAACAAATGTCTACATACAAACTAAAATCATAAAATGCGAACTAGGGCCTACTCTTATTAATAGTTACTTTTCCTAGTAATAAAGTAGATTCTCATCCCCAAGTTCAGTCTTTGCAGTGTTTACTGGTCTCACGGGACCAGGACCCCAATCTTTCCAGGTACCTCCTCAGTGAATGGATGAAGAGTGTCTTTCTCCAACTGTGATATACTGAATCAATCTTTTGTCTCCATTCACAGACAGAGCAATCCCCTCCATGTCATATCGTTCCCTTGCACTGCCAAATGCTTTCAATGATGATTTTTCCATTGACTTTTCTTGGTTGTTGCCACGGGAAACAATTGTGCAATACATTACGTAATTGGCTAGCCAAGGAGGAGTGACAACTCCTGTCTGCTTGAATGGGAGCTGTCACCAAGACACATGATTACCTCGTGACCAACTTCAATTCTAAAACTATGAGGACTTAATTTTCAGTATAGTTACATTATTCCTTACATATTAACAGTATACAAATTGTACCATGATTAGGAGTATTGATAAGTTATAAGATTTCAGTAGAGTTGCTTGTAAAGAACTGTGAACCCTTTGCCAGTTGGCACCAATGGGCCCCTGTGTCACACAGGGAGTGACAAGATGTGCGTATGATCAAGTGAAACTAGGGTATTAAAGGCAGCCAAGGAGCTGCATTCTGCTACCAGAGATGGTTGCAGTTGCACACACTTCCTGCAGGAATGATGATGAATGTCATTGGCATGGGCAGCTGATTTTCCGAAGAGCAGGGTGTCTGAGCCTTCGGGAGTTGATGTAGGATAGAATGAGACAGAGAAGCATGTGAGTGATCTGAGACTAGGAAGCCTCTTATTTTGGGCACTCTAGCTCATGTAAGATTTTGGTTTTATGTTCGAGCTTTAAAAAGGCAGGGGATATTTTGCATTTGCTTTTGTCCAGCTTTAAAAAGATCCTTACCTAGCCTCCCCTGGTTCTGACCAGCCTTGTCACATTGCAGCATGCAGATCCATAAGAGTATTCACCTTCGGGTGACCCAATAGCAAGTGTGAAAAATCATGACGCAGAGGGGTAATAGGTAATATACAAAGCCCCTAATATTGGGACGGTCCCAATAATATCAGGACATCTGGTCACCCTAATTCACCTACCACTTTGCAAGATGTACATACAGAGTCCTAGGACCCCATCAGACAAATACTTCCCACTGGGTATAGCACTTACTACCACAAGTAGTCAGTGTGATTAAACATGGGACTACTCCTGGCAGTAAGCACTGTGCCCACTAGTAGCACTATGGTGTAGCTGATGCTAGCAAAAAGAATGTGATTTCTGCATTGATCAAGTTCTAGTGATGTCATCTCAACCCAGGTGCATAAAGAACCTAGCCTAACCTGCCACTGTTTAAACCACCCTGGCAGATTTTCTGCTGCCCAGGGTCATGTATTTACTTTATATAGGTGAAAGCAAAAGCTAGAATTCAGCCATGGGAGTCTTGTCAACTTTTTACCATCAATAAAAGAAAGCGTATGAGTTTATCTTTGGAAGCACAGTTCAAAAGCGCATCAAACGATTGCAGTAAATGTTAATATTTGTTTTTGGTGCAGCACTTTGGATGACTCAGTTTGTCTTGTACAAAGGGACTTTGACACCTTTTCCAAATTAGGTGGGTCCCATCCCTGAAATCAATGGGACTATGAGCGCTATACCAGGCAGTAACTGATTTCAGGATCAGGTCCTAAGATATTAAACGTGTCAAAGTCCCTTTGTACAAGACAAACTGAGTCATCCAAAGTGCTGCACCAAAAACAAATATTAACAATTATGGCAATACCTTTATTTAACTTTCAGCTGGGCTCACAAAGACAAACTCATGCTCTTTCTCCTGGTGCTGGTGAAAAGTTGGCCCGGAAAGCTCTCAGGCTGAATTCCAGTTTTCCTGTTCATCGGTGTAAATTAGCCACAGCGCTCGTGGACAGACACCACAGCCTCCCTTGGTGGAAAAGTAATTGCAACCTTCTTTCATTGGTGGGGCCCACAGAGAGCTAGAACAGCCCACAAAGTGGGCAGTACTGCCTGGGTATGGGGTTTATTTAGTGCACTGATTTAGCATAACCCCTTGACCACCTCATACTGTCCCCGGGGTAGAAATCAAAGTTGCTCTTCACTAGTAGGAATCCTGAGGGACGCTGGAGATGAGACTATCAGGTGCCTTCTCTTGGTGAATCCCTCTGCTGCACATGGGACCCCACTAGTGCAAGGAGGTGAAATTTGCACCTTCCTACACCATTGATAGTGGATCCATCCCCTTGTCCATGAATTGCTCAGGTGAGGGTTCTGTGGTTCCAATGCACAAGCTGATGGCATTGCTAACACCTCAGCAGTGCAGTCAGCCACATTCTCATAGCCAGTTTGTTGGCATTTGTCCTGGCAGGGAAAATGCAGAACCCTGCGCTCGGGTCTTGACAGATGAGTTACGAAACAAGAACAAACCTTTATATGCTTGACTTGAAAATGTAGCTATGTATCATGCTGAGTTTTCACCTTGCATTCTGCAAATGGTTTGGAAGGCACAAGTAGCCTCGTGGTTGGCGCGGGGGACTGAATGTGAGTCAAGACTCTTGGGTTCTATTCTCGCCCAGTGACTGTACTGCCTTGTGTAGGTCACATAGTGCCTCATTTTATTCTTCCATAAAACAGGTGTAATTACTCTTAACTACCTCAAAGGTTAATGACAATGTTTGTAAATTGTCTGAAGATTCCTGGATGAACGGCACAACGTAGGTGTGAGTGGAATCGTACTGTGTTTCTTTTTAAAATGGAAGCATTTCAGGTCTGAAGTTCCATAATTTATTCTGGGTTTGTCACTAACAAAGTAGATGCTTTTCCTATTTGAAATGGCTGCCAACATACACTAGGACACGCTGTTTGGAAAAGCTCTTTTCTTAACAATTCAACATATCAGAGGTTGCTCAAACAGCTACTACAATATAGAACTGGAACTTCCAAACTTCTTGGTTGTTTGCATAGGACATGGCTTGGAAATAGGTTGCCAGGGAATATGTAGATCCATACAGTCCTTTGAGCTGAACTGTCCTTGACAAGACGAGCTGCAGAAAATTCTTTCTCGAGCCTGCAGCAGCTGTTGGTATCAATGGACTGGTTCAAGCAAAGATACTGGTAATTAGGGACTATGTTGAGAGCTATGTCATACCAACCTTAGACAGAAGGAAAAGTAGGTCCCTGTGAAGTCATTCAGTTGTCCATCAAAGGCTCAGAAGTCATTATGTTGCCTCCTCCATCTTATTACTCTGCTAAGCCAGCTATGGCGGCTCCACATCTTACGCATGTGTAGGAGCATAATTAGGTGCCTGTAATGACAGCCTCCCTTAAGCTGGTGGCAGGGAATGGAACCTGAGACCTTCAGCACCAAGGCTGGGGTAGTCAAAGGGGCCTACAGGTCTTTGGTGAAGGGAAGCCCCATAACCCACAAGCCCCCTGTGGCTGCAGGTTTGGCAGCACTGTCTGAACAGGCCCTGGGCATCAGTGTCTAGTGTGCAGGAGTGAGGGTCCCTGTGTCCCAGCCTACAAGTGGGGAAAGAAGACAAATGGGGCCCTGTCAGGTATGAAAAGATATCTGATGAGATTCAGCAGGACTTGTGGCACGTTAGAGACTAACAAATTTATTAGAGCATAAGCTTTCGTGGGCTAACACGGCTGCTACTCTGAAACCTGTTGAGATTCAGTGAAGGGTACGGTAGAGCTGAAGGAAGTTGCAAAGCAGCATTTTAGCTGAGGATATAGAATTGAGCCTATTTCACTGTCAGTGAAATAATAAATGTTAAACATGGAAAATCCACCTGTTTCCTAGCTGCCAAACCCACTGGCTCTTATCAGCTCTTGTTTCTCCGAGCTGTTCAGACTGGTGAATGGCAAATACCTTTTGGCCACATCCCTGTGGTATCATCAACCCTAAAAGAAAAGGAGTACTTTTGGCACCTTAAAAACTCTAAGATGCCACAAGTACTCCTTTTCTTTTTGCGAATACAGACTAACACGGCTGTTACTCTGAAACCATCAACCCTAAAGATGCCTTTGGTACGGATGATGGGAACCTCATGAGAACCTCTGATCTTGCAAGAAACTCCTCCATTAATATCATGATTTTTCTTCTATTGAGGGCTAGAAGCTCACAATAGCAGCTCAAAAGATTCTGTCACCACTGACTCTGAACCAAATCCCTAGGATAGATTTGGCCTCAGTCCTGCCCCCTGAATCCTGTAGAGACTGATTCCAGGTCTGGATCTAAATACGGTCCCTTCAGCCCGTCACTGATTGAAACACATGTCCAAACAGTAGGCCAAAGCCTGAGATCCTTACTCAGTGTTTGCACTATTCTTACTCACTCTTTACTCAAACCATAAGGATTAGTGGCAGGGGGTCAGGCACCCAGCCTGCCTGTGACAGGCTCTACTACGCAAGGAGTCTCCTCTCAGCCTTGCCCGGCTCATGCCAGGGCCACTCACCATATCAGAGAAGCTCAAGGGACCCTCCTCGATGCGACCCAAAGGAGGCATCCAAGAAGGAAGCCATAGCCTTTATGAACAGCCTGCAGAACGGGCCACCTGCACCATCCAAGAGGATGGTGCAGCCTGTATGGTCCCCCTGAGCACTGTCCCCCTGCTCGGGCTCTACACTGTCCCCCTGCTCGGGCCAGGTAAGTGCTCCAGTTTGGCCTGGAGTAAGGATCTCAGGATTGGGCTTGCCTTCTCCAATATTTTTAAGTGTGTTAAGGTTAGAGGAAGGTGAAAAACAAGAGTATGAGTTTCTGCGGGTAAATAATGAATACAGCCTCTGTGTAATATAAAGGCTGACTTCTGTTCCTGGTCGAAATTAATAACAACATAGGTTTAGCATCAGCTAGTCTATCCTTTCAGCCCTAACTGCAGTAATTTGATTTAAATCATCCTCTCAAATAGCTTGTGCACTAGTGCCCAGCATACAAGTACTTCGGGAAAATCTCATATGGTTTATGGTTAAAGACGCTTTTTGAATGATTTAGCCATAGATATATAGAGGTATTTGAACCTCCTCCTCCTCTTTTCTGAGCAAATAACTTGCGTGGCAAAATTTATAATATTGCTTCATTAAAACTTCATTTGCAGTTTTCTCATATGCTAACTGAACAAAGGAATTCCTGTCACACAGGAAATAACCTGGGGGAAATGATAGAAGCTTCTTCTCCGTGTTGGAATTGATTACCTTTGGAAGATGAGGCAAATTTGGGATTAAGTCATTAAGATCATAAAATACCATTAGGGAAGCATTTAAGGAAAGGAAATACTGTCACTTATAGTACTACAGTGTTGGCAGATAGACACTGTCAGATTTAGGCCTTTTTATCTTCTTTATATTTGTATCTGCTCCACACAAAGACTTGTAAATGGCAACAAGCTTTGAAGTGGTGATTGTGTCTCCACACAAGAAGGGACTTAAAATAGTCATTGTAAGGGAATAAACAGAATTGTTTTATGAAAGTTCACCTCCTGGTCTAATAATAATGTCTAAGATTTCTCAGAGTCCAGGCACAGTTAGGGATGGGGCTTACGCTGGTGATTCGTGTGATGCCTTTTTCTCCCAGATAAACTTAACATGTTCCATCATCTGATCTAAAGCACAGAAAATAAGACAAATGTGTTCTCCCGAGTGAGTCAGAAAGGAAAACAATAGTGTGTCCAAACTAGTCATCTTAATAACCTTGATCCAATCAATCAGTATAAATGGAAGAAAAAGTCCATAAATCTAGGTCCTGAGTCATTTCTTGTATCCAGAGTATCATATCTTGTGTTATATTCATTTGGTCTGAGTGTAAACTTTCAGGAATTATGGGATCCAGGGAGGAAACTGTTTCCAGACTTTTGGAAGCATAATTAGGTGGCCTTGGATTAAGCAGTTGAAATGAACAGTCTGCCTTAAAATAAAATTACATTTTTGCATACACTCTGCTGTGGCATGAAATGGGTTAAAATGAAAGAGCATTAATTGAGATATGCTTTGATGGCTCTGTGATACTCCAAACTTTCCATATTTTAAGAACATAAGTACTGGACTGTGAAAATCATCTGGGACCAGCAGGGATATTTTATTAATGTTTTATTCAGTTTGGATTCCTGCCACTCTGTGCATTGTCTTATTACTAAGGGCAAGGGTTCTGTTGATTTTACAAACAAGCCAAAACTGCAGGCATCAGCTCTTTTGGATACTTGTGTACAGAAGGAATGGGCCAAATTCACTTCCACTGAACTCCATTACACAAATCTGCACAGAGGTTGGTATGAAGAATTCCACCTGGTGCATCATCAAGTTCTGTAGGGATCATGCCCAAATATTTCAACCAAAATCCCATTTATTTAAGTACTTCTGATATAAACACATGCTTCCATGAGGCAAGGACAGGGGTCTAGCTGAGATTATCTCCATTTTAATATTAATTGTCCTGTGTAATTTCTCTGAGATATTTCTCTTGTTTGATCGGACTGAAACATGGTAAAAAATTCAAGCCTGCTTACAACACTCTTAAAAGAAAGAAAGAAAGAAAGAAAGAAAGAAAGAAAGAAAGAAAGAAAGAAAGAATATGTATCTTTGGGCTGCTCTGCTTTCAGGACTTGATTTTGTCTCCCCTCAACTTCACTGAATTCACAGAGAGATTTCTTTACATAAGGGTCCTGGATGAGAAGGTGCTGAGCTCGGGTGACCAGATGTCCCGATTTTATAGGGACAGTCCTGGCTTTTGGGGCTTTTTCTTATATAGGCTCCTATTACCCCCCCACCCTCTCATCCCAACTTTTCACACTCCACTCGCTGTCTGGTCACCCTAGCTGAGCCCTTCCTCCAATATTTCCTCAGCACCCACTGACTTTTGTCTGAGGAAGGACTTCTCCATATGCAGATTGCAGAATTGTCAAACTGCTTTGGCCCTTGCTTTTAGCAAGATAGTTAAGTACTTGCACTTGCTTAAGTACCTTGCTCAGTCAGGGTCTTTATCTCTTTCTTCTTTCTGATCCATCCCCATTTCCTCCCTCTCTTGGCTTTCCCAGGGTTTTACCTTGACCTTAGCCTGCTTACGTTTGCAATGACCCATTTGTAGTAGCCATTTAAATTATTGTCTCATTATCAATGTTTGCTCTTGGCTTTCATCTCTACATGTCAGCCATAGGTTGTGACTCTAGCTGTTAGAAATGTTTTCCCCATTTGCCATCTGGGGTCCATATTTTGCTCTCTTCCTGTTATGCTAGTTTGATTTGCTGATACCAAAACAAATATGACAGCATCAGGCAGATGTAATGACGCTCAGAATTATGTGTATCTGTCTAGTCATTTCATTTGCTAAATCCTGCTCTTTTGCCAGAATTTTCCCTTGCCCTCCAGGTGGGATGACCCCACCCCGGATCCTGCAGCTCCTGGAGTGCCAGATTTTGCACTGGGAATGGGAGTAGTCTCTGCTGTACCTCAGCAGGCAGCTCCTCACTATAGAGCCCTCCAAACTTTGACGTTCTTTCTGCCCTACTTCTCCTTCCCACCATGACTCCCATGCTTGTCTGCTGGCCTTCCCTTCATGCACTAGTTTTCTCTCTTCCCCAGACCTCATTGCTACCTCCCCTTCTCTATTCCCCTTCCTTCTCTGCTCCTTTTCAGCCCTTCCCTGTCTCACTCATATATCCTCACCTCATTTACATCTCACTCATTGCCTCATGCATCTCTCCTCAGGGTGTTTGTTCTCCTACTCCTGGCTCATCCTCCCCCTCAGTCCTCTCCTCCTCCTACTCTCTCCTGTGCTTTTAGGCTCACAGCCCTTGCCAATCTGATTCCCACCATTTCCCTCCTGCTCTTCTCCCTGGAAATCCTGCTCCCTCTCCAAGAAGCTGACTTAGGCCACAACTTCTTTCTCATTTCACGCTGTTCACCACCTTGCTCTCACCAAATCTGGCACTCTCCCAATTGACACAATTTTCTCACTTTCCCCAATCATAAAGATGTGTTGCTTCACCCTCTTGCTCCTCACCCCCATCAGCTCCAGCTCCTTTCTCTTTTGCCTTCACATAACTTCTCCTTCTTTGAAATCCACTCCATCTTCTTCCCCATTCCATGTACTGCCCCATGGCTCCCAGCCTCCTTTCACTTTGAATCCTGGTATGTTTATTTGTTTTGGTTGGTTGGTTTTTTGCTCATTCCTCATTCTATTACCACCATGTGCTTTCCTCAATGTCTCCCACTTTCCCACATCCTGTCATTTGCTTGGTGATCTTCAGTGCATCTATCTCTTTGAATTCTCTCTTAGCTTTCTCTGGTCCTCCCTCTTCTAATTTCCTTCTAGTAGCACCATCATTTCAGCTACTCTTGATGGCTTCACTCCACTCCCCATATATTTAGTTAATAGGTGCTAGAATCAAAAACCTAATCCCAGAAGAAAAGAACCTGGGAAAGAACACTTTGTGGTTGAATTGCAAATATTACTAAACCAGAAAGATTTTTTACACCTTTATATGTAGAACAAAAAACCCCCAAAACTACTCATTAGTTTGATCTGAGTTAGAAGAAATCTTGTGTAGTGTAATGGAAAATGGAAACAAATGAAGTTAGAAATGAAAATGAAGTATCTCATTAAAGCTCTATAAATCAATAAATAGTCTGCACCAACAAGACTTGGCCATAACAAGCACAACAACATTTGTGTACCGGACAGACAAATGGTATCTTAAGATGCATCTCATGAATTAAATAGAACACACACAAAAAGATGATTTATGATTACAGAAAGTAAGGATGGCTTGTGCCTGATGGAACAATTTTATTATGGCATATGCATGGAAATCTTACAAAGAGCAATGCTGACCTTCAGATAACTCATGAGAGAAGGAATATAATGGACTTAAAATGAGGGTTAGAAAATATTGATTATGGGCCTTATTGTGAGCAACTGGGACAATAGCAACGTCTATATTGTGTTCAATACCCCGCTATGATTGGAGTGCAGCTCTGTGGGGTAGGGGCATAAGTATTGTGAAATTACCTCTCCCTTGTGTTGCAGTCATTTGGATCATTGTGGGTCTGGGACAGAGTATACAAACCCCACACCAGGCAAGGCAGGGTTAAAGAGCAGCTTTGGGCTCAGGTAGATCTGTCCCACCACACCTATGAGGCTTGCCACTCTGGAGGAGGAGCCTTAAAAGGGAGAAGCCCTGTTCAGAAGGGCCCAGCCCTGGGACCTGGTAGATGAACAGACCTCTCCCCGTTAGCAACCAGGATGGAGCACTGTGAAGGACAAAGCTGGCAGAGGGTTCTTGTGAGCAATGTATGATAGCCATAAGGATGCTGTGCTGGGCTATGGCTTGTCAAGTATCTGCTGAAAGGAGGGAGGCCAGGGACATATTTTGTGTTTTGCCTTTCCTTTGTTACCTTTTCTCTGAAGAGGGCTGGGGGTCCTCTGGTGGCATCCCGGTAGCCAGGGGCAGGCCAGTGCAGCACTCAGGCTGGCCTGTGGGGGACGGGTTGGGCCAAGCAGCTTGGCCTGGCACTGAAGCCAGTGGCTCGGCACAGTGCTGGGGCTGTCCCGGCACTGGGGGAGCCAGCTGGCCCGGTTGGGGCAGGTGGGCAGGCCGGGATTCCTCCAGCCATAGGGGCGGGGATTTGGGGCTCTGGCAGAAGGGGCGGGGCCTCTGGCTAGCCTCCCTGAAGTGGGAGATTCACGCACTGCCCATGGAGTGGAGAGTGCTTCCTGTGTGGCAAAATGTGACGGATGTTGTCCAATTAGAAATAGAGGTCGTTATCATTGGCATCCGAACATTCCCCATTGGTGAAGATCTGTACAAGTGTTCAAGAGTCACAGTATTTCTTTTATATTGTTGTGTAAATATGGTCTTCATTAGTCTCTACATACACTCTTCAAGTCTTAAAAAAACAAGTACACTTTCACAAGTACACAATAAAACTAGGCTCGCAATATTGCAGCTGGGCTCTCACTTCGCTTCAGTCATGGGTGGTACGTAAACTGCTGGTTGGGGGAGACTAGCTCCTGGACCCGCCCTTTCTGCCCAAGGCCCTACCCTCCCGCCCCCCTTGCCCACCGGAGATGGCCCTCCCAAGCTCCTCCAGTCCCGGAGGACCAGGTGGGTGGCCTCAGCCCCAGTGTCCCCAGACCCAGAGTGCCAGGCGGGCGCCCCCAGTGCCAGGCAGCCCAAGCACTGGTCCCACCTGCCCTGAGCCCCGGGCCACAGGCCAGCCCACCCTAACCCCAGCCCCAGCCCGCTTTGGGGAAGAGGAGCAGCCTAAGCAGGGGCCATGGGGGAAGATCGGAAAGCAGAAGGGGATCTCAAGGCAGAGTGTGGGGGGGCCAACTCTGGCTGTTCAGGGAGGCTCAACCTCCCTGGCTTGCAATATCTGCCACTTCAGTTCATTCTTATATTTTATTGACTGACTGGCGACGCCCTGCCCCTTATGTACCCACGAGGACATGGCTGACAACATTATAGGAGATTCGAGGAAAATGTAGTTCTCAGAAAGTCTGGAAGTTTCCACGAGATTCTACAAAGGTCCAGAACATTCTAGGAGGTTAGTGAAAAATGAATCCACATACAGAATACCTGAACCATTTTACTTCAAACATTCTATTTTCCCTTTTGTTGCCAATAACTAAAACAGCACCCTGACCCTGGTGGCCCCCAAGCCCAGCATCCCACATGGTCGCCTAGTCATCTGCCCCTAAATTCGGCCCTGAACCCAGCATAGAGGAGCAGGGACTGGGTTTCCCTACAGGCCATCAAGGAAAGGCCTGGTGAAGGCCTTGGTCAAGGGTCATAAGACCTAGTGGGTGTTGTTGGGCTAGATCACAAACACAAGGCTGCTGGACTTTTATTGGACTGGACTCTGACGTCACCTGAAAGAGGTGAGACTAAAATACAACTTGCCTGGATGGCTGAGTCCCATGACAAGGGGAGCCACCACCAGGCCTCTATGGCTGCTCAGGGAGGCTATGGAGAGGGCAAACCTGACAATGCTGCACCCAGCTGGAAGGCAGCCCGCTGGCTGATTTGTTCCAAAGTCCAATTCTACCTTCACTTACATGGGCATAACTCCCCTTTACTGCAATGGCAGTTGAAGCCATGGGAGTGTGGGTGAAATTAATATATCATAACTTGCCTTATAAAATAAAAAATAGTATAGTATTTTAAATAAGGGTCCAAAACATGACACCACTACTGATTCTGCAGAGTTTGGGGGCATTTTTAATAACGGCTTTGTGATGGGGTATACCAGACCCTCTGAGGCCCCCTGCTGGAGGCCTCATGGCCCTCCCACATCCTGCCCCCAAAAAGGGCAGTGGAGAGGGTCCTCCAAGCTGCCTAGAATGGCTGTGTGGGACACAGCCAATCAGGGCCCAGCAGCCTAGTATAAGAAGACTTGCAGGGGGTAGAGGGAGTTCAGTTCTTTGCTGGAGTTATAGGAGTGTGGAGGGCAGGGCTGGGAAAGCAAGAAGGAGCCCTGAGCTGGTTGCTGGGACTCCAATAGGACAAAGCCCTGAGATAAGGGTGAAGATGGTGCATGGCTGTGGGAAAGTGGCCCAGAAGATTAGAGAAGCCATGTGACATAGTTAAAGGGACACAGCTGATGCCTGCATCTACAGGGTCCCTGGGCTGGGACCCCCTCCACCCATTAGTCAATTGGGGGAAGTGGCCTGGATATTGAGGGAACTGAACTATAGTGGCTCAACTGGAGAGCTGCAGCCAGAAAGCCAAAGAGGGTGAAGACATTCCCTCTCCAGGGAGGGATCCCTAGGGCACTGCCCAATCCTGGAGCAGGGACAAAGAGAGAGAGAACAGGTACATGCAAGGGGAGCTCATGAGAGGTGAGTGTGCCTGTTACAGTCTTTTATGTGATATAAGTAATATCACTAGTTATTTGTTGTTTCACTTTACCACAAATTCAGTAGTTGCTGTTTAAAAACTGGCCAGTTGCCTAGATACAAGACATAACTTTACCTTAGTGTCTGTGTGATGGCTGCCATCTTGGCCAACACGCCAGGGACCTCTAGAGCTAAAAGCAGAAGTTGCTACAGCTTGAACCAGAGTCATGGCTCTATAGCTGAGGACTGTAATAACTCAGGTCCTCTGTGGATCAGCAGAGAGTGGCCCCTGTAACGCACACTTGCCAGTGAGATATATTTGCACTATCCAGAGTATTCACTATGGTAAACATAGAACCATTAGTTACTCTGCAAATACTAAAAAAATAAGTTGTTTTTTTAGGAAGGATGTCTGTCCTCAGTGAAAAGAGGAGTTGGAATTTCTCTGTTTATTCCCTGCCAGAGGTCTAGATAGGAGTTTGACTCCAAGGATATTTTGACTTTGGACCGCTCTGTAAAGAAGCTGTCACTTTGGTGTGGAGAGTAGTTACTCAATCCAGACATTTGACAATTAGTACCTTTGTTCTGTTTGCATTTTGCAGAATGTGCCAGCCTGGAATAGGCAGATATGAATACTTGAATGTCACAATTTTCAACCGTACCTCACATTAGTCAGAGGTGCAACCATGTGTTTGGTGGTAGGGGAGAGGACTGGTAGTGAAATTGCATGACTCCTGCAGCTATATTGAGACCACAGGACAGTAAAAAAAAAAAAGGTAAATCAAATTATTTCATAAATTCAATTAGAAATCTGGACTATAGGTATAACCCCCCCTCAGAGTAAAGGGGATCTATTCCACAGACGAAAAAAAGGGGGTTACTGTTTAAAAAGACAAATGTAATCTATGCTGTTGAGACAAACCTGCACATTCAGCACTGTTAGGAATCTTTCCACTCTTAATGGCTTCCAGAGATGCTATTTTCCACACTCTGTGAAGTAATTTAGCTGCTCTGTGGAGCCATCTTCTGGTTTTAGCTATACCTTTTGATTGCTACTGTTGGCCTACTTTTAGAGTATGTCTATACTATGGAATAAGGTCAAATTTATAGAAGTCGTTTTTTTAGAAATCGGTTTTATATATTCAAGTGTGTGTCCCCCCACAGAAAATGTTCTAAGTGCATTAACTCGGCGGAGTGCTTCCACAGTACCGAGGCAAGCGTTGACTTCCGGAGCGTTGCAGTTCCCGCAGTCTCCGCTGCCCATTAGAATTCTGGGTTGAGATCCCAATGCCTGATGGGGCTAAAATATTGTCACGGGTGGTTCTGGGTACATATCATCAAGCCCCCGTTCCCTCCCTCCCTCCGTGAAAGCTAGGGCAGACAATCGTTTCACGCCTTTTTTCCTGAGTTACCTGTGCAGACGCCATACCACGGCAAGCATGGAGCCCTCTCAGGTAACCATCACCGTATGTCTCCTGGCTGCTGGCAGACGCAGTATGGCATTGCTACACAGTAGCAGCAACCCATTGCCTTCTGGCAGCAGACAGTGCAATACGACTGGTAGCCATCATCGTCGTGTCCGAGGTGCTCCTGGCCACGTCGGCTGGGAACGCCTGGGCAGACATGGGCGCAGGGACTAAATTTGGAGTGACTTGACCAGGTCATTCTCTTTAGTCCTGCAGTCAGTCCTATTGAACTGTCTTATGGTGAACAGGCAGGCGATACGGATGGCTAGCAGTCGTATTGTACCATCTTCTGCCAAGCAGCCATGAGATGTGGATGGCATGCAGTCCTTCTGCACCGTCTGCCAGCCAAAGATGTAAAAGATAGATGGAGTGGATCAAAACAAGAAATAGACCAGATTTGTTTTGTACTCATTTGCTCCCCCCCTTCCCCTGTCTAGGGGACTCATTCGTCTAGGTCACACTGTAGTCACTCACAGAGAAGGTGCAGTGAGGTAAATCTAGCCATGTATCAATCAGAGGCCAGGCTAACCTCCTTGTTCCAATAAGAAAAATAACTTAGGTGCACCATTTCTTATTGGAACCCTCCGTGAAGTCCTGCCTGAAATACTCCTTGATGTAAAGCCACCCACTTTGTTGATTTTAGCTCCCTGAAGCCAACCCCGTAAGCCGTGTCCTCAGTTGCCCCTCCCTGCGTCAGAGCAATGGCAGACAATCATTCCGCACCTTTTTTCTGTGCTGACACCATACCAAGGCAAGGATGGAGGCCGCTCAACTCACTTTGGCAATTAGGAGCACATTAAACACCACACGCATTATTCAGCAGTATATGCAGCACCAGAACCTGGCAACGCGATACTGGGCGAGGAGGCGACGTCAGCGCGGTCACGTGAGTGATCAGGACATGGACACAGATTTCTCTGAAAGCATGGGCCCTGCCAATGCATGCATCATGGTGCTAATGGGGCAGGTTCATGCTGCGGAACGCCGATTCTGGGCTCGGGAAACAAGCACAGACTGGTGGGACCGCATAGTGTTGCAGGTCTGGGATGATTCCCAGTGGCTGCGAAACTTTCGCATGCGTAAGGGCACTTTCATGGAACTTTGTGACTTGCTTTCCCCTGCCCTGAAGCGCATGAATACCAAGATGAGAGCAGCCCTCACAGTTCACAAGCGAGTGGCAATAGCCCTGTGGAAGCTTGCAACGCCAGACGGCTACCGGTCAGTTGGGAATCAATTTGGAGTGCGCAAATCTACTGTTGGGGCTGCTGTGATGCAAGTAGCCCACGCAATCAAAGATCTGCTGATATCAAGGGTAGTGACCCTGGGAAATGTGCAGGTCATAGTGGATGGCTTTGCTGCAATGGGATTCCCTAACTGTGTGGGGCCATAGACGGAACCCATATCCCTATCTTGGCACCGGAGCACCAAGCCGGCGAGTACATAAACCACAAGGGCTACTTTTCAATAGTGCTGCAAGCTCTGGTGGATCACAAGGGACATTTCACCAACATCAACGTGGGATGGCCAGGAAAGGTACATGACACTCGCATCTTCAGGAACTCTGGTTTGTTTCAAAAGCTGCAGGAAGGGATTTTATTCCCAGACCAGAAAATAACTGTTGGGGATGTTGAAATGCCTATATGTATCCTTGGGGACCCAGCCTACCCCTTAATGCCATGGCTTATGAAGCTGTACACAGGCAGCCTGGACAGTAGTCAGGAGCTGTTCAACTACAGGCTGAGCAAGTGCAGAATGGTGGTAGAATGTGCATTTGGACGTTTAAAGGCGCGCTGGCGCAGTTTACTGACTCGCTTAGACCTCAGCGAAACCAATATTCCCGCTGTTATTACTGCTTGCTGTGCGCTCCACAATATCTGTGAGAGTAAGGGGGAGACGTTTATGGTGGGGTGGGAGGTTGAGGCAAATCTCCTGGCTGCTGGTTACACGCAGCCAGACAGCAGGGCAGGTAGAAGAGCACAGGAGGGCGCGGTACGCATCAGAGAAGCTTTGAAAACCAGTTTCATGACTGGCCAGGCTATGGTGTGAAAGTTCTGTTTCTCCTTGATGAACCGCCCCCCCCACCCCCGGCCCTTGGTTCACTCTACTTCCCTGTAAGCTAACCACTCTCCCCTCCTCCCTTCGATCACAGCTTGCAGAGGCAATAAAGTCATTGTTGCTTCACATTCATGCATTTTTTTATTCATTCATCACACAAATAGGGGGATGACTACCAAGGTAGCCCAGGAGGGGTGATGGAGGAGGGAAGGAAAATGCCACACAGCACTTTAAAAGTTTACAACTTTAAAATGTATTGAATGCCAGCCTTCTGTTTTTTGGGCAATCCTCTGTGATGGAGTGGCTGGTTGGCCAGAAGCCCCCCACCACCACGTTCTTGGGCGTCTGGGTGTGGAGGCTATGGAACTTGGGGAGGAGGGCGGTGGGTTACACAGGGGCTATAGTGGCAGTCTGTGCTCCAGCTGTCTTTTTGCTGCAGCTCAACCATACACTGGAGCATACTGGTTTGATCCTCCAGCAGCCTCAGCATTGAATCCTGCCTCCTCTCATCACGCTGCTGCCACATTTGAGCTTCAGCCCTGTCCTCAGCCCGCCACTTACTCTCTTCAGCCCGCCACCTCTCCTCCCGGTCATTTTGTGCTTTCCTGCACTCTGACGTTATTTGCCTCCACGCATTCGTCTGCGCTCTGTCAGTGCGGGAGGACAGCATGAGCTTGGAGAACATTTCATCTCGAGTGCGTTTTTTTTTTTTTCTTTCTAATCTTCACTAGCCTCTGGGAAGGAGAAGATCCTGTGATCATTGAAACACATGCAGCTGGTGGAGGAAAACAAAAGGGACAGCGGTATATAAAAAGACACATTTTATAAAACAGTGGCTACACTCTTTCAGGGTAAACCTTGCTGTTAACATTACATACATAGCATGTGTGCTTTCGTTACAAGGTCACATTTTGCCTCCCCCCACCGCGTGGCTACCCCCTCAACCCTACCCTTGGCTAACAGCGGGGAACATTTCTGTTTAGCCACAGGCAATCAGCCCAGCAGTAACGGGCTCCTCTGAGTGTCCCCTGAAGAAAAGCACTCTATTTCAACCAGGTGACCATGAATTATATCTCACTCTCCTGAGGATAACACAGAGATAAAGAACGGATGTTGTTTGAATGCCAGCAAACATACACTGCAATGCTTTGTTGTACAATAATTCCCGAGTACGTGTTACTGGCCTGGAGTGGTAAAGTGTCCTACCATGGAGGACGCAATAAGGCTGCCCTCCCCAGAAACCTTTCGCAAAGGCTTTGGGAGTACATCCAGGAGAGCCGCGAATGCCAGGGCAAAGTAATCCTTTCACATGCTTGCTTTTAAACCATGTATAGTATTTTAAAATGTACACTCACCGGAGGTCCCTTCTCCGCCTGCTGGGTCCAGGAGGCAGCCTTGGGTGGGTTCAGAGGGTACTGGCTCCAGGTCCAGGGTGAGAAACAGTTCCTGGCTGTCAGGGAAAACCAGTTTCTCTGCTTGCTTGCTGTGAGCTATCTACAACCTCCTCATCATCTTCTTCGTCCCCAAAACCTGCTTCCGTGTTGCCTCCATCTCCATTGAGGGAGTCAGCCACCACTACCCCAGCCGTGTTGTTTGAACACCCTAAAATGGCATGCAGCTCATCATAGAAGCGGCATGTTTGGGGCTCTGACCCGGAGCGGCCGTTCGCCTCTCTGGTTTTCTGGTAGGCTTGCCTCAGCTCCTTAAGTTTCACGCGGCACTGCTTCGGGTCCCTGTTATGGCCTCTGTCCTTCAGGCCCTGGGAGATTTTGACAAAGGTTTTGGCATTTCAAAAACAGGAACGGAGTTCTGATAGCACAGATTCCTCTCCCCATATAGCGATCAGATCCCGTACCTCCCGTTCAGTCCATGCTGGAGCTCTTTTGCGATTCTGGGACTCTATCATGGTCACCTCTGCTGATGAGTTCTGCATGGTCACCTGCAGCTTGCCACGCTGGCCAAACAGGAAATGAGATTTAAAAGTTCGCGGTTCTTTTCCTGTCTACCTGGCCAGTGCATCTGAGTTGAGAGCGCTGTCCAGAGCGGTCACAATGGAGCACTCTGGGATAGCTCCCGGAGGCCAATACCGTCAAATTTTGTCCACAGTACCCCAAATTCGAGCCGGCAAGGCCGATTTTAAGCACTAATCCACTTGTCAGGGGTGGAGTAAGGAAATAGATTTTAAGAGCCCTTTAAGTCGAAATAAGGGCTTCATCGTGTGGACGGGTGCAGGTTTACATCGATTTAATGCTGCTGAATTCAACCTAAAGTCCTAGTGTAGACCAGGGCTGAGTTACATAGCATATTTCTAGTTCTAGTGTATACTATGCCATAGTTTTCAACTGCTAAGCTGACAGCTAAGAGATCCGAGGTAATGCCCAATGTGAAAGAGGGAGCTGGAAAATGAGGGGTGCAAATCTAACAAATCTTCTGGGACATCCTCTAACTTCATTACTCTCAACAGCAAAAAGTAACTTAAGCCAAAATTAAGAACCTTTCACTTGAAATTCAATCTCAGTTCATGTTCATGTAACCCTTCTGCCCATCAGAGTTGGCAGCAACAAGGGCCGGGTTCAATATCTACGGGATTCATTCCAATACCACAATGCAAACCGGCTCGAGCCTCCACCCAGTGACCTGGGACAAGTATATACCACCCCTGCTGTGCGCCTCCAAGAGGCAATACTTCCCCTCTCGCAAGCACATAGTCTGAGTGTAGCAAAAAGCCTTTTAATAACAGAGAAACAATGTGGCATTATGTTGGGGAAACACCACCAACAGGATTCGTAACACAACCCATGAGCAAAAAAACCCACCCCAAGCAAATTGGGGCGTATCCTTTCCCTTTGGTTCTGGAGTTCAGCAACCCCAAATCACGCAAAGTCCCAAAAGTCCAATGACCCAAAAGTCTCTGTCCCTGGTCAGGGCAGCCCCAGAGTTCGAAAGTTTTTATCTGCAGAGCTTTACCTCCCAACCTGGGTGGAGATGGGGGGAGGGGGGGAAGAGAGGTAAGGGACACCTTACATGATCTGAAGCTGACCACCCGCTGACAGCTCCATAGGCCTTCGCTCTGCCAGCCGCCCCACAAACTGCTTCGCTCGGCTCCGCTCCGCTGCTCCACCAGCCGGTCCACAAACTGCTCCGCTCCACGTCCCACAAGCAGCTCCTGCCGTCCTATGAACTGCTCCACCAGCCTGTCCACAAGGCACTCCAGCCGTCCCGCAAACTGCTCCACACTATATCTTCAGGCTCCCCCACTACTTAACACAACGCTCGGTGATTTCAGCTCTTAGTTCAGCGCTCTAGTGAATTCAGCTTGTAGTAGGGGAGCCTCAGTGCTGGTGCACCATTAGCCCAAAGTGAGCTCAGCTGCCTGTAACTAGACTCCTAATGGAATCAAAATTAGCTCTGATAATCCACAGTGGAGAGAGGAGGAAGTGCAATTAGCATGTAAGGCCCTCACCCAGGGGCCCATGCCACCAAGTATTAATACTTGTCCTCAACCTCTCTCAATTCAGAGTTTTGGAACCCATGACCCTTGCCTAGCGAGTGCTACTTAGTTGATGGTGAGTCCCTCCATCATAACAAAAGGCCAAGTATGGTTCCAAGCACAGTTCCCATAATCAGGGTAATAACAATTTATTCTTCCTGCCCCAATAACAGACACTGGGGATCCCACAGCAGCCAAAGTGACCATTAGGGCAGCTATGGCCTCATTCTAGGCGGGGTGGGTGTGCCTATGCAAGTGAGATCGGCCTCTGAAGTTCTTTTCCACAACTTGCCACACCTCACCACCAGATGTCAGGGTGGAGCTCATCCTGACACTGCTTACATCTATTACACTTGTGTATGGCCTCGGAATTCCAAAATACTTTGGATTTAAATACTATTACAGAGAAATAATTGATGGGGAGAAAAATTTCAAGGGATTGTAAAGAGTAAAAGCAAAGGAATAAGGGGAGAACCAACTGGAATACAGGAGAGTGGGTCAAGGAGGAAAGATGAAATTTCAGTTTAGGGTTAGAGTAACACAAATCACTGGCCAGGCAGATGATACAAAAAGGTGGTTCCAGGTGGCAGGCACTACAGTAAAAGAGATTGCACCATCCTTTCATGCAAACAGTAAGGACCCAGTGCTAATGCCTTTTAATCCTAACTATTTTAAAATTCCTGATGTTTTAAAAACATGGATCTTGGAAGGTGGCTTTTATTACAAAGTAAATTGACCAGGGAGTATCAAATCAGGACAAGGATTGAGGTAATGCCTTAAAGGTGACCTGCAAATAGATATGTTCATTCTCCCCCGTCCTGTCCCCCCCCCCAAATTTTTTTCTTGTTTGGTTTTGTATTTGTTAGAAATTTTAAGTCCATCTTAGGGGTCACTGCAATACTAATTGTAGAGACTCCTGTTTTGGCCTATTTGTGCACCAATCTCTGCTACTCTTAGTGCATTCTACCTTTCTTCTCAAGGACTTATGAGAGGCACCACTTCTAGGAAAACCCTGTTTACCATGGAATGAACTGGCTGGTGTGTGAGAACACTAGCTCTCTACTGGCTGGAGTCAAATCTGCACATGTATTTGTGATTCTCTTTTCCTCTAATGGCTGGCCTGTAATACATAAAGGGCCGGCTACTAGTGACGCCTATCAAGTTCTATCCCCTACAAAGGGCACAGAGGTTGTAGCTGTATGTATTTTAGCTGCCAATTTTGGTGTCCGTTGTTTGTGGGCAAGGATTTGATACAAGCAAGGTGCAGACCAGGAGCAGATCTCCTGTTGTGTGGGTGATGAGATAAAATTGGGGCAACCAGACTGGGCTAGTTTGGGCCTGTGTCCAGGGGCACCAGCCAAATGGGGAGGGGAGTGGCCCTGGAAAAACTGGCACCCCTGCTCTTCCTCCCTGGTGCTCCTACCAGGGAGCAGGGTCAGGGTGTGGGGGCTTACCTTATCTTGGCATCCTGGTGCAAAGGCTGGTCTCCTCTCCCTTGGAAGAACTGCTGTCTTTAGTCTAAATGATACCAGTTGTCTGGGACCCTGTGTCATTTTGAGGAGTTTGTGCTTCTGTGTACAACTTATTGAACTGCAAAACCACCACAGGCATTTACTTACCAGGCACAAGGATGCACAGTTAGTATCTACTGTTGCACTAACTATTGAGGTATGAATTGCCTCACTCTCCATAGGTCAGACAAGTCAAAGGCAAGAGCCAAATCTTAGATGGGTCCAGGATTGAGGCCAATACAGTTGCAAGCTGTGGTTCCCATAGATTCATAAGGCCCGAAGGGATGATTAAGATCATATAGTCTGATCTCCTGCATAACACAGGCCAGAGAATTCCACTCATGCAATGTAGTTTGTTCCCTAAATTAAGGGCCACTGGTGGTAGTCATTGCTGCTGTGCGTCTAATTGTAACAAGCAGGAATTCTCATTCATTCCTCTGTGCCCTGTACCAAAACCAAACAAGTCATGCATTTGTTGCACTGATATGTTTTTTGATCATTTCTGTGTGTACCAAACAACTTTGAGGGTGGCAGGGTCTAGGGACCCCAATTGTCCTAATCAGGCACAAATTTTGAACCCCTGTCTATTGGTGTGATGGAATTCCCTGCCAGACAGGCTCAAGCTCTTTCTGTTCCTCACATTTCCTCTACAAAATGGCTTGGAAACTAAAAGGCCTATTGTTCCATGCATATATAAGGTGACCGACATTGTAGTATCAAGCATGTACAAAACTACCTACCATCCCAAGATGCCCAGGAAGATGTCTGTCATGGTCATGAATGTATAGAAGAGTCAAAAACCATGAACACTAAAGACAGGTTCATCCCTGTTATGCAGCAGGGACTGAAGGCAGGTAACCCGAATCTCCCCTATTTAAGGGCTGCCTGTGTCCCCTGGCTCAGATTGAGGTAGCCCCAGTGCACTCAAAACATTCAGCTCCAAAGGCAGGAGACTGGTGCATCTCTTCTGTGGCCCTGTGATTCTCTGAAAAGATCCTTTGGCAATATAAATTCGTGCTCAGATAAATTTGTTAGTCTCTAAGGTGCCACAAGTACTCCTTTTTCTTTTGAAAAGATCCTGCTTCCAGGAATCCTCGGGTAGGTGATTTAGCCATGCCACTAACTTAAAGCATGGCTGCTATGTGTTTACCTTTCCAAATCCTCTTTTGCTCCTAGTGACTTTCAAATCAATTTCACTTTCTCTTACCACTAGCACAATGCTCATTATGTGGATTACAAACAATGCAGGGAAACACTATTTGTAGAAGGCAAAAGCACTCTTTATTGGAATAAAAAAATTGAAATTTATTGATCCATTGATTTGCTGAAAGTTCTTCACCAGATTTGATAGTATGCCTCTAAATTCAAAGTAACAGGAGATATCTCACTGTTCATTTCCTTTATTAAAGGAAAAGGAAAGAAAACTGTCTCAATCTTTTTATAAGCTTCAGCAACAACCAGGGGAATGTGAAGAGGCCTATTATGCCTAAAACTACACTTGCATTTTTTTAATTCTTGGAACATATGCAAGATCTGCACAGTAAACATACTACTTCTGATCAGATATTCTGATTTCTATGCCCGACATTACCACAGCAACCTCATACTGTGTTTTTGCAGGCAGCTGTGCAAATCAGACATCTACAGGCTTCCTTTTGAAAGGGACCTGGAAAACATCACATGCAAACTGCAGCCTGATCACATTTGCACATACATTTTATTAAACACAGAAAGTAGGATTTAAGTGGTTCCAAGTAGTAACAGACAGAACAAAGTGTATTACCAAGCAAAATAAAATAAAACATGCAAGTCTAAGCTTAGTACAGTGATAAAATCTCATCCTCAGATATATTTCAATAAGTTTATTTCACAGACTGGATGCCTTCCTAGTCTGGGAACAATCCTTTCCCCTGGTACAGCCCTTGTTCCAGCTCAGGTGGTAGCTAGGGGATTTCTCATACTGGACAACTAGACATCCCAGGGCTGCCAAGGGTCAAGTGCCTCCAGTAACACTGAGGCATTGAGCAGCCCTGCCCTACGGGGTAGGGGGGGGGGGGTGTAGGCAGATGTGCAGCAATGATTGCCCTGAGGTTTAGTCTCCCATTTGCAATGCATAGTGATTGTAGGTAGCTTCTCCTCTTCCACTTACTACCAGCCAGCATGGGTAGCCAGCAGCAGGAAGGACACAGAGTGCAGGACTGGTAGAAGAGGTGAAAGGAACAGAAGTTTAGTTAGAGAGGGGGCTGAAAAGGGCAGGGAGTGACAGAAAAGGAATTCAGGGAAGGAGAACAGGCAAGGCCAGAAGTAGGGAAAGAATGAGGGGCAGGCAGGGGCCAAAGAGGACACAAACTGGCAGAATTAGGGACAGCATGGAAGTGTAACCCACACACCTTCTGGGTGTGGTGGTCTGTCCCATCTAGCGGCACCAAGACACTTAGAGCAATTAGCCAAGGCTGTAGAGCAGACTCATTAAGAGCCAATTGGCTTTTAGCTCATGTGGTAGAGGCTCATGCACTAAGCTCCATAAGTCCCCGGTTCAATCCTGCCCGCCAACAACTGGGGTCTTTCAGCATTGCAGAAGCAGAATAGAGAGTAGGCTCCCTGGTGCCCAGCCAACCTGTGAGGGGCTTCAAAGGAGAACAATACAACTTGGCCTGCCTGTAAACAAGAACTAACTGCCTAGCAACTGGGCTAGATAAGACTGGCAGAGGTCAGCTGAAAGAAGGTGCCCTATGGGAAGATGGGTTCCCAGAGATGCCAGCAGGAGGAGGATGACAACTGGAGAGGTTAACAGGTAAAAGGAATGAGTCGAAAGGGTCCAGCTAGAGAGGCTGACTGTGGGCTACAGCTGGCCTGAAGCATAATCTAGCTCCAGGAGGTGAGGTGGGATGTCCTGGGTGAGGGAGAAAGACTTTGAATGATAACCCATGAGGAGGGCTGGGGACCCCTGGACTTGGGAGAGGAGGCTTGTCAGCATTAACCCCAAGGCCAGAGGATGGGTTGCACTTCAGGGGCTAATGAGGAGGGGTGTTATCCCCTTTGTGGACACTCATTTATTAACTCCTTTTGTGGAGTGTATCAGAACCTCGCTCTGAGTGAATGACTGCAAACACCATGAGGGAGCTAGGGCTGCATACTTGCAGGGCCACAGGGGTGCGCTCAAAGGCAGTGCCCAGTCACAGGGGCTATTAAGGGGGGCAGATTGGCCAAAGCTAATGGGGAGTGGAAGCAGAGTAGGTGAGACTAGTTCAGGGCCTCCTAATCCTTCCCCTCTGCCCACTCCGTTGGTGCAGCAGTTAGCAGATGGGGGCTGGTTGGCATGGTGGCCATTAAGTCAGTGGAGAAGGACCCCTGCCCTATGTAAGTGTGAGCCAGGTGACTAGGGCCAGGAATGAAAGCTGAGTCTCTCGCTAGTCATGCTGTGTGTTACGATGTTATTGCACTGCAGGGCAATGCAGCACCTGTGCTGCCCAATCAGGCATCTGACAATGCACAACCCTGTTAGCTCTCCAGTGTTGGGTGTGACACTCACATATTTTCTCTCCTGTGCAGTCCTGCAGGAAGCCAGCTAAGTTACTCCTCCTAACCCCTAGCCTGCCTCTCTTCCTCCCCTCTCCCTGCTCTTGCTGGCTGTCAGCACAGAAAAGACTGTGGGGCAGGAAGAGTAAGCTGGGGGTTGGGCACAAGCAGTCAGTGTCCCATCAGTGGTAAGAGCAGGGGAGTGAATCTAGGATGAACATGGTGGGGGTCAGGGAGGGGAAGAGGAGCAAACCCAGAGGTTTTTTCCCCAGGGAGGTGGTAGTCCTCTTCTTCCCCCCACCCCCCGCAAGCCCCATAACAAAATCTTGCTGACTTCACCTGCCCTTGTGAGAGGGCTCATGCAAGGAGCTGCTCTACAGCTGGCAGCTCCCTACAGCATAGGCAGAGAGAGGGGAAATGCAGGCAACTGCAGGCTCTCTGCACTTTGTTTTTTCCACCAGCTGTTCTGCCCTGCAGCACTAGACCTATCCCATGGGGCATCCCCCCACCTGCTGCTGCTCCTGGAAGCTTCTCTAACAGGACTGCATAAACTTTTCAATGGATTCACTGCTGCTTGGTGGGGTTATAAAGTGAGTAGCACACCAAACCCCCTTGCACTGGCTCGCTTGTGCCTCACCCTGCTCCCCACACATGATGCCGATTCCTGGACCTACAAGGGATCCCTGCTGCATGCCTGACCTCCTGGGAGAATAGGGTTAGATTCTCAAGTGAATGAGGTTCCCTTCACCCCACCACGGGCTGATCTTTTCAGGATAACCCCTCCCATACCCTCAGTGTATTCAAATATCTTGAGGATCCCAGTGCTCAATGAACCCCTTCCCTCTGGAAGCGTGGGGAAATGGAAACATAAATTGGCCTTGAGGGACAGCTGAAAGCCTAGGACTCCAGCAGGCAGGCTCAAGAGACGCACTGTCTTCAGTTGACAACGCTACAGGATGATACCCAGCTCAAAGTCCAATGATGGCTGCTGGGAGTGACTTCTCCCTCCAAAACTGTCTGGCAAGGATGAATTCCAAGGATGATGCTGGATGGTCTCTGAAATTTAAGCGAAGTACTGGATGGACAAATTAAGTTTGTTGACCTGAGTAACTCTTCTGGAGAATAACCAGTATCACCCACACAGAGAGCAATGTAAAAAGTCAAGCGGGGGAGGGAGATGTGAAAGTGTAATTAATACATCATCTTTTAACAAAAAAAAACAAAGCCCCCAAAAGCTAGAATGAGGGGATCTGAGTGAGAACAAGAAATGTGGGGCAGAAGCAGAGGGGAGGGGGATCTAATAGCCTGCGTGATGGGCTCCCAAGATATTCAAATCAAAGAGATCCCTTCTGTATGGAAGAAAGCCTTTCATATAGTTATCTTTCCTACCTCCCAGCCCCACCCTATCCCAAATCATCAGCACTCCCAGAAAGCATTCTTTTCCAGATGTGAGAGATGAAGAGTAGCAGTGAAAGACTCAAAAACATGGCACGTTTTCTTCATTGCTGAACTGAATTCAGGAGCAAAAGCAAAATGCATGCACACCTGCCCCTTAAAGCTTTTACAGATAGGTAGAACTTTGATCTAAACTAGAGGTATCTAAGGCCTGGTCTACACTGGGGGGTGAGGGGGTCGATCTAAGTTATGCAACTTCAGCTACGTGAATAACGTAGCTGAAGTCGACATACTTAGATCTACTTACCACGGTGTCTTCACTGTGGTAAGTAGACTGTTGACGCTCCCCCGTCAACTCTGTCTGCGCCTCTCGCTCCGGTGGAGTACCAGAGTGGATGGGAGAGCGCTCAGCAGTTGATTTATCGTGTCTTCACTAGACATGATAAATTAATCCCTGCTGGATCGATCACTCCAGAAGTAAGCGTAGACATGCCCTAAGTGAGATAGAAGAGAAGAAATATATTCTAAGATGCAGCTGCAATTTGAAAACTCCAGCAGACCTCCACAGGCCGTCTTGATCAGCCTTGGATGAGGTTGTAAACTATCTAATACTGTACATATCTGGTTTAGTCTCTCATATTATCACACATCTTTTTTATACTGGACAGTCTTAAGAGTGAGGATGGTGGCAATTTCTGGGAATGTCTAGGGGAGGGAGAAATTAACAGATAATGAGCCTGATTCAGCATTCCTTGCACACCCCGGCACCTAGTCACTTCGTTGTGAGTTCAGGGTGTCTGGCAACTGCAGGAATGGGCCCAGTGGGCAAAGGATTAGTCTACGGGCCAGATGCTCAGATGGTATAAATCTGTATAGCTCCACTGAACTCAACGGAGGTATGCTGATCTACATTAGCTGAGGCTCTGGCTCATACACTTGATAGTTCTAATAACACACCATGAGAGAGAGAGCTATGATGAGCCTAGATATGGAAAAGCCATCAAACAGGCTAGAAGGAGCATTTAATTTTTATTATCCATTTTTAGGGGGAAATGGAGTTCAGGCCACAGTTCATAAACTGTTTAGAAATGCCATATAACAAGCTGATGGCCAAAAGTTGGAGTAATAAAACAATTCCTCCTGGCATAGGGCCACATACAGGTAATTGATCAGGAAGTAAGTTCTGATTCCCATAAAGCCTGCACTGCAATTGCTAACTCTGGTGCTGCACATGTCTTTAGGCTGGGCATGCATTATTAAACCACTAAAGATGCTTAAAGGATCAAGATTCTCCACCTTTGTGGGAGAACACCAAACAGCTTTACTGCATAATGTAGTTACAAGTTGTACAACCAATATGATTATTGGGCTCAACAAATCCAGAAATATTCCTATTTTTAAACTGGGAACCTGTTAGCCTTATTAATACAGGATCAGATCCCTACTCGCACACTCAAAAATCCCCAAGTCCTGGGCACCCAAGAAATATAGGATTTATATAAAAATAAAGCTTAGAATGGACATATGGTTGCAACCTTTACTATAAATTCCTGGACAATATCAATATAAAACAACTAGTTACATAACCGAAGAATCTTGGAAACAGGCAGTCAGGTTGTAGCATCCTGTTTAGAGGTCAGAGCTTTCTGCTGTCTCATCCTAGCAGCCAGATAAGGTGAGTCCCATTAGCTCCAACCCAGCTAACAAAGAGATAGGGGTTATTATTATTTGTATTACCATAGTGCGTACTCAAAGTCCAGGACCCCATTGCACTAGGTGCTGTATGAATGTAGAACCAAAAGACACTTCATGCCCCCAGGGGTTTACAATCCAAGGGCACATCTACACTGGCAGAGTTACATCGCCAGCAGTTACAGCGCAGCTCAGAGAGCACTGAAGGGAAATTGCTGTTGTGTGTTCACACTGTCAGCTGCCTGCGCGATAGCATGTTCACACATGCGGTACTTGCATCGGTATTCAGAGCCGTGCACTCTGGGTAGCTATCCCACAGAACACCTCTTCCTCTTCTGCCGCAAAGAGCTGTGGGAAGGTGGAGGGGGTCGCAGGGCATCCTGGGCTCTGTCCCAATGCTCCATGATGCATTGCTTCGCATCCCAGCAATCCCTATGCTTCTGTCCGCATTTGGCGCCATCTTTCAACGGTTTGTGTACTGCACACTCTGCCTCTTTGGGCTGCAGGAATGGATCCCGCGCTGTTGACCAATATGCTGCTCGCTCTCACTAACATGTCACAAGTGGCAGTGGATTTATTCCTTAAACAACGAAGGCAAGAGAAGTGCAACATGGATCTCGCCATGCGTAGTAGCTATGACACGAGTTTGCTTATGGCATTCATGGACATGTTCACCACCGTGGAATGCCACTTTGAGGCTCAGGAAACAAGAACCGAGAGGTGGGATCATACCGTCATGCACATCTGGGATGACAAGCAGTGGCTGCAGAACTTTCGGATGAGGAAAGCCACGTTCATGGGAAAAAACAACAAGGAGTACCTGTGGCACCTTAGAGACTAACACATTTATTTGGGCATAAGCTTTTGTGGGCTAAGACCCACTTCATCATATGCATGGAGAGGAAAACACAGTAGGAAGATATATATACATAGTACATGAAAAGATGGGAGTTGCCTTACCAATTCTAACGAGACAATTCAATTAAAGTGGACTATTATCAACAGGAGGAAAAATCACTTTTGAAGTGGTAATCATCAGTTGACAAGAAGGTGTATTTTCCACTCCATGCATCTGATGAAGTGGGTTTTAGCCCACGAAAGCTTATGCCCAAATAAATTTGTTAGTTTCTGAGGTGCCACAAGTACTCCTCATTGTTTTTGCTGATACAGACTAACACAGCTACAACTCTGAAACATTCATGGGACTATGTGATGAGCTCACCCCAGCCCTGCAGCACCAGGACATGACAATGAGAGCTGCATGGTTGTTGGAGAAGCGCGTGGCGATTGCACTGTGGAAGCTGGCTACTCCAGACTGCTACTGATCGGTTGCTAACCAATTCGGAGTGGGAAAGTCGACCGTTTGACTCATGTTGACAGAAGTATGCAGGGCTATTAATCGCATCCTGCTCCAAAAGACCATGACTCTGAGCAACGTGCTTGCCATTGTGGATGGCTTTGCACAAATGGGCTTCCCTAACTGCGGAGGGGCGATAGATGGCACGCATATTCCAATTCTGGCACCAGACAGTGTACATTAATCGGAAACGGTATTTCTCAAATGGTTCTCCAGGCGCTTGTGGATCACCGTGGGCATTTCACAGACCTTAACACAGAAGGTGCATCTTTCGGAACACTGGCCTGTTCAGGAAGCTGCAAGCAGGGACTTTCTTCTCAGACCAGAAGATCACTGTAGGGGAAGTCGAAATGCCCATTGTGATCCTGGGAGACCCTGCCTACCCCTTAATGCCGTGGCTTATGAAGCCATACACAGGGCAGCTTGACCGCAGCAAGAAGCAGTTCAACAACAGGCTGAGCAAGTTCAAAATGTCTGTTGAGTGTGCCTTTGGCCATTTAAAGGCCCGTTGGCGTTGCCTATATGGGAGGCTGGACCTGGCCGATGACAATATTCCTATGATTATAGCCACGTGCTGTACGCTCCATAATATTTGTGAAGTGAAGGGCGAAAGCTTTACTCAGGGCTGGACTGCTGAGGCTCAGCGCCTGGAGGCTCAATTTGAACAGCCAGAGACCAGGGTTATTAGAGGGGCACAGAGCGAGCCATAAGGATCAGGGATGCCTTGAGGCAGCAATTTGAAGCTGAAAGCCACTAATATTTGTTGCTATGCTTGGGAGTGCAGTGCTTGTAATGCTAGGAGGTTTGTGATTGGTGCAGACGATGCATTATGAAGATGTAAGAAAATTGCCTGTTGCTTTGCAGGGCTCTGTTTGCTTTCAATTAATGGAATAAAGATTGCTTTCAAACCAAAACAATTCTTTTATTAAAAAACAACAACCCAAGGAGAGAGACAAACAAAAACACATACCAGCAGTGAGGGAGATGGGGGAAGGGAAGGTCCCAGGAGGAGGTGGGGTCCTGGGATAGTTAAAGATTTGTGTATGTCCAAGTATCATATCCAATCTTCTCCTTTGGTGTACAGTGCAGCGGGTACCGTACTTCAGCAGGGCTAACCTGCAGAGGGACAGGTGTTGAGTGCAGAGGTAGTGGGAGTCCGCAGGTCTGGGCTGTGACAGGGCAGGAGTGGAATGCAGCGGGTACAGACTGGAGCCAAGAGATGGATAAGAGTGTGTTGATGGTATCTGGAGGGCACATGGGAAAGACTTTTGCAACAGCGGCTGCAGGGGAAAGCAGGCTCGGAGCTATTCAGTTTGCAGTGCTAGTAGCACCTGGAGTGTGTCCGCTTGGTGCTCCATAATGTTTAAGAGCTGCTCCGTCACTTTATTCAGACATGCCATGTTCTCCTTTCGGTCCCTCTTCTCGCTGTCCCGCTACTCCTTCAATTCTTGTTTTCCGGCTCTGGAGTGCATCATAACATCACACAGAAAGTCCTCTTTAATTATTCATGGCCGCTTTCTAATTCTGCGCAGCCGTTCAGCCACCGATAACAAAGAGGGAGACTGGGCTCCCAAGGTCATCTCTGTGAAGCCAAAATGCAACATTTTACAGAAGCAGTATTGTTTGCAACACAGAGACCACTGATTTAAAACACAGCCACTATTCACATCCCTGTCACTAACTGGCTGCCCCCAGGCAAGCACACATGAGCCACAAGACTCCCAAAATGGTGAGTAACCGCAGGGGCAGGGGAGATCAGTGTTCCAGGACCGTACTGTACACTGGGCATTTGGCTCTTGGGGAGAGCCAGCACCGTAGGGGTGGCCTTATAATCATTACTGTCCCCACATTTTCCAAAGACTGTGTTCATTATGGAAGATATCTCACTGCTGAGGGTGAGCAGGGAATCAAGGGAGGGTCTTCTCCAAGACTGTGGCTTCCGCTCTGACCCTTATGCAGCTCGCTTGTGTGCAGCAATGGTCTCCCCCCCCCCCCCACCCCCGTGACGGCAGAGTGGTGCGGGAAAGTTACCTTTCTTGCGCCTTAATGGGGCAAGAAACAAAGCTCTGTCAAAAACCTGCAGCAGTGGATTGCGTAGTATCTCCATGAGAGTTTCCTGGAGATATCTAAGGCAGATCCCCATGAAGTTAGGGAATAAGTCAACACCCTGTGCCGCTGCTCAGACTATGCATATGGTGGTACAGGCATCATACAGACACAAGACTGCTTTCTGCAGCCTTTCTGCCCCCAACAACTCACCTCCGAGATTCCCAAAATCAAAGCCACTTACAAAGGGCCTCCTCTCCTGTTTGCACTTCACCAAGATCCGACAGCTGTGACTGGCTAGCCTCCTCCAGGGTAGAGAAGAGCTCCTGGCTGCATGCATCTCTGACCTCCGAGTCGTCCTTTGCCTCTGGGTCCCCATCCCCCTCCACATCCTTGTCCAAGATTTCCTCCTGGCTCTGTCTACTCTAGACTGGCATGCAAGCCAACAAAGTATCCACAGTGGCTTCCCCAGTGGAGGTGGGGTCACCACCGAGTATTGTGTCCAGCTCTTTGTAGAACCGGCAGCTTATGGGCGCAGCACTGGAGCGGTGGTTTGCCTCCTGTGCCTCGTGGTAAGTGTTCCACAGCTCCTTCACTTAGACCCTGCACTGCAGTGTGTCCTGGTCATGGTCCCTTTCTGTCATGCATCGTGAAATCTGTCCGTAGGTATCATAATTCCTATGGCTGGAGTGCCGCTGAGACTGGACGGCCTCCTTTCCTCAGATGCTGATGAGGTCCAGCAGCTTGGCATTGCTCCAAGCAAGGGATCGCCTGGTACGCTGAGCAGGCATAGTCACCTGGAAAGATGCACTGAGACCACAGCATGCATCACCAAGTAAACAGGAAGGGGACTTTCAAAATTCCCAAAGAATTTAGGGTGTGGGGATGACGGGTGGTCACCTGAGGGCAGGGCAGTAGAGATCAAACCGATGACCAGAGAGGTGATAACGGGCATTGTGGAACACCTCCCGGAGGCTGCTATCGACCAGGGTGTCTGCACTGGCAGCGTGGCGCTGTACCCCTGGCACAGAAAGCTCTACCCCTCGGGAGTTACAGAGCAGAAAGCTGGTTTACTGCGCAGAAACATGCCAGTGTAGAGAAGGCCCAGATGTTTCTGAGGGAGCTGGAACAAGGTGGGGCAGACACAGAGGAAAAGAAGCCAGAGCCTTTCATGGAAAATTATCTAGTAACAGTCTAGCTCAAGAGGAAGTTTAGGCTGATTTGTTTTGTTTAAATTAATAATGACTATAAGCCAGGAAGGGGAACATTTTAGATCATGTCCAGTGTGTGTACTGTGTCAGGAGCAAGCTCTGAATACTGCCTTCCAGTCCTTAGCCAGGCAAAACTTCTATTGCCATCAGCACCTCCTCTCAACGATATTAACATGTGCTCAATAACTATACACTTCATACTGAAATACCTGAGGCATTTTATCCAGGCCTACACGTAAGCCAGGGGAACTGGCCGCCTTGGTTTTGTTCACATCTATCAGACTCAGTCGATGGACATCGTGACCACTACTACTTTGATGAGAAGCTGCCTTGATTTCGTTGTGACCTACAGAGACAACTGATTTGAAGATGCCATCTCTGCTGCCAGAGAAATGGCAGAAACCATGACATCCTTCCTAATCACCTGGGACCATTTGCAGGAATCTCAGGCACTCCATCAGACTCCCCTTTTTTTTTTAGCAGGCTGGTCCAGTGGATAGGGAGATAGCCCTCAGACCTGGTTCTACTTTCCCCCATGGACTTCCTGTATGACCTCAGGCCAGTTCTTTAGGGACAGAGTTTCAAAGGTTTAGGCACCCAAAGATGCAGCTCGGCATCTAGTGGGGTTTACAAACCACCTAATCTTCTAGGCACTTTTGAAAATCTCACTAGATGCCTAAATACCTTTGAAAATCTAGCCCTTCAGTCTCTGTGCCTCAGTGCCCCATCCGTACAATGGGAATAACAACACTGCTCTACTTCACAGAGGGGCTGTGAGGAGCAATAGGTTAGACATTGTGAGTCACTCAGACACTAGGGTGATAGGGCCACATGCTATCCCTTCCCTTAGTTTTGGCCCCTTCTTTTCACCTGTCCCCCTCACATCTCCCTCTTTACTGAATGTCACCTTGGCTGCATGTCTTCTGAGTGCCCTGCGTTCTGTCTTCAACTCCGCCCTTCCTCCCCCATTCCTGTTTTACAGGCTTATCTAACTTAAATTAATTACCAGCCCTTTCTGATCTTAATCACCCTGCCTCTGTTTATAAACAAAATACCGACTCCCTGCCCCAGGGGCACATGCTGGGAGCAGTATCTCGCTGCTGCAGAACTCTCATTCCACACTCAGTTAAGATTAAGAGCTCCACCTGAGGTTAGGACATGTGACTAAACTGGGGGGGGGACCCCTGAAAAAGAGATGTTTGTTGTTTTAAACTGTTCTGTTTCTTCAGGCTCAGACACACATGCTGGATCAGAAAAAGTTCCAGTATTTCTAGTCTTTCTCCTCTCTCTCTCTTTCACTTGCTCCATCTGCAGGCTCAGTGGAGAACCTGCAAATGTTTTACCAGACTTTCCAAGATTGTTAATGCAGAAAAGCAAAGCGTTAAATTCTCAGCAAACCTAAGCTCTGATCCAAAGCCTGTCAATATCGGTGGGAGTATTTCCATAGACTTAAAGAGGCTTTGGTTCAGACCCCTGTTCAGAGAGAGAGAAAAAAGTATGAACAGAGTTTTTATTGTTTAAAATTGGTTTTACTTCATTCAAAGTCATTTAAAAAAATAAATTCTTAATACCTAATTCATCTCTGTTTAGTGCTTTTTCTGAGATCTCCTAGCTGCTGATGCTGGCACTCAATTGGGATTTTTGGCAAATCCTATTAATAAAGGGCCAAATATGCATGGGATCCAAAAGGGACATTGACCAGAAGTAAAACTGATCAGTCTCTTTTCATTGTGCAGACTATGTGAAATGCAAAAAGGGAACAAACAGCATAAACAGAAAACAAGTTGCATTATTACAACTAAAATAATTTAACAAACTAAGATGGTATTAATAAACAAGGGTAAGGAAATAACCTTATTTTTAAAGAAATTCCCATTGACTTCAATGGGGCCAAGATTTTTCTAATGATTTTTAACTTGACAGTATCCCTTTTAAAAATCAAATACATCTTTACTTAGTTTGAGCTGCGGTGTTTTACATAGCTAAAAATATCACAAGGGATGCTTTGTCTTCATGGCTTCCGCTGTGGTGATGTACCATAGGAAGAAACAGCTAGAGGCAGGGGACTGTGTAGCATTTTGGGAACTGAGCTGCTTACCTGAAATCCAGTAATGGGGGGAAACCAGTCCAAGGGAGGTGTTGATAGGGAAGTTGTCACAGACATGAGCAGGAGATGTCTGGACTGAAAGCAGCCTTCCAGTTAATGGAATAAGTGAAAGAAAGACTTTCTTTGTTCTCTACCAATGAGGGAATAGCACAAGAGCAGAGTGACTTAAGCAGTCAGGAAAAAAGTAGACAGATGAAAAAGATTTGGGGCTTTTACATATTATGTTTTCATTTACATTTTAAAAAGTGCAGTTTAAGAGACTACAGAGCAAATTCCTCCCTGTTATAACTCAGTTTGAAGCCAATGGAGTTAAACCAAGGATTAATGTCTCTACATTTTAAACAGTATAGATTTATGTCTGATGAACATCTTCAATCCAGGCAGAATAAGCAAGCTGGCTCAAATAAAAACCTTGAGACCAAAATATTTGTAGGCTCATATATGCTTAGCAAAATTGTAACATTAAAAAAATCACTTCAAATGAACCAAAGTTATTATATAATTTATGTAGTTCTAAAAGCATGGCAGTGCTAGATAAATACTACAGGCCTTGTTCTTCACTTCATAATGACAGTTTTTATTGGTGTAACTTCATGAGGGGCAGTACTGTGATGCCAATGTAAATCTGGTGTAGTGGAGAATCAGGATATATGAAGTATATTATTTCATATGAATACTATGTATGGAAGTGTTTTTGAAGTAACTATGAGGAAAAGGGATATATTTCTGTTTTGCTTGAAGGTGTGTGTACATGGGTAACCATTCACCTTCATTTGATCTCTTAAATAAATTTTGAAAAGGGGTCATACTGAACGTACGATAGCGTACTTCTCTGCCAACTGGCTTTAGTTTTAGACTGTTGATGTGCACTGGGCCATAGGAATGATACTATGTTTCTTTCAGTGGTTTGAAACAACTTAATGTCTTCAGTGAACACCCTGTAAATATCACTATAAGGTGGTCATGTTATGGGATTCTTCTTGTTGAAGAGCTACAGCATTACACCTGCAACATTATCTGAATTCAGGGAATGACGCAGGCAGTTGATAAAGATCTCTTTGTTCTCCAAATCTGACACATACTGGAAATCCAATCACTTCTATTTACTGCATCACAAAGATGGCAGTCAAAAGCTCATATACACATCAGAAACAGCTTCAGAATTGTAAATGAAGCAGCAGCTTCTGTTGATGCAGAAGGTTGTCCTCTTTCCACTGTACCCATAGTGAAAAGTACTCCTTACCATATTACCCAGTTCTTATAGTTTTGAGTGTGACTCAAGCATCAAGATTTTGCTGACAGGCAATTGCATAGGCACTAAGTTCTGGGGGGGAGGGTGCCCCACCCTCACTCTGCCTCTTCCCACTTCCACTCCACCCCCTTCCTGAGGCCCAGGCCTGCTTGCTGCTCTCCCCCTCCTCCTGCCTCTAAGCAGCTGTTTGGCTGCACTTCCACTTAGCTTTTTGGCAGTGTCCTGATCAGCGAATTGGGGGTGCTGCCAAACAGCTGTGGCTCATGGGTGCTGAGCACCCACTATATTTTCCCCAACTATGCACTGAGGTCTATTGTTTGCCCAGTAGGCAAATGATCTTTTAAAAACCAAATGTATCATCCATGAGGCCTCCAAGTGCTAATTTTGATACTGCTAATATTGAAGCAAGACTTATTAGCATAAAGACCAGCATGTCAGCTTTCTTGTTCTTTTTTATGATAAAATCAGAGCATATATATGTGTTGGTGCTCTAGTCTAGACAACTGCAGGGTGCACAGTTTATATTTTAGGGGTAATGAGAGCATTTCTAAAGCTTGTCTTATTTGAAGATCTTCATAACTAGAAGTTGGTAGAAGAGGACTTACAGCAGTTTTGACCTGACTGCACACAGAGCACAACACTGAGCCTTTGCTCCTTAATCAAAGGGAACTCAAGAAAACTTTTGATCCCAACAGTTTTGGAGCATATATTATATCAGAGCTAGTAACATGCAATTAGCCTAGAAGCTGGAAACCTGAGGTACCTAGAGTTGGGCACAGCTACCCAATAACAGTAGCAATAGAGAATGATGCTTTCAGAAAGATTAACAGTAACTTGCTATCCAGTTCAGTGCTTAGTGAGGTTGTCTTGCTTTAATAGCTATGGGTGTCTGTAGACGCTAATTAAAAACAGTATATTAAACTCTCCCCCCCCATTAAAAAAAAGCAGTTATTTGTAAGGAACAAGTTATTAACTGCTTTAAAACCCAGATACTCATGGGGAAAACTTTGTTGATGAGGAAACTATGTACAGTAAAGAGATGGTGTGCATGTGTATCACGAACCTCTACTGGATGAAATCATAACTGCTGGTCTGTGACTAACAGGCCCATGTTGCTAAGTTTGATTCTTTGGCTGAAGTGACATAGCCTATGCTTTTGGAAGAAGAGAGTCTGAGCTCTTTGCCCACCGTCCACTTGAAGTACTGAGTATCCATGGTATGAACTGAAACTAGTGACAACTGAGAAATCCTAGGTCCTCCTACAGAATATTTCATTAGGATACTACAGCCTAGCATTCCCTGCATTTGTATAAGCCAACTCATGTTCTTAATTTGTCTAATGAATCATTCAGTATATGCAATAGTCAGCACTTCAGGGATAAAGAAATTGGACAAAAACCATCCATTGTCTTTTTTGGCTCAGTTAGTCAGAGAATTCAGAAAAAGCAAATATGTATAGCAGCTGTGCAATTAAATCCTTAGTCGTAAATTAGTGGGCATACTACAGGCATTTCCTTTGCAAAAAATCGACACATGGAAGGCCCCTTTCTTTCTAGGCTGGAGACTGTATTTCCACCTAGAATAAATACCAAAGGCACAGGCAAACAGAAATTAAGTGCCTCTTCTCCTCAACTGTCCCTCATCTGACAGCATTAGTCAAGCAGTCCTACAAAGCTAGCACTTGAATATTTTTGGAATCTGTTTCTCTGTAGGACTTCCCTACGTGAGTACACAATAATGTTTTCATTTTCGACTGAAAAGGGCTATTCTATTTACATAAGCTTCTTTCATTTTAATTGTGCTGTAGTTATCCTCTGGGACTTACCAGCTGTGATGCAAAATATGTCTTTGCAAAGGAAAGAATGCCCATGCGGGGAGGGGAGCAGGAGTGAAGAACTTTACCAAAACTGCTTCTCAGACCAACTTCTCCTTATACTGTTTCAGAGCATCTAGGAACAGGCAAGTTGGCATGAAAGTAGCACAAGCTTGTTTTAATCAATCAAAAAAGCTGCTAAGGGCCCAGTTCAGCCATACTCTGGCCCCTGTGCAGTCATTTGCACTGGTGCAAAGTGAACATAAAATGCTCTCATTCTGAGCTGGTAGTGTTTTAACCAGTGTAAATGACTACCCCAGGAGCAGGGTTATGCTGAATTAGGCCCTATGTACTTATAATTATTGGCAGAAATAGTAAAGCAAAGGTAGCTATGATAGGGAGCAGCAAAGCAATATAATAGCCATCTTGTCTCATTTTCAGCCTGAAATCAGTTTTTACTAAAAATAAAATAAAATAAATAAAAATTGGGCCACATCTCTTCCTAAGCAGAAACACTGCTGGGAGTTGAGACAGACAAGTAGGAAAACCTCCATAAGGTTGGCTTTGAAGATTTTCCTGAACAGTAGGCCCTTGCTGGACAGGGGCTTAAGGACCATGGAGTTCTTTTGTCGACCTAGCTACTGCCTCTCCGGGGGGTGGATTAACCATAAGCAAGGGGAGAACCCATACTGTCACTGTAGTTAGTGTCTACAGTGAGGCAATACAGCAGCACAGCTGCAGAGCCATTTAGTGGTGACTCTTACTTCGGGGGGGGGGGGGGGGGGTGTCTTCTAATGCTGTAGTAAATCCACCTCGCCACTGTATCAGCTACTATCTAGCAGTGTTGACACTGGGCATTAAATTTCACCAAATGAGGGTCAATCCATCCTCAGCATTGTACACACTCATTATACTCCACACCTGAACATAGCCATTATATGGACAACATACCCTCATATCTCAATGTCTGTACTTTGACCTGTCAACCTTTTACCCCCAATCGGGGATATTGCAGATTATGTGTTCCTTACACCCCTGATCTTAAACCGAATTTAGCACCCCTTGATGATCTGTACGTTATTCCCTGATAACCAGAAACTTCTATGCTTAAATTCTGTACCGGTCATTTTTTTTTTAAAACATCTTAATACAATTTTTAAAACCACCTTGCTAAGAGGTAGTAGCTGTATCAGCTACTGTCTAGCAGTGTTGACATTAAGGTGACCAGAGGCCCAATTACATTGTACAGGGTGTGAAATGTTTCTTCCCTTCTTCCCAGTCCTTGAACCACTGTCTAATCCATTTGAGCATTCACAGCTAACCCAACTGGCTTTAACTGTGAATGAGTTTTTAAAACACCACTACATGAAACACATGAAAAAGCAAGATGTAGGGGAGGAAAGGAGAATGATCGCATCACAAAAGTGCGACAGTCAGCCAAACTGTGCTGACAAGCCTGAGTCTTTATAGAACGGCTTATTGCTCATTGTTTTTTTTTCTATGGGCCCAATCTCTCAGGGTGCAAAGGAGGAAAGAATTTGGCCTTAAGTTTTGGGGAGGTCTCTTGAAGAGACGAAATAGTAACAGCTGCAATCATGTGAGAAGTATTAATTTGCTTTTCTTCCATCATCTGGCTCAATTTCCTCACAACTTCAGAAATTAAGTAGTATATTAAGCTATTGTGCCAGCTCCCCTAATACTCCAGCATGCGTCTGCTCAAGAAGTGGGTGGAAGGGAGAGAGCTGCTCTAAACATGAGATGTAGTCTTTGGCTGCCTATGTCCTCTAAACACCCGTTCGGCAGGGCAGCGAGATACTAGTACATTCACAATAATTGCTTTCATTAGTTAGCAGGGTACTGTAGCCAGGGATCAAAAGAAGGTAGACATGAAGGTAAGCAAAAGAATGTCACCTGAATGCTTGAGTCTGTCACAGGACCTTGACCCTGATTACACATTAGTAGTTTTTCCTATTAAGCTAATATCTGTCAGTTGTATCAGACGTCCTTTCATGTTTCTAGGTATCTGCTATATCCGTATTCTAGTCCTGAACTACTGCAGCTCCTGAGCTCCAATTAGAATGTCTAATTTTTACCCATCCCAGGACAAAACTCAACTGTCTGTTTTTCTAACCACAGCACAAATAGAATAAAGGGGTATTTTAGTTGGAAAGAGCAACACGGAAGTGCTAAATCATTAATAAGACTTCCCAAAGACCTGTAGTAGCCTATATCCATACCTTCTAAGCTTTGCTCTTCTCCCCTGCCCCTTTAACTCAAGGTTGAACACAAGAGAATATTTGTACAAAACCATCAGTTATAGAGCTGCCCAGAGAGGTATCCTGCCCACCACACAATTTACAGAGACAAAAGTAGGTTTAGAAGTCAGAAAAGACAGGGAAAAGGTGATCGGTATCCATTGTGCAATTAACCATCCTTTAATGTTTCTATTACAAACACAGTGAAGTGTAACCAGAATGAACAGTACATGCTCTGTATCCATCAACTAATTTCCTTCTTGCATTTTTAAAATAGGAAAGTATTAGTTCAAGGAGAACTACTGGCATTTTTATCTTCCTTTTAATATTAAGCCACTTGACTGTTAACCCTGATCGAGATAATAATTCAAATGCCACCAGTGCCAATTTCTGAACAAGACTGAATTACTAGTCTCTATTAGATACAGAAAACGTGTATTACTGACCAGTTATGGGGTTTTTTTTTTTGGGGGGGGAGAAACAGATTTTGAATCGCTTGTATGTTTAATTGCCAAGAACTCTTGATAATAGGCACAAGTGTACCAATAAGCATGTGACCTTTAAAATGAATGACTGCCACAAAACAAAAGCTTGAATACAGCAACAGCATGGGTTACTAGATTTACAGACGACTTTTAGACTCTTCAGCTTTTAAGGGATTTTCTAAACCTTGATGACCAGCTAGTCATGGACTGGAAATAAATGCCACAGCAGTCTCCTTTTCTTCCATCAACTCCTTTGTAGTCAGATCCATCTTCTCTCGGGAGAAGTCATTAATAGGAAGACCTTCAACAAACTTCCAGGTTTTATCCTGTTTGAAAGTTAGTCTGTATGAGAACAAGTCTTGTACAGTTTAAAAGCAGCACCTAATTTTGCAGTTTAGGTACTATAGTGAAACGAGTGACACCTCTGAACACAAATGCTAATCTGTGGTCCAGAAATTGTGTTAGAACACATGCTTGCTCCAACTGAAACCAAGTGATGGTGTGGAGCAGATCTGTGTCTCAAAGTCTGATGTAGTTTAGCGACTAGAGTTTGCCACCTGAATGAGAAATCCCATTCTAGATAAGTTACAAGATAACGGTAAGTTTACATGTAAATATCCCCAAACAAGCTTACTGTGAAGCAGATGGACTTATGTCTCTAATTTCTTTTTACCTGAGCAGTCTTAAAAGCATTAATATTTTTCTTCAAATTCAGTGTAGAAGTGTATTCTTTCTGCCTCCTTCTCCCTACACTTCAGACTACGATTTTCTGCAGCCATCCAATATTCATTTGCCAAATTATGGAACAGTGAGCGTAATGGGCATCTCACAGTAGGCAGAAGTATGTTGAAAGCCTGCTTCACAGCACCAATGATCCAAATCCTAAAATGCTACCACTGCAATCTATATAACCTCCCACTCAAGACATTTCAAAAGTTAAACCTCAATAGATTTAAATAGTGCAGTTACCTTGATTACAACAGGGAATGAATAGAGCAAATCCTCTGGGATACCATAGGAATTTCCATCAGAAATGACTCCCATGGAAACAAATTCCCCCTGAAAACAAAAGATTAGTGATAAATAGATTTCCTTGCTATTACAGTGGGCAAAAATTTAATTTCTTATAGAACGCCCCCCCGCCCCAAGTCTATACTATAGAAAGCCTTGCTGCATTTGTTATAGTCCCAAGTGTGTAATATCTTTGGTCACTCATGATTAGACAGATTAATCTACCCAGTGCAGAAGGACATTAAAAAACACAAAAGTTTAAAGAGATTAGTCATGAGCACCTCTGAATGTGCCATAGCAATATTTACCTCTGGAGTGCCAAACCAGATGTCCCTCACATGGTCACAGATAGCTTTGGCAGCTGACATTGCACTGGACAGCTTCCTGGCTTTAATAACAGCTGCACCACGTTGCTGAACAGTCTGTAGTAAAGATAAAAAACCCCCAGAATTGGACATCTCATTTGCATATAGTCCATAAATGACACTAGGTTTAAGCAAGCAAGCAGTGGCTTTGTTGTCTAGTTACTGCTAACAGACTACTGCTGGGGGAATTCTGCCCACTGTGCAAGTGCAGAATTTATGTCCCCCGCAGAATTAATTCTGATGGAGAGGTGAAGGGAAGATGCACTTACACCTTTTGCCCACCACAGGCTCATGTGGTGACAAAAGATAGGACAGCTGGCTCATCGGAGGAAGCAGTCAGCTGTGGAGAGGGAAAGGGCAGAGGCTGACTTCCTGACAGGGCCCTGCCCATGAGGAGGCATAGGATATGGGAGGGACAGACAGAGCAGGACACACTAGGCTGCTGGGGGTAGGTGGGTGTGTGTCACACAAACTGGGGTTCAGAAGGGCTAGTGAGGGGGGACAGACTAGAGCAAGGGCACAGGTGCTAGTGGGGCAACAATATTGAGCCAGAGGCTGAATGGGGAGTGGGAGATACAAGGACACATGGGGACAGAGCAGATGTGCCTGACTGAATGGGAGAGGCTGGGATCAGCCAGGGTTTGCATAGGAAAGGCTCACCAACAATCCCACCCCCACTGTTCCATATTTCTCCCACCCATACCCAACACTTTCAAGGTTCACTCCCAGGCTCCTTCCCAGCAATTATTTCCCTCTCCTGCAGTTCCTCCATTACCCCTGACTCCCCCAAGCCTTTGTACTTCTGAAGGAGGTGGGAAAAGTTTCTGTATTGTAGTTTAAATGAATTACTCAGTTCTGTATTCATATGCCTAGCAAGGAATTTTTCAAAACACATTTTCTGAATCTTTTTTGTTGCCTGTAACACAGACAGACATACTTGATAACAGGTATTTTGAAATGAATTACCAAAAATAATTGAAATTGGCATGATTATATGGTGTTTTTGACAAATATGCAGAATTTTAAAATATTGTGCATAGAATTTAACTTTTTGGCACAAAAATACCCCAAGAGTAATTGTCATGGGAGAAAGTTTTGTATAGTCTTCACTAAAAACCCTCAGAGTTGGAGAGCAAGATGTTCACAGTTGAATTATGGCAGATATACAATCCTACCAATAAGCTGCTGTAACACCGAAGTAGAACAGGCTAACAGCCTAGAAATGTTCTGCAAGGGTCAAGGCTGACACACACTGAAGGGTTGGGGAGGCTGGCAGTGCTAGGTTTCTTGCTGTACCAGGTTTGTGGCTAGCAGCCTATCTTTCACAAGCGTTACATCAGGTGATCTGTAACCGTTTCGGTTCAGTAACTGAAGCTTTTTTTAAAGTTTATAGGTAAGGCCCTACTTGAATTGCAGGATGATTGTCAAATAATTGTGACAGTTTCAGACAAGATGTGGAAAAAAAATAATGGACCTTTATTATTTGCAATAATTTGGAAAAACCTGCTCCCACTGTCAGCTGCCTGTCTGAGGGCTGGGGCTCCTGTTGTCAGCCGCACATCTGACAAAACTGCGGTGGAAGCCTAATACTGCAAAAATCTACAATACCGCAAATTAAGTAGGGCCTTATGTATAGGTTAATTTATGGCAGAACATTCATAGTTTAGTGGCCAGCTGAAGACTAGAAGTGAATTACTTAACATGTGTGTCCCACATGAGCTATCAAGCAACTTTAAAGATTACATAGAACTTATTTCACATGCTATCGAGTCATTTGATAGTACCTGAAGATCCCTGTCTCTTTTCAAAGACACTTATGTCAGACTAAGTGAATTGCTGAAATGTATACGTAAAAAGCAAGTCTCATTCATGTACAATATTTATAACAGCCAAAGTTTGTTCACTGACTCGGTACCAGTTAGACCCCAACTCATCCCCTAGGAAGCAAGCACCTCTAAACAGTCTTACTATCCCCTCAGACGACACACACATATACACGTAACAGACCAGCTATATGATATATCCATGAGGGCTTATCCCCACTGTGTGCAGCAGGCCAGAGTCAAGGATCCAGCACTGAAGCCCTCCTGTTTAAATCTAGGAATTCCAGCACCTCAACTGAGAGTGTATAATAATTAGAAAAGAGGGACCGGACCTCACAACCTTACAGAGCAAGCAAAGGACTCGTTTAATAGGCCAAACAAATTTAAACTGCACCCAGAAACAAGCTAGAAGGTAGCAAAGCCTATGGAGCACAGGCAATTCAAATTCTTTATGGGAACCACTGCTCAGCAGTCAAACCACAGAATCCTTGAGTTAAAAAATGGCAGCCTTAAAACACAAAAAAAGACAGACACCCAAAAACTGTCATCCCCAAGTGATGATCAGTATATTCAGAGGGGAGCTTCTCCAATTCTTTGGACTAAAATTACTAAAAAGTGAACTATCCTCTCCCAGGCTAGGGCACCAGATGATACCCAGTGGCAGCAATTTTGACTCTCAACATTAACTTTCACGGTTGATCATTTCAGCAGAAAAAAATCCAGCTAGCATACTTATTTAGGTTTATGCAAAAGAAAGCACCACAGGAACAGTACTACAGATTTTAAAGATGCAAATATAGGATTATTCTGACAAGCTATTTGAAGACAAATCATTTTAGTAGGACTGGAAGATCTGCTTTGCTAAAGTTTCCCATAAGATTTCCATGGTGTATATATTAACACTAGCTTTTTACACTGAGTCAGAATTAGTCCAACAGGAGCACAGTATAGTACAGTTACACTGAGAGATCATTAACAAACAGAAAAATCTTACCACGATAAAGTCACCCTTCAGCCAGCTGTCATCTTTTACAGCTTCATAAACTCCAACTTCCTTTCCTTGCACTTTCACCTTAGCATGGTTAACATCTGGGTACTGAGTGGAGGAGTGATTCCCCCAGATGATGACATTCTTCACATCACTAGCAGTTACACCAAGTCTCAGAGCAATCTAATTTGAATTTAGAAAAGACATGGAACAGACTAATTTCAGCTACACTTTAAGTGTTTAGTACATCTAAGTATAACACACTACTTTCTGAGAGAGCTTAAACATTTCTTTATAAGACAGACATAAGAAGGTCTTCTAGCCCTGGATGGATTCTTCCTACCTGGGCTTTAGCTCGGTTGTGGTCCAAACGAGTTAGACAGCTGAAGTTTTCTTTTGGTATTGAGGGAGCTGACTTTGAAGCAGTCAGGCAGTTGGTATTTGCTGGATTTCCTACCACCACAACCTAGGAAGGCAATGAAGGGGAGTGGGACGAGAAGAGAAGTCAACTTTTTAGCCAAGCTACAGTTTCTGCAAATTCATTTCCCTCAGCTGGGAAAACATAACATTCAGCATTTGTAAAGAAAAGGCTTTACACCAAAGAAACTGTCAAGAAATGAAGACAAAAAATCTTGTTTAAATCCTAAACATATTGTATACAATCACTAACTGAAAGTCCTTTATCAAAAAAAAAAAAAAAAAAATACACTCAAGAGGATATCATAAATATAGAATCACAGAACAGTTCTTTTTAAATGCTTCTTCACAAGTGCCTCTATAATAAAGGAGACCAGCATTTAGGTCAGCGCCACTGACCTCCAGTCTAGTTACCCTGCCGCGCAAAAATCCCCCACAATCTCTTAATACATTAAAAGGACTATACACACAAACTAGTCAGCTCTTTGCTTGCTTGCTTTCTGCTCTCCCCACCCCCCCATTAAAGTTTCCCATTTAAGGTAGTTCTACTAGATGACACCGCTTTACAGGATCAGTTATGACTGAAGGAATTGTTGCCTATTTGAAGTAAGATGCTGTGTCTCAAGTTAAATCAGTTTCTCTTAATATGAAAAGGACAGATTAATTGAAGAAAAAAACAAAAAAACAGTGTCAAGCTCCATACAGCCTCCATCTAGTGAGCAGATCTAGAGACATGCTTTTATATTTCCCTTTTTGATATTCCAACTTCTTAGTTCCCCATTACTCTGTAAGAGCGGATGCTAATTTTTATTTCAACTGTAGAAAACACTCAACAGCCCTGTAGACTCAGCTGGAAGTTCATCAGCAGAGGAAGCAGGCATTAAAGTCAGTTACAAAGCACAGTGGGAGCATGAGTATGAGATTAGGAGCTGTAGGAGGGAAGCCACATGATTCTATTAATTGTACCTGAGCTACTGGAAAGAAAGAAATTTAAAACAACCTCTCCAATGTGACTTTAAAAACTAAATCTAAAAACAGCCTTTTTTTATTTTGTGACTTTTGACTGATACAGAAGTCATTAAATTAAAGCTACAGATTCATATGAAATAGGAGCCAAGTTTGCATCGGTAAACTGGTTGTTCATCTGCATGTGATATCTCGATAGGAGGCCACCTTGTCTCACTCTACTGCTCCTCACCTCTGAAGAGCAACTGCAGGACACTACACACTCCAACCTAGAACATGGTTCAGTGAATGGACTGGGATCATTCCCTAGATCAACTAGGGGGTCTAACAGGATGCCTCCACTCAGGCTTTGGCCAATTCAGAGCATTTGAGAAGCAAGACTTCCGTAAAACAAAATTTGTCCTTATGCTACATCGGTACTACTCTACAGCTCTTGCTGGGATCTTTAAGTTGCTTGGTAAAGAGTTTACAGAAACTATTTATTTTTTAGCTGGAATTACCTTGACCGTCTTCTTGGCATACTTGTCCAAGGCTGCACCCTGGGATTTAAAAATTTTCACATTTGCTTTGAGTAAATCTTTCCTCTCCATGCCCTCTCTCCTTGGCATGGCGCCAACCAGAACAGCTATATCAAGATCTTTAAATGCAACCTCCTCCTTGTCTGTTGCAATGACCTCTGTAAGCAAAGGAGGGAAGAGACAGAATTAGTAACAGACCAATCTTTTGGGGAATTCTATGGCAACATCAATGGAATTATTCTTTGGACGATCTTCTATTTAAAGCACTAATCAGACAGGCAGCTGTGACAAAGACACACCCAGAGAGCAAATGCCCATCTTTACTAGTTTAATTACTGCTCTTTCCTTACACTAAGTTGTCGATGGGTGTTAGCAACTTCCTAACGTGAATGAATTATGCATCCTCATTTGTTTGCCTGTACCCTTTGATGTACCCTATACATAGTACTCCTCACTTCCCCATCCCTTCCAACCCATGTAATAGCATTGGATTTTTGTGTATGACCCAAATGAGTTCCTTTCCTCAGTAACCAGCAATATCAATTCACACTGGAGAAGGTTGAGTAAAACTACACAGTCTGGGAAGTTTTATTTATCAACTGATATTTGAAACCATTACTATAATAACTACAGCATTGCCCATTAGCTCACTTTCTTCCACCTCAAGAGACTATACTTGAGAATCCAGAATTTGTTACACAAGTTGATCACTGAAATAAAGACAAAATTGAGAAATGACTTGATTTTAAGAGTTTGTGTTTTATAACCTTCTCAGAAAAAGGACTGGCATATCAGAGAAGACAAGGCTATTTCACTACTAGGCCAGAAGGCCCATTGTGACAGGATAGTTCAAGCAGCCAACTGTTTGCCATCTTACTTTCAAGGGTTAAATAGTATAAACCAAATTCCCAATCATTACATATGCAAATAGCAATTTTACATATGCAAGTATTACATCCATATCTGAAGAGTGATCTTATTTCTCTTACAGTTTGCAGTTAATCAAGCTAAGTTAACTTTAAGAAAGTCATTATTCCTTTTGGTCACCTCTCAGGAGCGGAAGGGCACAGTCTTGCAGTTCCATCATTACGCCATCCAGTACAGTCATCATGGGAGTGATATCCAACAGTATAAGAACAAGAGGCTGTAAAACAAAGTAATTTAAAAGCATATGGAACAATAAGTGTAGGCTTCAGGTTTTCAATTATTTCCTCCTGCAGCCAGATATTAGTTAATATCACCTTTTGGGAGAGATGGGAATGTATAACAGCTCATTTACTAAGATAGAGTGACTAACAGCAGCATCACAATTCAGCATTAAATGCATATGAAAACCAGGATGCAGAATAACTCAAGGCTCTATTTCTTCTCTTCAGGCTCACTGCTAGGGTTGGTAACGGTCTAATCACACAAACCCAAACACCCTTTCCCTGCCCCACTCACTCCATCTCCCCTCCCTCTGTCGCTCACTCCCTTTCACCAGGCTGGCACAGGGGGTTGGGGTGCAGGAGGGGGTGTGGGCTCTGGGCTGAGCCTGAGGCAGGGAATTGGGGTGCAAGCTCTGGGAGGGAGTTTGGGTGTTGGAGGGTGCTCAGGCAGCAGGTGCAGGCTCTGGTAGGGGGCTCAGGGCTGGGGTGCGGGTTCCAGCTGGTTGGCGGTACAATGGGGGTAAGGCAGGCTCCCTGCCTGCCCTGCACTGTTCCTGGAAGCGGCCAGCACATGCCTGCATCTTGGGGTGGGTGGGGAGGGAGGAGAGAAGAGGGAGAGCGAGAGCCAGGGGGCTCTGTGCACTGCCTCTGCCTGCAGGTATCACCTCTGCAGCTCCCAGTGGCCGCAGTTCCTGGCCAATGGGAGCTGTGGAGTCTGTGCTTGGGGTGCAGGCAGCACACGGAGACCCCCGTCCACCTCCCAGGGACCACAGGGACATGCTGGCCACTTCTTGGAGTGGCACGGGGCCAGGGAGCCTGCCTTAGTCCCACTGTGCTGCTGGACTTTTGACGGCCTAAAATCTCCCCGTTTGGCTTCAGTAGCCTCCGGGATATAGAGCCCAATACTGGGTGACTCCCGGCAAAAATCAGGAGGGTTGGCAACCCTACACTTAAAACAGTAACTTATGTCTTTGCATGAAATGTGAAGGCTCACAGGAAAACTTAACTCCAAGTTTATCAAGAGATTTTACAGATTCTAGTTTCTTCAGTACTGTTGAACAAGACATGTGACAGTTCAGTTTAACCATTACCTGTTCTTTGCCAAAGACATCTCCCTTGGCAATGCTGTAGAGCAGAGAATAGGCGATCTGACCAGCAGCTCCAGTCACTAGGACTCTAACTGGTTCAGACTGTAAAAGAAATAGACAGACTTAGCTAATACATTGCTGGTAATATAGTTTTCCCTGATTAGAGAGCCATTAAGCATTTTCAGCAGTTATTGTAGAAAGAGCATTCAAATATTTAATACTTCTGGATGCGAAGCATGTGCAAAAACCCAGCACAGGGTCAGCTCCTAGGATTCTGCTTCTCTTTCAAACCAATAGCTACACTCCCAAATCTCTTCTGGGAGCAGACCAGACCTGTGGAAAGGTAGCCAAAAAGCTGCAACTTGAAACCCCAGAACTGGAAATATTCCAAGGCTTGTTTGCACTTTGTACGGAAGAGAGTGATGGAGTATTTTAAATGAAGGCCAGAACAATTTAATGTATGGGGAAAAATACTGCCTTTTTAAAGCATAGGCACTTCAAATACAGAGTCACAAAATTCCATTAGACTACTATGTAGCTTTTATGCTTCAGACTTATTGGAGAGCCTGCACAAGTCTTCAGAAGATTGGCAGAATATGCAGCGTAGAATTACATCACACTATATTAGACTGCTCTCATTAATGTGCAGATTTACTTGCAAGTGGAGATTTGTAGAATACTGCAAACCTAGCTATCTGATGGAACTGTAAATAGGACACCAACTAAGAAGTTATGTAGCAGTTCAAGTGATATGCTCAAGAAAGATCTTGGAATCATGGTGGATAGTTCTCTGAAAACATCCACTCAGTGTGCAGCAGCAGTCAAAGAAGCTAACAGAATGTTGGGAATCATTAACAGATAGATAATAAAAACAGAAAATATCATATTGCCTCTATATAAATCCATGGCACACCTACATCTTGAATACTGGGTGCAGATGTGGTCACCCCATCTCAACTTGAAAAAGAGACAACTAAAAAACCATGATTGGTGTGGAGAAAATAAATAAGGAAGAATTTACTCCTTCTTATAAACACAAGAACTAAGGGTCAGCAAATGAAATTAATAGGCAGCAGATTTAAAAACAAAAAGGAAGTATTTTTTCCACATTACGCAGTCAGTCTGTGGAACTCTTTGCCAGAGGATGTTGTGAAGGCCAAGACTATAACAGGGTTCAGAAAAGAACTAGGTAAGTTCATGGAGGATAGGTCCATCAATGGCTATTAGCCAGGATGGGCAGGGATGGTGTCCCTAGCCTCTGTTTGCCACAGGCTAGGAATGGGTGATGGGATGGATCACTTGATGATTACATGTTCTGTTCAATGCCAGGTGCCCCAGAGGGAATGGCCACTGTTGGAAGACTGTATACTGGGCTAGATGGACCATTGATATGACCCAGTATGGCCATTCTTATTAAATAAAGCAGTAGGCAAAAGGCTGGTGTGTATACTGTTTTTCACTGCCCAAGAATCCCCCCCCCCTCCCAATATCCAGAGGCCGAGGAAAGGGTCGTGTGTGTTATGTCAAGTTCTCATACAGCCTCAAACCAATCTCTGGGGTTTGAGGTTAAGCTGCCATATCTGCAAGTGTGAAAAATACCAAGGATGAAAAGAGCAAGACCTCTTTTAGAGCTTGTTTACACTAGGAAGGTTTTGTTTGTATGGTTACGCTGGCAAAAACTCTAGTGTGAACATTTATATGGATATGAAAGTACTTATACCAATTATGACGATGCCCAAGAAAGGTGATCCAGACAGTTAGTAATGGAGTTGGTAACACAAACTCTAGCAGCTTGCTACTACTTTCCAAATGCAACATGTACGACCTCATCATCATCAATACACTGTTTCAACAGGCCAACAAGTATAAGCCCTGGTCTACACTAGGACTTTACATCGATTTAACGCTGCTAAATTCGACCTAAACCTGCACCTGTCCACACGATGAAGCCCTTATTTCGACTTAAAGGGCTCTTAAAATCGATTTCCTTACTCCACCCCTGACAAGTGGATTAGCGCTTAAATTGGCCTTGCCGGGTCAAATTTGGGGTACTGTGGACACAATTCGACAGTATTGGCCTCCAGGAGCTATACCAGAGTGCTCCACTGTGACCGCTCTGGACAGCACTCTCAACTCAGATGCACTGGCCAGGTAGACAGGAAAAGAACCGCAAACTTTTGAATCTCATTTCCTGTTTGGCCAGCATGGCAAGCTGCAGGTGACCATGCAGAGCTCATCAGCAGAGGTGACCATGATGGAGTCCCAGAATTGCAAAAGAGCTCCAGCATGGACTGAACGGGAGGTATGGGATCTGATCGCTGTATGGGGAGAGGAATCCGTGCTATCAGAACTCAGTTCCAGTTTTTGAAATGCAAAAACCTTTGTCAAAATCTCCCAGGGCATGAAGGACAGAGGCCATAACTGGGACCCGAAGCAGTGCCGCGTGAAACTTAAGGAGCTGAGGCAAGACTACCAGAAGGCGAACGGCCGCTCCGGGTCAGAGCCCCAAACATGCCACTTCTATGATGAGCTGCATGCCATTTTAGGGGGTTCAGCCACCACTTCCTCAGCTGTGTTGTTTGACTCCTTCAATGGAGATGGAGGCAACACAGAAGCAGGTTTTGGGGACGAAGAATATGATGAGGAGGTTGTAGATAGCTCACAGCAAGCAAGCGGAGAAACCGGTTTTCCCGACAGCCAGAACTGTTTCTCACCCTGGACCTGGAGCCAGTACCTCCCAAACCCACCCAAGGCTGCCTCCTGGACCCGGCAGGCGGAGAAGGGACCTCCGGTGAGTGTACATTTTAAAATACTATACATGGTTTAAAAAGAAAGCATGTGAAAGGATTACTTTGCCCTGGCATTCGTGGCTCTCCTGGATGTACTCCCAAAGCCTTTGCAAAAGGTTTCAGGGGAGGGCAGCCTTATTGCATCCTCCATGGTAGGACACTTTACCACTCCAGGCCAGTAACACTTACTCGGGAATCATTGTACAACAAAGCATTGCAGTGTACGTTTGCTGGCATTCAAACAACATCCGTTCTTTATCTCTGTGTTATCCTCAGGAGAGTGAGATATCATTCATGGTCACCTGGTTGAAATAGAGTGCTTTTCTTCAGGGGACACTCAGAGGAGCCAGTTCCTGCTGGGCTGTTTGCCTGTGGCTAAACAGAAATGTTCCCCGCTGTTAGCCACGGGGAGCGGGGAGAGGGTAGCCATGCGGTGGGGGGAGGCAAAATGCAACCTTGTAACGAAAGCACATGTGCTATGTATGTAATGTTAACAGCAAGGTTTACCCTGAAAGAGTGTAGCCACTGTTTTATAAAATGTGTCTTTTTAAACACCGCTGTCCCTTTTTTTTTTTTTTCTCTCCACCAGCTGCATGTGTTTCAATGATCACAGGATCTTCTCCTTCCCAGAGGCTAGTGAAGATTAGAAAGAAAAAAAACCACGCACTCGAGATGAAATGTTCTGAGCTCATGCTGTCCTCCCCCACTGACAGAGCACAGATGAATGCGTGGAGGCAAATAATGTCAGAGTGCAGGAAAGCACAAAATGACCGAGAGGAGAGGTGGCGGGCTGAAGACAGGGCTGAAGCTCAAATGTGGTAGCAGCGTGATGAGAGGAGGCAAGATTCAATGCTGAGGCTGCTGGAGGATCAAACCAGTATGCTCCAGTGTATGGTTGAGCTGCAGCAAAGGCAGCTGGAGCACAGACTGCCACTACAGCCCCTGTGTAACCAACTGCCCTCCTCCCCAAGTTCCATAGCCTCCACACCCAGACGCCCAAGAACGCGGTGGGGGGGCCTCTGGCCAACCAGCCACTCCATCACAGATGATTGCCCAAAAAACAGAAGGCTGGCATTCAGTAAATTTGAAAGTTGTAAACTTTTGAAGTGAAGTGCTGTGTGGCATTTTCCTTCCCTCCTCCATCACCCCTCCTGGGCTACCTTGGTAGTCATCCCCCTATTTGTGTGATGAATGAATAAAAAAAATGCATGAATGTGAAGCAACAATGACTTTATTGCCTCTGCAAGCCGGGATCGAAGGGAGGAGGGGAGAGTGGTTAGCTTACAGGGAAGCAGAGTGAACCAAAGGGCAGGGGGTTACATCAAGGAGAAACAAACAGAACTTTCACACCATAGCCTGGCCAGTCATGAAACTGGTTTTTAAAGCTTCTCTGATGCGTACCGCGCCCTCCTGTGCTCTTCTAACTGCCCTGCTGTCTGGCTGTACGTAACCAGCAGCCAGGCAATTTGCCTCAACCTCCCACCCCGCCATAAACGTCTCCCCCTTACTCTCACAGATATTGTGGAGCGCACAGCAAGCAGTAATAACAGCGGGAATATTGGTTTTGCTGAGGTCTAAGCGAGTCAGTAAACTGCGCCAGCGCGCCTTTAAACATCCAAATGCACATTCTACCACCATTCTGCACTTGCTTAGCCTGTAGTTGAACAGCTCCTGACTACTGTCCAGGCTGCCTGTGTATGGCTTCATGAGCCATGGCATTAAGGGGTAGGCTGGGTCCCCAAGGATACATATAGGCATTTCAACATCCCCAACAGTTATTTTCTGGTCTGGGAATAAAATCCCTTCCTGCAGCTTTTGAAACAGACCAGAGTTCCTGAAGATGCGAGCGTCATGTACCTTTCCCGGCCATCCCACGTTGATGTTGGTGAAACGTCCCTTGTGATCCACCAGAGCTTGTAGCACTATTGAAAAGTACCCCTTGTGGTTTATGTACTCGCCAGCTTGGTGCTCCAGTGCCAAGATAGGGATATTGGTTCCATCTATGGCCCCACCACAGTTAGGGAATCCCATTGCAGCAAAGCCATCCACTATCACCTGCACATTTCCCAGGGTCACTACCCTTGATATCAGCAGATCTTTGATTGCATGGGCTACTTGCATCACAGCAGCCCCAACAGTAGATTTGCGCACTCCAAATTGATTCCCAACTGACCGGTAGCTGTCTGGCATTGCAAGCTGCCACAGGGCTATCGCCACTTGCTTGTGAACTGTGAGGGCTGGTCTCATCTTGGTATTCATGCACTTCAGGGCAGGGGAAAGCAAGTCACAAAGTTCCATGAAAGTGCCCTTACGCATGCGAAAGTTTTGCAGCCACTTGGAATCGTCCCACACGTGCAACACTATGCGGTCCCACCAGTCTGTGCTTCTTTCCCGAGCTCAGAATCGGCGTTCCATAGCATGAACCTGCCCCATTAGCACCATGATGCATGCACTGGCAGGGCCCATGCTTTCAGAGAAATCTGTGTCCATATCCTGATCACTCACGTGACCGCACTGACGTCGCCTCCTCGCCCGGTATCGCTCTGTCAGGTTCTGGTGCTGCATATACTACTGGATAATGCGTGTCATGTTTAACGTGCTCCTAATTGCCAAAGTGAGCTGAGCAGCCTCCATGCTTGCCTTGGTATGGCGTCCGCACAGAAAAAAGGCGCAGAACGATTGTCTGCCGTTGCTCTGACGGAGGGAGGGGCAACTGAGGACATGGCTTACAGGGTTGGCTTTCAGGGAATTAAAATCAACAAAGGGGGTGGCTTTACATCAATGAGTATTTCAGGCAGGACTTCACAGAGGGTTCCAATAAGAAATGGTGCACCTAAGTAATTGTTCTTATTGGAACAAGCAGGTTGGTCTGGCCTCTGATTGATACATGGCTAGATTTACCTCGCTACACCTTCTCTATGAATGACTGCAGTGTGACCTAGAGGAATGAGTCCCCTAGATGGGGGGTGGGGGGGAAGCAAATGAGTACAAAACAAATCTGGTCTATTTCTTGTTTTGATCCACTCCATCTATCTTTTACATCTTTGGCTGGCAGACGGTGCAGAAGGACTGCAAGGCATCCTCATCTCTTGCCTGCCTGGCAGAAGATGGTACAGTAGGACTGCTAGCAATCCGTATCGCCTGCCTGCTCACCATAAGATGGTTCAATAGGACTGACTGCAGGACTAAAGAGAATGACCTGGCCAAGTCACTCCAAATTTAGTCCCTGAGCCCATGTCTGCCCAGGTGCTCCTGGCCGACGTGGCCAGGAGCACCTCCGACATGACGATGTCTGCTGCCACAAGGCAATGGGTTGATGCTGCTGTGTAGCAATGCAGTACCACATCTGCCAGCACCCAGGAGACATACGGTGACAGTGAGCTGAGCGGACTCCATGCTTGCCGTGGTATGGTGTCTGCACAGGTAACTCAAGAAAAAAGGCGTGAAACGATTGTCTGCTGCTGCTTTCACGGAGGAGAGGGAGGGAGGGAACGGGGGTCTGATGATATGTACCCAGAACCACCCACGACAATATTTTAGCCCCATCAGGCACTGGTATCTCAACCCAGAATTCCAATGGGCAGCGGAGACTGCGGGAACTGTGGGATAGCTACTCTCAGTGCAACACTCCGGAAGTTGACACTTGCCTCGGTACTGTGGAAGCACTCCGCCGAGTTAATGCACTTAGAGCATTTTCTGTGGGGACACACACACGAATATATAAAACCAATTTCTAAAAAACCGACTTCTATAAATTCAACCTAATTTCATAGTTTAGACATACCCTAAGACAACCTGGATGCATCCTTATTCAAAACACTAGCCCATGATCAATTATATCATCAACATCATCTGATTAAGAGCTCTCCATGATTTACAGCTCACTTGCCTCCTGAGAGGTACAGTGTCCCTCCATATTGCTCTCAAGCAACAGACAACAAATCAAGCCAGGGAAGAAAAACAAATAAAAAAAAAAATCAGAATTTCAAGTCTGGAAAATTGTGACAGTTCTGAATTCCAGCAAACACATGGAAGCATTTCCCTCAGTTACAGAAGCCTTAGTGGATGCTGAGACAGTGTGGAAAAAACAACGTCTGCTGAAGTTCTCAGCTATATTAAAAAGGAAACATCAGGACTTATTTGATGAGAATGTCAGTTCTTGAACTCACCACATGTTGCCCTCCAAGTCTACACAGCAGACAAGGATTCTGCAGCTAGGAAGACTGCACATCATTAAAACAGACTTGAGCAAATGAAAAACCATTAGTGGAAAAAGGAACTGGTAGAATTACAACTAGCAGAAGACTGCAAAAATACCAAATGCTTTTTTGCTTGCCTTTGTGCTGTGTATGGACTGAGGTACAACAGAATCTCTCTATATGAGCCCCAGACAGCAACAGACTCTTAATTGACAAAAAGAAATACTTGCCAAATGAAATGTTGCATCCATTGGCCATCTCAATCACCCTTCCAAATGCTCTTCCACAATGTTCACTGAAAGACTAGCTTATACTAGCCCCCAATTTATGACACTATAACTGCAATCAAGCAGTTGTCAAAAGGGAAAGCACATGGACTAGATGACATTCCAGAAAATATCTACAAGCTGGGTAGCTACCACACTCCAATGCACCTCACACGGCTCTTCTGCATTATCTGGGAGCAAGAGTCACTGCCACAGGATTTTAAGGATGCCAATATTGTCCACCTCTATAAATAGAAGGGGGATAGGGCAAACTGTGATACTTACTGTGGCATTTCCCTGTTGCTGGGAAAAACTTAAAATCCAGCCAAGAATTAGTAAAAAGACCTAGCTGTCCTCCTCAAATCTCAGTATGGATTTCTGTCTGTATGGGGCAGCAGAGACATGATCTTCACAGCCAATCAGCTTCAGGCAGAGTGCACGGAGCAAAACCATGCTCTTTGTCGACTCAGCTAAAGCTTTAGACTCTAAATCACAAGGCACTCAGGAAAATTTTGTTCATGTTTGGATGCCCTGTAGAGTTTTTTCTGTCATTTGGTGCTTCCATGATGGGAAGATGGCCAGTGTGGTGGAAAATGGCGAGATTATCAGAACCTTTTCCAGTCATCAGTGGCACCAAAGTCAAGTGCTGGCTCCCACACTCTTTTCCATCCTTTTGAGAGCTATGCTTATGGATACATTTAATGAGATTGACAGAAGAGTATTTATCTAGATCCACACTGATGGGAAGTTTTTCAATCTGCAATGCTTTCATGCTTGCATGAAAGTTGCAGATTTACTCAGTAAGCAGCTTTTTATTTTTTGGCTGATTGTGCAATGGTTGCTTACTCGATGCAGGACATTCAGTTTATAACTGATCACTTGGCTTGTGCAGTCATTCATTTTGGTTTCACCATCAGCCTAAAGAAAACAGAAGTACTGTACCAACCAGTTTTGGAGAATGTCTACGCAATTATTAAAAACAACACCGTTCCAGTCCATGGAGAAATTTTGCTATCTAGGGATTATGCAGTCACAATTGATGAGATTATCCATCGCATAGCCAAAGCCAGCTCTGCATCTGGAATGCTGTCACACGTCCTATGGAATGACAGGGGCATCAAAAGTAAGTACTAAGCTAAACGTCTTACAACACTTCTATTCGGTTATGAGACATGGACAGTCACCGCCACAATTGTGCATACAGCACTGATCAAGTTTCCTGTCTTCAGTCTGTTTATAGGGTCAAATGGTGGGACAAGATTTGCAATATCAAAATCCTTAATTGTTGTAATTCTCGTTCATGTGGAGTACAGGAGTCGACAGGAGAGTGATCTCCAGTTGATTTGATGCATCGATCACTGCGTGTTGATTCCCCGATAAGTGTAGACAAGCCCTCCATCACCATACTAGTATAGCTTATGATGGTTCCCAAAAGTAGGGCCCTCTCAAATTCATGGTCCATTTTGGTCAATTTCACAGTCACAGGATTTAAAAAATAATAAATTTCATGATTTCAGCTATTTAAATATGAAAATTCAGTGTTGTAATTGTAGGAGTCCTGACCCAAAAAGGAGTTTGGGTGGGGAGGGGGACGAGTGTCACAGGGTTATTGTGGGGGCTGGGAGGGAGGTTGTGGTACTGCTGCCCTTACTTCTGCACTGCTGCTGGCAGTGCCTTCAGAGCTGGGCGGCTGCTGCTTCTGTGCTGCCTCAGTCAGCAGCCGCCACTCTCTGGCCACCCAGCTCCGAAGGCGGCGCAGAAGTAAGGGTGGCAATACTGTGACCCCCCCGCCCCACGCAACTCCCTTTTGGGTCAGCACTCCCAATTTGAGAAAACGCTGGTCTCCCCCGTGAAATCTGTATAGTACCAGGTAAAAGCACACAAAAGACCAGATTTCATGGTCCATGATGCATTTTTTCATGGCCGTGAATTTGGTAGGGCTGTACCCACAAGATATAGTGATATAAATGCTTCTATACTAGAGCTTTTACTGACTCAGCTACACCAGAGCAAGAGGCACATCCCTTACCAGCATAGGTATGTAGCTGAACTTTTAAATTTGAGCAGGCCTTGTGAAGATAATAAAATCCCAGTTTGGGAGTCAGGGCTAAGAGTTACCACCCTAGAGAAGCTTTTGTGGATTTCCTAATGAAATCAGCTTCTGGATTTAACTGTATTCCCTGTAAAGTATTCAGAAACCAAGCATCATGCTGGTGTTAGATAGCCTCATTTTATGGTTATCTAGTTTCATTTTATAAAATGAAAACAGCAAAAATTAGGAGGTTAGACTATTAGGACTCCAAGGTATAAACAAGTTGAGTTAGTCACTCCTATAGTAATTGTGTATTGTTAAACTTAAGTCATCAAATTGACTTTTTGAAAAAGTCAACTCGCTGTTACATATCAAAAATCTGTCCTTTGAAGGTTTCCTGTTTTTTAGCATGTGAGGTTAAGCTCTCAATTCTTGTTACTACAAGTCTTGAAGGTGTTGGAATTTTTGGGGAAAAGGGAACCAAAAAAAACCATTCCAAGAATGATGGCTATATTACACAACCATAGGATAGAGAAGCAGCGTTTTACATGTTCTTTGATCACAGAATCATGAATCTGGCTAGATGACAGAACTGTACAAGTGAGTTAGCATTATGTAACCTGAGAAGTCTGCTTTGTACCAGATGTTAAAAATTTAGTCTTCACCAAGATGTTTCTGAAGGGGATCTGTTTTCTGTCAGAATAAGTGAAATGATGATCTTTCTGCTAGTTGTGATAAAAAAAAGAGACAGTTGTAAAAAACAATGAAAAATGAACTTATCACTCAATTACACGAACATTTACAAACCATCTTGAACCGGTCTTGAAATGGGACAACATGCAACACTGGCACACTAAGACTGTTCCCCTACACTCGCTTTTCATCACTTCAAATTAATTATAGTTTAATTTAGGGGAGAAGTTAGTAATACTGCACTTCTGCAAAATGAAAGCGTGACTTCCAACTTAAATGATGGTGCTGTCCTGTTTTATTGGGGGAAAGGGGGGTTGGCACGGTTTCTCTGGATTGTAACACTTCAGCAAATCAGGTGTGATTTCCCCCCACCCCACTAGTGTTACAAGCAACACTTTAAAAATTATTTAATCTATTAAATTTCCTTTTTTACTCTATCCAGTCAGTTTCAACCATTTCCCCTTTAGAATCAGTTTGCACAGGTAGGTCTTTAACACAGCAACAGGAGACACAAGACTTGCATAGTAAAATGAGAATGCCACAAAAATTGGCTTGCAGGTTTGAGGCAAGTGTAGCACCCAGTATTATCAAACAAGGTTGTAAAAATCATGGAGTTACTGTCATTCCCCCCCCCCCCCCAAAAAAAAAAGAAGAAGAAAAACACCATAACTGGCTTAAGCCATTACTACTTCTAAATTGTCTCATTAATTTTATTTTATTATTTTTATTAGCTTTTACTATTTTATTAACTGTTTATTAGCTGTCTAGGTTGACCCTTTAGAATGCACTCACTTCATGTATTCAAGCTTCTTCTCTGCAACAATGAGTATTAGAGGTTTTTTATTTGTTAGACAAAAAACAGGTTTTCATGCACATGGTCTCTAGAGTCAGGAGCTAGGGAGTTAAAAACAACCACTAAATATTGTGATTTGTTTTAATCACAAAAATGGCAAGATATAGCAGCACTGAGCCACTGAAGCTACTTTTAAAATCAGTTTTGCTTTAAACTTGCTAGATGTCAAGATGATCATGTCCCTTTACATGTAGGCCCATTCTTTCAGAAAGGAACCTTAGGTACATAGGACAGTCATTTTAATCTGCGACTTGGCTCCTACACTGAACTTTAATAAAAATGCTTTCATGTTCTGGTAACTAGAGCAGTGACCTTTAGTGGTTGCCAGTTTTCAGAGTTTGTTACATGAAATATATAGAATAAGTTCAATTAACATATTTATATCTCCCCTGTCAAATTCAAAAAAGTGTGGAAGAGAGCCAGGAAAGGGTATGGAATATTTAGTTCTCTACAAGAGAAAGGGTGGAAAAATAAACTGTTTAATTGTATTCGCGTGTACAGGACCTCTACATCCTCAGATAGCTTCAAAAGACAACATAAGTAGAATTCTGAAGGGGAGGAAAATATATTAAAATAGCCTTTTTTAAAAGAATACTTGGTTACAGAGCACAAGCTTCCAATCTCAAACCTGGAGACTGACATCAGCACCATTTATTCCCTTCCCTTCCGTACTTTTACGTAAGTGCTTATTGCCTTAATTAGTATCTTTCGCAAAGTATAACACCTTCAATTTTAACAGATTTAGGACTTCTCAAACTTGCTGGATACAGTACTATTTAACAAAACAAATAAGCTAGCTATGCTGCAGGTAGTTACAAAGGATAGTATCAAATTAATATCAGATTGTCCTCTGTCAGTAGGAGGCAAGGGAGGGGGCAGAAGAACTATATCCTACCTACACAGAGGTGGACTGTGTTACAAAATCCATAACTTAATTACTAACTGTGATAACGTACCTTGCTTTACAACATCCAGGAAAGTGGGATTAAGAGGACAGTAGTCCATGCACAGTTCAAGTGTTAGCAGTAACCCACCTTGCTTGATAAAACATTTTAAAACTATAAGTAGTCAATATTACTGAAGCTGAAAGCTTAAGAGTCAGATATCAGACCAATAAGACTTGGCTGACAGACCAACTCATTTGAAGTCACACGGTAGCTGTGCTGGTCCCATATATGAGAAAAACAAGGTGCACGAGGGAATATCTTTCACCAACAGAAGTTGGTCCAATAAAAGATACACACTTTTGAGCTCTACAGAGGTCTTCTCATTTCTTTCACCAACAAATTTGTTCCAATAAGAGATACTGCCTTAGTCACCTTGTCTCAGACTTTTATTCTGTCCTTTCCACATTTGAGTAGAGGAATTAGTTGAGAAAACTGCATTCTGATACACTTCAGAGAGTTGTGAGACAATTTAGCACTTGAAGTTATTAGCTATGTGCAAATACTGTACTGATGTAATGTTCCCAGTCCGTTCCTTTAAAATAGAAGTTGAGATAGGTGCTCCTAAACATGAGCGTTGTTCACATGAGGATTTGGCTAATGGCAATTATACCAAATCATGGGGGACTCTGTTTTCAGAAATTTCAAAACTGTCGTCCCTAATACTAAATGGGATTGGGAACATCCTGAATTGACATGACTGGAGTAGTGAACGTGAAATCAAAACGATAAGGTTCTCCAGGGACTAGACATCACTAGAGTAGCATTTTAGATACACAAATAAAACAAGAGTGGGGTAGAAAAATCTGGAATTGAAGAGCAGGATTTAGGGTCAAGGAAGACATGAGGGGCAAAACAAAAAATAAATCCATTACTAGAGATGGAAGAAGGATTATCTCCGTATATACATTGGATAGTGACAGGAAGCAAGTAATTTATACATGCCACAGCAAGCAATATCATATCACTTTACACATTTAAAGTGAACAAATTTCTAGATGCATCATACATAGGAAATGGAAGTGACTTAAAACTTAAGGCCAGAGCACAGGCAGCGTGCGCCTTATTGTTACACCAGAAAGGACAGAAGCAGTGTAATGAATATAGCTCCTTACAATGCTTTTAGTGACATCACTAACACCTATTTTAACAGATTTCAGAGTAACAGCCGTGTTAGTCAGTATTCGCAAAAAGAAAAGGAGCTTTTCCACAGTATGCATCCGATGAAGTGAGCTGTAGCTCACGAAAGCTTATGCTCAAATAAATTGGTTAGTCTCTAAGGTGCCACAAGTACTTCTTTTATTTTAAGAGAGAAAGGAGAATGTTTATATTTCAGGCCTTTCCAAGCAAAACAGCTTTTCAACTCAACCATTTCACTATTACCATAAGAAGAAGAAATGCAATTGAAATCCAGGGCTAGTGTCTGGGATTAGTTCCAGCACCCATCCCTTCCCTTCATTTCAGGGGGAGGGATAGCTCAGTGGTTTGAGCATTGGCCTGCTAAACCCAAATGGTCCCCTCAAGGATTGAACTCACAACCCTGGGATTGGTCCTGCTTTGAGCAGGGGGTTGGACTAGATGACCTCCTGAAGTCCCTGATGTTCTAACCTGCCTAAGTCACACAGCTCGAACAGAAAAGGAACTGGAAAGTAACACAGAGAAGAACGCCATATAATCCCCATGACCGGTGACATTCTAGATCAGGATAGGACCTTCTAGATCAGGATACAGCACTTTATGAAAAACAATGAATTATAATTGCTAGTTTGAATGCTGCAGCAGACATGCACCCCTGGCTGGAACAGTTTGAGACTCAGGTGCACTGCTTCCACAATAACCCACTGGAGAACACTTTCAAAGTCACCTCGAGACACTACGAAAAGCGACGTCACCCACTTCCCCTCCCGCAATTAACAGACGGTTTCTATAAAACCACACCAAGATTTTACCCAACAGCTGGCAGCTCTGTCCACAGCCACTGCTCACGCCGATGTGCCCGCGGCAAGCGCCCCAGCCTGCAGCGTTCGGGAACCACTCCGGGCTCCGGCCCAGGCTGCAGGCTCCGTGTCCTCTGCTGCAAGGATAAGGGGTCACCCCAGCATAGGAACGATGGCGCCTGACCGATAAACGGGGCCGCCCGGTCCCGGGGCCCCTTCTGCTCGCCCTACCCCCCGACCCTCCTGCCAAGGACGGGCGCAGGCTACAGACTCCGCTCACGCCCCCGTCCCACCAGGAACTGCACAGGGTCACCCCGCCCCCCCCACACACACATATCAGCGGGCGTTGGGGGCTCTGTACCCCCGCCCTCACCCCAGGTAGGGGGTACAGGTCCCCCACGTACACGGGGAGGGGAATCTGTACCCCAGGCCCTCACCCACACAGGGAGGGGGATCTGCATCCCAAGCCCTCACTCCAGGTAAGGGGTACAGATCTCCCGCATACACAGAGCGGGGGTGCGGGAGGGATCTGCACCCCAGGCCCTCACCACATGTAGGGGTTACCCTCTCACACGTACGGAGGGGAGCAGGGGTTACCACCATATTCTCCAGAGGGAGGGGGAGCTTCGTATCCCCCGCAGGCCGAGCGGTACTGACCATGGCTAGGCGAAGCGGCGTGTCCGGCTGTGTCGCTGTCTAGCCTCAGGGTCACCTCTAATCACAGCTAAGGCGCCGACGGCAGTACCAGCAGTCCCACGCACGGCGCTGAAGATATTAAGCGGGAGAAGGAGGGGGCTGATCCCAACGGGCCGCCCCTCGCCGCGCAGCCGCCTGGGTGCTGTAGTCTCTGTCCACCCTGCTCTCCGCACGTTCCGTTCAGTCTCAGTCTTGGGAGTACTACAGCTCCCAGCATGCGCCGGGACAGCCTCGCTGCCGCTTACAGTAGCTCGTGCCCAGTCTCTTTCCACCTCCCCGCCAACCGCTGAGGCGCGCCCGCGTGACTGTCGGACACAGGCAAAATGGGGAGCAGCTTCCCCAGTCTCCGCCAGGGGGCGTTACAGCTCGTTTTTTGCGCATGCGCTACAGAAGACACGTGGACCGTGTTTATCTTTGCGCATGTGCGAGACGAAGAGCCGGGAGGTCGGTGGACGGTGTGTGTGTGTGCGCGCAGAGTCAACGCTCCTGTTTCGGGCGAACCGGTGAGTGCGCGCATGCGCAGCTAAAGAGGCGAACGGTTGCATTATGCATTGACCTGTTCGCAAGCGAAAGAGATGAGGTGAGATGGCACGGGTATGTGCGCATGCGCACCCAAGTTGTTTCCTTCGTTGCCCAGTGACGAGAGCAGAGCGCGCTGTTGCTAGGACCCGGCGGACGCTGAAACAGTTACAGTTCCGGTCTCTCTCCACTTCCCGCCGTTCCCTGTGAGGTGAACGGGACCCTGGCCAGCGACCCCCCTGCTCCGGGCGCTCGGCGGGGTGGGCTGCCTGGGCTGAGGGGCGGTTGGGCCCCTGAGGTGGAGGCGGCCGCTGTGGCTTCCGCAGTGTTTGTCACGTGGCTTCACTCTTGCCGCTCCTTCCCCATCGCCGGGGTGCCGGGGGTCTGCCGCTGCCTCGCCTGGGGCCCGGCTGCCCCCCTCCCTCACTGCAGGCCGGGTGGCCATGGAGTCGCCTGTGATTGTGGGGCCTATTTCCGATCCTCCGGCCGTTCCCGCTTCCGGGCAGAGTTCCTCTGGGTGGCGTCCACTGGCTCCCTGGACGCCTTTGAGGAGCAGTGGGCGCTGTCCGGGGTTCTCTGCTCAGTGTCTCCGTCCGGTTCGCTTCATTTGACCCTTTGACCGGACTCCTGTCCCTGTTATTCATTAGTTGTCCCCTGTAATTATTTGGTTTTCCAGGTCCTGTGGACCCCCCGCCCCCTGTAGGCTGGGGGAGGATCCTTGGCACTGCAGGCCGGGCGGCGGGACGTCACTAGCCACGGACTAAAGGGGAGCGAGTGGGGAAGATGTGGGAAGGCCGGGGTACGCAGCACTGCCGAAATCACGAGAAATGAGCCGACCAAAGGCCTGTCTACACGGCACCGCCCCCAGGTCCCGGTGCACGCCAAGGTCCTGCTGCGCTGTAGCTCTCCCGTGTGGTCGCAGCCAGCGTGAACCTAGGACCTGTCAGTTGGTGCCCGCAGCAGGCGGGGGATGGATCACTTAGGTGGAGGGGCTAAAATAATTCTATTTCCATCACCTTTTTGTCTCCTACTGAAATGTTACAATTTTGGTGAAACCTAGTAGACACCCTAGTAGACAATTCAGTAGGATTTTTTAGTGACTCTGATCGAGTTTAGAGCCCAATCTCAATTAGCTGAGCAGAGGAAAAAAGTAAAAAGAAAGACAAGTACTATAAAGAAATAAAAATATACAATACAATAAAATACCAAAAGGGGAAAAAGAGAAACTGAAGCAAAAAATCAACCTTACAGGAGAGAGAAAATATATATAATAGTAAAACAATGAAGAGGCTGGAAATAGGCAAAAATAAGCAAGAATGTAAAGGGTTTTGAAAAAAATTGCAGAAAAATCATAAAAGGGCAAATTTTCAGATCGTATCAATATTTCCTGTAAAAGACTTAGTTGCTATATTCTTAATAGTTACAATTAGTTCTCTTTTTTTCCATAGTTCATTTTATAAGCTCAGTGTGAGAGACTGCATAAGCATAAAAGCTATAGTGGAAATTACCCCAAAATTCTTATTATGAAATAAAAGTCCTGAATTACTTCATTGTATTTGAATGGGCTTTCATTCTGTTCACAGAAGAGAACCTTCAAGCTGATCTTTAGGAAATTGGTTGCACTTTATATTAAGATTCCATTTATAGTTTATAAAAAAGTTAATAAATGATTAGCAGATGTTTTAATACATAGTTCATCCACTTTACATCAGTCCTTTTAGATTTTTATAGAGTCCAGTAGGTCAATAGGTAGCTTATAATCATTGTTGGTAACCTTTTACAACACATTCCATTGATGTGCTTATTAGCCGTTTCTAACACATCTATAACATGTCTGTTACATGCTGATAACATTTATTAATAATCCATTACCCCTTTACAAAACCATTTATAAATGGAACCTTAATATAAAGTATGATCAGAAATGCCTTTTCCTTTTGGAAGTGGGTTTTGTTATTATTAGCGATGCTAACACCGATGTTTAGTGCCACGCTCTTAGGTCATTACCCTCTCCCTCACCTTCTCCATTCAGCTGTAGGGAAGGGATGAGAAGTGAATTTTCTAGTTGCTCTGGTGGGAAAAATTAGGTATTACTAGATTTTCTCCCTCCTCTCACCAATGACTGGGGTAAAGAGAGGTTTGTGCGATCTGGCCAGCTTCCTGTGGAAAGCCCACTGTCAGCACCTTACTACAGTCATTGGTTGGGTGGATGAGGGTGGGAGGACATTTGCAGCATCCCCATGGCAGGGGAGCAATGAGAGAGGACAGTGGAGATTTTGCTCAAAATCATGGAGGATAGGGACAGAGGATGCCCTGATATCCCCTCTGGTCCTCTGCTTATCAGAAAAAAATATTCTGAACAAAAATGTGAATATAAAAATGTTTCACTATACTCATATTGGCTGATTTAGTGCTGCCAAAATCTCTCCTAGCCACAGGAGAAAGACAATATTTAAAGCTGCATTTTTGTAATGGATGTCATTGGTGTTGTGGATTCCATTATTTTAATGTTTGAAATGTTTATCTGTTTAATACATACAATCTTAGAGATTTTTCATGTGGATGAGTGGAAGTGACAATAAACAGATGAACCAATTTTCCTGAGAATCCCAAGCTGCCAAATTAATACCTGGGCTTTATGGGAGTCTCAGAAATCAGGAACTCTGAAATAGACAAGTTTGCCATTTGATCACAGGGGACAGAGAGGTTACAAATTCTTTGATTTATCTGGTTTAGGAATGGGGGGAATTACTCCGTTTACGTACCTGGTTTCAGATGCCTCTCCATAATGCTGCTGGTCCTGAGAAATTCTGAAGGAAAGATAGCCTCTTTCACCTATCTGCCTCATGTGTCACTGCTGTTTGGTGGAACCTAGCAGTCCAATGGACAGTGATATTGACAGTTCAAAATGGAGTAAATTTAATGCATCCCCGCAAGAAAATGTCTGCAGTTACTACACTCTGTGTCCCCCTGCCAAATTTTTGTGGTTTTACAATAATCTTTTTTTAGTTAAAAATGTTTTCCACCTCTGTTGCTCTGTTTTTAGACCTAGATGAACAAAAGAGGAAACTGTCCAGTCAAGAGTAAGAGTGAAACTAGCTACACAGCAATTAATGTCAATTGCGCAAAATGAAAATTTGAAAATTAATCTTTTTTTCTCTAGTCTGTTTCAGTTTTATTTTTTGTGCTATTCATAACAATAGTAGACTAAATATTTTCAGAGAGAAGTATACATTTGTAATTTGATGGTGTCCCTCTAAATGTTTTATAATCGGCTTTAAACTTAATGTCTTTTACATGACATAAAAGCTTTTATTGCAAATTAAAAAAAAAAATTAAACTAATATGTCCCTGATGTTGCCCACCTTTTTTGTACAGTTTTAACTTTTACCTTTCTTTATCTCATGATCAGATTGAAACCTATGTGAAGAATCAGAGTAACAGCCGTGTTAGTCTGTATTCGCAAAAAGAAAAGGAGTACTTGTGGCACCTTAGAGACTAACCAATTTATTTGAGCATAAGCTTTCTAAAAAGATCTTCTACACTTTCCACAGTATGCATCCGATGAAGTGAGCTGTAGCTCACGAAAGCTTGTGCTCAAATAAATTGGTTAGTCTCTAAGGTGCCACAAATACTCCTTTTCTTTTTACTCTTCACATAGTTTATGAAAACTAACATACCAGATAATTTAGTACTATCAAACCACATAAATAGCAATATAATCTTTCTGTCTGATCTTAAGTAGAGTCACATGAATGAATCTTTTAACTGCCAAATTTAGGGTTAGATTGTCCTCAGGTCTCATTTGGCTGTATGGGGGAACGGGAAATGCAGATGTGGAATGGGAAGAGCATGGAGAGTAAGCTTCTATATGAAAAAAGGAGAAATATCTTTCCCATCCACCCAAGCAAGGGGGAAGCAGGGGAAAACTTGACTATAGTTACAATTTGTTTCTTCTGGTCTGCTCCTGGAGAGGTACAGCTACACACTGCCCCTGATTCAGGGAAGATTGTAAAGTTGGAATCTAGCCCTTTGTTTTGAACAATTGAGGTAATGTGTCACCACAAGCATAGAATTTAGTTATGTAGGAGCCTGTTGACATATCTCAGTCCTATTGGGAGATGTTTTCCTATGGATTATGCAATATACTTTTAATTATGGACAAACCATGCAATTTTTTTAGACTGTTGTGATATGTAATCAGATTTGTTTGAAGCAAGGCACTGAATGACTTGATTATTTAAGGTACTCACTGTATGGTTAGTTTTGGATTCAAAAGCACATGAAGTAGTGTTATAAGATGGCTTTATCTTTTACTAGCTGTCTGGTACACATGGGCCAGCCTCAGCATAGCAGTCAAGAGAGCTGGAAATACATTGCAGCTAACAGTGAATTTAAATCTCCAGGTGGTGCTTGAATTCACTGTAGAAGACAGCAGAAATTAATTTTGCTAAAGCAAGAAACAATAGGACATTAAGCTACTATGTCAGCCTTAGATATATGCTTCAGAAATTTTGTACTGTTCACCGCTATTCAGGTAATCTTTAACTCAAATTGTAGGAAATAGTTGAAATTCCATTGTAACAATATCCAGCAGAGAATATTAAAGTAGCATTAAGTTTCAAATGCCTGAAGCAAAATGCTCTCTCACAACACCCTGGGCACTTGGAGCTCACTAGAACATACAGTATTACAGTTTACTCAGACTAAAATGAAAGCCCAATTTTAATTCTATCTCCAAAAACTTGGTCTACTGCAGGGAAAAATAATTTATTTGAAAATTATTTTTTAATACAGTGCAACTAAACTTAAAAGCTATATCATTTTGTACTACTATTCTAGACTTTTGTAATCTGACTCTTTCATTAAGACCTTAGATATACCCCATAAGGTTTATCTAGATGATTGCATCGCTAATTTAGAAGTTGTAAGGTCTTGAGGTCACCCCAGAAGTTTTTCACCATTCTGTGCTATAGCTCATTTCATAAGAAGAAAACTCTGTCTAAATATAGAACTTTTAAAACAAAAAATATAAAAAATATATACATACATGAGAGAAATATACATAATTGCAAAATGTGGTTTAAAGATTTATCATCATGAGTCTGGGGTGGCTGAATTGGCAAAACCATTAGCCCTGGTCTGCACTATGAGTTTAGGTCGAATTTAGCAGTGTTAGATCGATTTAACCCTGCACCCGTCCACACGATGAAGCCACGGGAAGCGGCATGGGCCGGGGATGTGCTGGCCGCCCTTTCCGCAGCCCCCATTGGCCTGGAGCGGCGAACTGCGGCCAGTGGGAATTGCAGTCGGCTGAACCTGTGGACGCGGCAGGTAAACAAACCGGCCCAGCCCGCCAGGGGGCTTACCCTGGCGAGCCATGTGCCAAAGGTTGCCGATCCCTGGTCTAACCTGTTCTTAAAAATCTCCAGTGATGGAGATTCCACAACCTCCCTAGATAATTTGTTCCAATGCTTAACTATCCAAACGGTTACGAAGTTTTTTGTAATGTATACCTAAATCTCCCTTGCTGTAGTTTAACCCCATTACTTCTTGTTCTATCCTCTGTCTATAAGGAAAACTTTATTACTCTCCTCTTTATAACTACCTTTTATGTACTTAAAGACTGTTTCCATGTCCCCCCTCAATCTTCTCTTCTCCATACTAAACAAACCAATTTTTTTCTATTTTTCCCCATAAGTCAAGTTGTCTAGACCTTTAATAATTTTTGTTGCTCTCCTCTGGACTGTTTCCCCTTAGTCCACAACTTTCTTAAAGTGTGGTACCCAGAACGAGACACAGTACTCCAGTTGAGTCCTTATTAGTGCTGAGTAGGGTGGAAGAATTACTTCTTGTGTATTGCTTACAACACTCCTGCTAATACATCCTGAATGATGTGTGGGGTTTTTTTGCAACAGTGTTGCACTGTTGACTCATATTTAGCTTGTGATCCACTATGACGAGGGCCCTACCAAATTCACGGTCCATTTTGATAAATTTCATGGTCATAGGATTAAAAAAATCATAAATTTCATGTTTGCAGCTATTTAATTCTGAAATTTCAGGTATTGTAATTGTAGGGGTACTGACCCAAAAAGGAGTTGTGGGGAGGTCACAAGGTTATTGTAGGGAGGATACGGCTACCCTTACTTCTGCGCTGCTGCTGGTGGCAGCGCTGCCTTCAGAGGTGGGCAGCTGGAGAGCAGCGGCTGCTGGCCGGGGAGCCTAGCTTTGAAGGCAGAGCCACCGCCAGCAGCTATACAGAAGAAAGGATGGCCTGGTATGTTATTGCCACCCTTACTTCTGTGCTGCTGCCTGCAGAGCTCAGTCAGCAGCTGCCACTCTCCGGCTGCCCAGCTCTGAAGGCTGCGCAGAAGTAAGGGTGGTAATACTGTGACCCCGCCCCCCAACCTTGTGACCCTCCTGCAACTCCCTTTTGGGTCAGGACCCCCAATTTGAGAAACGTTGGTTTTCCTCCATGAAATCTATATAGTATAGGGTAAAAGCACACAAAAGACCAGATTTCATGGGGGGAGATTAGATTTTACAGTCCGTCATGCGTTTTTCATGGCCATGAATTTGGTAGGGCCCTAACTATGACCCCCAGATCCCTTTCTGCAGTACTCCTTCCTAGGCAGTCATTTCCCATTTTGTATTTGTACAATTGATTATAACTTCTTAAGTGTAGAACTTTGCATTTGTCTTTACTGAATTTCATCCGATTTATTTCAGACCATTTCTCCAGTTTGTCAAAATCATTTTGAATTCTAATCCTATCCTCGAAAGGGCTTGCAACCCCTCCCAGCTTGGAATCTTCCACAAACTTCATACGTGTATTCTCTATGCCATTATCCAAACCATTTATGAAGATACTGAATATAACCCAACCCAGGACAGACCCAATTTATGCCCTTCCGGCTTGAGTGTTGAACCATTAGTAACTACTCTCTGAGTATGGTTTTCCAACCAGTTGTGCACCCACCTTATAATAGGTTAATCTAGGCTATATTTTCCTAGTTTGTTTATGAGATGGTCATGTGAGACAGTATCAAAAGCCTTACAAATGTCAAGATATGTCACGTCTGCTGCTTCCCCCCATCCAAAAGACTTGTTACCCTGTCAAAGAAGGATATTAGGTTGGTTTGACCTGTTTTGTTCTTGACAAATGCATGTGACTGTTACTTATGTCCTTATTATCTTCTCTGTACTTACAAACTGTTTGATTATTTGCTCATTATCTTTCTGGGTATCGAAGTTAAGCTGGCTGGTTTATAATTCCCTGAGTTGTCCTTGTTCCCCATTTTATAGATAGGTATTATATTTGCCCTTTTCCAGTCCTCTGGGATCTTTCCCATCCTCCAAAATTTCTCAAAGATAATCGTTAATTTCTCAGAGATCTCTTCAGTCAGTTCCTTAAGTTTTCTGGGATGTATTTCTAACTTGTCTAAATAATTTTTAACTTGTTCTTTCCCTATTTTTGTCTCAGATCCAATTTCATTTACACTGATGTTCACTATGCTGATCGTCCAGTCACTCCTAACCTTTATTGTGAAAACTGAAACAAAAAAGGCATTTCACACTTTGGCCATTGTTGCATTTTCTGTTATTGTCTTTCCCACCTCATTGAATGATGGGCATACTCTGTCCTTGGTCTTCCTCGTGCTTCTAAGTATTTGTAAAATGTTTTCTTGCTACTCTTGTCCCCCCTAATTTAATCTTGGTTTGTACCTTGGCCTTTCTGATTTTGTCCCTACATGCCTCTTTTTACATATATTTTTCTTCCTTTGTAATTTGACCTAGTTTCCACTCTTTGTATGACTCTTTTTTGAGTTTCCAATTGTTGAAAGTCTCCTGGTTAAGCTAGTGTAATGTCTTATCATATTTCCTAGCTTTCCTATCCATTGGGATGGTTTACTCTTGTGCCCTTAATAATGTCTCTAAAAAAAACTGCCAACACTCTAACTCTTTGTTCCTTTAGACTTGCTTCCTATGAGATCTTACCTATCAATGCTCTCAGTTTTCTAAATCTGCCTTCTGAAAGTCCATAGTGTTTATTCTGCTGTTTTCCCTCCTACCATTCCTTAGAATCATGAACTCTGTCACTATCATGCAAGCTGCCTTCCACCTTCAAATTCTCAACCAGTTCCTCCCTCTTTGTCAGAATCAAATCTAGAACAGCATCTCCCTATGTCAGTTTCTCCACTTCTTTAATACAAAGTTGTTTCCAGTAAATTCCAAGAACATGTTGGGTGATCTTTACCTTGCTGTCTTATTTTCCCAAAAGATGTCTCGGTAGCTGAAGTCCCCCGTCGCCACCAAGTCCTGTGCTTTGAATGATTTTATTAGTTGTTTTAAAAAAAAGCCCCATCCCCCTCTTCTTCCTGGTTAGGTGGTCTATAGTAGACCCTACCATGACATTATGCTTGTTTTTTACCCATTTTATCCTTACACAAAGACTTTCAACAGGCGTGCATTCCACTTCTATCTTGACCTCAATGTAGATATATACATCTTTGATATACAAGGTAGTACCTCCTTCCTTTTCCCCATTGCCTTTCCTTCCTGAGTAAGCTTTACCCTTCTATACCAACACTCCAGTCCTTTGAATTATCCCAATAAGTCTCTGTGATGTCAATTATATCATAATTGAAATTGGAGATATTGGACCTTATATTTTTGACTAGTACAGGAGTGAATATTGCTTGTTGCAGATGAGACAGTTGTATTCGGAGAAGGGAACAGTTGTCTGGCAAGTTAATTTCTTTATTTTAGAAAAGCATCTATGTGTAATATTGCAGGTAGTCCCAGCAGAGAGGGTTTAGTGAGATAAATCCAGGTGAATGGCTTTGATTTGTGTTAAACTCCATTTTTTACATGGATCTGCATTTTTATCAGGTGGATATCATTCCTGTGTGTGAATGCATGGGCATGCACAGAAAAGAGGTGATCCAGTGGTTAGGGCACTAGCGTAGGACCCAGGAGACCTGGGTTCAGTTACTGGCTCTGCTACAGACTTCCTGTGTGACTCTGGGCATGTCACTTACACTTTTTGTTCTTCCATTTCCGATCTGTAAAAGTGGGGAAAACAGTATGTTGCTGTATCACAGAGGTGTTGTAGTGATAAATACATTAAGGATTGTGCAGTAGATAGATTCTACATTGATGGGAGGCCTTAGATAAATACATATAAATCTGTGTTTATATTATATATAAACTAACATATTTGCATAGCATAATATAGACAGCCTTTTGAAACAGAACTGGTGCAACTTTATCAACAATTACCAGTAGTTTAACTGTAACACCAGACAGTTTTTGCCAAGTTAATCTCCCTTTTTTCCCTAATAAAACCTATTGTGGCATTGCAGTTGCATTGTGTTATTATGCTATCTCTGCTGGGGGCTCTATTGTTACTCTGGAAGACCCCAGATTGCCTGCCAAGGTTCTATTCACATGCTCTGAATAACCCTGTAGCTTGTTCTGCGAGCTAGTTACCATTTGAGGCCCTTTAAAAGATGACAGGTTCACTGTCCTCACGATAGCCAGTTTCATGCAAAGTTGAGCCATCATTCAGTTGTGTTCCCAAACCATTATAATCAATAGTGAGGCCTTATCTTGCAGATGTTATTCCCCTTAAGTGTGCACAGCTGGGAAGTAAATTCACTTAATCCATCTATTCCACTGAATTCACACCCTTGTGAGCAAAGCAAACCCACCAAAGGGTGCTGTTTGCTTTCAAATTGGTTTAAAACTTTGGTAACAACTAACAAGTGACATTTTCTCTTAGGAAACATTCTACCTTTTTGGGGGGGGGGTGTGGGGTGGGAAGCAGCCTTTTTTTTTTTTTTAGATCTTACTTTTTGAGTCTCTTTGCACTGACAAGACTAAAGATTAAATTCTTTGGGTTGACCCCATCGTTTTCAGCGTCACAATAGATGGTACAGCATGGTAGTATACTTCCTAAGGCTTTCTGAGTTCATAGTCCTGGGCATACCCATTGTAAAGAATGTCTGTAAAATGAATATTTGTTGCATTAACAGTTTTGTTTGTAATTTATTTATCATTGTTGTAAAAAGTTTGGCTGATTAAATTACATTATTATTTTGACAATTGTTTATAGTTAATTCTTCTGTAATTTAGTATTTGGAGAATATAAAGACAGGATAAATTAGGATGTCTAGTAAGGAAAATTAAAATGATACCATACATAATATACATATTTTCAGATTAATGAGCTTTGAGGCACTTCAGCCTTTTTCAAGTATTTGTTATAATGTAAAATATTTGTATATATTTGTATACAAATAGTAGAAGAGGTTCTTGTTTTATAGACTGAGTCAAATGATATACATTTTTTATTAGCTAATTACAGCATCACTACATTAGTTGTACAAAAAAGCATAAAATATTATCCCAAAAGCTTCAGTGAACATTTACAAAGTTAAATTTTACTTTTAAGTAGTAAGTAAATTAAACAAAAGCTTTCTCTTTCAGGCCTCACAGGGTAAAATAAATGATGCATTAGTCTTTAGATGATGAGAATATTTATCTATCAATTGTGCTGTAGATTTTTTTTCCAGATTCATTAATATTTAATGATGAATTACTACTTAGAAAAGTGGATGTTGACATAGCAAACAAATATTAATGCAGATAGTAAGAGGGTAGGATTGCCAATCACATTAAAGTAATTCAATATAAAAACTTTTTTGGGGGTAAGCTAGATGTATCTTTGTGGTAGCACGTCTCATCAAGCAAAAATGTGAACTAAGGGTGATCCTTCAAGTCTTCCACATGCAAATTCCCATTTATTTTAGTGGAAATTCTACAGGCAGGGATCTTGCAGGATTGGCCTTGTGTACTGTGCAAATGAATCCAGTGTTACTTCTCTGATTTGTAGTTAATGAAATTTTGCAAGACTATGAGGCAAGTATTAAGGACATAAGAATGGCCATACTGGGTCAGACCAAAGGTCCATCCAGCCCAGTATCCTGTCTACCGACTGTGGCCAATGCCAGGTGCCCCAGAAGGAGTGAACCTAACAGGTAATGATCAAGAGATCTCTCTCCTGCCATCCATCTCCACCCTCTGACAAACAGAGGCTAGGGACATATTCCTTACCCATCCTGGCTAATAGTCATTAATGGACTTAACCTCCATGAATTTATCTAGTTCTCTTTTAAACCCTGTTATAGTCCTAGCCTTCACAACCTCCGCAGGCAAGGAGTTTCACAGGTTAACCATGCGCTGTGTGAAAAAGAACTTCCTTTTATTTGTTTTAAACCTGCTACCCATTAATTTCATTTGGTGGCCCCTAGATCTTGTGTGATTGGAACAAGTAAATAACTTTTCCGTATTCACTTTCTCCACACCACTCATGATTTTATATACCTCTATCATATCCCCCCTTAGTCTCCTCTTTTTCAAGATGAAAAGTCCAGTCTCTTTAATCTCTCCTCATATGGGACCCTAATCATTTTAGTTGCCTTTCTCTGAACCTTTTTAATGCCAGTATATCTTTTTTGAGATGAGGAGACCACATCTGTATGCAGTATTCAAGATGTGGGCATACCATGGATTTATATAAGGGCAATAAGATATTCTCCATCTTATTCTCTATCTCTTTTTTAATGATTCCTAACATCCTGTTTGCTTTTTTGACTGATGCTGCACACTGCGCGGACGTCTTCAGAGAACTATCCACGATGACTCCAAGATCTCTTTCCTGATTAGTTGTAGCTAAATTAGCCCCCATCATATTGTATGTATAGTTGGGGTTATTTTTTCCAATGTGCATTATTTTACATTTATCCACATTAAATTTAATTTGTCATCTTGTTGCCCAATCACTTAGTTTTGTGAGATCTTTTTGAAGTTCTTCACAGTCTGCTTTGGTCTTAATTATCTTGAGCAGTTTAGTATTGTCTGCAAACTTTGCCACCTCACTATTTACCCCTTTCTCCAGATCATTTATGAATAAGTTGAATAGGATTGGTCCTAGGACTGACCCTTGGGGAACACCACTAGTTACCCCTCTCCATTCTGAAAATTTACCATTTATTCCTACCCTTTGTTCCCTGTCTTTTAACCAGTTCAAAGTAAATATTTGAATATTTCAAAATGTAAATCAGAGTAATTGTACTACATAAAGATGTACTCAGTTTTGTTACCTGCGGTGAAAACTTTACTTGAAAATAGAAAGTATCAATAAGGGCATAAAAGCTATGAGATTGGGTATTCTGCAGTCTGTTGCATCACAATTCATTAATGAATAACCAGAACAAGATTATAGAGTTCTCCTTCGAGTGATTCTCCATGTGCACATTCCACTTTTACGGTGTGCATGCACTCCATATACCCAAGTAGGACTTGAGTGTCCTTGTACCCCACACCAAGGGCATAAAGAGATGGACTGGGCCAGCTGCCACTCAGTTCCACTCACCGCCTCTTGGCTTCAAGACAGAGCTGTTTGCTGTTTGTTGCTTAACTTGTTACTTGTTCCCACCATAAGTTAAAGCTATATAAGGTGGGGTGTGACATCATCAAAGGGCCTCACTCCCCACAAAGAGAGAACTACTGGAAACACCAGAAGAACAAAGACAGAATTGGGGGAAGTGCTGGTCCTAGGCTAAAAGGATTTCTAGCTTGTGTATGGAAACCTGGTGGACTGCTTGTATCATCAGCCAGGGTGAGAAACTGCTAATTCATATCCAATCTTTCTGGTATCTTTGGCTTAGTTTGCGGTTTTGTTTATTTACTAGGTAATGGGCTTTGATCTGTTTGCTGTCACTTATAATCACTTAAAATCTATCTTTCTGTAGTTAATAAACTTGTTTTTTGCTTTATCTAAATCAGTGTGCCCTTAAGTGAAGAGTCTGGGAAAAATCTCAGCTTGGTTAACACAAGTTTGTTGCATATTCCTCTCCACGTTGGGGGGGGGGGGGGAGGACGAACTATTTATGAGCTTACATTTCAAAGATCCCTGTGCAGTGCAAAATGGTATAATTTTGGGTTTATACTCTAGTGGGGGGTGCGTGTCTGGGGAGCTGGGGGATATCTTGGCTGTAGCCTCTCTATTGTTGATTCATGCAATGGCTGGCCAAAGCCTGCATGTAACTGCAGCTAGGTGTGTCCCTGCCTGTGTGAATGCTGGTGAAAGTGTAGCACCGGGAATGGTCCACAGTTTGTCACAGCAGCACTAGGGTGACCAGACAGCAAGTGTGAAAAATTGGGACGGGGGTGGGGGATAATAGGAGCCTATATAAGAAAAAGACCCAAAAATCGGGACTGTCCCTATAAAATCGGGACATCTGGTTACCCTAAGCAGCAGCTGAGAGGAAGCCCAGGCTGGTGAGTCAAAGGGGTCAATGGAACCTCAGCTTAAAGTGGCACCCCAGGGGGAACCCGTCATGCCCAGCATAGACTAAGAAAGATCAACACCTTCCGCAAGTTGAAGTGCAGGATGGTCATGCTTGCTTCGATAATTCTCTCCCAGGGACTGGTTCACATGTCTTGACTTCTAAAATAAGTAGTTCCATATCTCAATAATACCACGCATCTCACAGGAATTATCAAAGGTTTGTGGTAGCCCATGAGCACTTTCAATATAGAGTTCTACCGGCAGCATTCTTTGGAAGACTGGCTAATTTGACGAAGGCCTCATTAAGTGTTGGATGCCATTTGTTATATTCTCAGTCTCTTCTAGAATCTGAACCTGAAAGTCAGCATGCAAAAATCCAACTTGTCTTCTGTTTCAAAACTCGAGTTTATTAGGTTTAGTTCTGGACTCCACCAGGTTGATGGCTTTTCTGTCTCACAACAGGTTCAAGAACATGGCTACCCTAATAACTGAATGAGAGTCAAATCCAAATGTGGTAAGGTATAGAAATCCCACATGGATAGGATGGTACCAGAGAGGTCCTTGCAGCAGGGGTAGCCTGGCACTGTCAATCATGCATGATAGGGAAGAAGCCTTTTAAAGGGAGGAAGCTGCAGTCAGCAGGGGGGTGGAGGTGGGAATCAGGATTGCCTTAAGCAGCAGACTGCAGGAGTGACTCCTGAAGCTGTGGCAGGAACTCCTAGGCAGGAAACCTTCACCCCAACCCTGAAGAGAGTACAGTGGACTCCTAGGGTAAGACAAACAGGCTCAGCCTGACTCAGAGACCCAGCCAGAGCGATTTCCCCAAACCCATTGCATTGGGGCTGGATCATTGGCAACACTAGAGACTTGCCACTCTTCCCCACTCCTTTAGTGGGACCACAGGGAGGGAGTGTTCCTGAATGTTTGGGAATTTGTGACTTCCATTTTGATCCCCCCATCTGGAGAGAATTAAGGAGGCCCACAAAGGCCAGAACCCACCTTACAAATAGTGGGGAAGTGGAACCCAGTGTTATACCAATAAAATAAAAACCAGCAGGAGCTTATTAAAGGGAAAAAGGCAAAATACCACATTTATTGTGACTACAGAAAGAATCATAGTAAGCAGTTAGATATAGCTATAACATTCCATTCAATCTCATATTTATTCACACATTCATTCATACAAACACACACACACAGGTTCTGCAAGGTTGTTATCATAGTTACCAGCCTTAGAGTTGCTCATGCCAAGCCACTGGCCAGGTGGTCTGGACATGAGGAGGGAGCAGGGCCTTGTCAGATGCTCATCTGATGCTCCTGGAAGTTGGTTTGCAGAATCAGACCGCAAAGTTCTCACTTTCTAGAGTCCATTTTTATAGGAATTTCTTCCTATGCCAGTCTATGGGAATTGCTTCATCATGCTGTTGCTGAATCAGTCAGCAGATAGCACATTCCTGACGGCTCCGTGCTGCCAGATGTTATCGTGTTCTTTGGTTCTCCCATTCTTGAGGCTGTTGGGTGGATTCCAGTCTGCCCTCCGGGGGGGTCCTCTGGTTATTTCCATTTGACGCCTTCTTCAGCCAATGGACACTGGATTCTTAGGCTGGCACCTCCCTGATCATTCAGTTATTATCCACACCAAGCATCCATCCACATAAATCCTCTATCTCTATTTTAATCACAATTGTTAATACAAGAAAAGGGTGGGGAGTCTCTGGGTGCTGTTTCTGTTGTTAGAGTATTGCTTTGAGTCAAGCCCAGGTTGTGACCACCCAGGTTCCCCAGCCCTCTGAGGTAGGAGTCACCCAGGACTCTGTTACACCAAACATCACCCTGGAGAGCTTGTCTGAAATCCCTTCATCTCTTGGCTACTGGATGGATGCTCAATGTAGAGAATTCATGCTCCTAGCCTGTTCGGAATACTTTCTTAAACAGTAGGAATGATTCTATGAGACAGACTTATCTGGTGAAAGGGCCAGGCTTTTCTTCCTAGTGTCTTCAAAGGTCTGACACTTCAAGAAACTTCTGTGTCTGATATTTTGGAATACCTACTTGATTTGAAACATCAGAACCTGTCGCTTAGCTCAGTCAGGGTTCACTTGACTGCTATTTCTGCAGACCACCACCAGTGGATGAACAAAGTTTTTTCGCACCCAACTGGGGTCAGGTTTTGAAGAGTCTCATCAAGGTGTTTCCACTGGTTAAAGAAATGTTTTCTCTTTGAGACCTCAACTTTGTTCTCTCAGCTCTAAGCAGCCCACTGTTCGATCCTATGGCAACATGTTCTTTATTAGACTTAACAACTAAAAACGATGTTTTCATACCCTTCTTGCAGAGGTGATGTGTAAGAGAAATCCAAGTTTTGATGGCAGACCCTCCTTATACTATCTTCTATCTGGAAGTGACATTGACGACATATCCTAAATTTGTGCTGAAAGTAATCACAGAATTTCATCTGAACCAGCAGATTCATTTACCTAGCTTTGTCCCTAAGCCACATGCTTCTAAAGTGGAGGCTGTGCTCCATACCCTTGGTGTCAGAAGTGCTCTGCTATTTTATTTGCAAAGGCTGAAATTAAGGCTGACAAACGATTAAAAAAATTAAATGCGATTAATCGTGTGATTAAAAAAATTGTGATTAATCGCTCTGTTAAACAATGAGAATACCATTTATTTAAATATTTTCAGATGTTTTCTACTTTTTCAAATATATTGGTTTCAATTACAACACAGAATACAAAGTGCACAGTGCTCACTTTATATTTATTTTTTATTACAAATATTTGCACTGTAAAAAAGAAAAGAATATTTTTCAATTCACCTAATACAAGTACTGTAGTGCAATCACTTTATCATGAAAGTTCAACTTACAAATGTAGAATTATGTACAAAAAAATCTGCACTCAAAAATAATAAAACTTTAGAGGCTACAAGTCCACTCAGTCCTACTTCATGGTCAGCCAATTGCTCAGACAAACAAGTTTGTTTACATTTCCAGGAGACACTGCTGACTGCTTCTTATTTACAATGTCACCTGAAAGAATGGGCATTCGCATAGCACTATTGTAGCTGGTGTCGCAAGATAGTTACATGCCAGATGTGGTGAAGATTCATATCCCTTCATGCTTCACCCACCATTCCAGAATACATGTTGATGAAGAGTTCTGCTCAATAACAATCCAAAGCAGTGCAGACTGACGCGCGTTCATTTTCATCATCTGAGTCAGATGCCACCAACAAAAGGTTGATTTTCTTTTTTGGTGGTTCAGGTTCTGTAGTTTCTGCACTGGAGTGTTGCTCTTTTAAGACTTCTGAAAACATGCTCCACACCTCGTCCTCTCAGATTTTGGAAGGCACTTCAGATTCTTAAATCTTGGGTCAAGTGCTATAGCTTTCTTTAGAAATCTCACATTGGTACCTTCTTTGCATTTTGTCAGATCTGCAGTGAAAGTGTTCTTAAATTGAACAACATGTGCTGGGTCATCATCTGAGACTGCCATAACATGAAATAGATGGCAGAATGCAGGTAAAACAGAGCAGGAGACATACAATTCTCCCCCAATGAGTTCAGTCACAAATTTAATTAACATGTTATTTTTTTAACAAATGTCATTGGCTCGGAAGCATTTTCCTCTGGTGTGGTAGCCGAAGCATGAAGGGGCATGCGAATGTTTAACATATCTGGCACGTAAATACCTAGCAAGGCCAGCTACAACAGTGCCATGCGAACACCTGTTCTCATTTTCAGGTGACATTGTAAATAAGAAGCGGGCAGCATTATCTCCCGTAAATGTAAACAAACTTGTTTGTCTTAGTGATTGGCTGAACAAGAATTAGGACTGAGTGGACTTGTAGGCGCTAAAGTTTTATATTGTTTTGTTTTTGAGTGCAGTTATGTAGCAAAAAAAATCTACATTTGTAAGTTGCACTTTCACGATAGAGATTGCACTACAGTAGCTGTACGAGTATTGAAAAATAGAATTGAAAAATACTATTACTTTTGTTTATCATTTTTACAGTGCAAATATTTGTAATAAAATAATATAAAGTGAGCACTGTACACTTTGTATTCTGTGCTTGTAAATTGAAATCAAATATTTGAAAATGTAGAAAAAACATCCAAAATATTTAATAAATTTCAATTGGTATTCTATGGTTTAACAGTGCGATTAAAACTGTGATTAATCGCAATTATGTTTTTTAATTGCGATTAATTTTTTTGAGTTACTTGCGTGAGTTAACTGCGATTAATCAACATCCCTAATGGAAATATGTAAAGCCACCTGGGGATCTCTCTACATATTGATACAGAATTACACAATCATTAAAGCCTCCAGCTCAGATGCTGCATTTGGAAAGGCTGTGTTACAATCCCTGTTTTCTTAAGGCTCTGAACTCCCACCTGCCATTGGTCCTGTGAGTAGAATGTGCATATGGACAGTCACTCGGACGAAAAAGGAAAGTTACTTAACTGTAGATACACCTGTTGATGATTCTGGAATCCTCTGTCCAAATATTTGCTGTTCCTTTCATTTCACTTTTGCCTTCCACAAATATATAGGTAAGGCAAAATCTCAAGCTTTTCCTCTGTAACTGAAAGCTGAACAAGTCCCCCAGTTAAATATATTACAGGAGGAATTTTAAAGCCTTACCTCCTCCTCTGGGAAGGGAAAAATGTGAGCATGCAAAATTCTGATGGTCACTGGCAGCGTGGTTATGTTGCTAACATCCCTTTCTTGTCAGACAGACAAAGGAGTAATTTATTGGGGTAATTAAAGATAGTTGCTTTTAATTGCAGAAAATTAATCTAGTTGGTTTTTATTTCCAGATCACAAGACAGATTTATGTTTGTGACCACATCCAACATTTTATTGGCAGAATCCCCAAAGAAACCAAATGATACAGTATAACAAGTGGTTTATACTGTACAGTTTATACAGTGGCTTATACTGTAAGACCACATGAGAGACCAACTCTATAAATATTTGTTATTTGAATAATGTGACTTGAAGGTAAATAGTTACAGGTGTCTTTTAAAAAGTTTGAAAAAAATAAATACATAAAATAATGCGAAATATTTGGTCTATGCTCATTTATGTTTTTGTTTTTACTTCTGTAGAACGGGATGTAATTTTGTTGGGGGTCTCCAGAACCTGTAACAGTTCTGTGTGTAGAGGTAGTTAGATCTTGAGAGAAAAGATGGTTGTTATTTATGGTACAGTTCTTTGTGAAAATGCAATATATCAGTAAAAGTTTGTTTCCTACTTGAGTCTCTCTGCTTTGAGCAGGGGGTTGGACTAGATGACCTCCTGAGGTCCCTTCCAACCCTGATATTCTATGATTCTATGACTCGGTAACTTCTTAGGTGCAGAGCTTCTGCATGCAGAATATGTTCATAATCGCAAATAAGAATATTACATAGTGTTTCTAATTTGACAGAATAACTTTTAAATTATGCTGGTCTGCAAAAATTAGTCCTTTAGGCTAAATCTCACCAAGATCTTTCCAATAAACTTAATTTGAAGTTTCTAGGATAGAGCATTTTTTTTAAAGTAAAATGTGACAAAAATTGTTCATAAACTTTTGAAAACATAATTAATGCTTATTTTTTTCTAAGTCCCATATCTCATAAATGGCTTGTTCAAGTTTCCTCATATTTGGACAAAGATTTATCTGTTGACCACAGAGTGCGCAAAATTTGAAGGGGAATGAACCCTTTCTGTGGATTTTAGAAGGATGGCCAAAATCAGTTTTACAATGGAAAGCTGCCTCAATCCTAACTATATAGAGAAATTACTTCTCTTTATAATGAATTCAGCAAGTGCCTTTAGACATATTACAGAACACAGCCATCTGGAGCTTACTTTCAGTAATTTGACTTGCAAAAATAAAGAGAAATATTTGAAAAATGGTGTTAATGATCTCAGATTATTTTCAACATTAAAATCTTTATCCCTATTTCTTTCTTGTACTGCGTATGTAAATTGTTAGAGGTATTTACCCACCAAATTTAATGTCCTGCCAAAGAGTCTTAGAATAGTTACTCTTTGCTGTTGGTATTTGTAATTCTGCATTAATGACGCATCTAAAATATTGTATCTGTAGGGAAGATTTAATAAATCATAATCTATATGAAGATATCAGTAGAATGCCTCTGTTTCTACCCACGAACTAGCACGGAGTTTGGATCAGCAAGATAGAAATCAGGTTGTTTCTGGTGTAGACGTAAATTTTATTATTATAATCCTGTTCTAAACTGGCTAACTTTTCAGTCGCTATTAAGAGACAGCAGTTCAGTGTTTCTATCTGGAAATTCTGTCTTAATCAAATTTATTGAATATACACATGGTCATGTTCACCTTTTAGGATAGCATTGTGTCTGCTCACATGGGCTCCATAATGTAGGTGCCAGTGATTCTGTTGTGCAGGCAGTTGGAGTAACTCTTCATCACAAATCTTTTCCTTTGTCCTTTTATGCAGTGTTTGTCTTGTATGTAGAGGTTCACGATGCAGAGCGTACTATGCTTTTCCCTTCTGGACTGACTAGTATAAATGAAGAAAGGCTTTTCCTGTTACTGACTTTGGTATCCTCAATTTGCTAAAGAGTACGGACCATACAGTATATACATAATTGTTACAATGTAACAGGGTTGAAAACTCACCGGTATGGCGCCTCCTGCTGGTCGTCTTGAGAATTAGCTCTTCAACTTCAGAGTGCCCTCTGCTGGCCAGTGTCTCGCCTGCCTCAGGCCCTGTGTCCCTCCCAGACCCCAGTGCTCCTTTACCTCGGGGTTCTGCCCCAGCAGTACCCCTATACTCTGGGTCTCCCCTCCCAGGGGAACCCCCAACCCTCTTCCCCACCTTGTCTCAGTAGCTACTGCCAGTCATCATCTAGCCCCCTTTCACTGGGGCAGACTGCAGTCTGTAATGGCCACTTATCATTGGCAAGGGGTTAGGACCTGCTGCCTTTGCCTATCCCCGTGCTGCCCCTCTGCAGCCCTAGTATCTTTTTGCCTTAAACTAGGCCTGCAGCCTGGGGGTTTACCAGGCTGGAGCTCCCCAGTTCCCTTTGCCCTTCCCCAGGACTGCTCTGCTTCAGGTACCCCGCTCCCAGGCAGCTAGCCCTTCCCACTACAGGGATAGAGTGAGACTTCTCTGTCTCCTGGCCCCACAGCCCTTTTATCCAGGCCAGATGTGGCCTGATTAAGCCAGCCACACCTGGGGCCAGCTACCTTGCCAGCCCCCCTCAGTTGCTCTTAATCCCTTTTACCTTGGAGTGGGGCAGCCACCCCACTACATACGGATATTTAGATATATACAGAGAGGCTGAGGATCACAAACAGCACCGTGCAGCCTGAACAACAGCTGCACTATCAAATGGGTGATGCCAAATACCCAGTGGTGTTTCTAATACAGGGGTGAGCAAAATATGGGCCGCGGGCCGGATCCGGCCTGTCTGTCTGGCCTGCCAGGCTCTTTGGCTGCCCCCTTGTGATCTCCAGGTCGCTAAAAGTCCGATGGTGCAGTGGGGCGCTCAGGCAGGCTGCCTGCCTACTGTGGCCCCATGCCCAATCCCGGAAGCAGCTGGCTGCTGTTGGCATGTCTCTGTGCGTCCCTGGCGGAGGGGCCAGCGGGTCTCCGCACCGTCCCCACAGCTCCCATTGGCTGGAAAGCCAGTGGGAGCTGCGGGGGCGGTGCTTGCGGGCACCGGCAGTGCACAGAGACCCGCTGCTCCCCTCCCCCAAGGCGCACGCAGAGACGTGCCACAATGCCAGCAGCCGGCCGCTTCTGGGAGCGGCGTGGGGACATGGCATGCAGGCAGCCTACCTGAGTGCCCCGCTGCGCCACCGGCCGGGTGCCACCTGTGGTAAATGCCTCCGGCCAGAGCATGTATCTCGGACCCCCTCCCGCACCCCAACCCCCTGTACGAGGTCAGAACCCCCTCCTGCACCCAAACTCCCTCCCTGACCCTGCACCCCATCCTATACCCTAATCTCCTCATGCACCAAATTCCATCCCAAAGCCCACACCCCTCACCCTCTCCTGCACCCCAACACTCTGCACCAGCTCGGAGCTCCCTCCTGCACCCAAACTCCCTCCCAGACCCCGCCCCCCTCCATTAATATAGTAGAAATGTGAGGTCCGTGACGACTTACCAAAATTCGTGGAGTGTCCCCCCTGCAAAAATTATTGCCCACCCCTGTTCTAATACATAATATACATAGGAGTCAGTTGTTTATATATCTGGGCAACCAAAAGTAGCTCATTCCTTGGTACGAACATTGAAGTGTGGTGGTGTTCTTCACCAGTGATGATTCTACCTCATTCACATGTCGGATTCATGATCCTGTTTATCTAGGGTGTCATCTTTGTAGTGATCCTAGAATGATGTAGCACATAGTGCCACCCAGTCTGTGATGGAGTATATCCTTCTGACTTTTGTAATTTGGCTTCTGATGACTGATTGAGTAAGGGAATAAAACCCTTCAACATCTTGAAATGTCTGCAGCATGGTTATATCTTATAGTAGCATTAGTATTTTGCAGTAGAAGACACTGGAAAGAGCCTGCATCAGCCTTTAGGTGATGGAAGAAATGGCTAGAACAAGTGGTTCTTGATTAGGTATGTACCGAAGACTGGAGTCCAGGGAAGTTTATCCAGCTGGACAAATATTTCTAGGGGCACTTCTTTATCGGCACTGAAAGAGGCACAAATTAATTGGACACACAGTAATGAGTTATCAAAAGGTAAATTCATGTACCCCATATACTTGATGTGAAAGTTGGAAGATAGGGGAAACTTTATTGTGCTTGGTTAATCAGAATGTTATTGGTGCATGGACTAATTATTTGTTCATGGCTATCTCACTTCAGAGTGACAAAATCTTTAGGGGGAAAAGTGTTTTGTCCTGAGCATGCTGTCTTATATAAATAAAGACTGACTTCACGCATACTCATTGATCTGGCAAGATCTAGTATACTGTACTTTATTTTGCTTTTTTGTTCTGTTGTTTGATATCTTGAGGTTTGTACAGTCCTGCAACAGTAATTCCCATTTACTTTCGGGACTGTCTCTTTGAACTCCAGACTAGGAGAATTCTGAAAATTCATGTACATTTTTAAAGATAAGGATGTCAGCAGTAGCTTCATTCTTTAATTGAGGGAACAACTAGAGGGGTTCTCACAACAAATTTGTGGGCCAAATCTGCAACTCTCAGTGGTGGCCACACTGACACTTTTCCCTAAAATACTTAATTAATTTTAGGAAAAACAATTAAATATGCATAGATGCACATCCAAATCATTGTAATTTATATTTGTAGGGGTTTTTGTCAGACTCAATAATAAAAATAATGCTGACTCCCCTTTGGAGAGTGATATTTGTATATTTGTTAATATCACAGCACACTTAGTAGCTGGCTGGGAGGCTATGAAAAGAGTTAAGTGATAATAACAAACATACAAGTATCACTTTTCACAGATAGCTAGTAAGTCTGCTGTGAAAAGCGATACTTGCATATTTGTTAATATAACTTTTCTCAGCAAGCCCCAGGACCCATTAAGCCCTGTATTGGGAGGCAGAAGGGGGAGGCAGCAGGGACCAGAGGTGATGCTGGGATGCATGCGGGCCTGGGTGAGGCAGTGGGGGCCCAGGAAAATGGGGGAGGGGGGGATGGATGCGGGGCTGAAGCCAGTAGGTCAGCCCCCAGGACCAGTGCCTGCCACTGCACGGCTAGAGCCTGGACCTGGGTGCTGGAGCCCAGGGCTACGTGGCTGGAGCCAGGAGTCTGCGCCCACCACTGCTTGACTGGAGCCAGCACTCGCTGCTGCAGGGCCAGGGCCAGGGCCAGGGGTTGGCACCCGGGGTCAGCTCCCGCCACCACGTGGTCGGAGCCCGGGAACAGAGCTGTGGGTTGGTACCTGCTGCCGTGCAGCTGAGGCAAGGGATCAGTGCCAGGGGCTGCAAGGCCGGAGCTGTGGGTCGACGCCTGCTGCCGTGCAGCTGGTGCTAGGCATGGCCGGAACTGAGGGCCAGAGGCCGACCAAAGCTCCAAAGCCAAAGCCGGGGGTCAGCACCGGCTGCCCCGCGACCAGAGACAGGGATTGGTGACCAAAGCCTCACAGTTGGAACCCACTGCCGTGCAGCTGGGTGTCATTGGCACCTGAGGCCAGCACCCGCCGCTGTGCGGTTGGAGCTTGGGGACCAGCACCACCACGCAGCTGGAACAGGCCCCAGAGGTTGAAGCCCCATAGCTGGAAGCCAGGGCTGCATGGCCGGAGCCGGGGTGGGGGGTCGGAGCCTGGGGCCACACGACCAAGCTTCTGAAGTCCCGCTGCTGGAGCCTGCTGCCTAAACCCCCTCCCCTCAAGGTGGGTCACCTTGCTCCTGCAGGGTTGTGCCCCACCTCTCTCCATAGGCAGGGCAGGGCAGCACATCCAGGAGCAACAAGGAAGGAGTGGGAGGGGCCAATTCTTTGCCCCCCCACATCACTGCCCAGGAGGCTGCAGTGACTGCACAAAACCCCCCTGGTGGCTGCATGTGGCCACGGTGGCCACATTTGAGAAACGTTGAACTAGATGATGAAAGAAGCTTTAGACCACTGGTTGACTGTGGTTAAAGTCTGATCTACAATGCAAATTGGAAAATTGAGAAGTTTGGATATGCCATCCAAGTCGGGTGTTTGTCATTGCCACACATTGAGTCTGAAGACTTAGGCCTGGTCTACACAACATCATTAGGTCAACATAAGGCAACTTACATCGACCTAATTATATCAGTGTACACACAATAGACTTGCTCTTGCTGATGTAAGTGCCCCACTACCCCGACATAATAACTCCACCTCCATGAGAGGGCTTATGTTGGTGTACTTAGGGTGACGTAGTGACCCTGTAGAAACTGCATTACTTACTTCTGTTGGCTGTGATTCTTGTCAATTTCACGTTGCTACTGATTACATATGAGTGAATGCCCTTTAAGGGCTCCTTAGACATAAGATTGTCAGAACTTGGAAGAGGAAGAGGGTTCATTGGCAGTCTCTTTTCTCCCCAGGAATGAAAATGGAATTTTGTCTATTTTTCAAGGTAATTTTGAAAAGCAGCATATAATTCTCTATTTGTATAGTTTTTCCATTTGGGCTGGAGTGTTCACCCCTAAGTATCTCATCAGTTTCCTTGCACATTTAAATTTAAAAGCTATTCTAACTGCATTTTCTCTGCCTGTGGTAGTTCTATCCCTATGGCCTCTGATTTCTTATAATTTGTGTTAAATCCAGACATTTTGCCTGAGAGCTCAATTTCTTTACTATGGACAGGAGTGAAAGCCTTAGGTTTCTTACACTAATTAGCACATATAGATTTTTAAAAAGCTTATATGACAATGTATCTTCTATAAATTCATATGGGCCAGATGCTCAACTGGTGTAAATTGGCAAAACTCCATTGGCTTCAGTAGAGCAGTTGGCAAAGCTCCATGGACTTCGGTGGAGCGAGTATCTGGCCTACTCTTTTTTTTTTATTCTATGATCAGAGCAACTGCTTTACAGTTTGTGATAGTGAAAATAACTCTCATCTCTCCCCGTTAACTTCCACCAGGCTCTGGGCTATGACATAATGCTTCTATCCAATTTTTGATATTTGCTCCAAGTCCAAAGCCCTGTTTAAAATAATAATAACCATAAAACATTCAGTGTTGCACAAAACCCCTGTTCTCTCTCTGTCGGCTTTTCGGTTGTATTGGGTCATGTCAGTGTGTGAATATCAGAGCTGCTGTATAGCTGTAGGTGTTCTAGATTGTAAGTTACAATTTGCTCTTTGCATGGCAGTCCTCTACTCAAGTCTGCACAACCAATCTTGACTGAATGCAAAAGCTTACAACCGTTGAGAAGAACACAGCAGTGAAGACAGTACTTGTTATAAAACAAACATCTTAAGCATCTTTCATCCTCCAATATTTAGGGTCCATTTAATCAAAACCTTAATAGGGTTGAGCTCACCGAGGTTTATGTTTTCTGTTGTAATAAGGCCATCTGGTTAAATGCCAACAATAATGCTGTCTGATGCATAATAAAAAGTACAAAAATAAAATAAAAAACACTGTCCAAAAATACAATGTTGAAGACATTGCCTGCTAGCTATTAACCTAAATTCCCCCCTTTGAATTAGCTTCCCTTTTAAACCATTTTTATTGGGGGACTAGATGGGTTAAGAGATTATAGAGTATGAGCTTTTCACCTTTAGGTATCTATTTCAGATCTAGTTAAGAGAGGTAAGGACCAAAAATTGTTACTGTCTGCTGATCTGTGAAATAAGTTTAGTGGTCTCAGTCCAGTTTCCAGAGGAAAAAGTCCACAAAATTGGTTGAAACTAATTGCAGTTTATTTTTGTTTGCTTTCCTAGCACAGAGGCCTGAAGCGACACTATCCTCTCAATCCTAGATGTGGTCCATCCAAATCAGGGTAGAGGTACATAGGCAAGGTGTTGAGAGGAAGCTTTGACTGCTGTTGCTCGTGCAATACCCGTTCTTTGGCTAGAGAACTTTGGTCATATCCTTCTGTACTGTGTGGCAAAGTGACCCTAAATTCTGTAACCAAGAACGTTAGTTTCTGCAGCACTCCAATGAGGCAGACTGGAAATCCTGTGAAAAATTCAAGTGAACTGGAAAAATGAGAAGTTATTGAATTAAATAAAGACACTTCCATACTTGTATATGAGATGGATATTAAATTCCATTTATTTTACACTGCCCCCAGATACTAAAAGTGCTGCTGATTTTTGCATTAAGTTCATAACTGCACTGTTGAAGTTGTCTGGCAAAGCTGGAGGTTCTTCCTCCTTATATTCCCACTCATAGGATCCAGGTGCTTGTGCTGCAGTCTTCTAGAACCTTTTAGAAAGCAGGACCATCTGCATTCCTAGACTCCCGATTTATAATATAAGGATCTGTGGTCCTCCTGACCTCCCACTCTGAACTCTAGGGTACAGATGTGGGGACCTGCATGAAAACCTCCTAAGCTTACTTTTACCAGCTTAGGTAAAACTTCCCCAAGGTACAAACTAGTTTACCTTTTGCCCTTGGACTTTCGCTGCCACCACCAAATGTCTAACCAGGTTTATTTTATTAGGAAAGCGTTGTTTGGAAACGTCTTTCCCCCCAAAATCCTCACCAAAACCTTGCACCCCCCTTTCTGGGGAAGGTTTGATTAAAAATCCTCACCAATTTGCATAGGTGACCACAGACCCAAACCCTTGGATCTTAAGAACAATGAAAAAAGCATTCAGTTTCTTACAAGAAGAATTTTAATAGAAGAAAAAGTAAAAAAGAATCAACTCTGTAAAATCAGGAGGGTAAATACCTTACAGGGGTAATTAGATTCAAAACATAGAGAATCCCTCTAGGCAAAACCTTAAGTTACAAAAAGTCACAAAAACAGGAATATCCATTCCATTCAGCACAGCTTATTTTCTCAGCCATTTAAAGAAATCATAATCTAACGCATATCTAGCTAGATTACTTACTAAGTTCTAAGACTCCATTCCTGTTCTGTCCCCGGCAAAAGCATCACACAGACAGTCCCAGACCCTTTGTTTCTGCCCCCCTCCAGCTTTGAAAGTATCTTGTCTCCTCATTGGTCATTGTGGTCAGGTGCCAGCGAGGTTATCCTAGCTTCTTAACCCTTTACAGATGAAAGGGTTTTTCCTCCGGCTAGGAGGGATTTTAAAGGTGTTTACCCTTCCCGTTATATTTATGACAGTTGGTTAGTTGGAACCCTGAAGAATTTTGAGGCCCTCTGTCAGACTCCTCCCATCAAATGGGCCCCAGTTCCATCTTTGTCACTCCACAAACCAGTCAGAATAGTTTGCACCTGCTTATGATAATACATTTTGACAGAAAAATCCCCCCAAAGGGGTTTCAGGTGCCCCAAACATAGGGTGTCATGCTCTTCCTCCAGAGAGGGATTTGACTGCTGCCTTCACGGGTCCCCATGCCCTGACTCTCAGTTGAGGACAAGGAGACCAGGCAGGAAATAATAGGCCCTAGCACAGGGGTTCCCAAACTTGGTTCATGGCTTGTTCAGGGTCAGCGCTTGGCAGGCTGTGAGACGCTTTGTTTACCTGAGTGTCCGCAGCTCTCAGTGGCTATGGTTTGCCGTTCCCGGCCAATGGGAGCTGCAGGAAGTAGTGACCAGGCCTACACCGCTTCCCACAGCTCCCATTGTCCGGGAACGGCGAACTGCGGCCACTGGGAGCTGCGAGCGGCCGTACCTGTGAACGCTCAGGTAAACAAAGCGTCTCGCAGCCCGCCAGGGGCTTACCCTGAACAAGCCACGAACCAAATTTGGGAACCCCTGCCCTAGCACAAACTAGAGTCAGGCCACGAGGAGGCTGAGTTGTATAGCCCCCACTGACCAGAAGGAAGAAGAGATGATGTTTCTGTACACTACTCCTCAGGGTATTCTGTACCAAAAAATTAAAAATCCTGCAAATTTTATTTGTCAAATAAATGTGGAGGCTCTAGTATGGCATTGGGGAGCACAGGTCACTGAGTGTGACTTGTGCAAGGACTGGGCCTGCCCCAGAAACACATCAGGGCCATGCCCCTCCGTGCCAGGTGCAGGCAGGCAGGCTCAGCCCGGCAAGGTCCAAGTGTGGGGGTTGAGAGGGTTCTATTTGGGGCAGTCTGGGTGCGGGTGACTCAGTGGGGTTCTGGGTATGGGGAGATCTGGCTGCTCGGGGGCTTGTTGGGTGAGTTCTAGGTGCAACGGTAATGGGATGCTGCAGGGGGGTCGGGGTGTGGGGGGGATAGAGCTCAGCAGGGCAGTCTGGGTGTGAGGGGGCTCAGTGTGGGAGTCCAGATGCTATGGGGGGGGGGAGAGCGGGAGTCATTTTTCTGCAGGGAAGCAAAGAAATCTGCAGGCGACAAATTCTGTGCATGTGCAGTGGTACAGAATTCCCCAAGGAGAAGTACACGACATGCTTGCATCTGTTTGAAAATACAGTCCTTGGAATTTTCTTTATCAACACAGGTTTCAGAGTAACAGCCGTGTTAGTCTGTATTCGCAAAAAGAAAAGGAGTACTTGTGGCACCTTAGAGACTAACCAATTTATTTGAGCATGAGCTTTCGTGAGCTACAGCTCACTTCATCAGATATCAACACAGTTGCTGTGCTTGTGTACCAAGTCTGCCAAAATACTACTACATTGTAGCTGAAAAAAGTTTTCCCCAAAGCAATACCTGTTGTTTAAATTGCAGAATGTTAGTGTTGTGGTTTTTTTTTCTTTTGTACCGATGGTGGCAAGGTCTCCATTTGTATTAATACCAATGGTAACTGAATACAGACTCCTCATTTGTACATTTTGAAGCCATTTTTGAGTTATGAATACAAAATCCATCTTGAACTGGTTAAACAGTCAAATTTTGCCCCATTACAGCTTTAAAATGGCTAAATTAATTTTTGAGAAGGAGTTGAAAGAGTACTTCACCATAAGAACAATACTCTCGTTAATAATTAGGGAGGTTCTCATAATTTTAGTTTAATGGCAGCACTATGAACAGCGATGCTGTAGTACTGTGGAGCTTAATTGTACTTTAATTGCTAGTAATAATCAGTCTCTCAAATCGCATTGACTAGGTAAATAATTATCTTCAGAGATTTCAGTCTAAGAATTTATATACAAAGATATGACTTGTGTATGAAAAGAAAAGCATACCCATTTTTGTAGGCAACTAAGTCTGTACCATTAACTGCTGGTCATATAGAAAGCTCTTGTCATAATCGACTAGGGGTGTATCAAGATTTGAGCAGTGTAAAGGTAAGCTTTAAGATTTACACTGAAACCAAATAAGAACACAGATCCTGGCTCTTTTGCCTATTATAGGGTCAGAATAGGGATCCTTGATCCCTTTGATCTTTACGTAAAGCAGATAAAAATGCATAAATAGCTTCTAATCAGAGATGAATTAAAGGAAAATAGCATCCCAGAGGACAAAGCACCCCAGGCACCCATCAATAGCCTAAACCAAATGACAGACCTAGAGGAGACTTCAAAGCTGCAAATATAACTGCAAATGACATTCACATCTAGATTCTGTTAGAAAAATAATTGTCACAGCTTACAAATGCCCAGGTCCTTTAAAAAAAATGATAGATGCTAACCAAGAGGACTTACTTCTTTAACTGTTAAATATATGTTTTCTTCAAAAGAGCTGATAAAGGTGAAACATGCAATTTAATGTAGTGAACAAAGATGCCTAGGCACTAAAAACATTGATTTTTCATATCACCTCAGGTATATTCAATTTGAATGGCACGTTATTTGAAGCAGGAGGATATGTTTTGGTAAAGAAGGCTCAGACACAGATATTTATTATAATTGCTTCATTGGTTGTCATCCATATATTGTCACTGTGAACCCAACGCAGTTAATTCGTAAAATTGGTAAAGTGAAGAAATCACTAATAAATTTTCACCCTCAAATTAGAAAAAAAAGATTTGAGTCAACATTTTGGTTATGGAATTATTTTTTAATTGTGGAAGAATAGACTAACTTTGTCCATAGTCTAAACTTAGAATTTGGGTTCCAGTCACATCTATGCAATTTAAATACCTTTTGGATGTTATGACTATAATATTAAGTACAAGCAGTACATTTCAGTATGAAAATGCACATTGGCATACAGAATGAGCAAAAAATTGACCTAAACATAAAATTCCATCTGTTGTTAGTTTCAGAAATGTAATGCTATGGAAACAGCATTAAGAGAGGGGCTAAAAGTAAAAGCTGAACATACTTTTATGGAATGCTAAAAATTGTGTCCAGTTTCATAAAATATATGACAAGCAATTGTTGGAGCAGAACTGGAGCTGACTGGCCAAAAAGATTGACACAATCTTAACGATCTAGAAAAAGGGGTAAACAGCGAGGCAGCAAAATTTGAAGGTGATACAAAACTACTCAAGATAGTTAAGTCCCAAGCAGACTGTGAAGAGCTACAAAAGGATCTCACAAAAGTGGGTGACTGGGCAACAAAATGGCAGATGAACTTTAATGTTGATAAATGCAAAGTAATGCACATTGGAAAACATAATCCTAATAATACATACACAATGGTGGGGTCTAAATTAGCTGTCACCACTCAAGAAAGAGATCTTGGAGTTATTGTGGATAGTTCTCTGAAATCATCCACTCAATGTGCAGCGGCAGTCAAAAAAGCGGACAGAATGTTTGGAATCATCAAGAAAGGGATAGATAATAAGGCATAAAATATCATATTGACTCTGTATAAATCCATGGTACGCCCACACCTTGAATACTGTGTGCAGATGTGGTATATATAAAAGATATATTGGAATTGGAAAAGGTTCAGAAAAGGGCAACAAAAATGATTAGGGGTATAGAATGGCTTCCCTATGAGGAGAGATTAATAAGACTGGGACTTTTCAGCTTGGAAAAGAGGCAACTGGGGGGGGGGGGATATGATAAAGGTCTATAAAATCATGAGTGGTATAGAGAAAGTAAATAAGGAAGTGTTATTTTCTCCTTCTCATAATACAAGAACAAGGGGCCACCAAATGAAATTAATAGGTAGCAGGTTTAAAACAAACACAAGAAAGTATTTTTTCACACAACGCACTGTCAACCTCTGGAACTCCTTCCTGGAGGGAGTTATGAAGGCCAGTACTATAATGGGGTTCAAAAGGGAGCTAGATAGATTCATGGAAGATAGGTCCATCAATGGCTATCTGCCAGGATGGGCAGGAATGGTGTCCATAACCTCTGTTTGCCAGAAGCTGGGATTGGGTGACAGGGCATGGATCACTTGACGATAACCTGTCTGTTCACTCCCTTTGGGGCACCTGCCATTGGCCACTGTCAGAGGACAGGATACTGGGCTTGATGGACCTTTGGTCTGACCCAATATGGCCGTTCTTATGTAAGGACCCAGGGAGTGGATTTGCAGGGATAATGAAACTGAAGAGAGAGAAACTGAGACTGGGAGTCAATGGAGAAAGAGAGAGAGACTAATCGGACACAAAGTTGGGTGAAGAGGACTGACTGGGCAAGGAAACTGATTTATAGAGTTGTAGAATTTAAGGCCAGAAAGGACCATTAGAGCATCTAGTCTGATCTCATGTATACTACAGGCCATTTACCCTGTCACCCCTGCATTAAGCCCAAATGCAGCCTGTGTTTGACTAAATCATAGAATATCAGGGTTGGAAGGGACCTCAGGAGGTCATCTAGTCCAACCCCCTGCTCAAAGCAGGACCAATCCCCAATTTTTGCCCTAGATCCCTAAATGACCCCCTCAAGGATTGAACTCACAACCCTGAGTTTAGCAGGCCAATGCTTAAACCACTGAGCTATCTGCCCCCTCCCCGCTCCTGTAACTTGCTTTTGGTTTAAAGCATGTGTTCCAGAAAGGCATCCAGTCTTGATTTCAAGACACCAAGAAACTTTATACACCTAAGAATTACAAAAAAAAAAAAAAATGCTGAAAATATGATTAAGGTTGGAAAGTCAAGCACTCAAAAGTAAGGAACATAATTAGTGCACAACCCTGATTTATCCCTAGAGCAGGTCCATCCTGTGCACTGAATGAGGAAGGGTCTTGTGAAAAAAAAATAAATGTACGTGATCATGTAATTAGAGAATGTATCATAATACATATGCACGAGGAAGCTGAATTAATGTTGCTTGTGCATTTCTGCCATTTCCTAAATTTTGCGTGCATAACTTTGCAACCTTATGTCCTTTTAAGATTAGTTTTTTGTATATAATATAAATGTGTAGGTAATATAAATATGATTATATTTTTAATGCTACTGTTTCCTTGTCTTGTACAGTGGGAAGGACTTGGAAAATAGGAAGGCTCTTGTGGTATTTTCTGAACATGACCAGTCTTTGACTTAATCTTCGCTTCTTTGGTAACTTGTTCCAAATGTATGTGCCTTTGACTAAGAATACTTTGTTTCCTGCTTTCATAGGCTCCACTCTAGGTCTTGTTAGGTACATTGTTCTAGAATGATTTTGGACAGTAAGGGGTAGAAATGCAGTCTTTGATATAGCCAGATCCTAATCCATTGATGTATCTGTAGATTGAGGCCAACTTCTTCAGTTGCAAAGTAGGAGACCCAGTGAACAGCATTGATTACTGGTGTAATGTGCTGTTGATCGCCAATCCCTGTGCCAAGCCTCTATGTTGGCAGCATTGCTTCCACATTCTACTCATGATAGATTGAAGGTCCTGTACTATAATTCAGTCTGTAGCTTACAAATGCATGAAGTACTTTCATTCAAGAGAAAAGAGCACCATTCAAAAGAAACTTCTTAGCGTGTTGGAAGGTGGCACTTCTATGACATCCAGTATTAGTTCTGGATCTAGCAAATCTCCCAGGCTTTTTACTGCTTTGATGTACAAAGGACATGTGCCCTTAAGAAAGGAAGAAGTAGTGTGTTGGCTAATTCCATCAAACATTTCTCCTTTCTCACCATCATCACACAATGAAGTATGCCTTATACAGACTTACCCATGGTATTAATACTACTATCACCACCAACCCGATGTTCATTTATGTTTTTTTTTTTGTTAAGAGAGCTGTTAAGCATGAGCATCGCTAGAAGTATTATATACAAATATATCACTAGGAGATTGGGAAAAGGTTTAAAAAAAAGGATAAGCAATGTTCAGTGGGTCAAGGTCCATATATTTCTTATTCACTGGGACTTCAATTCTATAGTGTATACAATTCCATTTTTGTGTAAGCTTAGTAAAAATAATCCAGAATCAACCATATGAGCTTTTGTTCGATAATGCAAGCTAGACCTGCTGTCTTCACAAATTTCACACTAACTTCAAAAATATGATAAGGTTTCCCAGTAGAAATATACAGGCAGTCCTCGACTTTACGACATTCAAGTTACAACTTTACGATGCTCGATCCAACATTGTTCCTATGGGAAATTTGAGTTACGACGGTTTTGATAGTCAAGAACCAATTGTATCGTAAGTCCAAGGACTGCCTGTAATTGCTGGCTCCAGAACTTACATATCTATCTAAGCTCTTCTATGGCGCTTGTCACTGTCGTATCTGAGCATCTCATGAACATAAATTAATTTATCTCCACAACATTCCTTTCAGGTAGGAAAGTATTTTGCCAATTTACACATGGGAAACTGAGAAACAGATGGTTCTTTCTTTCTTTATTCAAGTAATGGTCCATAACACATTCCACTATTGGCTGGTGCACATACACGGCACTTGAATTTGAGTGCACTGGACATGCACCCACCAATATGTATATGGACTACACATCTCAAAGAACATCAGTTACTGTTCCGGTAAGTAACTTCTTTTATTAAGTGATTTTCTCAAGATCAGACAGGAAATTTGTGGCAGGACTGGGAAATTATTTCTGATCTTCTGAGTCTCAGCACAGTTCTTCAACTGCAAGGCTTTCTCTCTACCATACACTTCAGTGAAAACTAAGCTATTCATTTACTTTTAGCTTTCTTGTAGGCACCACTAACTTTTCAGGCTTTCAGAATTCACAGATAAAGCTAAAACTTCATTTGTAGCTAAAACTTCAACAGTTCAACAAATGGGTTCCTTTTGGATTCTTTGTTCTATCAGATTCTGAAATAGCCGTGACTATAAGAAATGCTCACTTACATCTCAGAGTGACCAGGAGTCCCTATGCTTAACCATCAGACAAACATTTGGGACCTCTAGATTTCATTATTGTAAATTATGTATTTGTCACAGATCCTGCTGGCCACCCATTAGGACTGTTATGTGGGGAATCTAAGCTTCTGCTGCACTGGATCTCCTGGGGATATCTTAAGTTTCTGAAGCCTCAGCAGACTGCAGCACTGGTTCCTCCCTTGGATTCACTGGCACATTTCCTGGCACTGACTCTGTCTGTTACCCCTTCTGAGAAATGGGGCTTCTCAGTCCACCTGCCCTAGGCCCCAGGACCGAACGTGATCCCCCAGATACCTCCTATTAGTGGTTCAGTGTAGATGGTTGATTAGCAAGATGTCAGATAACTCAGTTCAATCAGTTTATTAATCAAAGATGTATTAGCACAAACAGAGAAGTTCATACATTACATACATTACAATCTCTTGGGGAACGGTCTTGCGGTAATTCAGTTTGTTCCAAATGCAAGTTTAATTTTACTTATATTTATAGTCCACTTGTTTATGACAGTTAGACGATTAATACACATTACTCCCCTTTTCTCATCTAGTTTCATACTTATTTTTCAGGATACCAAGATATCTGTACCAACCATGCACAATAACATTCCAGATGTTAGTAGACCATCGAGTACAAATAGCATTAAACCATAAAGACATGAACTGCTTTGTACCAACTCACAATTTACATATAACTAAGGCTATGATTTAGTCATGGGTGTTTTTAGTAAAAGTCATGAACAGGTCACGGGCAATAAACAAAAGTTCACGGTCTGTGATCCGTCCATGACTTATACTATAAATATACCTGACTAAATCTACTACTGGGGGAGATGTGGGGGCCCCCTGCTGTGGGGGGAGTCAGGGGGGCCACTGCTGCAGGGGGCATCCCAGAGGGGCCACTGCTGGGGGGAGCTAGGGAGGCTGGTGCTGGGGAGGGGGTGGTCAGCAGCACCAGCTGCTGGAAGCCGCCGGAACAGTGGGCAGCCAGGCCACACCACTCCCGGTCCCCGGGGTCAGCTGCTCCTCAGGCAGTCCCTGGGACCAGCTGCCCGGGGCCATCCAAGCAGCGACCCGTGTGGCTGGCCCTGGAGCCACTCCAGCAGTGGCCAGTGCAGCTGGCTGCGTGGCTGCTCAAGTGGCTGGTTGCAGAGCTGCTCCAGCAGTGGCTGGTGTGGCTGTCCCCGGGGCCACCTGAGCAGCTGGGCCCGGAGCCAGCTGCTTGGGTGGCCCTGAGGTTAGCCCCACCAGCCGCTGCAGAAGTCACAGAGGTCATGGAAAGTCAAAGAATCCATGACTTCCACAATCTCTATGACCAACACAGAGCCCTACAGATAACATTCCTTCACAGAATACACATCTTATTTCTGAGAGATTCTGCACATGCAAAGAACAAAGACTGGAACAGTTTAACTCTTAGTACATTTCCACAATAATGTTTACCATGAGTACAAAGCATTCTGAGAATCCAGTTCATAGTTATACAACTTAGACTAAATATAAAGCATTTTGGAAATATATATGACATTGGCTAACACACAGTGACTGAAACACACTCCTTTCCCAGAACTCTATCAAAACCAGTGAAACTTCTGGTTACAGTTTACCTTCTCAGGGGCACACAATAGTTGTGAAGCAGTCCCCCCGCGACACACACACACACACTCTCTCTCTCTCTCTCTCTCTCTGCCCAGTCTAACACCTTTATGCTCCTATATGCTTAGTCATGTAAAAACACAGGAGACTACAGATAGTAGAAAACAAAACACTAAACATATATCCCTGTCTCAGTTTCCTCACTACTCCAGGGCATTCTTTGGCTAGGGTCTGAGTCCCTTGGATTTCCAGAGTCCTTGGGCCATCTGGGCTCAGGAAAATCAGCAAGGCTCTCTGCCCCATGAGGCCGCCACATGCTGGGGGAACTTCTCCCTCCTGGAACCCCTAACCCAGTTTCTGGGAGCTTGTTCTCTCTTGTCCACACTTCCTCTTCCTGTCTGGTTCCTCCTATTCCTGTATGTTTCTTTATTTGAACCCCTCCTGGTCACCTGGTCTCTTTTGTTATATTGGTACGTTTCCACTGCTCCTCCCTCCCCTCCCTTCCCCTCCCCTCAGTTGTTTTTGTTGTTGTTGGATTTCCCCCCCTAAAACTAGATTTCCCAGGCTTGAGCTACGTTTTAGCATAATCTTTGTGAGGTCTGAGTACCATCATTAACCTTAAATATTTCCCACTGTCCCTGTTTGGGGTGGCCCTACTACAGGACCTGTCAGCAGTGGTGGGTCCACATTCATACAGGCATTCATATTACAGTTGTTTTTCATAATACTATTTCACAATATCAACGAGAATTTATAAACTGTACAGACATCGTCACAGTCACAGATGCTGAAAAAACTCCATCTGGCACAAAACACTGCAACACATCTGCTTAGATATACAGAAGTTTTCCGATGTGTTTCCAAACACCATGGAGACTTTTTCAGGGGTTTAAAATGGTTCTCAGCCTTGAGAAATGTGGGGAAAAAGTCTGTATTGCATTACAATGTTTTGATACGAAGGGCAAATTCACTTTCTGTAGGAGAGATTTAAAACGAAATGTGAAGTTAGTGCTTGGGAAAGGATTGAGTGTCCTGGAAGTGGTTGAGATTCTGTATTAAGATGATGTGCAATATGTGTAGTTGTAATGCAAGTTTCCCATCCGTGTGCTTAAGCACTGGTTTGGAGAGACCATCAGTAAGAGTGGAGAAGTTGGTTAGTGCCCATGGCTATTTAATCCTGACCCTTTTTACTGAGATTGCCAACAAGCCTACTGTTTGGTGGTAGTAGTTGTGATATGGACACTTGCAACAGGGACTAGTTATAGGCTGGAGCCTAGGCTGGGCCATGACAAGTGGCTGACATTCTCTCTGGCTGGTTCTTCCTGCCCCACTGCTGCTGCTGTCGTTCATGTGGTATAGTATGGCTGTCCATTGTGTCCAGTGATGTCATAGCATCACGTGTGTTCTCATGTGGCTGTATAGTCTGATCCTTGAGGAATAAGATTGCAAACAGATATCTCACAAGAATGTGCAGGCTCCCACAGATGACTTGGCATGACACTTGGCAAGTGTTTACCTCTTCTACTGATAATTGCTCTGCATTCAGATCTGTCCACGGCTATGTCTTTGAAGTTCGGTATTTATGCTGCATGAGGTGAGATTCTGCTTAAAGGTATCTTTGAAGTGTTTGCTGTGCTTTGAGAGCATCAGAGCCTTCTATAGCAGCAGTTGCTGCTCCTTATTTCCTGCTGGTCTACCACCTGTCAATTGCAAAATGCCCCAGGGAATGGAGGGGCTGTCTGGTACCACTGAACTTTGTAAGACGGGACCCACCAGAACAGACTCTGACCTTGGTACAGACTGTAGAACCTTGCTCCATCAAGTCAACTTAAATTCACCTGGTACTACAGGAATGTGGATACTCAAGAGACTTCATTGTCTCAAATGAGCTGGAGTCACCTCTTTCAATGGATACCAAGTGTCTGTCGGGAGATTGGCCCTTTCTTCCGTGCCACTTGATTCTCTAGCACCCTCTGAGTTTGGCATGGATCCTCCTTTAAATGCCCAAATCTCAGTGTAAGGTTCCCCTACTTACCAACAAAGGGACATCCTCCTGACCCTTTCATGGAAAGAGAGGAGCTGCAAATGAGACAAATTTGTGCTCATTCTCATTAGTTCGAGCATTATGGGATGCCACCTCTCATGTGCTATGGGACCCTCGGTGGCCATATTTGGATTTTTGGGCTGCCTGTTGACAGCAGTTTTCAAAAGCCCCTAGTCTTTCTTGTGTGGACCACCGAGAAAAACAGTCTCCTATTCCATCTATTATTCCTCCTGTACTATCTCAACCACAGGAATCTTTGGAAGAGCAGGAGGTCAGAGTACATAAGGAAAAGGAGTACTTGTGGCATCTTAGAGACTAACCAATTTATTTGAGCATAAGCTTTCATGAGCTACAGCTCACTTCATCGGATGCATACTGTGGAAAGTATAGAAGATCTTTTTATACACACAAAGCATGAAAAAATGGGTGTTTACCACTACAAAAGGTTTTCTCTCCCCCCCACCCCACTCTCCTGCTGGTAATAGCTTATCTAAAGTGATCACTCTCCTTACAATGTGTATGATAATCAAGGTGGGCCATTTCCAGCACAAATCCAGGGTTTAACAAGAACGTCTGGGGGTGGGGGTAGGAAAAAACAAGGGGAAATAGGTTACCTTGCATAATGACTTAGCCACTCCCAGTCTCTATTCAAGCCTAAGTTAATTGTATCCAATTTGCAAATGAATTCCAATTCAACAGTCTCTCGCTGGAGTCTGGATTTGAAGTTTTTTTGTTGTAATATCGCAACTTTCATGTCTGTAATCGTGTGACCAGAGAGATTGAAGTGTTCTCTGACTGGTTTATGAATGTTATAATCCTTGACATCTGATTTGTGTCCATTTATTCTTTTACGTAGAGACTGTCCAGTTTGACCAATGTACATGGCAGAGGGGCATTGCTGGCACATGATGGCATATATCACATTGGTGGATGTGCAGGTGAACGAGCCTCTGATAATGTGGATGATGTTATTAGGCCCTGTGATGGTGTCCCCTGAATAGATATGTGGACACAGTTGGCAATGGGCTTTGTTGCAAGGATAGGTTCCTGGGTTAGTGGTTCTGTTGTGTGGTATGTGGTTGTTGGTGAGTATTTGCTTCAGGTTGGGGGGCTGTCTGTAGGCAAGGACTGGCCTGTCTCCCAAGATTTGTGAGAATGTTGGGTCATCCTTCAGGATAGGTTGTAGATCCTTAATAATGCGTTGGAGGGGTTTTAGTTGGAACTGAAGGTGACGGCTAGTGGCGTTCTGTTATTTTCTTTGTTAGGCCTGTCCTGTAGTAGGTGACTTCTGGGAACTCTTCTGGCTCTATCAATTTGTTTCTTAACTTCCGCAGGTGGGTATGTAGTTGTAAGAATGCTTGATAGAGATCTTGTAGGTGTTTGTCTCTGTCTGAGGGGTTAGAGCAAATGCGGTTGTATCACAGAGCTTGGCTGTAGTCAATGGATCGTGTGGTGTGGTCAGGGTGAAAGCTGGAAGCATGTAGGTAGGAATAGCGGTCAGTAGGTTTCCGGTATAGCATGGTGTTTATGTGACCATCGTTTATTAGCACTGTAGTGTCCAGGAAGTGGATCTCTTGTGTGGACTGGACCAGGCTGAGGTTGATGGTGGGATGGAAATTGTTGAAATCATGGTGGAATTCCTCAAGGGCTTCTTTTCCATGGGTCCAGATGATGAAGATGTCATCAATATAGCGCAAGTAGAGTAGGGGCTTTAGGGGACGAGAGCTGAGGAAGCGTTGTTCTAAGTCAGCCATAAAAACGTTGCATACTGTGGGGCCATGTGGGTACCCATAGCAGTGCCGCTGATTTGAAGGTATACATTTTCCCCAAATATAAAATAGTTATGGGTGAGGACAAAGTCACAAAGTTCAGCCACCAGGTTTGCCGTGACATTATCGGGGATACTGTTCCTGACGGCTTGTAGTCCATCTTTGTGTGGAATGTTGGTGTAGAGGGCTTCTACATCCACAGTGGCCAGGATGGTGTTATCAAGAAGATCACCGATGGATTGTAGTTTCCTTAGGAAGTCAGTGGTGTCTCAAAGGTAGCTGGGAGTGCTGGTAGCGTAGGGCCTGAGGAGGGAGTCTACATAGCCAGACAATCCTGCTGTCAGGGTGCCAATGCCTGAGATGATGGGGTGCCCAGGATTTCCAGGTTTATGGATCTTGGGTAGTAGATAGAATATCCCAGGTCGGGGTTCCAGGGGTGTTTCTGTGCGGATTTGATCTTGTGCTTTTTCAGGGAGTTTCTTGAGCAAATGCTGTAGTTTCTTTTGGTAACTCTCAGTGGGATCAGAAGGTAATGGCTTGTAGAAAGTGGTGTTGGAGAGCTGCCGAGCAGCCTCTTGTTCATATTCCGACCTATTCATGATGACAACAGCACCTCCTTTGTCAGCCTTTTTGATTATGATGTCAGAGTTGTTTCTGAGGCTGTGGATGGCATTGTGTTCTGCACGGCTGAGGTTGTGGGGCAAGTGATGCTGCTTTTCCACAATTTCAGCCCGTGCACATCAGCGGAAGCACTCTATGTAGAAGTCCAGTCTGCTGTCTCGACCTTCAGGAGGAGTCCACCTAGAATCCTTCTTTTTGTAGTGTTGGTAGGGAGGTCTCTGTGGATTAGTATGTTGTTCAGAGGTGTGTTGAAAATATTCCTTGAGTCGGAGACGTCGAAAATAGGATTCTAGGTCACCACAGAACTGTGTCATGTTCGTGGGGGTGGAGGGGCAGAAGGAGAGGCCCTGAGATAGGACAGCTGCTTCTGCTGGGCTAAGAGTATAGTTGGATAGGTTAACAATATTGCTGGGTGGTTTGAGGGAACCATTGCTGTGGTGCCCCTTGTGGCATGTAGTAGTTTAGAAAGTTTAGTGTCCTTTTTCTTTTGTAGAGAAGCAAAGTGTGTGTTGTAAATGGCTTGTCTACTTTTAGTAAAGTCCAGCCACGAGGAAGTTTGTGTGGAAGGTTGGTTTTTTATGAGAGTATCCATTTTTGAGAGCTCATTCTTTATCTTTCCCTGTTTGCTGTAGAGGATGTTGATCAGGTGGTTCTGCAGTTTCTTTGAGAGCGTGTGGCACAAGCTGTCAGTATAGTCTGTGTGGTATATAGATTGTAATGGATTTAAGGAGGCTACTCCATTGATGAATATCTCCTCATCTTCTCCAGATGAGGTGCTTATGCCTCCTTGGCCTTTTCTGGCAGATGACTTTACACAGTTTCAAGAATTAATTAAATGTATTGCGGATTCTTTACAGATCCCCTTAGAGGAGCTCAGAGAGTTGCAGTACGAGCTCGTAGATATCCTACAATGGACACCCCCTGCTCGAATGGCCTTGCCAGTTAATGAGGCCCTGCTGGATCCTGCCTTGACCATCTGGCAGATCTTCGCAATGATACCATTAATCTGCAAGCGTGCTGATAAAAAGTATTATGTCCCAGCCAAGAACTCTGAATTTTTATTTTCACATCCTTCAGCTAGCTCCTTGTTTGTAGAAGCAGTGATTGAATGTGGCAGACAGCAGCACACAAAAACCACACCATGTGATAAGAACCAAAAATGCCTTGACCTCTTTGGCCATAACACCTACTCATCTGTGACCATTCAGTTTAGGATCACAAATTACCAGGTTCTTATCACTAAATATAATCACACCAGTTATTTTAAGTTTACATCTTTATTGACCAACTTCCAACTGAACATCATGAGCAATTCCAGTCCATCATTAGAGAGGCTCAGTTATTAGCTAGAACTTGGTTGCAGGCCTCTTGAGTTGCAGCTGACACTGCGACTCATTCTGTTTCCACAGCGGTCATGATGCATCAGGCATCCTGGCCCCAGCTCTCTGGGTTCCCTGGAGAGGTCCAAAATACAGTTGAAGACCTCCCCTTTTACGGATTAAAACTCTTTGCTGAATCCACCTATGAGACTCTGTACATCCTGAATGATTCCAGGACCACCGTAAGATCCACTGGGATCTCCTTCTCTTTGTGCTGAAGCAATAAAACATCAAACAAAACAAAGCAAGATCATATTAATAGTTCCAGTGAGGCCCAGGCACCTTGCTATTCACCCAGTGATGAGTCTTCCATCTGTTCCCCATCTTCTCTCTCAAAACTCTGGTCAGATTCTCCATCGCAGCCTAGGAATTCTTCGTCTCAGGGCTTGATTACTCGATGGCTTGCAAGAATAGAGACTTCATGTTCTGCAGAAGTGATGTCTTTTGTCTGTTCATTCTTCCCACTCTGCTGTTCTTGACTGTCTCTTGGAATTAAAAAAGGCAGAACTATCTATAAGTTCTCTGAAATCACTTGGCAGCTATAACAGCTTTTCATTCCTCAGTGAGGGATTCTGCTTATGCCATGACAGTGAGATTCATTAAGGGGTTGAAAAAACTTTTTCTTCATATTAGAAAACCCACCCTGTATGGGACTTAAATTTAGTACTTAAGTGTCTTATGAAATCCTCATTCAAACTGTTTGCCACCTGTTTCCTTCTTCATCTCTCCATGAAAATGGCCTTCTTGGTGGTCAAGAAAATGGCCTCTCCTTCATCTCTCCATGAAAATGGCCTCTGCCCAAAGGGTCGGGAAAATGGGAGATTTAATAGTGGCCCTGGCTGTGACACTATTTTTCAAGGACAAAGTTTCATTATGTCTGCATCCTAAGTTTCTACCTAAGGTGTCATCTGAATTTAACATCAAACAAGTCATCCATCATCCAGTTATTTTCCAAAACCACATCAGACCAGGGAGGACGTTGCTTTCCATATCTTGGATGTCAGGAGGGTGTTAGCCGTCTATCTGGACATAACCAAATCATTTAGAAAGTCTCCCAGGCTGTTTCTGTTGCGGACAGGTACAAGGAGTCAACGGTCTCTGGGTGGATTTCTGGGTGCATTATTCCATGTTATGAATCTGCTGATTACATAACCTTCTTTTAGGGTATTAGTCCATTCCACAAAGTCTCTATCTAGCTGGGTGGTGTTAAACATATTCCCATAGTTGAGATCTGCAAGGCTGCAACTTGGACTTTGATGGGGTCACAGTACCAAACATGCCTCGGTATCAAAGACATCCTCAGTACTGCAGAGGCAGGACCATGCCGGGAAGGAGTCTAAACATTCTACCTCTTAAAAAGGTGGTACCTACAGCTCCCTCACTACATTCTGTGCCTAAACAACTCACGCAGGCTCCTTTGGTACTGGTGAGGAAACAGGTGTGTCATACTAACTTGGTGTCCCCTAAGCAGTTGTGTTTGGCACCACTGCTACCAGAGAGATGGCAAAGTTTGCAAATGGTACAAAATTACTAAAGATAGTTAAGTCCAAAGCAGACTGTGAAGAGTTACAAATGGATCTCACAAAACGGAGTGACTGGGCAACAAAATGCAGATGAAATCCAATCTTGATCAGTGCAAAGTAATGCACAGTGGAAAACATAATCCCAACTATACATACAAAATTATGGGGTCTAAATTAGCTGTTACCACTCAAGAAAGAGATCTTAGAGTCAATGTGGATAGTTCTCTGAAAACATCTGTGGCAGGGCTGGGCTGGGCTGGGGGAGGGACTCCTCTCCTCGATAGCTTTGGCGGGGCTGGGCTGGGGGAGGGGTGCCTCTCCCCGCCTGCACGGCCCTTGATAGCCTGCTGCGCAGCTGCGCAGCTTACAGGGAACTTAGGATGCAACCCCATGGTCTGGGTGTCCCTAAGCCTCTGACTGCAGGATGCTGTGACTGAATGACAGGGGTTGGATCACTTAATGATTTCTCTGTTCTGTTCATTACCTTTGAAGCATCTGGCATTGTCAGAAGACAGGATACTGGGCTAGATGAACCATTGATCTGATCCAGTGTGGCCATTCTTACGTTCTTATGTTATGTTCTTATGAAGAAAAGGAGTACTTGTGGCACCTTAGAGACTAACCAATTTATTTGAGCATAAGCTTTCGTGAGCTACAGCTCACTTCATCGGATGCATACTGTGGAAACTGCAGAAGACATTATATACACAGAGACCATGAAATAATACCTCCTCCCACCCCACTCTCCTGCTGGTAATAGCTTATCTAAAGTGATCACTCTCCTTACAATGTGTATGATAAACAAGTTGGGCCATTTCCAGCACAAATCCAGGTCTCCTCACCCACCCACCCCACACACAAACTCACTCTCCTGCTGGTAACAGCCCATCCAAAGCGACCACTCTCCCCACAATGTGCACGATAATCAAGGTGGGCCATTTCCAGCACAAATCCAGGTCTTCTCACCCCCCACCCCCAACACACACAAACTCACTCTCCTGCTGGTAATAGCTCATCCAAATTGACCACTCTCCTTACAATGTGCACGATAATCAAGGTGGGCCATTTCCAGCACAAATCCAGGTCTTCTCACCCCCCACCCCCAACACACACAAACTCACTCTCCTGCTGGTAATAGCTCATCCAAATTGACCACTCTCCTTACAATGTGTATGATAATCAAGGTGGGCCATTTCCAGCATAAATCTAAGGTTAACCAGAACGTCTGGGGGGGGGGTAGGAAAAAACAAGGGGAAATAGGCTACCTTGCATAATGACTTAGCCACTCCCAGTCTCTATTTAAGCCTAAATTAATTGTATCCAATTTGCAAATGAATTCCAATTCAGAAGTTTCTCGCTGGAGTCTGGATTTGAAGTTTTTTTGTTGTAAGATAGCAGCCTTCATGTCTGTAATTGCGTGACCAGAGAGCTATTACCAGCAGGAGAGTGAGTTGGGGGGGGGGGGGGGGCGGAGGGTGAGAAAACCTGGATTTGTGCTGGAAATGGTCCAACTTGATTATCATACACATTGTAAGGAGAGTGATCACTTTAGATAAGCTATTACCAGCAGGAGAGTGGGATGGGAGGAGGTATTGTTTCATGGTCTCTGTGTATATAATGTCTTCTGCAGTTTCCACAGTATGCATCCAATGAAGTGAGCTGTAGCTCACGAAAGCTTATGCTCAAATAAATTGGTTAGTCTCTAAGGTGCCACAAGTTACTCCTTTTCTTTTTGCGAATACAGACTAACACGGCTGTTATTCTGAAACCTGTGTTCTTATGATGATACATGCCTTTTCCAAGCATTATGTAGTGGTGCATTCTTATAGGTCAGATGTTGCCCTTGGGTATGCAGTCTTGTCTTCAGTATTGGACTCTGCTCCAAAGCTCCCTCCTTCTGATGAGGAATATTGCTTGAAACTCAACTTAAGTGGAACACCCCAGAAGACACTACACAAAGAAGAAGGAGAGGTTACTCACCTTGTGCAGTGGAGTTCTTTGAGATGTATCCTCCTATTCGCGCTCCGCAAACCACTCTTCTTCCCCTTTGCTTCAGAGTTTCCTCTGTGGACTTTGTGGTGGAGAAGGAACTGAAGGCTGTTTGCTGGTGCTGTGATATATATCCTTGATATGGGGTACAAGGATGTGTAGGACGCATGTACAGGTCAAACAGGTCCTGCCAAAAATCTCTGATCAAAGGCTCATGGGGTTCATGCACACTTGAAGTGGAGCAGCCATAGGGACACACATCTTGAAGAACTCCAGTTACTGCTTAAGGTGAGCAATCTCTCCGTCCTGCTATTGATTGAAACAATGGTTCCTTCTTAGGAGGTTGTGTGAATGGGGGGATCTTCAGCCCAGGGGAGAGAAGGGGAAATGTGGACGTATTGGGGATGGGGAGAGAAGAGGAAAGGGAGGGGACCTAAGAAGGGGAAGAAGAGAAGAGGACTGAAGTGGGAGAGGTAAGAGAGAGAGACTTGGAGGAGTGGGAAGCAGGAAGAGAGGGAGAAGAAGAGATCAAAGATTGGGAAAACTAAGAGAAGTAGTAAAAAGTACTGAGGAAGTACTTCTTCACACATTGCACAGTCAACCTATGGAAGTCATTTCCAGGGGATATTGTAAAGGCCAAAAGTATAACTGGGCATAGACTCCAACTCCATGGGTCCTCCGGGGCTGGAGCACACATGGGGAAAAAAATGGGTGCTCAGCACCCACTGGCAGCCAGTTTCCCCCTGTCCCGCAGCACCTCCTGCCTGCCGGCGATCAGCTGTTCAGTGGCATGCAGGAGGCGCGTAGGGGAAGGGGAAGGAGCGGAGGCAGGAAGAGGCAGAGCGAGGTTGGGGTGCGCTGGGGGGAGAGGGTGGGAAGAGATGGGGTGGGGGTGAGAAGAGGCGGTGCAGGGGGGCAGAAAGAGGTGGGATGAGGTGGGGTTAGGCCTTTGGGGAAGGGGTGGTCTGGGGGCGAGGCCTGGGGTAGAGCGGGGGTCAAGCACTCCTGGGGAAACTAGAAAGGCAGCATCTCTGTAAAAAAAGAAATTAAAAAAAGAATTAGATAAGTTCATGAAGGATAGGTTCCTCAGTGGTTACTAGTCAAGATAGTCAAGGATGCAACCCCTTGCTCCAGGTGTCCCTAAACCTCCAAGTGCCAGATGCTGGGACTGGACAACAGGAGATGGATCACTTGTAATTGCCCTGTTCGGTTAATTCCCTCTGAAGCATCTGGCACTGGCCTCTGTCAGAGACAGGGTACTGGACTAGATGGACCATTGGTCCGACTCAGCATGGCCGTTTTTATGTCTTCTTGCACAGTCAGTCCTAGCCTCCCACTCTGAGCTCAGTGTATGAGTCCCAGTCCCTCCCCACTCCTAGTCTCTCCTTCTCCTCTCACCCAATTCCAGTCTCTTTGTCCACCGTATTCCAGTTTGTACACTTACCCCAACTCCTTGTCCCTAATTTCCTTGCCCAGCCTGTCCCAGTTTCCCCTTCCCAGTTCCTTGTCAGATCTCCCACTCATCACTGGCTCCCAGTCCTAGTCCCCTGCTCCAGGCTCCTCACCCAATGCAAGCCCTCCCCATGGCTTCTTGTGCCCATCCCACCCCCTTTCCTGGTTTCTTTTCCCAGCAGGGCCAGCTCTAGGATTTTTGCCACCCCAAGCAAAAACTTTTTGGCCACCCCTGCTTTTTTTTCATCACCCCCCTGCCCCCGGCTCCAGCCCAACTCGCCCCTTCCCCAAATCCCCGGCCCCGCCTCCTCCCCCGGGCGTGCTGCATTTCCCCCCCCATTGCTTCCTGCGGCTCCCCACCCGCAACCCCCCACCCTAGCCCACCTCCACTCTGCCTGCTCCCCTGAACCCGCCTCCGCTCCGCTCCGCTTCTCCCCCCTCCCTCTCAGGCAAGGGCATGTTCAGGAGAGCAGGCAGAGTGGAGGTGAGCGGGGGGGGGGGGGGGGCGAGCACAGGAAGTAATGGAGGCGGGGGGTAGAGGAACCCTTCCCCACCCTAGCTCACCTCCACTCTGCCTCCGCCTGCTCCCTTGAGCGTGCCGCCGCCGCTCCGCTTCTCCTCCCTCCCTCCCAAGCGGAGGCGAGCTGGGGCGGCGGGGGCACATTTCTCGGGGCAGCATGGCCAGCAGCAGAATGCCGCCCCTGGAAATGTGCCGTCCCAAGCACCTGCTTGTTTTGCTGATGCCTTGAGCCACTCCTGTTTCCCAGATAGTCCCAGTTCCCCCCCACACACTTCAGCTGATTATCAGATCTGTCTGCCCACCACCCAGTCCTCATTCCCTCCCATACTAGTTCCCAGTCCCAGTTTCCTTGTTCAGACGGTCCCAGTCTTGCCTCCTCCCCTGAACTCCTCATCTAATCTCAATGTCTGCCCCCTACCAAGCCAACTGGCTGTCAGTTCCCCCTCCCCTATCTCTTTTACCAGCTTCCAGCCTCAATCTCTCCCCTTAACTCCCAGTCTCCTAGCCCAACTGCCCAACCTTCCCCTTTCCCCCTCAGCCCCCAGTCTGTCTCTCCATCCCTCTCAGCCCCAGTCTCCTTGCCCAGCCAGTCCCAATTTCTCTTCCCCCTCCAGTGCCAGCCTCATCAGTCCCAGTCTAATCCTTTCCTTCCTACTTGGTCTGACTTTTGTCCTCTCTGCATTTGAATCAGAAGGTTTCCTTGTCGATGCTGCTTGGGTGCGGGGAGGAGGGGCATTATTGAGAATCCAGAAGAGACAGGCTCCCTGTTCTCAGTTCCATGGCCTGGCCTAGGGTGACCATCTTTGTTGAATGGAAATAAGGGAAAACTGCATGAAAAATAATGGACAACTTTGAAGGGACATTTTAGGAAAACACATTTTCCCTTAGCATGTTTTCTCTCAAGTGTACATTTCTACTGTCCTTGGGTGTACAATGCAATTATCCTAAGCTTCAGTTTAATGTTTAAAATGGTACTTATTTTAAGATGTATTGAAATGTATTAAAACTAAGGGATGGGTGATCACCCTAAGGGACAAATCAATGATGGTCCCTTAAAATAAGGGACGGGTGGTCACCCTAGCCTGGTCCCACCCTGGCCTGAGCAACTGGAAGCAGCCATTACAGGAAAAGTCCAGTTTCACCTAGGTTGCTCTGAGCTAGACAGAATATGCTCTGTTGCTCTGCGGGGATGGTGCATGTGAAGTCTGGTCATCACTAGAAGCTGTGAGAGGCTCAGGCATGTTCACAGTGAGTGCAGAATCTTTGGAAAATTAACTATTAAAGTTGAAAAATTCCCTACTAACCACGTGCGAACTGTGACTTTTCAAAGGCTTATATCTTGGTCAAGCTGGGCAGATTTTTATGGGGAAGGCAAAAGGCACACCCTAGACCAGAGGCGGGTAAACTACGGCCCGCGGGCCACATCTGGCCCGCAGGACCCTCCTGCCCAGCTCTTGAGTTCCCGGCCGGGGAGACTAGTCCCCGGCCCCTCCCCCGCAGCCTCAGCACACCGCGCCGCCAGCACGGGAGGGGGTTGCACTGCAGGGGCAGGGGAGAGCAGGGATGGAGGCTCACCTGTAGGGGGAGCAGGCGGGTGGCAGGAGCATGGCGAACGTGGGCGGAGGAATCAGGAGGAGCACTGGGTGGCCGCGCAGCCGGCCGGAGAGAAGCAGCGCTTTGAAGGGGAAACCGCCACTTCTCTCCGGCTGCCCCTGCTCCTCCTAAGTCCTCCGCCCATGTTCGCAGGGTTGCATTCTGAAAGGGGCTTTAGAGGGGGGTTGGGATCCTGGGGGGCCTATCGGGGGCAGAGGTGTGGATAGGGGTCGGGGCAGTCAGGGAGCAGGGGGAGATGGGATAGGGGGTGGGGTCCCAGGGGGGTGGTTAGGGGCAGGGGGTGCCAGGAGGGGGCAGTCAGGGGACAAAAAGTGGGGGGGTTGGATGGGTCAGAGGTTCTGAGGAGGGCAGTCAGGGAGGGGGCGGTTAGGGTTTGGGGAGGCACAGCCTTCCCTACCCAGCCCTCCATACAGTTTTGGAACCCCGATGTGGCCCTCAGGCCAAAAAGTTTGCCCACCCCTGTCCTAGACATAAAGCCACCTCCCTGCAAAAGCATGGAAGTGCTAGAGCTTTCTAACAATTTTTCTCAAGAATTTTTTAATGTGGCAAACAAACATATTTTTCCCTAGTCTTGTTCTTGGAAATAGCTGAATGGTATTGGCTGAAATTTTCCCAAAAAATCCAACCTGAGACAAATGCCTTGCATGGAAAAGTTCAGCAAATATGGTTAAAGTTTAGCAAAGTTATAAGAAACTGGAAACAGGGTCTTATCATGAGAAGCCTTAATAATAAGTGGTGAAACCGCCCCTGCCTATAATTTGTAGGACACAGTTTTAATTAGATCCGTGCATTCATAGAGCTGGAACTAGGGGTGCTGGGGGTGCTGCCACAGCCCCTGGCTTGAAGTAGTAATAACAACACAAATACATGGTTTCTGCCTTCAGCACCCTCACTATAAAAATTGTACCAGCACCACTGTGTGCATTCAGTGACTCATTTTTCTCATATGTTAATGCCAGCTTCTAACTTTTTTGACTTACGTCATATTTTTGGAGACATAATTATGGGGAAATTATCTTGCATTTATTTTGTTTCAAATATGATGTAGGATACACATAAAAGAAGGAATGTAGCTTGTATTTAACTCCTTGTTAAAATTTAAGTTTTAGATCAATTTATTGACTTTTAATTATAACATACCTCCCATAAGGAGTGAACATCTCTTAAATGACAGCATATTATTGTTCTATTATCCATATTGCACCATTGGTTTGCATAGAACTTCAAAGGCAAATAAAAAGATCATAAACAAAATCTTTGTTCCCTGAAACCAGTGGGAGTTTTGCCATTCATTTGGCTTGAGTGGGGCCAGGATTTCATCCCAGCTTGCTGCATCAAGTAGGTGACAATCTAAATTAGACTGAAAACAACAAAACTGAGAACTCACTCTTTGGGGTAAGATTGTAGGATAATCAGAGAACAGAAGCAAGACTACATACAGGTAGAGAGAAGTTTGAGGAGTCTAGGTTTGAGGAGGAAACATTGGTTTTTAACATTTTAATTATACTCTTGATTGGAGAGGAACAGAAAAATGAGTAAGAAGCCATTTAATAAATGAAATGAAAACATGTATTTGAAACACTAGATGGTGCTATTGTGTAAAAGTTGCATTTATGGTAACTTTGCAAAGTCAATTTATACCCTCTGAGGTGTGAGGAAGAAAATCATCTTTAAAAAGTCGTGGAAAGTTTGCATCTTTGCTAAATTGGCAATTTCACTAAAGGACTTAGAATATAGAATGAATATTATTGTGCTTGTAGCTCTTGTTTTATAGTACGTAGACCAAGATGTAACATCTCAGGGAAAAAATGGTGTGATACTTTGTTAAACCATATGCAGTATTTTGATTTAAATGTGCCTAAAAAGTACTTACCTTCTTGGTTCCCAAGGAAGAAGAGGCAATTTAAGTCACACACTCTTAACGCAGAAACTATTTGCTAGCTGCCTTACACTGAATATACAAAAACAAGGTTCCCTTGTATTAATTCAAGTACAGCCTAAAATGCCTTAGGATTAAAGCAATTATCTGTAATACTATATTACTTATATTTAAGGCTTGTTGCTGATTGGATAAAATCATGAAATACAACTTTTTTTTTCTTGGAATAGTTACTGTGTTTTCTTCCTTGTCTACTTTACCAAAATTCTGCATTCCTTGTGTAATCCTAGGATATTTAAAATAATTAAATGGGATATTCGCAGTTTCCGTAATGAAACATAATTGGAGTTTGGAATACTTTGATATTAAAATTAAAAAGAAAAACAAGGAAGATGGTTCTGCTGAGAATGTGCACGTTATTTTTGTGTATTGCTCCATGTTTCGGGCAGTATAGATACTGGAAGTCTTTTTCATATAAAGACTGTAGGATTAAGTCTGTAACAGTTTTTAGCTTACAAATCTTTATCATAAAGAGTGTGTGCATATGTGTATGTTGAGATGTGGGAAAGGCTTAGTCCTAAAATATTATTAATAATATCTTTTATAGCACAGTTGAATATTTGATTATATTTACATGGTCAAAAAAAGTGAGGATGATTTGCAATAGCTGGCAAGATGTGCTTGTTATATTGCTGTTTGATAACATGATAAATTATTTAGTAAACTTGTCAGGAAACATATTTAAATCTAGACAGCAAATACCAGAGGATGATGATTCCTCTGATGGATGATTCCTGATGATTCAGAGGAAAGTGTGATTTATGGACCTTGTTATTTAAATATAGCAAGTACTTTACAAATAGTAATGATTTATGTGACCTAGAAAACACTGAAGAGTTGGCATCCATTCCTAGGTTACCTATTTCTTTCAGGCTGAGGAGGGCCCTGATCCACAATGCTATCTTATATACAAGGTTGCTTATTATGTACATTGCATGTACTATAAATGCTGCGCAAAGCACCTCTCCCATTTAATTACACAAACTTATTGTTAATTAATAACTTGTGTTAGCATCATCGAGCAATAGAGAATTTGTCAGGGGTGTGTTTTGCAATCCTGAAATAAAGCTGACAAGTGAAGAGGATGGTTACTAAATAGCACACCTCCTTATGAAGAAATCCTTGGAAAGCAGCCAGGGACAGGCAAACGATGCAAAGTTCACCATGCAAAGTTCCCTTCAAATAATTCCCACAACATGGAGTGGTGTGGGGATTCAAGCATCCCAAACCCCTCTTTCGTCCTAGTGATCTACAGGGAAGGAGACTCCCAGATTTGAGGAGATAGGAGACAACTGCATGGAGATTTCTTACCTCTGTGTTGTTCTGGTGGTCTCTGTCACTCCCAGCAGCACAGCTGCAGTTGGAGCCGCTCTGGTATTGGCTGAGTGTTCCTGACACCGCTCAGAAATAGCTACAGAGGGAACCCACATGGAGTTATACAGCGCAGAGCTGTACAAATTCACAACAGGATTTCACAGTGAAAATATGGGGCGGTCTGCAATGAATTGTGATGTAGAGCCCAGTCCACTGATTTTCCCCCTGCAGTCCTGGCTCACAGCTTTCCAAACCCTACAGAGGAGCAGCTGAAGTGTTTTTTGTGAGGAGTAAGGAAAGGGAAGACAATACTATTGAGAGAGCATTCTCCACCCTTTCCCCTTTCCACGTAGGCAGTGATTCACTTGTGGGACCAAGGACCAGTTTAAATTTTTAGCAGTCTGAGCGTGGGCTCAACTATGTTCCATCTAATTGCAGAGTCTGTATGTCCCAGACACAACAAGAAGGATATTTGACTTGTTTGAGTGAGATAAAAGCAGATTTTACTTATTCTGTTCATTTGGGGGTTCATCTTTGGCTTCACTTAGTACTTATACCAGCTCCACACAGGACAATTACACACTCCTGATAACTGTTTGGAGGCCTGTGTAAAATGAATTGGAGGTCCTTGTGGACAGAGTTCCAATACACAGATGTCTCCCTCCTGTTTAAATCTGCTCCAGCCACTGGATGTGGGGAAGCTTATATTGCATTTGTCCATGCTTTTATCTGTTCTACAGATATAAAGGGGACTTGGCTCTCAAAATCATCCGGCTGATGCCTTTGTAAGTACCACAGTCTCTTAAAAATATCTGCATGAATGGAGGCTGTTCTAGTGTGCTGAACACTATTCAGCCACCGTACAGTATTATTCAGTTACTTTATACGGACATAGGAGACAAATCTGCTTATGTGTATTATTCACTGTAAAATGTATGGTTAGCTCAGACTGTGTCTCTATGCTGGTAAAAATACATACTTTGGATAATCTTTTTAATGAACTTAATGTGACATTACATCCACTGTGATATGTACGAGATCCATGAGTGGGGGGGAAAAAAGATAATTGTGTGTAACTCAATTATTTGAGAGTAGAGCCTTTAATTTCTTCAGGCTCTATAAAAAGAATTTGGGCATCTGCACATATTTATTTTAGAGATATACTGTTACATCTTTAGCGCAGTGCATGGGGAGTTAGCCATGGAACACTCATTAACGTTAATGGGATTTCTATGGCTAATTCCCCACACACTGGCTGAAAATTTAGCCCAAAGAGATTTGCAAAGTGATGTTGAGAAGCAAGTTGGTAAGTTAGCCTCATTACTTTTATGTTATTAACTGCTCTATCTGCCATTGGCTTTATGTGAAGACTGTGATATTATACTTAATACTTTATACTTAATACTAATAATAAAGTACTGTATGCCAAATATAGAATCTACTACTGAGATAAAATAATATAGCAGTTTTAGTAAATTTCAGAATAATATTTCTAGGTATTTTTAGTCAAATTCAGCAAAAACTATAGAATATAAAGAAAATTATATATTAAAGGAAAATTTTTAGACTTCAGAACAATTTTGCATTTCTGGTAATTTGGGTGTAGCCTTGAGGCAATTGCTGGGGTAAATGAAAAAGACAACTATCTGCTTTGGGCTTAGCATACAGATAGTATTTTACATACATCCTCCTGTGAATAACTTTTGTGAAAGTTCATTGATAAGATAGCAAAGTCATTTTCTGTTCAACAGGACATATAACAAAGTATTTAAAATACTGAAATGTACTTGTAAATCGTAGAAATATAGGACTGGAAGGGATCTTGATAGGTCATCTAGTCCAGTACCTTGCACTGAGGCAGGACTAAGTATTATCTAAATCTGACAGGAGTTAGTTTAACCTGTTCTTAAAAACCTCCAATGATGGAGATTCCACAACCTCCCTGGGTAATTTGTTCTGGTGCTTAACTACCCTTATAGTTAGGACGTTTTACCTAGTGTCCAACCTAAACCTCTCTTGCTGCAATTTACGCCCATTATTTCTTCTCCTGTCTTCAATGGATAAGGAGAACAATTTATCATCTTTTTCTTTATAACAACTTTTTCATACACTAAGGCTGTTATCATATTTCCCCCCTTAGTCTTCTCTTCTCCAGACTAAATAAACCCAATTTTTTCTTCTTTCCTTGTAAGTCATGTTTTCTAGACCTTTAATCATATTGGTTCCTTTCCTCTGGACTTTCTCCAATTTGTCCACATCTTTTCCGGAGTGGGGTGCCAAGAACTGTACACAGCACTCCAACTGAGGACTTATCAGTGCTGATTAGAGTAGAAGTACTTCTTGCATCTTGCTTACAACATCCCAGAATGATGTGTGCTTTTTTTGCAACAGTATTACATAGTTGATTCAGATTTAGTTTGTGATCCACTATAACCCCCAGATCCTTTTCTGCAATACTCCGTCCTAGACAGTCATTTCCCATTTTGTATTTGTGCAATTGATTATTCCTTCCTAAGTGTAGTATTTTGGATTTGTCCTTATTGAATTCATTCTACTAATCTTAGAGCCTTCCCCCGTTTGTCAAGATCATTTTTGAATTCTAGTCCTATCATACAAAGCATTTTCAGTTCCTCCCAGCATGGTATCATAGGCAGTCTTTATAAGTGTACTCTCTATGCTATTATCCAAATCATTTAGGAAGATATTGAATGGTATTACTCGCTGAGTATGGTTTTTGCAACCAGTGGTGCACTCACCTTATAATAGACTCATTTAGGCTATATTTCCCTATTTGTTTGTGAGACGGTCACGTGAGACAGTATCAAAAGCCTTACTAAAGTTGAGATATATCACATCTACTGCTTTCTTTGTATCCACAAGGCCTGTTACCCTGTCAAAGAAGGATATTAGATTGGTTTGACATGATTTGTTCTTGACAAATCCGTGTTGGCTATTACTTATCTCCTTATCATCTTCTAAGTGCTTTCAAATTGATTGTCTGATTATTTGCTCATTATCTTTCTGGGTACCAAAGTTAAGCTGACTGGTCTATAATTCCCTGAGTTATTCTTGTTTCCCTTTTTGTAGCTAGGTACTATATTTGCCCTTTCCCAGTCCCGTGGGATTTCTTCTGTCCTCCACGAATTCTCAAAGATAATCAATAGTGGCTCAGAGATCTCTTCAGCCAGTTCCTTAAGTATTCTAGGATGTATTTCATCAGGCCCTGCCAACTTGAAGACATCTAACTTGTCTAAGTAATTCTTAACTTGTTCTTTCCCTATTTTAGCCTCAGATCCTACACCATTTACCCTGATGTTCACTGTGTTAGTCATCCAGTCACTGCTAACCTTTTTGGTGAAAACTGAAACGAAATAGGCATTTAGCACTTTGGCCATTGCTGCATTTCCTATTATGTCTGTCCCTCATTGAGTAATGTGATTACCCAGTCCTTTAAAGCCCTGCAAGGGGCTATTTTTTTAATCCCACTCCCGTCCCACCCCGTAATTCCCACTCCCACCTGCTCCTGCATTGTTTCTTGCATTTTTATCCCATTCCCACCTGCAAAAACCTTAGATCCCACAAGATCCAGCAAGAGAGAGAGATTCCCCCATGCTACTAAAAAAAAAAAAAAAAAAGGTGGTTAATATATATATATAAACAGAATTCAGACACAATTTTTACCACTAAAAGAATAAAACAAATCTTGCTTAAACCATGTAAAAATACTTTAACTCCTGTTACACTAGACATCTAAGCTCTTTCTATCCCTCACTTAAATTTAAGTATTAAAACTTTAATTTAAAAAAAAAAGAGTTAGTGTTTTCCCGCAAATAACGCAAGTCAGTTTTTTTTTTTTGCCTACCCAATCCCGCTCGCAACAACGTACATTTTACCTGCTCCTGCTGTTATGGCAGCAGGTTCTGCAGGAGCCACGGGATCTCAGTCCCACTCGAGGGCTCCCCGGTTCTTGGTCTTCCTCTTCCTTCTAATATATTTGTACAATGTAAAATGTAACATTTGTGAAATGTTTTCTTGTTATTCTTTACATCCCAAGCTAGTTTAATCTCGTTTTGTGCCTTGGCCTATTTAATTTTGTCCCTATATGTTTGTGTTATGCTTTTTTAAATATTCATCCTTTGTAATTTGACCTAGTTTCCACTTTTGGTATGATCCTTTTTTGAGTTTCAGGTTGCTGAAGATCACCTGGCTAAGCCAAGATGGTCTTTTATCACACTTCCTATTTTTCCTACGCATTGGGAAAATTTGCTCTTGTGCCCTTAATAACGTCTCTTTAAAAAACTGCCATCTCCCCTGAACTCTTTCTTCCCTTAGACTTGCTTCCCATGGGATCTTACCTACCAATTCTGTGAGTTTGCTAAAGCCTGTCTTCTTGAAGTCCATTGTCTTTATTCTGCTGTTTTCAAACGTTTGATCACAACTCGTTTTTGCATGCTGTCTAAAAACTGGAAGCAAGATCTGTCTAATTTCTACGCAGATTTGGAAATCAGCATTCATATTTCCTCTGAAAGACAACTGACACCTTTGTAAGCTTAAACTGGTATTTTTACTTCAAAATGGGGGTAGTTTAAAAATAAAATCCAGAATCCCATATAGATATTTGGCAATGTAAAGTGTACATTAGATGTATGTTATTCCTTCTGTACTGTGTGTAATATACCCATTAGTGAATGTGTGCAGACATACACACACAAACACTCACAAACTTCCCTCTTTCCCTGTTTATCACTTTAGTGTTTTAATATTTCTTCCTGCCTGGGAACACAGATGTTAAGTAGCTTCTTCAGCTACTACCAAATCTACTCTGCAGCCAGCCATTATCATAGAATATCAGGGTTGGAAGGGATCTCAGGAGGTCATCTAGTCCAACCCCCCTGCTCAAAGCAGGACCAATCCCCAACTAAATCATCCCAGCCAGGGCTTTGTCAAGCCTGACCTTAAAAACTTCTAAGGAATGAGATTCCACCACCTCCCTAGGTAATGCATTCCAGTGCTTCACCACCCTCCTAGTGAAAAAGTTTTTCCTAATATCCAACCTAAACCTCCCCCACTGCAGCTTGAGACCATTACTCCTCGTTCTGTCATCTGCTACCACTGAGAACAGTCTAGAGCCATCCTCTTTGGAACCCCCTTTCAGGTAGTTGAAAGCAGCTATCAAATCCCCCCTCATTCTTCTCTTCCACAGACTAAACAATCCCAGTTCCCTCAGCCTCTCCTCATAAATCATGTGTTCCAGTTCCCTAATCATTTTTGTTGCCTTCTGCTGGACGTTTTCCAATTTTTCCACATCCTCCTTGTAGTGTTGGACCCAAAACTGGACACAGTACTCCAGATGAGGCCTCACCAGTGTCTAATAGAGGGGAATGATCACGTCCCTCGATCTGCTGGCAATGCCCCTACTTATACATCCCAAAATGCCATTGGCCTTCTTGGCAACAAGGGCACACTGTTGACTCATATCCAGCCTCTCGTCCACTGTAACCCCTAGGTCCTTTTCTGCAGAACTGCTGCCTAGCCATTCGGTCCCTAGTCTGTAGCGGTGCATGGGATTCTTCCGTCCTAAGTGCAGGACTCTGCACTTTGTTCTTGTTGAACCTCATCAGATTTCTTTTGGCCCAATCCTCTAATTTGTCTAGGTCCCTCTGTATCCTATCCCTACCCTCCAGCGTATCTACCTCTCCTTCCAGTTTAGTGTCATCTGCAAACTTGCTGAGGGTGCAATCCATGCCATCCTCCAGATCATTAATGAAGATATTGAACAAAACCGGCCCCAGGACCGACCCTTGGGGCACTCCACTTGATACCGGCTGCCAACTAGACCTGGAGCCATTGATTACTACCCGTTGAGCCCGACAATCTAGCCAGCTTTCTATCCACCTTATAGTCCATTCATCCAGCCCATACTTCTTTAACTTACTGGCAAGAATACTGTGGGAGACTGTGTCAAAAGCTTTGCTAAAGTCAAGGAACAACATGTCCACTGCTTTCCCCTCATCCACAGAGCCAGTTATCTCGTCATAGAAGGCAATTAGATCAGTCAGGCATGACTTGCCCTTGGTGAATCCATGCTGACTGTTCCTGATCACTTTCCTCTCTTCTAAGTGCTTCAGAATTGATTCCTTGAGGACCTGCTCCATGATTTTTCCGGGGACTGAGGTGAGGCTGACTGGCCTGTAGTTCCCAGGATCCTCCTTCTTCCCTTTTTTAAAGATGGACACTACATTAGCCTTTTTCCAGTTGTCCGGGACCTCCCCGATCACCATGAGATTTCAAAGATAATGGCCAATGGCTCTGCAATCACATCCGCCAACTCCTTTAGCACTCTCAGATGCAATGCATCCGGCCCCATGGACTTGTGCTCGTCCAGCTTTTCTAAGTAGTCCCGAACCACTTCTTTCTCCACAGAGGGCTGGTCACCTCCTCCCCATGCTGTGCTGCCCAGTGCTGCCAGTAGTCTAAAAGCTGACCTTGTTCGTGAAGACAGAGGCAAAAAAAGCATTGAGTACATTAGCTTTTTCCACATCCTCTGTCACTAGGTTGCCTCCCTCATTCAGTAAGGGGCTCACACTTTCCTTGACTTTCTTCTTGTTGCTAACATACCTGAAGAAAACCCTTCTTGTTACTCTTAACATCTCATGCTAGCTGCAACTCCAGGTGTGATTTGGCCTTTCTGATTTCCCTCCTGCATGCCCAAGCAATATTTTTATACTCTTCCCTGGTCATTTGTCTAATCTTCCACTTCTTGTAAGCTTCTTTTTTGTGTTCAAGATCAGCAAGGATTTCACTGTTAAGCCAAGCTGGTTGCCTGCCATATTTACTATTCTTTCTACACATCAGGATGGTTTGTTCCTGTAACCTCAATAAGGATTCTTTAAAATACAGACAGCTCTCCTTTCCAGGAGACTCCTTTCCCCCTCGTGTTATTCTCCCAGGGAATCCTGCCCATCAGCTCTCTGAGGGAGTCAAAGTCTGCTTTTCGGAAGTCCAGGGTCCGTATTCTGCTGCTCTCCTTTCTTCCTTGTGTCAGGATCCTGAATTCAACCATCTCATGGTCACTGCCTCCCAGGTTCCCATCCACTTTTGCTTCCCCTACTAATTCTTCCCAGTTTGTGACCAGCAGGTCAAGAAGAGCTCTGCCCCTAGTTGTTTCCTCCAGCACTTGCACCAGGAAATTGTCCCCTACACTTTCCAAAAACTTCCTGGATTGTCTGTGCACCGCTGTGTTGCTCTTCCAGCAGATATCAGGGTGATTGAAGTTTCCCATGAGAACCAGGGCCTGCGATCTAGTAACTTCTGTTCATTGCTGGAAGAAAGCCTCGTCCACCTCATCCCCCTGGTCCATTGGTCTATAGACTCCCATGATGACATCACCCTTGTTGCTCACGCTTCTAAACTTAATCCAGAGACTCTCAGGTTTTTCTACAGTTTCATACCGGAGCTTTGAGCAGTCATACTGCTCCCTTACATACAGTGCAACTCCCCCACCTTTTCTGCCCTGCCTGTCCTTCCTGAACAGTTTATATCCATCCATGACAGTACTCCAGTCATGTGAGTTATCCCACCAAATCTCTGTTATTCCAGTCACATCATAATTCCTTGACTGTGCCAGGACTTCCATTTCTCCCTGCTTGTTTCCCAGGCTTCTTGCATTTGTGTATAGGCACTTGAGATAACTTGCTGTTTGTCCTGCTTTCTTAGTATGAGGCAGGAGCTCCCCCTCTCGCGCTCTCCTGCTCGTGTTTCCTCCTGGTATCCCACGTCCCGACTTACCTCAGGGCTTTGGACTCCTTCCCCCGGTGAACCTAGTTTAAAGCCCTCCTCACTAGGTTAGCCATTAGAGCGTGCTTCTGCACCAAGGACCTGCTTAGTTCTTCTGAGATCCTTAGAGCCCAGTTTACTTAACTCTTCTCTATCTATTTTTATTGTCAAAGATAAATAATTTTGTGCTTCCCAGAATTACACAATTAACTTCTTTAATTCGCATAACTTTGTTCACTAATGTTCTTGGATTTCAGAGGATGAAAATGAGGATAACAAAAGGTGAATAAAAGAGGTTGACATGATTCAAGTAAGCAAAAGTAGAACAGTATATAACTATTAATCTAAAAACAAAAGAAAAATAAATACTTATACATACTGTGTAAGTGAAAAACAGTCTAGACTCATACCAGTTTAGAACAAATGAGCATCTGTATTGTATAATGTTCTTACAAAATTACTTTCTGTTTTGGAAGTAATTTTGTTCGTCTTGTCCACGCATGTGTATTCACAGCAGCAATATATCAAATAGGTAAATTTCTGCCACCTACATTAAAGATGTTTTATAAAACAATAGCCTTACTAGGATAGAGATGTTCCCCTGCAGACATTATGCCCCGCCTTAAAAAGCAAACTAAAGGAAGCTGACTCAACAATGCATAGTGTAAAACCAATTTGCTGTAGACTAGTCAAATCCTGTTTGTTATTAGTACAGTTGTCATTACATGTGTATTTATTCTTTGGCCAATAGTTGGTTATATAATGTAACAACTCGGATACATATTATTATGGCGTTCATGTGCTTGTCAATATATATATTCCACTGTTGGTACTCATGTGCCTATGCACTCAAGTTCAGATTTTTTTGGCCAGCTGTATATACTAGGGGCTGCACCTGCACCCTGAGTGCTTTCATGCCTCCAACTGAGGGCCTACAGAGCAGGGGGAACCCAGCTTCCTCTCACTTCCTTAGGGCCTACAGAGCAGGGGGAACCCAGCTTCCTCTCACTTCCTTCTCAGTTGGAGTTTGTGGCTTCTAGTCAGTACTTGCAATGCCCAAGCTTATTCTCTCAATGTGTAGCCTCTTCCTTTTTATATAAATAGTTATAGATAGTTGGATACTTAACAGTTAGTCATTAGTGTTATAGATTTTTTGATAGCGCTTCCTTTGTTAGAGAGCAACTTGTTTGTTTTGCCTCAGTACCAGAATCAGTCATTATGACTGAACACAGATTTCCAGGGTCTACAAACTGGCCTTCTTGCAAGGCAGTAGTGCCACTCAAGGATGGACACAGATGACTGCTGTTTCTGGGTGAGGGGCATGGTACAAAGAAGCATCATCTTTAAATCATTTTGTAAGTGGACCGGAACAGCTAAGGAGTCTCACCTGAAACTATTTCTCCTGGAGAGGTCAGTGCATCCCCCTTTGGGCCATAGATGACTGAGGCAGAAACTTCTGAGCACTTAACTTCTGAAAGTGTACTAGCATCTCTGTTCCTGGAGCTGAAATAGCTGCTGTAAGGACCTGTCCTTCTCTAGTAAAATCTCAAGGAACGGGGAGAGGAAAGAGCATTGAATCCACAAAGCGAAGAGGTCTAGGTCCCGTTCACCAGGTCCTTCCTTGAGGAGCCATAAATCCACTCAAACCACAGACAAAAAGGGTAGTAAAAGGCCCAAAAGGCATGTAAGGGTAGTAAAAGGCTCAAAAGGGTAGTAAAACGCCCTCATGCACCCAGTCAGGCACCAGTCACCCAGTCTTTAAATCGGCTCCTTCAGTACCACAAAAATTGCCCAGTACCAATGACCTTGGTACCATCTGTCTCAGTACTGATGCCATCCACGCGTCTGTCTTCAGCACCAACATATTCAGTAGCTCAGTACTATGAAACCTTCTTGTGTCTTCCCTGCTATTGGCAGCAGGGAAGGCACCTCCCCCTGGTACTGACGACTGCTCCTTCAGTGGTACTGATCAGAGCACTGTCCGAGGGCGCTCCCAGCACACTAACTGATACAGCTTCTCCTCTCCAGGGCGACTATTCATTCTGCTCCTTAGGCTTTGTGAGCAGAAGGGAGGTTTCACTGATTCAGACCCTGGGTCTAAATATTCAGCTGTGAGGGAGTTCCCTTATGCTTACCAGCACTATTGTGGCTCTGTGGGGAATCATAATAGAAGATCAGTGTCTGCATCCCAGTCCAGGATGAGATCCCCTTCTCTTCCTCACAAAGAGGCTTTACAACCAGCCTAGTCTGCTCCACTGCCAGCTGAACAGCCTGGTCATGGCTCTGCTGAAGAATCGGAGTCAGAGGACCATCCCACCCCAGCTCCCATCTCATTGTCATCCCCTGATGAGGCTGTAGTTCCTGCATCAGCTACTTCAACCCAAGATGGTTACAAGATGTTCCAGGACTACCCAGCATGCGTGACGCACTGGAGAGTCCAGTAGAGGTGGTCCAGGAAAAATTGCACACACTTCTGGATGTCCTGCACACCTCGCTACCAGGACATCTTGCAGTGCAATCAATGAAAGATTTCTAGAGCCAGCTAAATTGTTCTAGCATATGCCTGCTCCTCTGGCACCAAAGAAAGCAGACCATCGCTATCAAGTGCCTTCCCATTTGCTTTGAGTAATTTTATACACACCCTACATTGGTGTCATTAGTTGTCACTGTAGTGAATGAGAAGTTGAAACAAAGCCAACACAAAGCAACACCAAAAGACAAGGAATCCAAAGTTATAGATAGGTCTGCTTCCGAGAAGGACATTGTTGGGGATCCTTGTCCAATGTATTTCTGATACCCTGGTCTCAGGGCCTGATGTCTGCTTACCCTCCAATTCAGTTAATCTTGAGAGTTCTCAGAAAGCGCAAGTGGGGTTCATCGTAGTAGCTCCAGCGTAGCTGAGGCAATTCTGCTTCTCGGACCTAAAGAATCTCTCCATTCAATTTCCAATGCAATTGCCTCTCCAGCCAAATATAATATCTCAAAAAGACAGTCAGATGCTCCATCTGGATCCATGCTCCCTGCACCTCACCGCAGGGATATTGGCTGGCTAATATCAGTAGAGGGAACCTGTTCAACTGAGTTACAAAACATTATCATCCAAGAACTCTGTGAGGCATTCTTACTTTGCCAGTTGGAAAAGACTTACTAACTCACTGGGTACAGTTATCTCCGTCTCTAGCTCAGATACCAGACATATTGGAGTACCTTCGGTCATAGTTCAGGACTGAAGGCCTTTGTTCTGATCCAGTAAACAGACAGGACCTTCTGCCCAAGGGGAACTCTCATATCCTTTGGGAAGGGTGGGAAGGACTGACACTGACCAGAGATCTTGTGGAGATGGGGGGTGAGGTGATGTCTGGTAATCTTACTAGCATGGATGTAGGCTCTTTTATTGTTTTCAGTGTTTTCTCTGTTACACTTTTACCAGATAAAATGTGCTTGCTTAGAAAGTGCTGTGTGGTAACTTATAACTGTGGGCAGTTACACTGTTGTTAATCTCTGAACAGAAAGCAATCAGGCCTACTTAGGCCGACTCTCTTTTGCTGGGAATAACACTGTAAAGACAGGGAACTGTTCAACCAAGAGATACCCTGGTTAAGAGGGATAAAGATGCAGGCCTCCACTTGAGAAAGGTGACAGCTGGGGAGCCTTGCTGGACCATCTGGGGGAAATAACAGTGCATTTGCCCTGAGCTGTGACACCTCATCGAATGGACTTTTGATGAGCTCCCTGAGGGTTGATCTAGCCCTCTCAGCTTTCCACCCTTCAGTTTAGGGGTATTTCACATTTTCTCAGCCTATGGTGACTGAGTTCCTAAAAGGCCTGTGAGGGCATATCCCCCCACTCAGAGAACCTCTCCCTCCCTGGGATCTAAATATTGTAAAAGCAGGGTTAATAGGCCCACCTTTTATGACACTTGAGTTAGCCTAGTTTGGGAGAGTGCGGCCATACTGCAAAATATCACTTAAGCAGCACTATTTGTTGTCAGGAGCAGGCAGGCCCAGGTTCAGTATCTAGGGATTCCTCTTGAAATTAGAAAACAAAGTGAACTTGAGCCCCCACCCAGAAACCTGGGAAAACCTCTGGGTGCCCTTAATAACAATACCTCTCGACTCACAAGCACTGAGTCTGTGTATATCATAAAGAACACTTGTACTAAGTGGAAAAGGAACACAGCACTAATTTGGAAAAACACAGCAACAGAGAGTGTGAATAATAAGTAAAACACCAACCCCAACACGACCTTGCCTCAGTTTCCCCACCTGCAGGTGGGAATGTGCAATGAACCCACCACTTTCTTCCTTCCTTCCATTGCAGCACACTCATAGTTTGTTGTTAGAGGTTAGTGAAATCTCAGAGTCCAAAGGTGCATTCATGTACCTTCTTCATCTTTCCATCAAAACCTCCTTTCTGTTAGCAATAACTTTGGCCAGAAGAGTAAGTGAGATACAAGCACTGATTAAAGGGGCCCCATATACATTTTTTCATAAAGATAGGATATTTTGAGATCTCACCCAACATATATACTGAAGGTAGTCTCTGACTTCCACCTAAAACAGGCTCTATACCTACCTGTATTTTTCCCCAAATCCCTTTAAAAAAAAAAAAAAAAAAAAAGTGAAGCTAATTTTCACACCCTTCATTTTCTTAGGTGCTCTCTTTCTACATTGATAGACCTAAGACATTTAGGATATCCCCCAGAGTGTTCACACAATATAGGGTGAAAGGTCAGGCCATTTCAACACAGAGACTCAAATTGATTTATTCTTGAATCGGGCTGTGGTATGAATTAGCCAACCTGGACCCACCAATGGGCATAACAACTCACTGTGCAAGACTGCAAGTCCTCATTCTGTTGCTTCTTTGGTACATGTTCCAATCCTGGGTTTTAGTTCACACACTTAACCAGCATTACTCCATAGTGGAAGCATTAAGATCTGATTCTAAATTTGGTAGGCTGTCCTACAATCGTCATTCAAATAGACTCCTAGCATCCACCTCCAGTCATCTAGGTCACTACTTGTGAGTCACCGATAGTGGAATATATGTGGACAAGTACCTGAAGAAGAGATGGTTACTTACATTACTGTAACTGTGGTTCTTTGAGATATGTTGTCTATATAATACATGATGTGAAAACACCTGAATTCTGTGTTGGCAAAGGAACTGAGAGGTTGAGGGTCACCCTGCCTTTTATAGCCTAAGTTAGAGGCACAAGGATATTCAGGGCACAGGGACAGACCCCAACAAACACTGCTGGTGAAAAGAATTCAAACTCGAGTGTGTTGGGTTCATGCTCACTAAAAGTGGAATACATATGGACAACACATCTTGAAAAAACACAGTTACTGTGACGTTTAGTAACTGTTTCTTTCCATAAAGTTGTACCACGAAAATCTCTTTTCAGTTAAAACCTTTGTTTTTCGGACTTTGCCTTTTCGATTGGATTTGCCATCCGAGAGGCAGTTAGGAGGTGTTTAAGTCAAACTGAGAAGTGCGTGTTCTGTTTTATTGAAATGAGTTTTTTTAATGGAATTTTAATCTGAGTTGGTAATGCCTTGATAAGAGTTATTAGCAAATAAGTACAAATGCTGCTTTTTTATTTAATTGTACAATTTGATCAATTTCAGGATTTTGAAAAACATTTCCAATTCGTAAAATCACATACATAATAGCTGAAATACTGTGAATACCATAGAACATTACACCAGCTCTGACTTTTGGTCCCGAATGAGCAAAACAAATGAATTGTAGTATTTGTCTGTTGGGGTTTGGAGGAAGTTCTAGAGTTTTCTGGATTAGCAGAAATGAAAAACTAACAAAGTTAGATATTTGAGAAATAGACAGAATTCTCCAGTGTTTTGGTGCCATACAGGAAAAGGTATTTACAAAACCATAAAGTTATTTTTTAAATTACTTAGGAGTTTCAGACGAAAAGAAGACATTTGTTGTTTCCAATGAGCCAATAATGTATTCAGCAGTATGAGAAGAATTAAGATTTGAAACCCATAACTGTTAGTGAATGAAATTCTATCAGAGTTGTGTCATCTTTCAACTAGATGTTTATTTTTATGGAAGCTTATGAATGATTTCTTTTTCTTTATACACACCAGAATATTTTCAGCTTTCATTTTCTTTTCTGTTTCTCCTTGAACCATACATAAATTAATGTGCTGATTAGAGCAAGCTATTTGATCTAAAGGAAATGGTTATAATGATCTTTATTGGAGTTGAGAGCAAGTGTATACCATAATCAGAAGACCCTCTACTAAGAATTCAAATAATATCGTGATGTTTACAAGTACATTTTATGACCAGAAATAATGACAAATTTCTCTGTGACATTAACATGTCATTTTGTAAATTACTTCAGTGAACTAGATTAACTATTGCCCATCCCTGCTTATGTGCCTTTATTTTTTGGTTAGTGCCTGTCTGTTTTTATTTTAGTTGTAACAAGTTGACAACTGTTCTCTAGAACCTGTAAATATATAGTTCAGACCAAGGTCAAGTTGTCCCTAATTTGGGAGTGAAATATAAACAAGTATGGCTACTAAATCTTGCTGTTGAACTTGCTGAACTTTTTGAACAGCAGGCTAATTGAATGAAATTCTTGTATCTTATATATAATTTGGGCATTCTGAATGGAAGTACAGAATGAAAAGTCTCCTGTGAAGTCTTTCTAAGACATTAGGTATTGAAGCTTATGGCATGTCATCTGAAAGGTATTTTTTCTTAGGCTCTCAAAGAAATTTTAGATTAGAGCTAAGACTTCAGTGTAACAAGATATTAAGGATTTCTGCACATACATGTGTTTATACAATGCCCAGCAAAATGGGGCCCCAGTCTAATTAGGACCTTTAGCACAACTGTAATGCAAATAATAATAATAGTGACAACATCATTTTAAACAAAATACTAGCTGAATGTACCCTGGTATATTAAGCACTAACAAATTAAATATGATCTTGATCCTACACCATGAAAGCCAATGAAAGTTTTTCTATTGACTTGAATGGTATCAGGATCAAGCTCTAATTTCTGAAATTCAGTGCAAATTGTCTGTAATTTATTTGCACTAAATAGATGGATTGTTCTACTACTGGTAGTGTGCAGAAGTAGCCATAAAGGGTGTACTCACTCTTAAATCTGGAATTAAAATTGTAAAGTGTGTAGAATGTAGGTAGGTAACTGACAAAATAAGAACAGGGAATCTGCCTAGTATAGTACTTTAAAAAGCTGATCATCTCTTTGTTTTTTTGTTGGATACCCATAATTCTCATGTTTTATCCTTTATATCAGAGACTCAATTTTGTAATGCTGATTTCCTCAGTAAACAGCTTTTATATTTGAAAGACTGACTTTTTGCCATTTTGTAACAGTGACCAGTATAACTCCATCAATATAGCTAATGCGGGGAATAGGATTAAGTAGTTAAAGGGTGAATGTGGATGGGTGGAAAGTTTTACAGTCAATCAGATGTTGTCCTTTGGACCTCTTCTCATCCCCATCCCCGCAATTTCCGCTTCTCCCCCTTACAAGAAGGAGAATTGTGTAATTTGAGATGCAAAATTAGATTTTTGTATGGTACCTTTGTAGGCCTGTATATGTATATCAGATCATTTGATTGTTGGTGTATTCGGAAAAAAATTAAGAATATAGAATATTGTACATTTTTGATCCAGACTATGGGAACAATTGAGAAATATTGCCTTGCCACAACATCCAGCCAATAAACTCCAGTCAATAAAGTTTGAATGGTAGAACTTTCTTCTCTCAGATAGCTGTAAAATGTGAACATCACTAAGGAAAATAATGCTGTATGCTATTGGGTTGGTTATGGAATAATAAAAGTTGACCAAAAATCCATTTACACCTCAGTAAGGTTATATGAAAATGAGAATGTAGGTGTGTAAGGCATTCCAACTGGCATGGTACAAAATTCCATCAATGTAGAAAACTATAGTGAATTCTATTCTCTTCTATTCTACTGAAATTAAGGACAGGTAGCCTGCAGTAATAAAAAATTATAGCACTTACATTTAAATGTAATTCATTTTTTCAAATCATGAAACTAGGCTTGACAGAGCAAACAACCTCTAACACTGCATAAATACCTACCATAGTGAATAAATTTACTGTAAGTCTGAAATTTCTAGGGAAGATGAAAGCCATCTTGAAATAAAATCATTAACATTTTTCATCAGATGGTGATTAATATATTAAGAAGTGCTTGGAGGACTGTAATATCTTTGTGAGTAGGAAGTATGTAGAGTACTATAAGATGAATGGGGTATATCCATTCTTATAAATAGAATGAATCTTTCTTCATGACCCCAGTCATGTTTTTTATCTTTCTTTGTTTTCTGAGGTGGTGAAGTATAATTTCACTTGTATGATTCAGTTAATTACAGGTAAAGGGCTTTGACAATTCTGAATAGTGCTCTTTAAATTTAGAAATAGATTAGAAATCTTTGAAAAACCAGGAAGTAATTTTTGACAAGACAATCTACTTGTTTTTTAGAATTAGTAGTAAACTTGTCTCTCCAACAGAAGTTGGTCCAATAAAAGATATTCCCTCACCCCTCTAGTATTCATACTACAAATATAAGGCTGGGCTAAGGAAATTTGGTACCCTACTCACACTGCTCCATGCCCCCCAACTCCCATACTTCTGCTCCTGTGGCCCAGCCCCCAACTTGGAGTATCTGGTGGTCAGGGACCCAGGCCAGAGAAGTAAGGGGTGTAATAGACCAGAATTTTATAACTTCAAATTTTGAGCCATTGAACTGCATCAGCAGCATGAGATGCATACCTACTTGTTCGTGTTCATGTTGTTATGATTATTTATTTGTACTGTGGTAGCACTTACAGGTTGCAGCCCCATGGTGCTAGGTACTGTACAAACATAGCAAACAGATGGCCCATATTTTAAAATTGTGTTTAAAGCCTAATATAGACAAAACAAGTTGTACTTTAACATGTTAGAAGGCTGAGGTAAACCCTAGGCTTCTCACTAGGGTTGAACACAGTTAGTTAACATGCGAAAACTATGACTTGCCTTGTCCACACTAGGATTTTAACATGTGTTTGCCAACGTGTTAAAAGTCTGTGTCTGTCCTACACCACGGAGGGAGTTCATCTTTGGTAATTAGAGTTTGTAATGATGGAATTTGGAAATCCTGTCTGCATGGCAAATTGTCCCTTAACTGCAGACTTTGAAGGTATATGGCTGAGCCATGGGCACTATTTATTTTTATTATTTATATTGCTGTTGTCTCCAAAGGCTCCAATCAAGATCAAGACCTTGTTGTTCAGAGCACTGCACAAAAACATAGTAAAAAATCAGTCCTGCCCCAAAGAGACAAAAACGCAACAGGTAGGTGAACCACACAGTGTGAAGGAAGAGGGAAGGACTCATCAGAAAGGACCAAACAGAGCCAAAATTATATTAGTTGCCCCAATGTGGCCTCATCAGCACTGGTACCCAAATATGCAGCTGGCCAGAGGACCACTGTACTGCCTCTGTCTTCCTACCAAACCTCCTGTCTCAACAGCAAAGGAGAATTCTATATCCCCAGAAACATTGCAGCATGGGAATAACCTCCTGACTAATGTGGTCTGTTTCTGGTTTTAGGGTTCAAGCCATCCTCTGGCAATCCAGAAAAGGCTCCACCCAGAAATGCTGTAAACAAAACTGGAATTGATTTGCTATCTGGGCCACTAGTGAAGGACTCACTCTATCTCCAGCTGGAGCCCCTGCACTTCTGAGACTTATGATATGGAAGGTGCTCTAGGGCTTAGTTATAACCTCCATAAAGGTCCATATGGAAGCAAAATCTGCTTAAGGAAAACCTATTTTCTGTTACCTTACACTCTCAGGTTCCTTAAGGACATGGTAAATGTGGTGTTCCCGCTCCTTAGGGAGCCCTAAATCACGTCCTAATGAAGCTGATGAGTCCTCCTTATGAGTTCCTTGCCCAAGCCTCACTTAAGCACTTACCAGTCTTAACACACTTCCTGAAAGCAATCACGTATGCCAGAAGAGTGGGTGAGCTTAGTGCTTAGATGGCCTCTCCACATTATACTGTAGTCAAGGGTAAGGTCATCATGAGGCCCCATCCCAGCTTCTTGCCTAGAGTGGTCTCAGATTTCTACCTATTTCTATGTTTTTCCTCACATGACCTCTTGATACCCAGGGGAAACTTGTCTCCATACACTAGATATAAAGAGGACATTCTGTTATTACCTGGTTTCAGAGTAGCAGCTTTGTTAGTCTGTATTCGCAAAAAGAAAAGGAGTACTAGTGGCTCAAATAAATTGGTTAGTCTCTAAGGTGCCACTAGTACTCCTTTTCTTTTTGTTATTACCTGGTAATTCTAATAGGTTATTTGTAGCATAAGGGGAGAGAGGCCAGAGAGAACCCTTTACTAGATTAGAAGATGTCTAGAACACTGCTACATCTTAACTGAGAACCCAGTCCTTCCAAGTTTAAAGAACCTCCAAGTTTAAAGAACTGTGAGAACCACTGCAGCATCAGTGGCATGCCTCATAGAGATTAGCTTGGTGGATCTATGCAAAGCAGCAATTTGGAGTTCAGTGCACACCATCACCAGACACTACTCTTTGGATGTAACATCACTCTCCAATACCCAGTTTGAGAGAGTGGAGTTACAGCCCATATTTAGCCAAGAATGCCTCATCCACCATCCACCGGTGGAGTACTGCTTGCCAATCTCCCGCAAGAGGGAATGCACATAGGCCCCGAAGACAAAAGAGAGGTTCCTTACCAGTAATTATTCTTTTTAGAGATTTGTTCACTCTACCTGCCCATCTTCCCTTCTACTTTGGAGTTCTACATAACATCAGGACTCCGTAGTTGGGAAGGAACTGAGGTAGCTGGGTGTACAGTCCCTCATATACAGTAGGGCAATTATGTCACCCTCAAGTGAGTTTTTTTTGTGCATCCCTTCCAACGGACATGGCTTTTCTAGGCCATTTCACAGCATGACACCAGGAGCACCATATCCCGCTCTTGAAGAAAAAGTTACTGGTAAGTAACCTCTTACTTTAATGCACAATACATGTTGAGATTTAACAGAAGCATAGAAACTGCCATAATGGATAAAACCATTGGTTCATACAGTCGAATATGCTGTCTTCAACAATAGCCAGTACAAGCTGCTTCAGAGGATGGTGCAAATAATCCTAGAGAAGGCACTTATTGAAGGACCTGTCCACTGGAGAAGATTTTTCTCTTCCTTTATTGATTAGAGGTTGGCTTATACTCCAAAGTGTGAGGGTTCATATCACTTCTGAAACTTTAAAAAAATACTTACTATTATAGCTCTGGATATTCTTGTTGTCCAGTTGTTTTTTGAATCCTGTTAAGCCCTTGCCTTTAATTATACTTTGTGGCCATGCTTTCCGCAGGCTAATTGTACGTTGTATAAAACCTTTTATAAGGTTTAAATTTCCTACTTTTTAATTCTCTTAAAATACAGCAAGGTTTGCTATTATATAGGCAATGAGACAACTACATTTATAATGTCTTCAAAAACATTACTGTTTCACCCAAGTCTCACAAACTGCTTTTAACCAGAGGTGCCACATGATAATAAAGAAGAATGCTTTAAAATGAAAACTATGCTGCACTTACATTTGTAGGCCATATGGCCTTTAAGGGAGCCCTATTATCTTTCCTCAAACCGTTATGTAGCTCTTTCATTCCAGATGGATATTTTTGTTTTGGTTAGTGGTGTATGTGTGAAATTTTCAGAACTCAAAAATGGGTAAATTTTGCCAATTTCTCCCCTCCCTCCCCCTCCTTCCCCCTCCCCCCCCCCCGACTATTTTAGCAGCTTTAATAATTAGGTTAAAAAACTGTGGAGAACTGTATCTGGGATCTCCTTACTATATGTGCTGTTGATGGTAGTATTAATTAATCTAGTTAAAAACACAAGAAATATGAAGAGTTTGCATCTTAGTGTAATGCAGATCTGTATTCTGTTCCATAAACACAAGAGGTGTGACCTTCAAAAGATCAAACAGTACTGATGATGCAACTGTTTGACAAAACTTGAGTAATTATTTTTGTTTTCAGCTAGGACAATTTATTGTCTGAGACTTCTGTGGATGGTAGATTACTAGCGTATATGGGACATATTTATTTCATTGCTTGTTTAAGATTTTTAAATGATCTGTTTTAAAATTAGGCTTAACTGTGTTTGGAAGTGATCCGTAGACAAATATAACTAGGCCATATACTGGATTTCTGTTTTTCTTTAATGTTTTGCAGCATGGCTAATAAATGCAGGCATATTCCAACCAAAGCCTAGTTTATAAGCATGGATTATGTTACAAGGTGGATGCCATGTTGGAAATAACTATTTGTAGGGCGGACTAATGAAGCTAATTAGGAGATTAAGTGATACTATGAGTGTTTGAACAAGCTGTAATTAAGAAGTTGAGAAGGCTAATTTTTGTGATTTACAGACTTTTAAAATGGTATTTCAGGCTGTGGGATTACAGCATGACTGTACTTTCAGCTATTGTTATTTTTACAGCCCTTGAGGAATATTGCTTTCCTGCAAATATCCATACCTGTCTGTTGTATAATCAGATATTGCTCTTTTAGTGGATTAGTATTGCCACTAGAGGGTAGTATTGAATTCAGTGGTGATATAACTACTGTTATTTAGACACCTCTTGTCTCAATTGACATAGCTTCACCCACTGGTATCTTGATATCTATTTCCATACTCATCAGTTTGTAAAGTGGTCAATTTCTTGATGGTGTATGAACAGTAAACTGAAACTAGTGATGATTCTAATAAATTTCACTCTGCAGTCAGCATCTCTCCGGGAGCAAATGTTGCTTTAAGGATATCTGCAGTAAAAGGGAAGTTAAAACATGCCATGGGTTAGAGGGAAGAAGATCGAGATCTAACATATAGTGGTTAAAGGCAATAACAGGAAGATACATGAGATACCGTGGAAGAGGGAAGGAGGGACAAGACCACTAGCAAGTAAGAAAGAAATAAAGGTTTGATCCTGTGCCCACTGAAGTCAATAATGTAGCTCCCATTGCTTTCAAGGGTGTAGGATCAGCCACTACAAGAACACCATTGGGTGGACAAGGACAACTGAGAACAAGAAAGAGAGTCCTGCTCCAGTTAGCCTGCAGCCAAACTACCTGTCTGGGGTGTTGTCAGATCTGAAGCTTAACATTTTGATGGTAGACCTCCAAGGAAAACCCAGATGCCGCAGCAAGTAGTGTCCATGATTCAGTAGGTGGCCCTCACAATTCCTTATCTGTACTGAACCAATGCTGCAGTGTGCTACTGGGGGACATTGTGCTTCTTCTAGTGCCCAGAATATAGGTGACTGAGCAGGAGGTGCAAGAAATCTCTTCAACCCTCTGCACTGCTGCTTCCACCTGCCTTTCCTCTTTCTTCCCATAGGACAGAGGTGTAAATCTTTGGTTTGCAGGTCAAGTGGGTGCACGTTAGGAGGGCTTTGGTCTGTCTAATCTATATCTGTCACACATACATACCTTTTCTTCACCCATCACACTTTTCTGCTTCTCTCTCCCTCTCTTTCTGTCCATCACATGGCCAATCTCTTTATTGCGTTTATTCATGTCATTTACAACATATGCAGCCTTCCCCAGTGTATGTACAGATGGGAGGGAAGAGAGTTAAAGACTTTCAGAAGTTCTAGACATAACAGACATCTCTTTTAGGGACAAAACTTGCTCACTACAGTATAGTTTTCCTGCAAATGGGTGGGACAGGATCTGGGAAGGCTGCATAGGGACTGTTCACACCTCTGCAAGGTCTGGGGGATTTGGTGGATCTGCTGCAATTCTGATCTTTGCTATTTCTTCCTGTCTCACTCCTCACAGTAAGGCACAAGTGGCTGCTTGGCACTTGAGAAGTAGCTAAAGAATTGGTGAGGTGAGACGCGTTCTTCCTCCTATTCATTTCTATTTTCTATTCCACATAGGTTCTTGCACTACACTCATCACCATGGTATCTGATCACTGCCCTGTAGTCCTAGAACTTCCTATAGAATAGCCTGACTACTTGGGCTGTTCCCAGGATTTGGGTCTTAAGAGTGTTTACAACAGTTTCAGGTTGCTTGTCTTTAGATTCAGGGAGACAGTACTGCATTGGGTCACATTCAGTTCCCATTCAGAAGGCTGTCATTGCAACCATAAAGGGCTAGAAACATAACTCTGTTCAAAATAAAAGCTTGTATTCTGAGAAAACCGATGGATAAATACCCACTCCCCTCAATCATTTTCACCAGAGAAGTTTCCTGCTTGCTTGTTGGTGAATGGATTTCTTAAGCTTTGGCTTGTTACTGTTGAAAATGTCCAGTTTTGGCTTGAGCCACTTTTCTGAAACTTGCTGATTACATGGCCGTCTCAGCACACTTTGGACATGACTTGTTTCATTTTCATTGTTTATAAGTAGGGGTGACAAGATGTCCCGTTTTTGAAGGGACAGTCCCGTTTTTTGGGACTTTTTCATATATAGGCGCCTGTTACCCCCCGTCCCCTGTCCCGTTTTTTCACAGTTGCTATCTGGTCACCCTATTTATAAGGCATCCCTGCTTGAGCAGATTTTTTAACTAAACTCTTCTTATAGACAAGACTGGCCTCACTTTACTCCTCTCTGACAATAGCAAACCAGTCAAAGATACAGTATTTGAATCTCTCTATTTTTAATTTTTTATGTGTTCCTCTGCTCAGCTGTTAAAACTGTGATTATAAAATGTTTGAACAAGTGTATTTTTTCTTCAAAGTCCTTTTTCCTCCTGCCTATCTGTGCAGTAATAACATAAACCTATATGGTGGCATTACAATCTGGAATTAATTATTGTAATATGAACATTTCTATTTTTCTGTCTTCCTCCACTGTAATGGTGGAGATGAATATGTCTTAAAATAGAAAATTATAAGTCCTTTTCATAGTAACCTGTTTGAAGATCAGAAAGGAGTACAAAGGAAGAAAAGCTTGTTGTTTGTGTTTGCAATCAAATCTTGGTTAAAAGGAAGTCTGACGCATAGATGTAGGGGTTTTTTTATATTATATTGAAGACAACTAGATACAAGTCTTGTTGGATTAACTGGAAGTTACGTGCACCAGCAAAAATATTAAAAATAAATACTAGCAAACAAGATGTTCATATTAACATGAACCTTGAAAATGGCTAAGCAAAAGGTCACAACTGATCTTCAAATATTAGTGAAATTTAATTTATTGCCTAGAACAAACACACAGAAAAGGAGAAGAATATGGGTCATAGTAAAGAAGCAACTGATAAATTATCTGAATGTCAAAACTATTTTAAAATAAAATACCAAAAATTACATTTAAAGATAAAGTTAAACAGCTCCTACTATGTTCTCAGAAAATATTCTCTAGATTTTCTAAGACCACTTGAAAGTTTTTGTAAGATTTGCAACTAGTTTGTCAATGTGTTTTTGAAATTATTTAAATAAATATACAGGCACTTAGCATATCCATATTCTAAGCTGTAAAGAGTAAGAGCTGTTCAGTTCTATGACTGTGATGAAGCAGAGAAACTGCCCACCAGCACAGAAAGGGTTAAGAGAGCCTTTGGGTCCAGCTAGTCTTGCCCGAGTATACCTGCAGCCAATGCCAAGCGTGAGGGGAGAGAAAAGGAGAGAAACTGACTCAGTTTGGGGCTGACTGATGAGGAGCTAGCTGCCTCCCTATCTGAGGGGAAAGCCTGCCAGCCAAGGCAGCCACCAGGAAACAAGCACTGTCTCCCTGGTCAAAGGAGACAGAGGAGGACACCTAGGAGCACCCAGCCTAAGAGAAACACAGGTGGCCAAAGCACAGAGATCTTTTGGGATTCCAACCCCACCAAACGTACAGCTGCCCTGCCTGGAGGAACCTGGGACCACAGCAGGACGCTGCCCAAGGTTCACTAGGGGGCACTCCTAGAGACAACCACCACAGTGACTTGGACTATAGGGGCCATGTCCCAAACTGAAAGAACAGTGGTAAGGCATAGTCCAGGGCAGTGGATGTAGACTCCATGCTGGGAGGTCCCCTACTCAGGGGTCCGCTTACGCAGGGACCCTGTGCTGGGACCTGGTGGAGTGGGAAGGGTCAGTTCTCTCTACCCACCCCAAGCCTTAAAGACTGAGATACCTCTGTGACCCGGTACATCCAGGGCAGCCCTCACTGGAAATGCCAAGGTCAGGGCAGGCTGCAAAAGGGAGAGCAGACACTCCCAAAATTGGTGGCTAACACTAAAGTTAAGCTCTTAAACCAGTCACAAACTGCTCCTGATGCCCCACACTGGTTATCAAGAAGCAAAAAAAGAAATCACACAGCTCCCTTTTTTGCATTCCAGTTGTCTGGCTCCCAATCAGCACCTAGGTGCAGTACAGTGAGAAGTTATTTAAACAGCTCTTCTCACTACACAAAATGTTCTGAACCCCGCCAGCTACATTGGCAGATCAACGTTAGGTTGGATCTTACCCAAAATACCAGCCAATCCTTTAGCGTCTAAAACTAAAGGTTTATTATGAAGAAAAAAGAAAGGACAAGAAGGGAGTTGTCAAATGGTAAAGCTGTTATATATGTACAAAGACTTCAGAGTCAATATATCAGGTTCTCAGCAGCATTGGTGAGTTTGCTGGCTTGAAAGTCCCTCTGGAACACATCCACAGCATGGATGGGTCATTTAGTCCTTTGTTCAGAGCTTCAGTTTGTAGAAAAGTCACTCCAGAGATAAGAAGCAGGATTGAAGACAAAATGGAGAAGATGCAGCTGCCTTTTATAGTTTTTTGCCATGCAGTCTGTATTTCCTTTGTTCCAAACACAAGCTGCCCAGCACATGGCATGGAAGCCTTAGAGTTCTGACCATAGGCATGCTCCTGCATGGCTTGCTGAGTCATAAGCCTGAGTCATAACCCTTTCAGTGGGTTCATTGTACAGTTAATGTCCCTTGATGGGTCATCAAGCAGGCCTACTACTGATGCCAATCTGTCTGGGGGGGTGTCACCCAGAAACACAGCACAACTTTGGAAATACAGATATACCACACATATCTATAACTCATAATACAAAAGTGATACAAACCTATAAACAAGATAATCATATTTGGAAAATCATAACATTTCCACTGATATCTTACATGGTACATCTGGTCAGATTCCTTGCAGTTTTACAATATTAGTATTTATAATATCCTAAAGTGTCCCCCAGATTCCATACAGCGTCACCACCGCAACCAAGCAGGAAGCTAGAAACCCAGTGCTCCAACTACTAAGCCACCTGGCCCTCCAAGACCTCTGTTACAGTTTTGGTGGAGAATGTGGGCAGATGCCCTAGTCCTGGAATAAGGGAATTGGAAAAAAACACAAAAAAATCCCTTAAGCAACCACCAACCTCAACCCCCTCTGGCTGAATGGAGATAGAATAGCTGCTAAAATGGATGGCTGAACAAAACACACAAGAAGCAGCCACAGCAGCAGCAACTGCTTCAGTAGATGGCTAATCAGTGGCAGCTGATCCAACATGTGGTCACAATACTATGGCCACCTGTTCCAGCAGAGCCAGCAAACCTCACCCAGCTATGACTCCGCCCTCATCAGACTCACCAAGATGGGACCTGAATATGATCCCAAGGCCTTCCTTCAAACCTTTGATCAGGTGGCCACAGTAGCCCCATGGTCCCGAGACCAATGGGCTGTGGTGCTGGTCCCATACTTAACCAGGGTAGTGCAAGCCATGTATTGTGCTTTAGACCCTGCCGCAGCACAAGAATATATGCGCGTCAAGGCAACCATTCTCAACGTCTTAGGCGTCTCGGAAGAGACATTCCAGCAATGCTTTCATAGGGAGTGGTACCCACCGTGGGCAAGACCTCACATGGTTGCCCAGAAAATATGAGACTTATGCTGGAAATGGCTCCAACCAGACTCAAAAACTGGAGCTCAGGAAGCCAAGCTGGTCCTTCTGAAACAGTTCACCCAGATACTACCCCTTGGGAGAAAGGAATGGGTGTTACAGCATCGTCCTGAAACCATGGTGGATGCCATTCAGCTGGTTGAAAATTACCTGTCCACGAAGGCCCCCACAAAGCACCCCACAGGGACCTATGGGGATCAAGAGCCCCATGCCACCAAAAGAGGAAGCAGCACATGGAAGCCGGTATCTCGAGTGGCTTAAACCAACTTCCCCCTCACCTTGACTCCAGAGGGCCTTAGGACTGAGAGGCCTCAGGGGCTTCCGGCCTGCAAGTCTGGAGCCATTGACTCGTACCCCAGTCTGAAAACCACTGACCAACCAGAGGTTAAGAAAGGAACATCACTGGGGCCTGAACTTGGCAGATCCCATGGGGAAGAGACCATCTCAATACACTGCGACGGGACCAATCGTAATAGCCAAGCCCCAGACAGATGTTTCACATATGGCTGTCCCAGGCACTGGTCCAGAGATTACCCCTACATGGAGTGTAGCTTTGGAAAGATCTTGAACCCGGGGGCATGAGCGCCACAATGCAACTCAGCGCAGTTAACCATCCAGGTACAAGTGAATGGGATGGATAGCGGTGGGACTTGTGGACTCAGGGTGTACTCAGACCCGCATGTGAAGCTCTGTGGTTCCTGACCTGGGGTCAACTTGGGGCACTAGCCTGTTACAGTGTGTGTATGGGGATGTGAAATTGTATCCCCGTATTCAGGTGACTAACAGTGGGGGAGTGTACAAAGTTCCCTATGGTCGGCCTGGCCCTAACACTCGCCTACCCTGTTGTTAGCAGCTGAGACTGGAGCTATTTTGGGGAGTTGTTAAAGGAGCTTGTGGGACCCCCTTCAGACTGCAAGGCCTTTCTACTGCCAACTATAGATCTGCCTGAGCCTGTGACCCTTGCAGGTGTGGGAAAGATCACTGATCCAGATGAGGGGACATCCCACTCATCAGAACCCAGCAATACAAGGCCCCGTCCCAACCTGATGTGGAGGTCCCAGATTCTGACCCAGTTCTCCAATTTTGTAGAACAGGCAGACAACATGCTGAGCCAAGCACACTTCCCAGTTGGGGTAGTAAATGGAGAGAATGTCGAGCCTTGTCAAATGGGTTTGTTCCCACACTTCAAATTTCAGGCTGACCACCTATATTGCATTGAAAAGGACTGGCAAACCGAGGCAGTTTGGAATCAGTTTCTGGTACCCCAACCCTATTGGGAAGGAGGTTATGCGACTCACCCATCCCATATCCTTCACAGGGCACCTCGGGAGGGAGAAGACACTAGCTCAAATCCTGGCCTGCTTGACTGAAGTGCAGAGACCTTATGGGGTTCCAACCCCACCAAACATACGGCTGCCCCGCCCAGAGAAACCTGGAACAGCAACAGGACACTACCCAAGGTTCACAAGGGGGCACTCCTGGAGACAATCACCACAGCAACTTGGACTATAGGGGCCATGCCCCAAACTGAAGGGACAGTGTTAGGACATAGCCCAGGGCGTGGACATAGACTCTGTGCTGGGAGGTCCCCTACTCAGGGGTTGACTGACACAGGGCCCTGGGCTGAGACCCAGTGAAGCTGGAGGGCCCAGGTTCCCCAGTTCCCACCAGCCTTAAAGACTGAGGCACCTCAACCAACCAGGGGGCTGGAAATCAAGCACTCCAAGCACTAGGCCACCCAGCCCTCCAAGCCTCTGTTACAATGAGAAATTGGTTTCTACATGCGTGCGCACACACACACAAAGGAAATTAAGTAGACGTTACTCAGATAACATGAAGGGACTACATTTTCAGTGCTCTGCATGGGAAATGAACTGTATGATTCCCACCAATGTGGGAGTTTGATAGCTAAATCTCAGGACACTGATAAGGTATAGATATAGATCTTATTTAAACTGCTGAAAGCAACTAAATTCAGAATTACAGCGTGTTCCCTAAACAGTGGCTGGTATTATATGTCTGATGAACTAAAATACCTGTGCATATAGGGATGAGTCACAAAGAGTATTTCAGACTCTTTGAATTTCCATGTTGTTGTTGTTCTATACTATTTCTACAGATCCATCAATTTACACTGTTCATTACAAACCTGGATAAGACGTGGTGGAAAATTAACCACGCATTGTGTTTGAAATCAGAATCGCCTGAGGCTTTATTCAAGTATGCGTATACAGGTAGAGTCAGCCATAGCTGCTCTGCATAAGCAGAAAATACAGGCGTTTATATAGCTGAAAACCACAATTTGTTAAGCACACTTCCTTTAACAGCATTTTCCCTTATTTGGCATATTGTGCAAGCTTTAACAGTAGGTTTACTTATTTGGGATATAGCAAAACAAGCTTTTCCTGTTATTGACAGGTTGTTCTTTGTGGTTAATGGGTCTTTCCTAATGTCTAGCTGTTAGAGTTACACTTCTTAAGCTGTGCTGTTGCAATTGCCCCACAATGGAATTTTCCTCAGCCTCTCCTTATGCTTTTACACACACAGTTAGCTTGACCAAAGTTTTAGGCCTGCTTGGGAAGTTTAGGCCTACTGGATTTTTCCTCCACAACTTTCTCAGCTCCAAAGAGCTTCTGCTCTGAGTAAGACGTGCCTCGTTACAAATGGGAGCTGCCCCACTGCTAGAGCAATGGTGCAAATATTTCTTTAAACCCTCTATGTCAATGCAGCCCTGCAGTTGCTAGCCAAGCAATGTTAGAATCTGGTTTAGCTACAACTGGTATTAATAGAGCCACCATTATAGTCTGTATACTTCTACAATCACTCTGTCGTGTCAACACTGGTTATCTACAGTGTGAATTACTTATCTGTTATCAGGATTTTATAAAGGCCTTAAGGGTCTGTACCAAAATGTGTTTATGAACTTTTCACTCTATGAAGTCAAAACCCAGGTCAATTATATCTCTCTTTGGTGAGCTTTTAACTTTTCACACCCACTCTGTCAGACAGTTGCTACAGATTGTAAGACTTGCCTGCAGTATCAATTGAACAATGAGTGCTGGGCTTCATTAATGTTCTCAGAGGTATGACTGATTCATAAACTGAATGTCTCTACCAAATAGCATTACGTCAAGTTCATTCGGTTTAGTTATCCTTAATCCTGTTATCTTGTAAGTTAGTCAATAGCTGCCGTTCACAAGAGTGTATCAATAATATGTAGTAAAAGTATGCATGAAGGAATGAAAGATGATTTTCTGGGTTAGGCGGTGGGCTGGAACTCATGAGATCTGGATTCAGTTTCTGAACTGGCCACAATATATAGCTGTCTAACCTTGGGCAAGCCAGTATTTTCTGTGCCTCAGTCCCCTATCTGTCAAATGGGAACAATGTTACTTCCTTACCTCAAGGGGGTGTTTTGAGGATAAATTCATGAATGTCTGTGAGGCACTCAAATACCTTGATGATGAGGGCACTGTAAGTGCCTAGTCAGATTGACTGATATTTAAATGAACCTGATAAATTTATCTGTACTGTGGTTATTAAACTGCATCTTTTTCAGCCAGTGTTCGTTTATATTTATTATAGAAGCACCTGTTTATTTTTTCATCCTCATTACACTAGAGCAATGCCCATCTCTCCATGTCCCAAAATGAATTTATATATGTTTTTGTCAAAATTAGGGAATTTGTATAAGAATGAGAGGTGTTGTTCAGATCTTGGGCACGTAAAGCTATTTTTAGATACCTAACTATGAGGCCTGATGTTTAGAAGTGGCTTAAGTACCTCTGAAAATCAGGCCACTTTTATTTAGGTGCCTAAATGTGGCTTTAGGTGTCTAAAATATAGGCACACAGGTGTGAAAATATTGGCTTGTTTCAGAAGGAAAGTGAAGCAACAGCGAGTCAAAAAAAAAATAGATGCTTTCAAGGCAGATACACAAAATCTATGCCAAAAACACACACACACACTTCTGTATGCTTTTACTTTTAAAGGGTCAAATCATGCCATTTTCACTCAGCCAAAACTCTTGTTGACTTTAGTGTGACTGACTAAGGACAGAGGAGATAAGGAGGGAATAGATGGTGATCATGAGGCATTGAATTTTACAGATAAAAATGCACAACATTTTGCTACAACCTTGAGTACCAATTTGTACCATAGCAATACTTAATTATATTAAAAGCCAGGATTTGAGCATGCACAGAAAGAATTGAGCAGAGTTTATTATAAATTAAAAGTCTGATGGTAATTAAGGGCTTGTCTACACATGCAAATTGTATTGCTTTAACTATACCATTATAGTTAAAGGGTACAGCTCTCCTAGTGTGGGCAGTTATAGCGGTATAAAGGTTCTTTGTCCATCCATGCTGGAAGAAAGACAGAAAGCCATGAATGTGGATTAATTAGGCCGCAATTTACTTTCAGGCATTATACGTGAATAATCTGGCAATAAATTGTACAGTGCAGTGAGGAGGGGGTTATCTCTGATCCAGATGTAGGAACCCCAAACCCCTTTCCTCAGCTCCCTTAAAGGGGACCAGGAAAAGGAGGGGTTTGGCTCCCTACTGGCGAGACATAAGGAGCCTCCAGCCCCACTTACTCAGTTCTCGTAAGGGATGTGTTCCTTCAAATCCTTTTCCAATCCCATGTATGCAATAACCGAATGCCTTCTATACCAAGTACCTACACTGAATATCTGTCACAACTATTATGTATAAATTGTGACATGATAACCTAACCTGCCTACTCCACCCCACCAGACCAGACCAGCTGTGGGGAAGATGAAAAACCCTTGGCCAATCTGGCGGGGAGGAGAAAATTCCTTCCCAGCCACACCAGGGAAAAGGAGCAACTAGTGTGATGCCCACAGCAGGTCAAAAGGGAACCCGGTCCTATTCCAAATACATGTGTGGGTGGGTTCTTCCATCCGGATCATAGGAAAGAGGGTCTTTCATGGCTGCATGGCGTATAAATACCTTTCCCACTCTTTCTGTTAACAGGAAGGGCAATGCAGTGACCTTGACCTGGCCCCAACTACATCCTGTCCTTCCTGTCCATCCCTGTAAGCTTTCTCCCTTTTCCCCCACTGTTGCAAGGGAACCTTTAAAGGGGCAATGCCCCTTTTCTTCCAGCAAGCTGGACAAAGACTCAGCACACATAAAGGTTGCAGTGGGCACTTTATATCGGTATAACTATTTCAGTATAAGGCACGTTTATTCCAGTATAACTGTGTCTACACTAGGATCAATGTAAGTATTTCAGTAAAAAATCATTCCCCTAACCAAACTAGGTGTACCAATACTGTGAGTGAATCAGGTTGTCATTAATGTAAAATTGCGTAAAATGGAGATACCCTTGTATAATAAACACAAATACTCGTCCATCAGCATCTAGAAATACAGAGCGTTCATATAAGCGTATTTTAGAACATCTCTTCCCTGCAAATATTTGAACAGGAGTGAGCTGACAAGTTGTTGACATTTTTTCAAGAGATTGCTAATCCAAGAAGTCAAGTATAGCTGATCCGCAACAAATAGTAGTTCTTCACCATGTGCTTCAGGACTCTACAACACACAGCTAAGCAACCAAACTGTTCAAAATAATGATTTCTGGAATCCTGATACTTAACAGTCAATAAAAATGCAGTGAATTTCTGAATTTATTTATTTATTTTTTGGATACTGTTTAAGGTTCTGATCCTGCTATTGGCTCTGCATAGGTGGCACTTTTAGCCCACATGGATCCCCATTGGAGTCCACCCATGCAGAACTAGTTGCAGAACCAGGACTGCAATATTTTGAATCTAGGTAAGATAGATGAGTAGCAGCTACATTAAATGAAAGATATGTATTTAAGATGTGCTTTTAATTACTATCACTTGGGGCTAAAATGTTTGTTCTGATTTATAGCTGAACTTATTAGGATGAGATTTATGTAGTAATTTTGATATTTTAAGGAGCTATATAATTTTGTTACAGTTAAACACTGAAATATGTTAAAATTTAAAACAGTAAATATAACTTAACTATTTATCATTACAAAAGACAGGACTTAGTTTCAGATTTCTAAAACAATAATAAAAACCATGAAGAATTAATTCAATGGAGCATGAAACAACTTCACGGCATATGGAAATAAATTTACGATGTATGATTTTCATGCCAGAATTCTTGGGTTATCAGATAATGTATTTCCTTTCAATGATTATTCAGCCTTTTCTTACAATAAGAGCTTCAGTGTGTACTTCATTAGAATGTATACTGTGTGTTGTAGACCCATCTACATATTATCTTTTTTTTCCTGAAAAAAGTCTGAAACTCATATTTTAAGATGAGTCAGATTTTGTATTGAGTTGGTTTATAAGAACATGTATGGATTTCCACTTCCTAAAATTGAGGATTGCATTTATAAATGGAGGTCCTAATTCCCATTTACACTAAAGCCTCTTTATATTTCTCTGACAGCGTAAAGGGGATTTTGTATAAAAAGAGGTGTGTGGGGAGGATAAATGTAATGTAATTTGTACTCCATTTAAAGCCCTTTACCCTGCCAGAGTGGCGTAAAGGGACATAGTGAAAATGAGAACCAGGCCCTGAATGTTATTTATTGTGTAATGTCAAACTTCTGTTTAAACACATACATACAGCTTTGCTAATGCCACCTTAAAGATGAGAATTTAAACATATAGATATCAGAATGTCAGAGTTATGATTCCCACAGCAACAAAACTTCAGTTGTTCATTCTCAAGTTTAGCTTGTTCTTTGCTAGAAGAAAAGGAGTACTTGTGGCACCTTAGAGACTAACCAATTTATTTGAGCATAAGCTTTCGTGAGGTACAGCTCACTTCATCGGATGCATACTGTGGAAACTGCAGAAGACATTATATACACAGAGACCATGAAACAATACCTCTCCCCAGGAGAGTGGGGTGGGAGGAGGTATTGTTTCATGGTCTCTGTGTATATAATGTCTTCTGCAGTTTCCACAGTATGCATCCGATGAAGTGAGCTGTAGCTCACGAAAGCTTATGCTCAAATAAATTGGTTAATCTCTAAGGTGCCACAAGTCCTCCTTTTCTTTTTGCGAATACAGACTAACACGGCTGTTACTCTGAAACCTGTTCTTTGCTAGAGTTCCTATGTAGGGTTGCCAGGCATCCGTTTTTTGACTGGAACGCCCGGTCAAAAAGGGACCCTCGCGGCTCCGACCAGCACTACTGACTGGGCCATTAAAAGTCCAGTCAACGGTGCAGCGGGGCAAAGGCAGGCTCCATGCCAGCCCTGGTTCTGTGCAGCTCCCTGGAAGCAGCCGGCATGTCCAGCCCCTAGGCGCAGGGGTGATCAGGGAGTACTCCACAGCTCCCCTTTGCCTGGAACAGCAGCCAATGGGAGCTGTGGGGACGGCACCTGTGGGCATGGGCAGTGCGCACAGCACAGAGCCACCTGGCTGTACCTCTGCCTAGAGGCTGAACATGCCAGCCGCTTCTGGGAGCAGCACAGAGCCAGGGCAGGCATAGAGCTTGCTTTAGCCCTGCTGTGCCACCGACTAGGAATCACCTGAGGTAAGTGCCGCCTGGCCGGAGCCCCCACCCTGAACCCCCTGCCCCAGGTCAGAACCCCCTCTTGCACCCTAACTCCCTCCCAGACCTCGCACCTTCACCTGCACCCCAATCCCCTGCCCCAGGTCAGAACCCCCTCTTGCACCCTAACTCCCTCCCAGACCCCGCACCTTCACCCACACCCCAATCCCCTGTCCCAGGTCAGAACCCCCTCTTGCACCCTAACTCCCTCCCAGACCCCGCACCTTCACCCGCACTCCAACCCCCTGCCCCAGATCGGAACCCCCTCCCGCACCCAAACTCTCTCCCAGAGCCACACCTCAGCCCCCTGCCTCAGCCTGGAGCTCCCTCCTGCACCCCAAACTCCTCATCCCCAGCCGCACTCCAGAGCCCGCACCTCCAGCCGGAACTTTCAACCCCTCCCACACCCCAACCCTCTGTCCCGTCCCAGTGAAAATGAGTGAGGGTGGAGGAGAGCGAGCAACAGAGGGAGGGGGGGCTGGAGTGAGTGGGGGGTGGGGCCTTGGATAAGGGGTGGAAGAGGGGCAGGGCCTTAGGAAAGGGGCAGGGTGGGGCAAGTGTGTTCGGTTTTGTGCAATTAGAAAGTTGGCACCCCTATTCCTAGGAGGTGTAAATTCTTACCTATAAAATCCAGGCAAGGGATTATTAGATACAGAAATGAACTGGAACACCACATCTGCCCCCCCCACAAGCCCAGAATTTAAATCCAAATAAGAACTGTGTGACTTGGGGATATTTCTGCAGTGAACCAAATCCCAAACACCTTTTGCATTTGGGAAAGTTCAGTTTCAATTCTGGATCTAAACTTAGAGGAAGCTCTTACAAATAGACTGAGGCAGGCAAATCTCTCTACCTGCTCAGATTGCCACAGACTTCAGTGGTGTTGTGCTGAGGTGTAGGTGTCTGCTCACATTGCTCCGTTTGCAGGATCTAGCCCTTAGACATTTGGGCCAAAGCCAACAAAGACAGTTAATTTATTATTTTCCTTGTCAGCTCTCCTGTATCCAGACATGGTAAGCAGATGGAAGTGGGAACACCTACATGAAAAATATTGACATGCCTATGAAATTTGAGAGATAAGAGAGTAGTTTCCTTAAATGACTCAGATATTCAGATATTAGCAGTTATTTTTGTACTCAACCAGATTACAAACTGATTCCGAATGAAGTTTTTTTTGTTTTTTTTTTAAAAAATCAGATTTACATTTTTCTTTTGTTTCTAAATGCCTTCCATTGACTCAGGTCAAATATTTTTCCCAAGACATGACATCCCTGTGAACAGATATAAAAGGAATGATCCTGCTCCCATAAATGTCAATGTTTATTTTTCCATTAATTGCTATGGGAGCAGAATTGAGCTCAAAGAAATCTACTTGTTTGTACTGGATAACTATTTATTGTTTAAGATAGTTGATCAAGTTACAGTAAAATTTAAAAAAAAAGATTACTTTAAAAATATGAACCTTCCTGTGTTTCAGCTTTTTAAAATGTGTTTTGCATATTTTGCACAATGAAATATACTGTATTTGTCTGCTCATCAAAGCTACAGTACATACCTCCTTATCTAGTGTTTCTGATTGGATCCAAACTTTATCTCACACAGTTGACTATTACATTTCTTAATATCACTGTTCTGCAAGGAATTACTCTCCTTGGTGAAGGAGAAATTGGTCATGAAGAAGAAAAAGAGACTGATCACTGCTGCTCCAGGTATTACATCGCAGAAACACAGAATGAATTGTAGAGTGGTTTTCTGGCTTACCTCATTGGTTGAACACCTGATATCTGATCAGTTATAGTTTTGACAATGAGAATGGGAATGAATTCCAGTGATTACAGAGAGAATTCTGATGCCTACATGGAAAAAGTAGTCAAAAACAAAACTGAGCTTTGGGAGATATTCTGTCCAGAAGCTTATAAAAATGATAGCCATTTCCTTATTCTCTCGTGTAATTAATTTTGCTAAGGTTAAAAAAAAATGTTTGTGATGATATTTTGCTAAAATAGAGCTCACTTTAGGACTTTGGAAAAAGCCTTAGCTAATGTATAGTTTGATCAACATCACAGCAAAAATGTGTATATATATTTATATAGACATATATCCCAACTATTTTTATGTAAAAATAGGTTGGGAAATTTTCCTAGCAAAATAGTTCTTTTTCTTTCAATTTTTTAAATCAGAACTTTGCAAGCTTAAGGAGAGCTTTAAAGCCAATGAAGAAATCAAATGTCAGAAAAAAATTAAGATCTCAAAACTTATAAACCAGAAGCAAGAAAAGGGCATATGTAAAAGGTAATCTGCACTTGTGTTTACAAATCCTGCAAAGATGTATTTGCTTAAATTCAAGCAGATGAGTAATTTCATTTAGCTCAATGGAACATCTCATATGCTTGAAGCATGTGCGTAAGTCTTTGCAGGAGCAGAGCCTAATTGATGCAGTTAAAGAAATGTAAACGTTGCAAATAATTTTTTTAAAAAGAGTTAAGAAAATTGTGCAACAAATCAGGTAGTTAGATATTGAGACGCTATAATTTGATTGTTGTGCCTGGTTGAGTTCCTTAAAATATTTTTCCTACCAGAGGAGAATAATTCCATAATAGTGAATATTAACGCATGTAATGTATCACATTTTATTTTAGGGACATAAGTCTTCCATTCATGCAATCTGGAGTAAAATATTATTAAACAGAAGATGTCTCAGGTGAGGGGATGGTTAAAAAGTTTTTCCAGTGGACTGGTGATCACTTCCCCAAAACAAGCCATCTCCACAACTGGTACTGATTGGCCTTCTTGTTGATAGTCAGGGCATAGAGGCCAAGTATAGGATGGGTCTATAAACTGAATTGCCCCTCACGCCTAGATGTGGTACCTCCCAGATCAGGCTTGGATATGTGGCAGGATCCATCTTTTACTCCTTCTGTGAATAAACAGAGGACATCACTTCCCTGGACAGTCAATCCATCATTTTTCAGCTGAGGACTAAAATGTAATTTTGAATATGCTGCTTCAGTTTGATCATTTTGTTACACAACTTTTTTTTTCCATAGTGGAGTGAAAATGTTTAAAAATAGAAAAAGTCTCCAAAAGTTATTATTTGGTGCTGAGTGCAAAGCACCTTTCTGTCTTTTCCTCTCAGACACACAAGGGAAAAAAAAACGCTTGAACACATTCTTTTGGTGCTTAATGCAGCCCTTCCATTTTGCTCCTCTCATCCTTTCTATCTCTCTGATACTCAAGGCTTGGCTCATAAACAGACTAAAACCAAAAATATAATGGTAATAATTAGATGAAAAAGCAAGAATTTTGTTCTAAGTATTACCATAACTGTTAATGTCTCGGTTGGCTCTCATACTTGGAGAAGTTTAAATCAGTTTGGGGGATGCCATGTTTAGCAGATGTTTTGTACTCACTCGTCATCATAATCCGATTGAGTGAATGGTGACTTTGAAGTTTGCAATGAAGAATGAGCTTAATTTGTGAGTGACAGTGAACCTACAAGCTTGGAAGAAGCTGATTGCCAGAATAAAACTGTAAGACTAGTCAGAGAGAATACTTTGGAGACCAGACCACCAGGTTTGAAGATGTAGACTCCTTGTAACCAAAAAAAGGAGTCTAGCAAATTTCAATGAATATTCTGCCTTCCAAGAAATAAAATGAAAGCAGCCTGAAGTCGTAAGAAGTCAAAGTATATCAGTTGTACAGCTGAGGTGCTCTCCTAATAATAACAGTGAAGCAATATTGTACAGTGAGATCCTCAATGGATTTAAATCACAGAGTCCATTAACGAAGGTCTCATGAGAATTTTTTTTCTCCTACTGGTATAATTGGACCTGCTATCTCAGAAAGATGGCATTGTGCATCCTAATCCACAGTTGCTGAGTTGCTCCACCTCTTAGCTTGGGTCACAGGACATTAATTATTTGTGATCTGGTGTGCCCTGTTGAAGGGTAGGCGATTTTTTGGTGCAGTTCAGAAATCCATTTACTTTGAAATACTATTTTCAAAAGTGGAAAAGATTTTCTCTATAAACAGATGGTAACACTATCTCCAGGTTCTGCGTCCATATACTAGATTATTCATTGTGCCTAAGTCTCTCAGCCGCTTGTCTTCTGTCAAGGTGATCCTGCATGCCAGCTCAATATTATCATGTGAGTGGCAGATTCTATTTTTTTGCACCCTCACAAAATTTCTGAAAAGTGGTTAATTAATGTCTTCCCGTCAATTAGAGAACACATTCTATCAAGGACCTTAACCTTGTGATTCTTGAGGACCTGTTTTTCTTCCACTTATCAGTTACATCTACCAGAAGAACAAGAGCATTACAGAATTTAATGGCTACCTCCTTTCACTCTCTTCCACATGGACAGTGTTGTCCTGTGTCCTCATCCCATACTTATTCCAAAAGTGGTGCCCGAGTTCCAGCAATCTCCTGGTGTTCTTGCCAGGACCTCATTCTCACCCAGGGGAAACTATACTCCATTTACTAGGTGTCGTGTGTTTTGAACTTGAACTTGGGTAGGACTAAGGGCTTTAGGAAGTCAGCAAGATTTTTTTTGTGGTTTTGGGGATCAATATAAAAGGAATGCTTTTTCCATTCAGCACTGTTTAAGTGGATTAGGCCGTGCACTGAGATATTATATGTTAGTTAGGGCAAAAGTATCTCAGCGTCTTTCAACAATCTTTACCAGGACTAAGGTGACATCCATGATAAGTCTCTAATATTTTCATCATACAACTCTTTTGATTTGACATTTATATCAGATGCTTGTTTTGGGGTTTGGCAGTTCCAATTAGAACTCCTCAGCCCATCCTGCTACGGTTGTAGTACTATTTAGACTCCCACAGTTTCGAGAGCCTATCTCAAAAATGAAAAACATGGTCATGGCCAGTACCATACAAACTACGGTTCTTCAAGACTGTTGCCCCTGCATATTCATTTTAAATGCCCACCTTCCACTATTCCACAGCGTTCTACTTTGATGTGACCACTGGGCAGAGGCAGTTGGGGCACATGGTCTTGTTTGTAACGTCCGCTGGGAATATTTGGTGCCACAAGAGGTTGGTCACACAGGTCCAATGGAAACTATTTTCCAGAAGGTTCGTGATGCTCAGTGGCATGGGAGGAGAGAGGGGAGAGAAGGGGACTCATTCTCACAACTGTGAATATGGAGAGACAACACTTTAAAGAAGCAAAAAACAGTTAGAATTGCAATCATGTTAAATAACAGTCACCTCAGACATTTTATCTGATTGACACCGGTTGTCCTTGTGCGTTAGTAATAATTTAATATAATCTCCCTATGTTTCTGATCTAGGAAAGCTGTCACTTTAGGTATTTCACATTAATTACTAGTGCCTGCAAGGATCTCATGTTCAAAACTCTCTCTTGACTTCACTGAATGTTCCCTATGTGCAGGGCTTGCAGGGTCAAGCCCTAAAAGTATATTCTAATATTCTGGGGTCAAACCTGAAAAAATAGCCTCTAATTTTGCTTGCACAGTTATTACTTTGACACACACGTATGTGGTAATGGTGTAAACAGCTGCAAGGACAAAGATAGAGTCTGGTTGTAAATTTGGCTCTAAATATAAAGCAAAAAACCAAACAACCACCTTATTATCTCAAATTCATTCCCATGTATCACTGACTTTGCTGTTGCTGAATATGTCAACTTTTATATACAAATGAGAGGCAATTACAATGATTCAAAATGGTATATTTCAGGCCCTTAGAGTCTGGTTTTGATCCTATTGTAATAACTACTTAGAATTTAAATACAATCCATATGTACTGTGACAAAGTTCCTCCTCTGCCTCAGTGGGTCCTGTGCTTATTGGCAGATTTGCTTGCCTCAGAGATTCACAGCAGCCCTCAGTTTGGCCACTCTTGCTCATGGCTCAAACCTGCCATCCACTCAGCTAACCTCATCACTGGCCAGCATGGGGGAATGGAGAACAATCCCCGCAGTCTCTGTGTCCCATCTAGTGGGTCGGGGACAGGGCAGATCCCTTTCCAATTTAGACCTTCCCTTCTAGTGTTTCTCACAGACCAGGGCAAGTCCTCCTGTGTCCGATCAGGAGTTGGGGGGATGGGAGGGAACCTGGGCCCACCCTCTACACTGGGTTCCAGCCCAGGGCTCTGTGGATAGCAGCTGTCCACAATGTTCCCTGTATCAGCTGTGTGACAGCTACAACTCCCTGGGCTACTTCCCCCTAGCCTTTCCCCCAGCACCTTCTTTATCCTCACTGCAGGATCTTCCTCCTGAAGCCTGATCACACTTGACCTCTTCACTCTTCCAACAGGACACCTTCTCACTCCCTGCTCCTTGCATGCCCCCCTACTAACTGATGGGTGGTCCTTTTTAAACGAGGTGTCCTGATTAACCTGCCTGCCATAATTGAATCTAGAAAGTTCTTGATTGGCTCCAGATGTCTTGATTAGCTTGCCTGTCTTAATTGGTTCTGGCAGGTTCCTGATTGCTCTAAGGCAGCCCCTGCTCTGGTCAGTCAGGGAACAGAAAACTGTTCATCTAGTGGACAATATATTTGCCTTCTACAGACTTCTGTATTCCACTGGTCTGGCACAATACATATAGCAACATAGTACATTTAGTATAACAGAAAGGACTACTTTTTTGTCTCTTAGGTAGCATCATTCATAGGAGCAGAAATAAGAGCAGTGTGTATGTGTGGTTACTGAATAATTCTGCTTTCAGAATATCTCTAATGGCAGCCTATTTTACCACTTAGTTGCCAAGGGACTTTCAGTTTCACTGGTGGTAGAAGGTAATTAATTTGCACATGTTGTTTCTTTCCTTCCTTTGATAGGCCTGAGTTTCCATCTGCCATCAGATGTCTTTCTGCCTGACTGAGATGCACCTGTGGTCTTTGAAGAATACTTTACATGTTGGGGGTAAGTCAACTGTGTCCAAATTCCAACCTTTTCCTAAAACAGATAACAAAATCTATCAATGAATATTCAATTGATATAAAATTCTGACTACTCATGTGAAGTTGAAGTTTATTTTTATGCTTGGGGAAAGCAAATTATATAAAAGTAGTATGGTAGAATGTGGTCAGCTTCTTATCTCATCATAGATCTGGAGTATCTTTGTCAATAATGAAAAATTATTAAGATTATATATTGTCTAATTCATGTTTCCTTTTAAGAAGCCGTGTGCTGCTTTACTGTAGGTTTCACTATAATGACTAGTTTATTGATATTCATTCATACATTCCAGTTGATTGCAGAAGTATTATAATATGTACTTAATATGTAACAATACTTTATTGCTCATGCGCTGAAAATTTTGAATGGAGAACTGGTATACTTAAGATACATTTATCTTATTAAACTATCATTCCAGTTTTCAAAGTAATTTGAGATACATGACTAATTACCATCCATGTGGAAAAAAGCTTTATACTTCTAGCTTTGCAAGTGCTAAAATCCAATGTTCAACAGACCACTGGTTTTGAAATGTGCGATACCAAAACCACATTTATTTGACATCTAGTCCCTATGACAGTTGTAGCAAGGTGCATTCCAGTAACGCTAAAAACCATACAAAAATATGATTAATCAAATATTGACTCAATATCCCACAGTGTCCCATATCTTTATGAGAACAAGCCTGTTGTAATGACAACTAGATAAAATGTTTAATCAATAGCCAGACTGTCCAGAAAAGCCTGGCAGCCTAAATAAAATAATTAATTATGATAATGGGAATTAAAAGCATGTTATGAACTGTTACATTTCAGAAACATGAACTGTTAGACTTTGTTTGTTGGGAGAAACCAGATCTTTAAATAACAGTTCATTATTTTCAGATTTCTTTGTAATGAATTCCAACCTAACATTGCTTTTGCTTATTACAAATACTGTGTATAAAATCCCATCTCTGGAAATGATAGCTATGTGATAAATTGCAGAGCTATATGATGAATATATCATGCGCCTTTGACCTGTTGCCCACTAACCCATCTCCTCAGCTCTTATTCTAACGTTCCAAACCTCTAAATAGCTTCAGGAAGCTGCTATTTTATTTTAAAATCAGCCAGCCAAAGAAATGCCTTCCACCTTCTTCCCCAGTTGAGGAATTTCCCCCAAAATCTCTCCCGAGGCCAGGATGAGAGAGTCAGTCTTGGGCCAATTTATAGTAACATACTATCTATTTAAAGTCTAATGTCTTAGAGTACCACATAGCTAGAAATGGGAACTTTTTACCATGGGAAGGGAAGCTTCCCAAAGTGCACAAGTATTTACAAAAAAACCATTAAAATAGTTGCAATTTACAGGCCATTAGTGGTAACATTGCCAGTCACCAGGAGGCATTTTTTAAAAAGTGATTCAATTTCATTTTTTGTGCTACATTTTTTCAAGTGACACACAATCACGATTTAATATTTCTACTTGATTATGTAGATGAAGACATTGGGATCCATCAATACTATGACAAGAAAGAACCAGGTACAATATTAATTGTATTTGACTATTAAAAAAAAACTGTTTAAAACTTTGAAATGTTTGGTCTGCTTTGGGAACAAGTTGTTTGGCTAATAGTAAACTGAGCAATGAATTTCTTCTTAATATGCAAGAGACTTTTTGTATTTCTCTAGAATAAGGAAACAATCACAGAGACTCTGTCTCGGGTAATCTGAATCTATTTTTAAACTGTTTATTCCAATAGACAGAAACTATAGATAATAATTAAATGAATCATAAAAATAATTAAATGAACTTTCAATAGATATGACTGAATGCCTCTTATATTTGGACAGTGATGAATTAAACATCAATCAGGCCTCAGTGTGTCTATATTTTCTACCTAACAATCTTGTATGTGCTATAAAGAAAAATTAATAAAACTATTTAACAATATAATTTTAATGTAATATAGTATCATTTCAGATATGATCAATTTGATATTGAGCATTCCAGTAATTTTTTATTTTTTGGAATCCCAGTAGAGGGCATCGTAAACGCAGAGGAATGCACTAGTGTTAGCCTCCTGGATCTTTACCTGATATCTGAAATAGGCATTTCAGAGTGAATGATCAATTTTCTTTATCTGATTAATCCTGTTAATCCTAGAAGTTTCATGATGGCCCAAAAGGTCTTTTCAGCAACAGTGACTTCCTGTTTCAGGCCAGGTTAAAGTGGAGGCTTGTGTGGGCATCATCCCATGTACTTAGCTTGGTGGTTAATATGCTGTCTCCATGGTTCTGATGACAGACTGACTCAGCTTCTCTCCTGGATTCAGTTGCAGCTCGCTTCACTATCTGATGAGATTGGAGGCTCAGTAATATTGGCCCACCTGTTGGGCTGCATAAGCCTTTCTTTCACTGCGAATTTAAGATATCTGACTGTGAAGTGAAAAAATCAGGGCTGTCTTAATTTTGTGTAAATTTCTGTGTTTTATTAAAATGTCCGAATCTTCTCTTTAATGTATTAATATTTGCTGACAGCACATGTGAGGGTTAACATTCATCTTTTCATTCTCCCCCCCTCCCCCTGTCTTTTTTAGTATCACAAATGAACCATGGTTACTTAGAAGAGAAACAACAGCTTGTGGAATGTAAGGGCATTTTCTAGGTTACTTGTTGGTATAAGATTGTATTATTTTTTTTAATTGCTGTTGCTCCAGGCAAAACGCTAAAATAATCTCTTTTCTTCAAACTCAACTTTCTGCACAGACCATATAGTAGAAGACTGAATATCATAGAACTAACTAGCACAAAATAATTCACAGGATGTAACTAAACCTTTCTTATGTAATTGCAATATAACTTTCTATATAATTGAGTATGGTAGTCACAATTGCTTCTCATTTATCTTGCTAAGTAAAAACAGAAATAAACATAATCCAGGACTCTCCTTATCAAGTGTAGTCTGCAGATTATCAATACATATCTTAAATAAATGAAAGAATTTAAATATTCATTGGTACAAAACTAAAATTCTTCCAATAGGAGTAAAAGAAACATGGTGCTAATAATCAGCTGTATTCCTGATTTGTTTGGTGGGGTTATTTTTGGATTCACGTTGGATTATATGTTCCTCCTTGCTGGTTAAAAGAAGTTTTAATGATACTATCACAGTGCTATCACAACGCTGCTAGAGGTTTATCATTTGAATAATAAAACCTTCCCTCCACCACAAGTTTTATAACTACTGGATAGTTACTCCTTCTCATACCACATTTTAGTGTTCAAGCTGTATTGCATTACAGCCATGAAAAATCCAATAGATTTTTATGGGATTTTGCAAAATAAAACGTATACTGTAAGAGTTCCCTTAACACTGTATCTGATCCTTACTGAATTAGTCTTAGGATCAAATTCTGCCTTCAAATAGATATGCAAAATTCTCATTAATTTAAGTGGGATTGGTGTGTGGTATGTGTGTGTTTGGTGGCAGAATTTGGCCCATGAGGACTGATCCCCTCTGGGACCCAGTCCCCAGTATGCTTGGAGGGCCCTTTGTCCAGGAAAACTAGTGAAGTTCTGCTATAAAGCGGGGAAGAATTTAAGGAACCATATAGAGGATTTACATCCTTTGTATGCTGTGGAGTATTGGTCTGCCTGGCTCCCTATATGATGGGTCGGTATGTTGTGGGCAGAGCAGAGCCAGTAGATATGGACTACACGGCTGCACCAACCCGCTCCTCTCGTATATGTGACATGCAATGGGAGCATAAGCTCCTGTAGCCGTGTTGCTTTAGTTACTCCCATGAATTGGCTCCACTACTGCTGTTATACAATAAAATAAAAACCAGCAGGATCTTCTTAAAGGGAAAAAGGCAAAATACCACATTTATTGTGAATACAGAAAGAATCATAGTAAGCAGTTAGTTATAGCTATAACATTCTATTCAATCTCATGTTTATTCACACATTCATTCATACACACACACAGGTTCTGCAAGGTTGTTATCATAGTTACCAGCCTTAGAGTTGCTCATGCCAAGCCACTGGCCAGGTGGCCTGGACATGAGGAGGGAGCAGGGCCTTGTCAGATGCTCATCTGATGCTCCTGGAAGTTGCAGAATCAGACCCCAAAGTTCTCACTTTCTAGAGTCCATTTTTATAGGAATTTCTTCCTATGCCAGTCTATGGGAATTGCTTCATCATGCTGTTGCTGAATCAATCAGCAGATGGCACATTCCTGACGGCTCCGTGCTGCCAGATGTTATCTTGTTCTTTGGTTCTCCCATTCTTGAGGCTGTTGGGTAGATTCCAGTCTGCCCTCCGGGGGGTCCTCTGGTTATTTCCACTTGACACCTTCTTCAGCCGATGGACACTGGATTCTTAGGCTGGCACCTCCCTGTTCATTCCGTTATTATCCACACCAAGCATCCATCCACATACATCCTCTATCTCTATTTTAATCACAATTGTTAATACAACAAAAGGGCGGGGAGTCTCTGGGTGCTGTTTCTGTTGTTACAGAGTATTGCTTTGAGTCTCTCTCTCTGTGTGAATTGCTTTGAGAACAGACTCTGTCTTAGAATGTACTAACACAATTAGCAGCTTGCAAGTTTCACACATAGAGGGAGAGAAACAGTACCAAAAACCAAGAGACCTCTTATTTAGTAATACCCTGGAATTTAAACTATGGGGAATCAAACTCATTTATGATTTTAATACAGAACTTCTTTAATATGATCCAACACTACTCTGTGGCATGATGGGAAGATTCCTCCCCTATCAGGCCTCATTCAACTTGTCAGTGCACAGCCCAAATACCAGAACTCTGTGCTGAGATCAGGGCTGCCCCAAAGCACAGAATTTCACATGACGCTTTATGGGCCATATTTTTGACAAGGCTGCACTGGCTAATATTGTACTCAAATGGTGATTTGGAAATATACATTGTTATTTGTTTGAGCAATTTCCCATTTCGTATATGTAGATAAGAGTTCTTAATTTATACATAGGCTTATTGAAAATGTGATCTTACATGCCTAATTAGAATTATCACAACAGTTCCATTGACACTGGCTTGGTCCAATTCAAGGGAAGCTGTATGTTCATGTGCTTTTTTGTTTTGTTTTGAATGATATACGTAGTGCAAGACGGAAGGACTTTAAAATATTTCTGTTATAAACTGGTTTTGTGGGGAGGTTTAAACTTGACTGTTAATTCATTTGGCATGAGAGTTGACATACAAACTCTGACAGCTCAGAGCTCGAAACTTTTCACCAAATCTCCTTTAAATAGTTTAGACCGATAAATAAAGAGAGAGGGTTTTCCAGTTTCACGTGCTTTTTTGTTATGTACTCTTGGGGGGAAAAAATGCTCACTTTTTAAACAATGACATTTAGTAAGTTATTAGAACCTGATCTTTCAGCTATGATACAGCTATTGCCATTAACTCCAAAGGGAACTTTGCCTTCCTAAATACTGCAGGGTCAATATCTTAGGCCAAATGTTTCAAAATCGTTTGCTGAAAGTTAGGCATCTAAATAAAGTTAGTAAGATTGTTGGAGAATCGTAAGTATCCATGATTCCCATTTAAGTGAGCTAAGCAGTCATATGCCCTGATCCTGAACTTCCTGTCTAACCTCCCCGCGATCTTTTTTTTTTGTTAGCTTGCCATGGCAGACACTTAGAACCAAATTTTCAATAATAAATGCCTAATGGCTCAGATACTAATAGTAGTGCAGGGCACAATTACCAGTTGACATCCAGGCATGCATATTTTATGGGCACAGGTTAGTGCTTGCTTTTGGAATTTTTGCCCTTAATGTTAATTCAACATAATAATATCTAAGATGAGTCAGGAGGGAGTTGATAACTTGCATCTCTGTGAGCTAGAAACACTGTGCTTGAGAGACTTTCCCATGGCAAATGCTTAGCAGTTGGGGAGGATATTCTGCCCTGAGAGCTTTATCCATGATTCCCATGGTGAAATCATGGTAGGTAAGTATATTTCATGTTAACCGTTCCTATGACAGAGCCTTTCAAAAGGATATCATTTGACAATAGAAACCATACCCACTTCCCCCCAATTATAGGCAAGTTTCTGTTTAACGTTATGTTTAAGATCATTCCTATAAATCTTATTATTTTGTTTCCCCACACCAAAAGAAAGAAAAACCCAACTTAAAACATATTTTTTGACTGTTTATGTATATATTTTTTTTATTTCCCAGCTCGAGATTGTCCTTGGATACTTAAAAACAAACGCCCAGAAAAACTGCGTGATGCTCTCAAGGAGCTGGAGGTACCTTTCAGAAACTTTCAAGTATGGCAACAAATAATCCGGTTTTCAAACCTCTTTCAACAGCTTTAATTTTCATAAAGGATCAGCCCTCCTGGTGATGATAAATGTGCTTTTGTGTAGTGGGCTGGTCCAAAACAGTTGCATCTTTGTTTGTGTGGCATGCTGATCTCTCATGCTTGAAAATCAGAAGCACCTTAACCACTAGTGACAATGTGTACAGCCAACTCCACTCTTTCTGTTTTCTGTTGTTCTTCAGGAGCTGATGCAAAACAGTCAGTGTGTGCTGAGCAAATGGAAGAATAAATATGTCTGTCAGGTAAAATGTTTTGACATGCTCTTGAAATGTTCAGTCAGTGGAGCTGAACGACTGTTCAGTGATTGATGCTGAAAAGTTATCATGTTAACTGATATAGAAACTCACTGGTGTTTTAGTGTGGGGGCGTTTCATTATTTAGATTTTGTTTAGAGGCAGAAACAGACAGGATAAAATCAAACTCTATGGTCATTTTACAACAAGAATTACTCAGTAAGGGCTCGATCTTTTGAGGTACTGAGCGCCTGCAGCTTCCACAAAAGTAATTGGATTTGAAGGCACTAAACGCTTGGGGGTGCTGGAATAATTTTTATAGTGGGAGTGCTGATGATAGAACCCATGTATTTGGTGGTTTGTTATTACTACTTCAAGCCAGGAGGTGCGGTAGCACCCCTAGTTCCAGCACCACTGTAAACACCATACAGGATCAGACCCACACAGTCAAAAGAGCCATTAAGATGTATCAACAGGCCTGGAAAATATTTTTATATTATATATTTTGTGTAGCAAATATTTGCACATATGTATCAAAGCATTTACTTGGATACCATGGTCATGGGGGTTGTGCGAGAACCTAGATAAACAGATCACACGTCAAGTCCCAGACATAGGGCCCTGGGGCAAGCTATGCACGTGTATCTGTCCTTGATATGTACATAAATATCCATATACTGTAAAAAGGAAACATCTGTTCACATCTTCATTAGCACAGGGCAGCAGGGTAAGTGGGAACAGTGTGGCATATTGGAATGTTTGATCCAGCTTCCTAATCAACAGCTTGCTCTGAAGATGTTGGTTAGTATTTTATCACTTTAAATGTTTCTGCATACCCCTATATGTTCGATGTTTGTGAGAAAGGTGCATCATGTTTAAAACTGCTTCAGCACTGAAGTTGAAATTTTTAAAAATCTTACTAATGTAGTTCTAAAAAAATAAATTTTGTACTTTGGTTGTGCAAAATGTTTTAATGTTTTTCAATGTAACTTAAATTTAAATAGTTCCAAATTTGTATGGTCCTGTTTGTTAAATATATTTAAAGTGTCCACATTCCATGTATGTTAAAGAAATTTCCAGAATTGTTTTTAACAAGAACAATTTGTCAGCGAACGCTAATCTTCTAAAGCTAATTTTAAGTATTAACTGTTCCGTTAATCAAGGCCCCAGATTTTGAGGGGTGGAGGGGGAAGGGAAGGAGTGTGTGAATCAGAGAAACGGAGTCGTGATCAGCTTTAAGTGTCACTACACAAAAAAATGGTTGTTCATCTTTTTTGTTACCCCTTTGCTGTGTATCCTCACTTGCCTCTTTCTGCCCCGTCCCCCCATATCTTGTTCCTTCCTGTTACATCCCCATCTCTCTAAACTTTTACTCCCTACTAGAATGGAATACTTGTCCTCTGAACAGCCTGCCTTCTCTTGCAGCCTGTGCTTTAAGGACTGGCTTCTTAAATTTTGGAGCCTCTTGCCAGGGGACGTCTTCCATCTAGAATGATGTCACTCCTCCCTTAAAACACAACATCCTAGATTTGCCAACTATCGTATGTAAAACTCATTTCTCCAACTTAGGTTTCCCCGAGGAAATTTTTCACGTGCATACCTGTATGTGTGTACACAAAACATACATATATAAAAAAGAAACAATACATAGTTATCAAGTTATTTCTCATACAAGGTAGGGGGAAATTGAGAAAAAGAGAGAGAGATTGCTATATCTTCTTTTAAATATGTGCTCTGACACTACATCAGTGGGGTCATATAAGGAGGTGATAGATATCTGGCCTATTCCTGTAAGTTTTCTTGAGATATTTTGCTTGAAAATTAGCCAGAGGTGAAAACAAAGGTATTAATAATAGTTACTTCTCTATCTTAATCAATTTCCTTTTGCTTTCTCCAGTTCTTACCCTATTTTGCATTTGAGATTATCGAAGCTCAACACTGTTTTACACAATAAGCAACTGGAATTGGACTTTCTCATAGTGATTTAGAAAATCCAGAGCATATTCAGCCAAAAAATGTGTGTTGTCCTGCTTTCCATCATCCTCATAATTAACTATAGTTCTTCAACAAATGAAAATAAAACCGAGGAAAATGAATAATTTGAGAGAGTTCTTTTCAAGTAGGACAATTCGCAAAATGCCTACTTATCAATTCTTTTTTATGTCATACAGTATCTGCACTGTAGTGCTACTTATCTTCCCCATAGCATCCTGTGAAAATGACTAGATCCCTCCCTTCATTAATTGCCCAGTAGAAGATGTGCAAAGCATTGTGGTCTGTGACAGTAAAATACCATATTTTTGAACCAACGAATTTTAAAAAATTAACAAAAATATTTCATGTTCTTCTATTTGGTGGGAAGGAGTAAAATCTAAAAATATTTGTCCTCTGAACAGCCTGCCTTCCAGCCTGCCAAAATTTGCTAATGTTTTTGGAAACATCACTTCGCAAAGTGAAAAAGAAGGTTAGAGGTTTATTTATAAACTTCAGGTGGGTGTATAATTAACTGTTTCACTTAAATGGTCTGAATTATGTCATGTCACTGTTCAATTTATATACTACTCTGGGTAAAATAACCTTTGCCTATAATAGAGAAGAATATGTTTTACATTAACTTGCGGTAAGCAATAAGCTAACAAACATGGCGGATAGTGAAAAGTAAATTACCCCACCACTTAGTCATCAGATGTTAATAACTGTAATTGATTACTGATCTGGGCTTGGTTTGAATGGGTGACTGGGAGTTCAAAGATTTGCTATCCTAGTGCCAGTCTCCTCAACCTTCTAGCCCTTTTATCATAAACTACTGACAAATGTCATCAATAAAAATATAATAACTTAAAATTTTACAAAAAATCAGTAGCCATACTTTTTTTCTAAATTTCCCATTGTTTGTGAATCCTTCATATTTCAGAATGAGCCATAATGAGGCTACACTTTTCCTTCTAATGACAATCTGCCACCGTCACAGCCTCTCTCTGTGGCCTTTGTGCCTTTGGGGTGGAAAACACCATCAGACAGGACAAGTTTAATAGAACAATCACATGAAGGACTGATGTATGTCAGATTTTGTGAGAAGTAGGCATAGGCCTACTGTCCATAGACTGTTGTGCCTACTAGTACGTGAAAAGCCGTAGTACTTCAGTTTGCTGCCTCCCCAGAGCCTCCAGGTAACCCAGGGAGCAATAAATTGGGGGCCAGATATTTTCAGACAAATGCACACATACAGCTCCTAAAATTAAACGTGCAATCATGTTAATTGTGTGTGCAAATGACAGACTGCATGCACAGTACTGCAGTTACATGCAGAGAGTAATTATGCATGCAAGTCATTTGCATGCACACTCTTCTGAAAATCTGACTTCAAGACTCTAAATTGAATCCAGCTCCTTTGCATGCCATTACCTAGAACTACCACTAAACCATAATGTTGCCCCAGTTCTATATTTTTTTTTAAAGTTTAATTTTGTGTCTAAAGTCTGCTCTCATTACTTTTTCCTATATGAGAAACATCAAGGGCACCAGAATCTTTGTAGAAGTGGGGAGAGCCACCGGAACCGGGGGGGACCAGGGAGCTGTGTTCCCCCCCCATGCACTTTTTAACATGGGCGTTGGGGACGGGGGCTGTATTGCCCCCCAAACTGCAAGCCGTGGGCAGGCGCAAAGCAGCACTGGCAGGGGCTATGCTTTGCAGCAGGGGAGCTGATCACCATGATCAGCTCCCCCTCCACGAAGTGCAGCCCCTGCTGGCGCTGCTCTGTGCCTGCCCGAAGCATGCAGTTGGGCCGGGGAGGGGGGGTACGCCACTCCCTGCCCCCCAAATTACACCCTTGTTAAAAAGTGGGGGAATGGCCCCTGGGAGCCTCTCCCCCCACCCCTCCCCTGGTTTCAGTGCTGTTGACAAACATGGCACTAGAAGTTTTATATTTGCATACTTTTCATTGCCAAGAAAAATCTGTTGACTGTGTTGTTTATTCTTGCAGCCCTGTATATACACTTGAATATTTTTTATATCATATAGAAACAGAAAATGTGCTAGTTCATGCAAACATACCTAGACTGTATTGTGATTTTTTTTAAAGGATTGTAGTATTCCATTTAAGAGAGCTTAGTAGAGCCCTAAAGGATTGAGCTCTATTCTTTAGCTCTGTACCTACTTGTTCCAAAAGCATGCCATGTTAGTACTGTAGCTCTAAACCCAAAGTTTGATGACCTATGATGAGCTGCTGAAATAATCCTGTAATCTTCTGTTAGTTGTTGTCAAAAGAAGAAAATAAATAGACCATAAAAGATGCTTTGACAGAAAAGAAAGGCAAGAGATCTTTCCAATAAAATGTCACTGTATTATTTATAAATAAATTGTTCCTTCTTTCCTGTTCTGGTCAGGAATAACAATTTCATGTAGTCAGTTAATTTCACTAATATTTTAATTAGAGTTTGCTATGAAGAAACTGCAACTACGTTTTACCCATGGTATCATTCTTTAGCACTCTGGAATGCTTCAAAGTCTTTTGCTACGAAAATGTGAATTCAGTACTGTGAAATGAGACCATGTTTTCAGTTTTGGTGTACAGTGTATATTTGCAAAACTAATGAGAGCCAGCTGAATAATCTAGTTCCTAACTTCTTGATTTTTACCTGCACATTTCAGTGTAGGATTAACACATGCCAGTATTTACATATTTCATTGGATGAATGCAAGATAGCAGAAGTGAATATTGGCAGCTAATAATAAGAATTTTTGCATTTGTATTTAATTACTTTTATTTTATTTTATTTAAGTTGCATTTTGCATCTGTATATAAATACTTTTTATGTTACGGTAATTTGCACATTTAGAGCTTAATTGTGAGCTGAGATACACAGCAATATGTGCTGACATGGCTTGTGCAATTAGCTGCTGTGCATGTGCACGCAAGTAAGCTGATTTAGCAAGATATATGGTGACACATGCCAGAGTATCTGATGTCAGAATCAAGACACTATGTGAATAAAACATATGAGAAGATAGTACTTATTGCCAGCTAGTAATAGGAACTCTGTTCAGCATATTAAATTATTTGCTTTTAATCATAGCAGTTAGTTCATAACATGTTGATAGAGATCCAGGGCTAAAATCACAAATGCATTGATTGTTGTGAAATATTAACATGTAACAACAGTAAGCTCAGCTGTTCTGAGGAAAGTGACTGAATAATTACAATGGGGTGGGGGGAAAGGCAACCTGCAATGAAGAGGTGGGTGAAAACACTGTGATCCTGCTTGAACAAGAATTGCTTTGCAGTTCCATGCCCCTCTTTGCATATTCCCTGGTCGTGGTAGAACTTTGACTTCAGTGGAACTTAAGCACGTACAGTACTTAAGTGCCTTGCTGAATAAAGAGGCATTTAAATACATGCTTAAAGTTAAACATGAGCTTAAGTACTTTGTTGCATTGGGGCCTAAATTCCCCTTGTGCGGGCTGTGTTCCACCAACATTCATCTGTGCATTGCAGAGGGGCATTTTGGCAAGTATTAACGAGTGTGTCAAGGATGATATGGGTCCACCCTCCAAAAAAACTTCAAACTCTACCAGTCTGCAGCACAGGGATAGCCCCTAGTGACATACTCAGGGTACAATCCAGTGAGTATCTGTCACCTGTTCCCTCTAACCTGGGATGCCCTTTACACTGCTTTACTGTTGTTGCCTCCACTCCTGGACTGCTCACAAACGGCTTCCGGCATGCAAGTCACTCTCAGCTATGTTTGTGTGTACTTGCAGCCTGCCAGTCATGCTCAGGCTTTTACCAGCCTGAATTATACTGCAAGGTGACCCCAGCACACTTCCAGTCCCAGACTTTTCCCCAGAAATGTACCTCTTGTACTGCCAGCTCTCATCTGGAAATACAAGCTCATAGAAAGTTCTTCATTTTATTAAGAGAAATGATATGCACAAATCTTGTTACCCCAGATAGAGTCTCCCAAACACTTCAGTTCAAACACACTGATTTAGATAAAACAATAAAACAAGTGTATTAACTGTAAAGAGAGCTTTTAAGTGAACACAAGTAATGAGGCATAAAAGTCAGAAATGGTTACAAGAAAAAGAAAAAAGAAAAGGAGTACTTGTGGCACCTTAGAGACTAACCAATTTATTTGAGCATGAGCTTTCGTGAGCTACAGCTCACTTCATCGGATGCATACTGTGGAAACTGCAGAAGACATTATATACACAGAGACCATGAAACAATACCTCCTCCCACCCCACACTCCTGCTGGTAATAGCTTATCTAAAGTGACCACTCTCCCTACAATGTGCATGATAATCAAGGTGGGCCATTTCCAGCACAAATCCAGGTTTTCTCACCCTCCCCCCCCCCCCCACAAACTCACTCTCCTGCTGGTAACAGCCCATCCAAAGCGACCACTCTCCCAACAATGTGCACGATAATCAAGGTAGGCCATTTCCAGCACAAATCCAGGTCTCCTCACCCACCCACCCCACACACAAACTCAGTCTCCTGCTGGTAATAGCTCATCCAACTGACCACTCTCCTTACAATGTATATGATAATCAAGGTGGGCCATTTCCAGCATAAATCCAAGTTTAACCAGAACGTCTTGGGGGGGGGGGTAGGAAAAAACAAGGGGAAATAGGCTACCTTGCATAATGACTTAGCCACTCCCAGTCTCTATTTAAGCCTAAATTAATAGTATCCAATTTGCAAATGAATTCCAATTCAGCAGTTTCTCGCTGGAGTCTGGATTTGAAGTTTTTTTGTTGTAAGATAGCAGCCTTCATGTCTGTAATTGCGTGACCAGAGAGATTGAAGTGTTCTCCGACTGGTTTATGAATGTTATAATTCTTGACATCTGATTTGTGTCCATTTATTCTTTTATGTAGAGACTGTCCAGTTTGACCAATGTACATGGCAGAGGGGCATTGCTGGCACATGATGGCATATATCACATTGGTGGATGTGCAGGTGAACGAGCCTCTGATAATGTGGCTGATGTTATTAGGCCCTGTGATGGTGTCCCCTGAATAGATATGTGGGCACAGTTGGCAACGGGCTTTGTTGCAAGGATAGGTTCCTGGGTTAGTGGTTCTGTTGTGTGGTATGTGGTTGTTGGTGAGTATTTGCTTCAGGTTGGGGGGCTGTCTGTAGGCAAGGACTGGCCTGTCTCCCAAGATTTGTGAGAGTGTTGGGTCATCCTTCAGGATAGGTTGTAGATCCTTAATAATGCGTTGGAGGGGTTTTAGTTGGGGGCTGAAGGTGATGGCTAGTGGCGTTCTGTTATTTTCTTTGTTAGGCTTGTCCTGTAGTAGGTGACTTCTGGGAACTCTTCTGGCTCTATCAATCTGTTTCTTCACTTCCACAGGTGGGTATTGTAGTTGTAAGAATGCTTGATAGAGATCTTGTAGGTGTTTGTCTCTGTCTGAGGGGTTGGAGCAAATGCGGTTGTATCGCAGAGCTTGGCTGTAGACGATGGATCGTGTGGTGTGGTCAGGGTGAAAGCTTGAGGCATGTAGGTAGGAATAGCGGTCAGTAGGTTTCAGAGTAACAGCCGTGTATTGTGAATACAGACTAACACGGCTGTTACTCTGAAACCTGTCATTATGCAAGGCATTGCATTTAGCCGTATGGAGTGGAAATCTATCTGCAGTTTCCACAGTATGCATCCGATGAAGTGAGCTGTAGCTCACGAAAGCTTATGCTCAAATAAATTGGTTAGTCTCTAAGGTGCCACAAGTACTCCTTTTCTTTTTGCGAATACAGACTAACACGGCTGTTACTCTGAAACCTGTCAAGAAAGAGAAAGATAAAATGCAACTAATGCCTAACTTAACAAACTATGTTAAATTCAAAGCAAAGTTTTTGTCACCACATGTTCTTAAGAGTCTTACTGACTGAACGTTTTAGGCCAGGATCCCTGTAATGACTGCTTCCTTAGTTTAATATTAGTTCTATTTGATAGCATATTTGAGTGAGTGAGCTTTAATTCAATTAGTAACAATGGACAGCTCCTTTCAACAGCAATTTTTGGTGTTGGATCATCATATGTGTGTGTTCAAACCAAGTTTACACCCTTCCCCATTAGATCTATGTTTGTTCCCATCCACCTCTCCATTTGAGTTTGGCTATGTAAGTGTACATACATTGCACTTAAATCTTACCACAATGGCACAATAATCTTAAACATCTGAAGCCCAGTTTTAGAGCAATATATACATTTTCTGTGTTTCAGGTTAATTTTGAATGAAAATATCAATTGTTCTGTGTTATTTAAACACCAGCTTGTGCTTCATGGCAAACTTTTTTAACAAATTCTTTTTGGAAGCAAATGATTATAGATCTATTCCGTATTTCTACTTTGATCTTTATGTAATGTTGTTTTTTCTTAAAAGTTCATTTTCACCTGCTACTTATCCTCTAACTAAAGTCATAGAGCTCTTTTGTGACATCACATTTAGTTATTGTGGAAATTTTGTCACAGTATTAAGGTTAAGATGTCACAGTGTAGTTATGGCTTTATATGAGGCATAAGAAGCAGGAGCAAATGAGATCTTGCATCTAAATGTTCCTTTTTCATTCCTTTTTATTCTTGTCTTTGTGCCCTGTTCCATGCTCCTACCTATACTTGAAACAGTCCTTCTCTTCAAACGCCACCAGTCACCTTTTCTTTCTTCAAATTCATTCTAAAATTAAAATTACTTACCCTAGAAAGCCTTTGAATCATGACCTGCCAAAACATGGGTACAAAGGTGGGAGGCATGGGGGGGTGTTGTTTTTTTAATGAAAAACATAGCAATATCTATCTATACATAAGTAATGCTAGTGGAAGAATGAAGGAGCTTCTGAGTGATTCTGTGGCTGCAGCAGGGGTTGGGGCAAGAAGCAGGCAGCCAGGAAGCTCCTCTGTGATTTCTTGAAACTCCCCTGGCAGAAGGAGTTGCCTAGTGGCATCCTGCATCTACTTTGTATCGGGAGATGCAGAAGATTCATGCTCTCCCTGAAGAAACATTACTCTTGAAGGTCTGTTGTTAAACATAACGAGGGATTCAGACTTAGCTACGGGGCTTGGAGGAAAGCAGGAGAGGGAACTGGAAGACACATTGTGAACATGTACTTTTGAGGGGAGGGCCAGGAAGGTTTTGGCACTGTGCCTTTAAAGGCACATAGACTTCCAAATCAGTGTGTGATCATGATGACATCCAGTATCTGAATTGCACAGCAATGGATGTATCTAATGTACATTGGTGCCTCTTAATAGCAGGCTGATGGCCATATTAGAAATGTCTAGATTAGTGCTTTTCAACCTGTGATCTGTGGATCCCTGGGGGTCTGCAGACTATGTCTAAGGGGTCTGTGAAAGGTGGTTGTTACCATAGCGCAATGGTTTTCAGCAAGTCCGCAAATGAAAAAAGTTTGAAAACCACTGGTCTAGATACATAAGTATATAAGATGGACAATTTAGATGCAACAAAATAACAATCATGTAGCTTTGATACTATAATGTAGTCACCTGAGAGGTGGAAGGTACCTTTCTTGCTGACTGAATGGGGTCACAAACCAAAAAGCATTCTTCCCGGCTGTTCTCAAGAGAGACGTGGTGGATATCCCTACCCTGTAAAATAGGGAGGAGCCTCCAACAGACCTCTGATTCACCTGGCTTATCCCACTGCCCTTTTCTCTCAAGTAAATGCAGAGCACCACAGCATCTCACCATTTGGAGAAGGGGGAATTTCTTATGTCCTAAGGTCATAGGAACTTTTCCTGGATGAAAAGACAGATTGACTCCCGAGCATAGGAAGCTGTAGAGCACAAGTGATGGGGAATTTATTTGCACAACCTCCCTTACTCAAATCTCCCTCCAGTTTGAAACTGAAGGATTTGGGGTGTTTTGCTCTTGTGTTGCAGACTAACATTTTTGCTCGCTAGAAAATCCCTGGCTTTTTAGAGTTTGCACAATTCAGCAGGTTATGGAGAATATCTCGTGGTAAATGTATTCCTTTTTGTTCTTGTTGTTTAATTTGGTCAATTTTTCCCCTCTACTTTTTTAGCTGTATTCATTAGACAGTTATAACTCATTGTAGTCAGACCTTGCTAGACTCACGTTATCAAGTTGGAAATAAATTGTGATTTTATCTAATCTAACTGCAACATAAGGATAAATTGAAGTTTTGAAAAGTTGTAGTAAAAGCTACAGGCGTGTAACTGTGTCTAACATTTTTACGAGGACAGAACCTTAAAGGACATCTTTCATGACTGGGCCTCTCTTGAAATATTATATGTGCTTTCAGACTAACACAATATTTGTCTTTGGCAGGATAGGAGGTAACTTAAAAAAAATTTCTTCTGCTTTTAATGTATATGTTTTGCATGGCAGGTATGTTTGGTTTGTATTTGAAATGTCATGCCAATTAGTTTTTAAAACCTAATATAAATTAGCAGAAAAGTGATGGAGTGAAGAGTTTTTGGTTAAAATATTAATAAAGAAAAGAGGGAAATAGTTCATTTGTTTATATGTTGTTCTGGTCACTGCTGCAGGGTGCATAACATTTATACTCATTCGTTAAGATGTGTATAACTGCCATTTTGCAGAGGTAGGAGCATAGATGAAAAAGAGAGCCAACAGAGATAGGCAGATGAGATAATCAGATTCCTGTCCCTATTGCTTCCTATACTTCAGCACAGTCAAATGAAATCTTTCATTCTCTTCCTTTTCAATCAAAATGTGGACAATACAAAACTCAGAAAGAAAATTCATAAATGAAAATATCTGCTGTATCTGACAACATAATATGTTCATATGAATTAGAGATGGTCTGAGGTCATCTAATCCATGCTACTATCAGTCCAGGTTTGCTCCCAACTTCCTACTGCTTTTGCAGTTCATTTTTAGAAGTCTAAAGTAATGGTGCTCCTGCTGCTTCCTTTGGAAACTATTATACAGTTTAATAGATCTCACTGCAAGGAGGTTTTGCCTGGTATTCCATCTAACAGCATGCTGCACATCAATGTTTGTTTCACACCTGTGACATAGAGTAGACATGGGTTATTATGATAACTTCTGTTAGAAAAGCAAGCATTTGCCGGGCATCACATTTTTAAAATATAGAATTCTAAAAATATAAATATTTAAATTAGAAATATAAATACAATCCTGGATCCTTGGCCCCTGGTAAGTCCTCTTTGTGCTTCTCCCGTGATGCAAAGAGGACTTAAAGCTGCCTTAATGCAACAGTTAAAGACCCCTCAGCAGGTTTCAGGCTGGCATAATCAGCTACTTCCTTCTCTGGAAGAGGTGGCATAAGGGGTGGGACCAGAGTGCAATGCTGTCCAGTGATCCATGCTGGCAGAACAGATCCTACAGAGTTGATCAGGACACACATATGAATGAAGACAGACACAGGGCTAAATTTAAGCAGCAAGCTGTAACTTTATTAGCTTATCACTGGGAAGGAGCACCTCTGCATCCCCCTTACTCTTCTGCACCAGGCATGTAAGTGGGTCTATTGCGGTGGGTTAAATCAGAGGGATGTTGTGAGCATAACTGTGGGAATGTAGGTAAAAGTTTATAACATGTTACAATAATCTATAACAATGAATGTTGATGGGGAAAGGTGTAAAAGGGAGACAAAAGTACTGAATTAGTCTAAATAAAAAGGCTTACTGATCTAATTCAAGGACTGTTCTGAGATCACGCTTGGTAAACATATAAGGTATGGGGCTGGAAATCAGTGAACCAAAATTGGTAGGTTGGAAATTAGTTCTAATTGGTGGACAAAATAATGAGGGATGGGCTATTTCACTTGTCATTACCTTTGGGGGTCCTCAGAAAGAGATTTTGAGGGGGAAATTAGCAGATGTGGATGCTGGCTGACTGAAAGATGGGACAACAGGAAGGATCAAGCCTCACCATTATGGCTGCCAACCCCATCATCTCTTGGAACGCCAGGATCCGCTCTGACACCATTGTGCCTTCGTTGTCCTAGTCCTGAAAGATGTTCTTTTCCTTCCCCATCTTATTTCTTCTCTTTCCTATTCCTCTGCTTTTGCCTTCTGTCTAATAAGACTCTGGGTTTGCTGGCCAAGACTATATTTTGCAACATTTTGTTAGTCTGTGACCAGAAAGACAGCAAAAAGCAAGGCTCTAAGTAGTCCAGTGTTGGTACACATTTTTTAAATCTGTTCTGTTCTGTTCTTTCCCCTTTTGTGTGTGTTTGTCTTGTTTTGACTTCAAGAAAATAGGCTTGGACTTTAAGAACAGCAGCAAAAACAATGGCTCCAGATTATCTCAACTTCTTTTCTTTTCCCCAAAAAGGAGAGTTGTTGCCATCTTTAATGCTATCTAAAGGACTGTCAGATAGGGAGGGTTTCCTTCTAAAACCTCTCCAGCTCAAGGGAAGGGGAACAAGAAATGTTGTTAAAATGAGAGCCTTCCTTAATAGTTTACATTTCAAAGGCTTTAACTGTTTCATCTTCTTTTCTGTGTCTTTAATAAAAGGTTACAAAGATTTTTAATGCTGTGTTTGCCATGGTAACTAATCTGCTGAGGTCTCTGTACAACAGACCCCAATACTGTTTACAGCTGTTTAATGTTTGACAGTGACAGAGTCACATTCAGGGCCGGCTCCAGGCACCAGCGTTCCAAGCAGGTGCTTGGGGCAGCAGTCAGAAAGGGGCGGCAGTGTTTCTGCCGTGGGGGCAAATCAGCGGCAGCTTCTCCATTCCGCCAGCCAAGGTGGCAATTCACTGGCAGCTTCTCTCTTCTGCCGTCCGTGGCAGCAATTCGGCGGCAGTTTCTCCCTTTTGCCGTCCATGGTGGCAATTCGTCGGGAGTTTCTCTCTTCTGCCGTCTGTGGTGACAATTTGGCGGCGACAGTTTTTTTGACTGCTTGGGGCGGCAAAAACGGTAGAGCCGGCCCTGGTCATATTAACACCTCTGACTCTTTGGGTCCATATATCCCAGTACAGTGGGAGAGGGGAAGGTGGCATAATGCCAATTAAATACCCTCTTCCCAGGTGCGCAGAGCACTCTTCCCAGGTGCACCTGTGGTACACCTGGGGATCAAACTCACATTGCTGATTTTCTTCAATTTTCTTCACAGACATATACACATTAAGGGTGCTGTAAAAAAAACAAACACCGACATTTTGGCAACCAGTTAGTCCACATGTGGGCAAAGAGACCCAAATTACCCTTCGCTCAGCCCCTTTTTGTCAAAATAATTTTTTTTATCATAATAGTGATGTTACCTACTGCTTATGTTGCAGTACCCTGGCACAGTAGTGGAGCGGACATCTTCAGTCTTTATTCTGCATTACTTTGCAATGGTGGATTTCATTCAAAATCTTACTGCTTTTTGTGATTTAATTAGGCAAAATCAAAGCTTCACTTGTCCCTCTCACCAAGCAGCACCCTTTGTACCACACTATGGCATCAGAAAGTCTGCAGTCCAGTCTGTGCCGCTTAACAGAGGTGACTTTAATAGAGATGTTTGATTAACTCCGAAATGTGCCTGAGACACTCTCCTGCCTGTATTTAGGCTTTAAGTTCCTCCTTTATTACGAGACCTCTGAGACCTCATGCCAGACAACATTATTAGTGTATGAATTCATTAGGTGCCCATCACTGGGGTATCTAGACACCATAATGTACATTTAAAAGCACATGAATGATCAAAGATAATAGGGATGGAAGAAAGTTTTAAATATCTGTGTGCAACTGAGGTGTGATTAAAGTTCAAGTGCAACTTTTGGAGCATCTGATGACTGAGGATATGACGGTATTCTTTATAATTATTAAATATTTATATAGCGGTAGCACCCAAAGACCCAAATTTGCTAAGTGCTGTACAAACACATAAGAAAAGATAGTACACTAATGTGCTGTGCACCCGCCTCTGAATATCAGATCCCTTTCGTGTGTGTCAAGTTGAGCACCCAAGAACTGAGGCATCCAAAAATCACTAACACTTCTGAAAATCTTGGCTTTAGTTTTTAAAAGGTCTGTATACACGAAAATGTTATATAAAGCATACTACAGCTTTAACTATGTTTTGTCTGCGGGATGAAATATAGCAGGGAAAAAATGCAACATAATGTGTCTTTGGTACTTAAAAATACACTTGCTGATAAGACTGGCCTCTTTATCCATACAAGGCAGGATTTCAATCACAATTTTCAGCATCTGAATTCAGTATAATCCATGCAACATAATGGAGATTTTTGGCCCATAATTTTGAAGTGATCAACGTAAATAATTATTGTACACATGTAATTTATAGTCGCAATACATTTCTCTTTTGCTTTTTCATTCTGTTTTTCTTTTTCGTTGATAAAGCTTTCATAGTGCATATAATATATTTTGTTGGGCAAGATAAAAGATTTCTTGTTATTTTGTAAATTAGATTACCATATGCCAGAGAGGGATGTTAGTATGTACTTTGGAACATTCGAGTTTCTTAATTATTGCTTCCTGATGTCTTATTTTCTGGCTTCTTGGATTTAGCTCCTCTTTCGTTCAGGTGTACTGGTGTCCCTAAGCCTTTCTGGGCCACAGCTGGAGAAAGTGGTGATTGACAGGACCCTGGCAGGGAAGCTCATCTCCAACACCATCAGTGATGGTAATTACACCCATGTGCAAATCAATTGCCTACATTAACAATAGAGCAGGAGAAATAGTATGTCAACAGGTAGACTAATTATTGCCACTGGGGACTTGCAAACACAACAAGTAATTGCATGTAATGCCATAGTTAGAACCCTCAGGACCAAGAACAGTTTGGGAATAATACTTAACATCAAAGTTATCAGTCTTGTCAAATACTGAATGGATTTTCTAAAATTCATTTTCTTACACATTTTAAACAATAGCACATGAAGTTGTTTGCATGCTTACTTCATATACAGGGAAAAGTGACAGAAGCAGATAATAATGAAATAATTAATTACCCAGGATTTTTACATATACAAAATGCTCAGTTATAAAAAATGGCAGGATAGCAATGCACATATTGAGCTGTACTGGCTGCATTTCTAGATTGCCATCTCTAAGGAAATCAATATTTCTAATTATTTATGACTGCTATTTCAATGAGATGGGTTTATTTAAAAATCCAGTGTATATGAAATATGTCAGTTTTCAAGAGCTTTGTAATATGAAAGTCTTCCTTATTTTTATTTTGTTAATGTTCCGCTGCCAACCTCCACTGAGAACTGTAATCAAACATTAGTATCCTGGCATCTGAATGACTAAGAATATGCAATTTCAGTTTGAGCCTGAGCAGATGTGAATTTTATTCTGAATACTCAAAGAAAGCTTAAGTCCAAGTTTATATATGAGCATACATCTGAGTGCACAAGAGCTCCTTTTGATGTTTGGAGTTATAGGCCCAGATCCACAAAGGGACTTAGGTGCTGTGACTGTCATGTAGAATTCCCTGGCTTTTATCCTTTTTCCAGAGCTTTTTTAAAATTAAAAATTACTTAAGATTTATTAATTTTTAAAAATGATTAGACTTAACTGTCATACCTCTCAAGAAAATTGTAACAATCAAAACTGTACTGCCATAGTTAGGGTTACATAACAGTCTCCATTCCATCCTTTGTTTTTACTTGCTCATCACTTTCTGAAATTTTCAACTTTCAGTTTAAAAATGCCCAGGTCTGAAAGTGAAATATTTGTTAAAGTTTGTGTTAAAAAATGGCTGAACTATTTTTACTCAATAAGAGAGAGAGAGAAAAAAGTCTTTTCTATTTTAAAAAGTAAATTTTTGTGAACTTTTTGGAGATCTCTATTGCCCAGACAACAGGAGTTGAAAGTTTGCGAAACAGTGTAGAGAAGAAATTTGTCTGGAAGTCACTGGGTTTAATTTGCCCTAATTGTGAGGCTTTTAGAGTCTGTTTTATATTTGGTTTGGGGTTTGTTTGTTTTTGCTATCATAAAATGTGCAGCAAAGAATGGATATGCTGCACATGCATGTGGAGCTAACTTATTTACAACAGAAATGTCCAATCATACATTCTGAGGACAGACAAGTATACCTGGGGGTCAGAAAAGATCTGTTGCCAAATTTGAATCAGTTTATGCAATGTCAGATTAAAGCCCAAGAAATTCACTTAACATGCTACAGATTTAGGCCCTGATCTTCCAACCTGACCCAAAGTGACAGACACACCCATACAGAACCCCATTGAAGTCAGTGAAAGTTTGCCTGGCCACTGGGGTCCATCTGCATGAATCAGATTGCAGGATCAGGGCCTAAATAAACAACAAAGAGTATGGAAATCTGCTGCCAAACAAGGCCACCTAAATTCACAAATAAGTAGCTTCATAGTTAACTTCCTTCTCTTAACTTCCTGCACTTAAGGAAGCCTCTGCTGATGATTGAAAATAAACTAGTATGTGGGTTCTAACAAACTTATTAAAATAATTTCTCATTGCTCAATGGTATTTAATATATAAGGAGTCTAAATCCAAAGCTATCAATCCATTTTAACAATGATATATGTAGAAAAAAATAGGAAATATTACCAAGATGTCACAAATGTGTGTAACTTTTATGATCATTATATTATATGACTTGAGAAGTAGCATGCCATCGTAAAATTATAGATTTTAACATGCATCCACAAGGGGCAGAACTAAGGTTGCATATATAACCTTAACTTTAATATTTCCTGACTTCTGAGTGTTTAGCCATTCAACCTTAATATTTTATTAAATATAATTTTGATCTGTGGAATATGTAGAAATTTGTGGCTGCAACTGTGAAGGAGAGACACTTATTTGTTGTTAGTTTAGTTTATTATATTTTGTTATAACATAGAATAGAATTAGCTAAATAAAGAAAAACTTGGTATGGAAAAAGACCCCATTTACATAAATCAAAGCCACACAACTCTCAGAACAGGCAGGATTGTCATAACTATCATCCATGTCTCTTGACATTTCAAAATTCCTAAATTCTGTTGTGGTCTCATGACAGGCATGTGCTGGATTCATAGCCCGATACCCTACCTAATATTCAAAAGCTTGCTGGGGCATTATGACCCTGTACAGCAGCATTGCAAGTCTCTTTAAGGGGCTCTGTGGGCAATGGTATAACCAGAGTTGACCGTTGTTTTAGGCCTAATCTGGTGCAGGAAGTACGCCTTTTCCTGGGTGTGCTCATCTAAGCAGATACTCCAGTTTTACTGGTATTGATGACAACTGAATGTCCTGAATGTATACCTGATTCAGGAAAGAAGAATTATGAATGGACGGCAATCCCTCTGATAATATCTTATACCCCTCCTTTTCCTCCCAACCCTCTCTTGAAATCTTTTCCCACACCCAATCCTGTAATTTAGCTTTGCACCCTAGCTATCACCAGGTGGCTCTGAATGACCCAGCTGTGCTGCCAGTCTAAACAATAAGAGTCACCTTTCCTGTTCCCCGCCCCTTCAGCCAATACCCAGGCAACCAGAGCTTTGCAGAGACTGAAGAGCTAACTTTCTCTATTCACCATTCCCACCTGCTCATGGGTCCCCGATCCCTAGTCTGTCTTTAGACCCAAATTTCAGGAGTGTTCTGAGGTTTGATGTAGGCCTATCTCTAGTGTAGCATAAATATATGTTAAAGTTTATTTCTAGTAATACAATGTATGCAATTGCATATATACAAAGAGGCCATGTCTATAACTTTAAATTTTCTTGTGCGTGTTAAAATCTCAGCTGTAGCATCAAAGGGGCAATGTCAGATAGTTTAGGCCCAAGGTTTTGTTTCAAAACTTAGTATTAACAGAGTTGTTTTTATGAAATTTTAAATATCAGTGATCACAGTTTGTTTAAATCCAAACATTTTTCTTTGTCGTTTGCATACCAAATGTTGCAGAATTGTGCTAATACCTTACAATCTGAAAGTGCAGCTGGCTATAAAACAGACTGCAAACAAAAGCAAAGCTGACTAGTTTATTTTCTTTGTTCAAGTGGCGTGTAGTGCAAGAGTAAGCTATCAATATCAATTATGAAAAGTATGTTATAAAATTCTTATATATTTAAGAATCTAGGGTCTTAGTCACAAATGTAAGGCATTTTTAAATTGAATTTTTTGACCAGGTAATTTATTTAATTTTTTTTACCTGATGGTGTCTGTTTCGTATAGGTTTCTGCATTTAATTCTTGAAAATAAATCATACCATTTAGACTATAGTCATGGTTCTGTCCAAAGAGGAATTTTCAGTCATCTGATACTAACTATCAGTTGGCTGTCTGAACACTCAGACATTCTCTTACAGGTGTTCACAGTTCAGAGAGCAGTGCAATGTTTGGGGGAAACCCTAAATTGTTAGCAGTGTTGTATCGCTCATTTTCTTTGTTCACCTTTGTTTTCTCTGTTCGTAGTGCTAGTTAATTAATTTTACATTTAAATATTTCTATTTATACTATATGGTAACACAATTGTGATTCCATAGACATTTTCCAGACTTCAAGGGAGTACATCCACTCTTAGACATGTATGTGGTTTAGATCAAGAGCACAGAGGAAGAATGTCATGTGTAAAGCTTTCAACTGGTTCATTTTTGCCCATAGCAAAAATGTTATAAGGAATAACATTCTTGACTGCTGTGGTAGTATCTGGAATCTTACTGCTGCTACATCACTTATTGTTTATTCTTGACGGGTGATGTAAAATTACCAAATCCAGCTCAAATAATGATTTGCATTTGACCAGCCCAAATGCAAACAATGTTGTACAAAGCCACGATCCCAAAATATCAATGGGAGTTGCTTTGGGCAAGGGACTGAGGAAGCTACCAAGATGAGGATGGGATGGGGTGGGAATAAAACATATGTCTGATTAGAGTGATAAGTGTAAGATAATTTATTCAGTTTTATTTAATCTGAGTACTCCCTGAGCTTTATTTCTCATTTCCAAGAAGATCCTGGCAAGATGACACATTGATGTCTTTTAGGAGATTACACAGGCTTCAATGTAATATTTAAGACATGGTCTTGAAAAAATTGCTTTTTGCAGTGTCTCAGTGGAGAGCTCAGTAATTTGTTTTGTTATTGGTAGTAGGTATTACAGTGGTGACAATTTTTATTTGTTTTTCAGCTGTTCTTACAGACAGTTTCATCATCTTGTCATTTTGGGAGCAAAACAAACTCTGCTTCATTCAGTTTACAAAGAAGACAGGTTCTCCTGATGTAAACAAAAGACTGGAAAAACTCTCATCCTTGGATTTTAAGGTATAGCTGTCAATGATGTCTGTAAATACCCTAGTCACTTTATGTTATGGACCACTACTACTGATGGGTAGAGTATTGCACAGTAAAATGCTGGTCTTTGACATAGCTCTTTACCTGCCATTCTAATCAAAATTCTTTGATTGAATTTTTGTTGCAAAGTCAGAAAATATCTAAATGGAATGGTATTTTATTACTTTTTTTAAAAAAAAATTGCTGTGCCAATAGGGGTCCAATTTTTCATATATTTACTGTAAGATTGTTACAGTTATTTAGTTTAAAGATCACCACAAAGTTGATTGAGGCCCAAGTAGGAGGTGTGACGTTTAATTATTCATCTGTAGAAGACCTAGAGTATGTGGATGATATTGGAGAGACTACGGGCCAACTACAGCTAATGCTGGAAGAGCTGCAAAAAACGGCAGGGTGATAAAACCAAAGCTATCCATGCCTCCTATAAAATGGAAGCTAATGACCTGCTGGCATGACAAGTAGAGGACAATGGCATTGAATGGGTGAATAGTTTTATCTGTTTGAGTAATCGGTTGACAGCAGGCACTTCTGTATCTGGAGGAGCTGCATGTTGGATCACATTAGACACATTTCAGCATCTTCAGAGGCCTCTGATTGGGTGGCAGGATGTCTAAAACTAAGATCTGAGTATTCAGTGCAGTAGTGATGGCAACACGATTGTATGGAGTAGAACCATGGCTGTTTAAAAATGCCTGAGGAGAGGAAACAAAACAGTTGTTAGTGCCAAAAATTAGGTTGATTTGATTTTTGTCACAAATGAGGAGACACTTAGATGATCCCAGCAAGCTGCAGTCTTGCACCAGCTGAGGACAAGATGACTGCAATGGTGGGGTCATGTCCAACATACAGAAGAAGGTATTCTCTTACAGAAGGTTTATAGAGCTGAGGTTGAAGGAAGCAGAGCATGAGGCCAACCATGATGAGGTTTGAAGATGCAATTCTGAGGGATTTAAGAACTGTAAATCCTCCCAGACTGACTCTTGTCAAAGGAAGAAGACTTGCAAGGGACTGTTCAAAATGGAAATCCCTTCTATATACCACCATGGATACATCATAGCCACATGAATCTGCTGCTGCTGTGTTACAATTGTTCGTAGAAGCCGTAATTCTTCCTCTAGTTACAATGCTCATTTCCTAGGCATATGGGAGAAAGGGTGGCTTTATGGGTAAAGCACTGGACTAGGACTTGGGAGATATAAGTACAGTTCCTTTGGGCAAGTGGCTTAATCTCTCTGTAACTCAGTTCCCCAGCTATAAAATGAGGATTGTGATACTCCCTTTCTCCTGGCTTTTGTCTCTTTGGATTGTAACCTCTTTGGCTTTTAGTACAATGGGGCCTTGACCTCAGCTGGGACCTGTAGACACTAGTGCAATATAAACAATGATAATAATCCTCCAGGTTCTCTTTGAAGGCCATTAGCTTCAAACAGAAAGGTCGAAGTTTCTAATTCACTGCAAGAATAGAGGCTAGAAAGATATGTAGTAAGCAAGAGGAGGGGAGTTTACACATATTACAACCTGGATAAATATTAAGGGAAACAACCTTATGCTAGCTAGTATTTTCCTCCTGATCACCTCCAGGTAATTTGTTTCCTTGTATATGAGCATTTGCATCTAGGTATCAGGCTTTTTCAAGGATGTGTTTAATTTAAGTTTTGTCATACACATTTTAACTTGCAAGGTAGGAATACTTTCTGCTAGGGTGAGTAATACATTTTCCAGGCTGTTTCAGCTCAAGGCCTCTTTTCAGCAGTGACTTGTGTTTGCGAGATTGAGCCAACCTCTGTAACATGGATTTGAGACAGTTCACTGTTCACTAGGAATTGAGCTGATACATAGTTTACTTTAAAATGATGCACACTTGTGCCTTGCCCATAGGTATTTGCTAAGGTTGCTACTTTAGAAGCAAGATTGGTGATCTCTATGCCCCTAAACTTTGGGAAACTGTAATGAGCTCATGCTTACCATGATCGTTTCCTGGTAAGGGCTATATCTCCTATGTTTGCTTTATCCTTATATATCACAGTTTTCTTCTGGATACTACTAAGCATGTTTCTGGACCTAACTGTGGTGACTGTTTTCTTAGGGAAGAAGGAAAACCTAATCTATAGAAACATCTTACTATGCTAGGAAACCAGACATACCCTCTGTGTTCCTTAATAGGGTTGTTGTGTTTTGTGGTTTGCTGACACAGCTGAGCTTCTGGAAGACTTCTATGTATGACACTAACATTGCTTTCTCTAGATCAGTGATTCTCAACCAGGGATACACGTACTCCTGGGGGTACACAGAGGTCTTCCAGGGGATACATCAAACATCTAGATATTTACCTAGTTTTACAACAGGTTACATAAAAAGCACTAGTGAAGTCAGTACACACTAAAATTTCACACAGACAGAATGAGAAAGTAAGCAATTTTTCAGTAATGGTGTGCTCTGACATTTGTATTTTTGTGTCTGATTTTGTAAGCAAGTAGTTTTTAATTGGAGGTAAAACTTGGGGCACGCAAGACAAATCAGGGTCCTGAAAGGAGTACGGTAATCTGGAAAGGTTGAGAGCCATTTCTGCTCTAGAAATCAATGGGAATGACTATGGATTATGTTTTGGCCAGACCAAAAAAAAAGGCATTAGCATTTTTAATGGCATGCTCTTTTGTGTCAGGCTTACTAGTTAGGCAGCAAAATATAATTTTAATTATCTTTAAACTGCAGCAGTGTGAGCCACCACAAAGTATTATTCATCGTTGTAAGACTCTTATTTCAGCTTTCTGTAGTAAAGTAACAGGGGCGGTGAGTTATATGGGCCCATGATGCCCGGGCACCTGCAAATTCAGGGCCCAGCTCCACCAATGTTCAGGGCTGGGTGTCTCCTCTGGCCCTGCCTGCTGCCCCTGCACTCCTCCTCTGAGCGTCCCTGCCTGCCCTGGGCAGCTGGCAGCTACCTCTACAGCTCCGCACTGCACTCCCTCGCTGGCTGCTCCTGCTGCTGCTGCTGGCTACAACTTAAGGAGCGGCACTGGGGGCAGGCTGAGGTGGCTGCTGCACCTGCGGAGGGAGGAGGCGCATGGCAGCCCCCTTCCCCGCCCTGGCAGGCAATGCTGAGTCGACTCCGAGGAGGGGTTATCCTGGCTGGACCTCCTGAGCAGCAGCCTGGGTTGGGGCTTGGGTGACTATCCTGCCGGGGGGGCCGGTCAAACCAATGTACAATATCTAGATCACAGACACAGTAAGCAGTAGAATTGTCATCAACAATGATAAGAAGCAAAGATACTCCTCAATGGGAAATCTGGGGCACTATAACAGTGTTGCCTTCTTTTCTAAACCAGTTCCTGGACACTGACCTTATTCACAGGAGCTGGGCGCTTTGTCAGAAGGGCAGAGGAAACCAATGTAAGAAGGTTTGGTTAAAGCATAGGACTAGGACCCAGAAGTTCTCGGTTCAGTCCTTGTCTCTGCCACAGACTCCCTGTGTGACCTTGGGCAATTCACTAAATCTTTCTGTGTCTCCCTGTTGTGCCATCTCAAAAGAGATGTATTAGAATTGGAAAAGATACAGAGAAGGGAAATAAAAATAATTAAGGGTAACAGAACAGCTTCCATGTGAGAAGAGATTAAAAAGACTGGGACTGTTCAGCTTGCAAAAGAGATGACTGAGGGGGGATATGATCGAGGTCTGTAAAATCATGAATGGTGTGGAGAAAGTGAATAAAGAAGTGTTATTTAGCCCTTCACGTGACACAAGAACCAGGGCTCACCCAGTGAAATTAATAGGCAGCAAGTTTAAAACAAGCAAAAGGAAGTACTTCTTTACGCAGTGCACACCTGTGGAACTCCTTGCCAGAGGATGTTGTGAAGCCAAGACTATAACAAGGTTCAAAAAAGACCTAGATAAATTCATGGAGGATAGGTCCATCAAAGGCTATTATCTAAGATGGTCAGGGATGCAACCCCATGCTCTCGGTGTCCATAAGCCTCTAACTGCCAGATGACGATACTGAATGACAGAGAATGAAACACTTGATTTTCCTGTTCTGTTCATTCCCTTTGAAGAATCTGGCATTGGCCACTGTCAGAAGACAAGATACTGAGCTAGATGGACCATTGAACTTATCCAGTGTGGCCATTCTTACATTCTCATGTTCTTATTTGTAAAAGGAGGATAGTTCTGGTCTCTTTTTAAATTGTAAGCTCTTTGGTACAGGGACCATATTGTACTATGTCTTTGTTTAGTGCCTGACATAATGGTGTCCAGTCTTGGTTGGCACTTCTAGGCAGTATTGTAAGTAATCGTGAGTCAGTCGGGCTTATTTTCTTCTCAGTTTTATGGATAGTTTTTTATTTTTAGCCTTAATGCTTGGAGGCAGAAAAATCGTTTTGCTTTTCTTCTGCATGTCTTTGACTAGCAGGATAGGCAGACTTGGCTTTGGAGTTTACTGTTTATCTTTGGAATGTACTCAAACTTTCTGATGAAGTATTAACTGTACAGATGTTTGGTAGTTAGCTGGAAATTTGATTTATATACAATATATACCCACGTGAATCCATCATTGTCTGGATCTTTTTCCTTTTTGAGAAGTAGCATCTTTGGTACCATCGAGACAATGACACTTTGAATAAAGATAATTGGAGCTATTATGCGAATCAACAGCACTATGTAGTCTTGGAGACTGGCAAAACATAAGACCAATTACTACCAATTCCCTATTCTCAAGAGGACTGTCAGTGTTGAAGGTGTCATCTAATATATATAAGATTTTTTTAAAAAAAAACTAATAATATCATTGTTTTTAACTGATACATGATTGGTAAAATTAGAGTACAGCACTGTAATTAATATCTGGGACGGCATTTGTGCTTGATAGCCATAAAGTATTTTTATTTCTCGTCTAAGTATGCCTTCAGTGTGTTTTTGAATAACAAAATAAAAGCTAAGTAGTTAAGTTAGCATTCCTTGGATAAACTTTACATGTATGTCATATATTTATACTTTTAAACTGACAGAATTTGGGCAAATAAAAGTGCAGGATAAATGTACTGGAAACATTGACACTTTATAAGTTTTCCCTTCTGTGGTTCTTTAGTCCATTTCAATTTACTCAACACTGAGGAGAGAGTACAAGGTGATAAATGTTTACTATGAGGGAACAACATTGGTAATTACTTTGATTTCAGTTCCTTTTGATGTGTATTCAGGGGATGAAGAGGTCAATAATATTATGACCATGCAAATAGAAAAGAGTTCTTTTTGACCATATAAAAAACAGCAAAGGATTATTAAAGCATTAACCTTGATTTTAATGGCCTTGGTTGAGTGGTGAGATCACAATTTGGATGAGCCTGATTATTTACTAAATACAATACATAAATGCAACGGGTTCTTAACACCCATTGCACTCTGGCATTATCGCATTACTGCCATCCTTTGTTGCTTTGCAGACAGGAATATGAAAGCAATCTGTCATGTAGTGAGACTGGCTCCAGAAGCATTTCTCTGATAAGAAGACCCCCTGCCCTTTGCTAGTGTCTGGTCCAGTAGGCTTAGCCATGCGCTTAATCCCCAGAAAGTGGTTCGATTATTGCTGACCAGCAATGGCAAGATAGTTTTTTTTTTTTTCCCCTAGCTATCAACCTTCCATTAATTCCTTAAGCAGAAATGCGGTGCAATCTATATTTCCTTGGCATGTGTCACCCAGATGGTGCACTGCTCATGTTTTCAAATAACCATGCTCCAAAATAACATAGTTTGAATAATAAATTCCACAAATCCTTCCTGAGAAATAGAGGCACAATTCTCAAGAGCTGCATAAACTTTACGCATGATGCTGTAGCTCATCCACATTATGCAGAAAAGTATATAGTCTGTTACCAAATGGGTATTTGTGGCTGGATTCCTTAATTTAGGGGGAAAATAAACATTCTCTTTTAAACATTGTGAGCTGTCTTTAATGTTTGATGATGTGTCTTAAACAGTTGCCTTCACTCCTTGGTCAGCATCACAGAACTTGTCATTTAATATGGCTGGGTTTAAATCCTGTGTAGGTCGATGCTGTCAAGTAACCATGACTGTACATTTTGGTATTGATTGGAGTCATTGCAGTAAATTCCTGCTTAACTCACATCCTTCTCCTTCCCAATCCCTTCCCCATAGATAAAATTGTGGGTGAGCATGTGTCTTTCTGTCTGGACAGAGATTTCTTACATTTAGATGTAGCGTATATGAATACATATACACACATTGTCCTCTGTGTGTATATATTTACTTGCAGTAAATGCTCCCAATATGTTGTTTTTATAACTTTAAATATTTCCTGCATTTTTTCTCCATCAGATTGCTTATATTGATATACCTGGACCAGCAAGTAGAAGGATAAAACGTCACCTGTCAATAAATTGTATCCAAGATATGGTCATTTGCTGGTGGTCACTGACTAATGATGGAGCATGGCCTTGGTCTCCTATTTCCAGTGAGAGGGACAGAGCCAACTTATTGTTATTAGGCTATGCACATGGGAGACTAGAGGTAAAGTTCTGAACTGTATCTTATTACTTAATTTTCAGATTTGCTAACAAATAAGAACAATCAACTCAAGTTTATACCTGGGGTTGAAACATGCCAGCCGTTATAAAAGCAGCAGTTCTCCAATTCATGACAAATAACTTAATATTATTAATGTATTAACATTATTTATTTTTATTTGCACTTCAAAATTGGAATCTATGTGCAACTGAATAAGGAAATTAAATGTATATAAGAGCATGTTATAGCATTACCACTTTATAGAAAATACAGGGTAGGACAGCTAGCCTATAGAAAAACCTGTGGGGGCTGCCTGAATGCTCAAAAGTCAGAGTTTTACATTGTTTGAGATGCTATTATTTTTATAACATTTTAAAACAACATTAAGAGCACAGAAATGCACTCAAAAATAATAACAAACACTAATGCATCTACTTTGTAAACTGGTTGTGTTAAAATCATGCGTCAACCTTTTTTACCTCTGGTGAGAGAAGCAGAGGTACAAAATTCCTAATAATAAAATTTGAATATGGTCTTCCAATTAGCCCAATAGTTTAGTAGTTCAGTCGGGGGAAGGGGAGGGTAGCACAAGGATGCAAGAATGTTTGAAAAAGTTTAAGCCAACGCAGTGATGGGAGGTGCAAGTCAGGAGATGCTAGGTAATGAGTATAATGCTTATTTAGAATGATAGGATCTGTCCTCTTAATCTTATCTGAAGTAGAATATGAATTTATATACTAACACACAAGAAATAAAAATCTGGGCCAAAAATTCACATATCTCAGTCCTATTTCTAACCTCAGGATATATGTAAATCCCTTATTGAGGAAGCAATTTGATTAAATCCCTTTAAAAACTCTTCAAATATCTTTAATTAAACACTAGTAACAATCAGAAGTATGTAGTATGATCAACACCTTTCATCAGTGCTACGTTTACTTGGCCTTTGTTTTTAGTTGCTGGCTGAGTGTTTGCTCCTTAAACTGCTGTAATTGGTAATGGACAAGACACTGAACTGGGACTCAGTTCTCTTGGGGTCTGTTCCTAGTTATGAAGGAAATGCAGTCTATTGGTCAGAGCAGGGCATCTTTCTCTGCTGTAGGCAGCAGCCAGCTTCATTTTAAAATCTTCACCTTACATAAGAAATTTGATTCAAATATTCTCAAATGGATTTAATTAACTAAAGCCTACGCATGACCTTTTCGCAATAGTCCACTCTTGTAAGCAATAGTATCTATTCCTTTATACTGGAGATGTATCAGAATTCTAGTGTCTTACAATTATTGCCTTGATAATCAGTGATCCTTATGAATTTTTCCCTTGACATCTTCTATATATATTGGAAATGTTATGGAAGAAGAAAATGTAGTTGATACAGTTTGTGTATATTATTTCTAAGGTCTGATTTCTATCACTGTGGTATTTAAGTACCAGAGTATCTAGACTGTCTAGCCACATTTCTTTCAGTTAGCATCCCACCATTAGTGGTCTTCTTTGACTCTTCGCTTTCCTTCTTCCCACACATCCACACTGTTGTCAAATCCTGGTGCTGCTTTCTCCACAACTTATCAAAATATGTGACCCATTCTTTCTGTCCCAACAGATAAAAAGCTTGTCTACTCCTTGGTCAGTTTCTTACAATCTCTTCCTTTGTGGCCTCCTCTCACCCCCAGTACATCCAGAATGCAGTTTCTAAAATGATGTTCCATGCCTGTTGATCAGACCACATCATTCTTCTTTTTGAATCTCTGCCCTGGCTCCCCCATAATTAAATGCTAGTAACAATCAGAAAACAGTCATATGATCAGGTACTGTACCATGTTTAAACTCTCATTCTCCACTCTTATCGTACGTAACTTTCGCTTCATAACTTCACCTGACTGCTATTGCAGATCTTACTGTGACCTCACTTTCCTCCTTGCTCCACCAATGATGCCAGCTTTTCCATCCCCTTTGGTTTTCTCACCTTTCCATACTTTCTTCCCGATGCCCCCTATAATAGCCCTCCTAATCCAAACAGAACAGGCTCCCAGTCTCTCCGTATTCATATCTTTCCTCAAGGCCAAACCTCTCCCCAAGATGTGGTCTCATAATATTGTCCACATGCATTGGGGAGATGTACATTGCACATACAGTGGGGTTGCTCTGGATCCTAGCAATGCTTTCTTTTAATGAGGAAAAATAGATTAAAAAAAATGTAACATCCAGTATAAAGGGGACCTTGTGAATTATGTTATATGGAGGGTTTTTTTACATGTATTAAGTCTGAGACTAAAACGTAGATAACATCCCTTTAAAAACAGGAGCAGATGCTTTCATAGAGTCTTGTGAGGGGAAATAGGAACAATTAAAACCTATAATAACCAAGCAGTACTTTAAATATTTTAAGTCAGATAGTACACAGTAAAAAAAAAAAACAAAAAAAAAACTCCCGGAATGATAGATTGCAATTTTGTTTACTGGAGAATGCAGATTAAGATGTACTATATTTATGTAAGGTTTTTAATAACAGTTTGCTGTACAAAATCTTTGATTGCTTTACTGTTTTTAATACAGGAACCATTTGGATGTGTTAAATTGTGTAGGATTTGGTGGGGACCAGCCCCCAAAAGAGAAATATGAAGGTGTTTTTCTTTTTAACGAGTCCATATACAAATATATTTATTCTACTCTTTTTATTGGTAACAGTGTGCATGGTCAAAAATGCTATTTAAGTTGTTCTCCTGTGGAACTGGTGCTGCTGTTTTGCTTTTAAAAATAAACAGAGGAGTGTATCTTCAAGAAATCATTTAAAACTATTTTCTTATGAATCGATAAGATCTAACATAAAATCATCCTTGGATTAAATGTTTTGTGAGAAACATGGTGAAAAAGACAACACAGACTTTAGTCTGCAAATATGAATTAAGTGATAATGGTGCCAATGATCAGATGCTGTGATAGTTTCAGACATTTGTCTTACCATGTTTATTTTCACTGCAGTTGCCCTTTTTTAGAATAATTGAAATTACTCTTCATTCCTATGGAAAAAATAATTTGTCTATGAGAGAATATTATGTTTCTTTCTCCCCCAGCGACTGTCCTTAGTAGTTAGTGCTTCTGAGTTATTTTCTCTCAAACTTGTGAAATAAACATAGTTGAGCTTTTATGAGTGAGATATATCCTTTAACAATTACAGTATTCAGAAAGAAAGGTACGCTCTATGTGACTGAATAGTTGCAATACCTAGCATAGCCATGAAGCAGAGAATGTAAAATTTTTGATGTCATGTTTGGTTAAAAGTTCAATGAATAAATATAGAACAAAGATGATGGTGATAAATTTAAAAGAAAATAAGAATAAATGTTAGGTGGAGATGTAGATGAATGAGACTGTCTATGAAACTGTCAATACAATGCAGGAAATAAGCAGTCTGTAGTTGGAGTCTTGAGTTCTTATTTAAAATGAGTTCAAAAAGAGGTTTATTTTTTCTTCCTTATGTTGTCTAGGACATTTTACCCTAGAGTGCATCACACTTCCCACTCAACATTTCTAATTAAAGTGTTTGTTGCTGTTTGGAATCTCATAGTGTGAAATTAAACTAGCAGTTTTCTAACATGCATAAAGTAAATCAAACATTTTCTCATCTAAAAGACAGACAATTCAGTCACAGAGAGCTTATTTCTCTGTTTTCTTTGTTTTCTTTTTTATCTGCTTGGTAAGCCAATTTTCTGCTTAGAATCTACTGTTTAAAACTCTTAATTCATTCAGTATGTGGGCTTTATCCTTTCCCAGTATGCTATGCAAAAGGCTGCAATTATTTCACTGTGTAAAAGTTTGCACAGAGGAGGGTGCTACTGCCTAAATAAGGTTTATTATTTTCTTTCAAACATCAGAATAAGAGAAAACTAACATAGCTCAGGTGCTTCAGTTACAAAGATGAAAAGATTTAATTCCTTAACTTCGAATGTTATGGTTTTTGAGTTTGGATTTTAGAGGGTAGAGCATACAATATCTCTCATTCTGCTGATTAGCTAATGCAGAGCATAGGCCACTGTCATGGAAAAAGAATGGAAATATGCAACACTGGTGCATGACAGCTGCTTTAATAGGAACACATACATAAATTACAATGCAAAACATTTTAAAATACATTTACTACAATTTGTGGTGCAGTGGTTACAAAACTAAAAAGGAGTAGTTCCTTACAGAATATAAATGGTTCTACTTCATGAAAATTACCTTCAGAAATCTCCCTTTGGAGTCACAACCTGTATTGTATGAACTCTGGAACTGTGGCCAACAGCTATCCTCAGATGGGGACTGAAAACTTAGATCTATCTATGTAAAGGAGGTACTACCCTGTTCTCCTTCCCTAATTCCTGCCTTGTTTTTGTAAATTATGTGCAGCTGCCCTGCCTACTTCCCCTGAGCACCTGAGAGAACTCTAGCTCCTAACTTCCCATTCCTAGGCTGATAGACCACTACACTGTAGCCACTAACACTTCACATTTAGTCGGCATAAATGATTAGATGTGGAGTCTAGGTTAGATACCCTCTCTGGGGATGGGAGGAGAGGCAGTCTAATAGGGAGCTTAAAAAAGGGTAAAATTGTTGGGTTGTTTCCTTGTCACCTAAATTTCACATTCCTCCTTCCATTTATCTCCCTTGTTCATTAGAAGACAAAAGCACATAGGTTGCACATGCCATAACATTTTGCTCTCTGAGAGTTCTTGGCGTCCATGTTGGAACTCAGAGGACACCATTTTCCCTTGCATCCCCTTAATGTACTTCCAAAGTTTAATCTGTACTCTCTTTCTGTTGATGTCAGTGGGCTCGGGATCAAGCCCCTGATGAGAAGGAAGAGAATACTAAGGGCCTGGAGAGCTTTAAATAGTCAAGTGAACAATCAGAATCTAAATTGAACCATTTGAAAGAGCTCTTCTGATACCTTAACAGATTTGGCCTATAATGGCTGAAACAAAACAGGACAATAAGACTACTTAAGGATGAAATATTGTCTGTGTTTTAGCTTTAGGAAATTGTAAAGCTTGGGGCTTGTCAACCTGGTTTTAGAAATCACATCCCCATGATGCGTATTGCAGCACCATGTAGACAAGCCCTTAGATCAACACCCCTTCAAAACGCAGACATCTTAATATGTCAGATCATTGCTTTCCTCATGGTTATCCATAAACGGAGGTACCAGCCTCCCTAATTTTCCATAATCCTCCCGATTAATTTTGCAATTACATTTGAAAACTGGTAGGATTAAATGTGTTTTGTGTCACTCAACCCTCAGGTCAGATGAGCCCAGTGCTGTGGCTGTGGGAGGCATTATTCTCCGTCACCAGAGCCCCATGCAGTGGCGCCCACAGCCAGGCTATATTCATATCACACGGGGTGTACCATTTTGTCAGCCAGGGTGGGTCCTCGGTCACGTTTTGAGGTCCCATGGCAGGCGGAACTGATTCTAGGCCAGGAGCTCAAACACATGGCAGCTGTGTCACTGCTGCAGGAAGCAGAGGGCCAGGCAAAGAACGCCAGCAGTGTCTGGCAGGGACGACACACTGGTCCCCTGGCCTTCTCCTCCAGTGTGGCCAGCAGTAGCGTCTGGGCCACAGGGGCTTCTCCAGGTCTGTGACACTCCAAACAGCTGCCTGCGGTACCAGTAAGTACTCTCCACACACCCCAGTGCCACTTGCACCTGATATTGGTGCCTTCTCTTCCTGAGCCTGGCCAACACCAGGCAGCTACCTTCCCTTTCCTCAATCAGACCCCCTTCCATCCCCGCATCTCCACTTCCCCAGCTCAGCAAGCAGCTCCTTTCAGCCCCATCTCTGCTCTCCCAACCCCACCTAATGCCTCTTTCAGCCCATCTAACTGCTCCACTCCAGCACCCCGTGACCTCCCCCATCTCCCGCCCCGGTGTACCGGGAGAGAAATTTCTACATGAAGCAGTTAGAGCGCAACATGCAGCCCGTGGTTTGGGCAGTGAATCTAGCACCCTAAACCCTACTGACAAAGTGAGCCAAATACGCAAAAAACTCCACGCAAAATGGTTTCAGAATTGCTTGCGCAGGAGTGAGGGTATGTTCCATATCATTGTCAGACCTGGTCATGGCTATTGACGTTTCTATGTGTTTCTTCAGCTAGTACTGCTGTTGTTTTTACTCACATCCACAGAAGTCCCTCTGAGGTGTACCACAAGCATTCATGGCACTACTCCAGAGCTCCCATCTGTGTTTGGCTTTGCACTTTTGGCACTTGATGCTGCTCCAGGCCACCTCCCTGATTTTTTGCATAAATGGCCCTGGAAGTCTCAGAGCAAGGCTGGCACCTTGGTATAAACCTTTTTCATTTTATAATGTGTCGTCAGTCACATTAATATGTAATGACTGAGGTAATTGTTTTGGAAAAAAATAACCTGGAGCCTTCACCTTCTTTTCCCTCACCACCTTTCTAGGTAGCCCCAAAGTACAAATATTGCATGCCATTAATACATGTTCTGACAGTTCAGCTCAGGAACAAAACATGGGGACTTGGAGGAAAGTGTACCTTTCCCACAAACCTTCACACAACAAATCTTCGTTTGTTCAAGAAAAATGTTCAAGAAAAGTAAAGGCAAATGTGGTGCAAACATAGCAACTCAAAAATACTCACCAATAAGTTTGCCCACTATTTACCTGCGTTTAGTCATGCCTCCTCTGTATTGGTGAAGATCTCCCCACCAGAGCTTGCATATTTCGTTTAGGTCACTTTGACATATAGGTATAAGCATCCATTATTACTTGGTGACTTCTAATCAAATATAGCTTATACAACATACACTGTGTATACCATACTCCATTTTATGTGCCATTTAGGTTTGATTTAGCATCATTAAAATCAAGGGAGTTTTCCCATTGACTGGAATGGGAGCAGGATCGAGTCCCCTTGCTCAATATTGAATGGAAAATGATTTCTCTTGTCTTTTCATCTCCTGTCCCTTTTGAATGTGCTAGTTCAAAAGACCCCTTTGAACCTGGGGGAGGCATGAAGTAGATATATAAACTATCCATTTTGCATATACCATCAGGTATCACAGAAAGCTCCAGCCCGCTTCCTTTTTCATAGCCCGTGGATTCCTCGGAGCAAATATCTCTTGCTTCCTAAGGATCAGCTGGGTGCTATTTAGGCTGTTCCAGCCCTTGCTCACAGAGCTGGACAGAAGATAATTCCTTAGTCACAGTTTTAGAGTTCTTGTATTTCCTTTACTCCAATTTAGGTCAAATGTGATTTCTGTTGCATCACCTGAGATGAATTCTCATCAAATACATTTTGAAAATCTAAGCATATTCCATTGTCTCTATTCCCTCTGTCTCCACTGCATTAATATCTTTGAGGAGGTCCATGCTTAATCACACTTGCCACTCTTGCCTTTTTACCCAGTATGGAAGTAACCAGAATCAATTTCTCTGACTGTTTCTCAAATATTTTCTTTTCTTTTTTTTTGCAGGCAATTTCCTACAGGTTTACAGGATTCTAATGAAAACATTATCTAGTTTCTCTGTTGCAACATCCAAAATCACTTCATTAGCCTTTACTGATCTTCTATCCAAAACATCTGTGGTGTTTATAGAGTATTTCTCTTTGCAGGCATAATATCAAAACTCACACCTCTTGTTTTATTTTGCCTATCCATTTGGTAAACACAGTTGTTGTATTGCATATAACTGACATAGCATAAAGTATTAAAATGTACCTCCTTTATGCTAATAATATTCTACATATACTCAATGTCATATAACTCCAGTTCAGCAATACATGCCCCTGGTATCTGTATATTGTTGGTCTTTAGCTTTGTTGCCCTTGGTTTACCTTGTCATTACATTCTCAATGGGTCAGTTTCAGATCTCAGTTACACTGGGGCTAATCCCAGTAACTCAACTGAAATAAACAGAAATCAAAACCAGGTGCACTGACTGCTAGATTTCAGAGTGGTAGCCATGTTAGTCTGTATCAGCAAAAAGAACAAGGAGGACATGTGGCACCTTAGAGACTAACAAATTTATTTGAGCATAATTTTCTACTGCATGCATTTGATGAGGTGGGCTTTAGCCCACGAAAGCTGATGCTCAGATAAATTTGTTAATCTGTAAGGACTCCTTTTCTTTTTACTGTGAGTTAAGTTTCAACTTTTTATATTTCTATATTTTGAGTTCTGACTGAAACAGGGTGTTCCTTTTTTTTTTTTTTTTTTTTTTCCCCCTCCAGGTTAATGATCTGCTCAGTCAACTAATCAGGTTTATTATCCATCTTTTTAACTGCTATTTGCATGCTGCCTGACCTAAAAAATAAGTTTTCCTGACATTTCTGCCTTTAGGGCCTCCAAAATTATTGGCAGGTCAGCAGCATTGGAGTATAGTCTAAGGGGTTGCATGGGTGTAACTGAGGGAAGAGTTTGGTGGAGTCTTCCTATTAGTGTTTATTTCAGCATAAACCAAGACAAACAAGCTCATCCCTCTTTTTCTCCTAGGTGAACACTTTTGCTAACCTATTGGCTCTCTCTCTTTAAGAGAAATAGCTATTTATAAAGTAGGCTAGTTATTTATCTACTGCCTATTTTTCCCCATAGCTTCTCTGCTTAAGTACACACCCAGTAGCTCTTCGACATTGTTTTTTTCATCTCATTACAAGTACTTCCTGTCTTCCCGTACCCCTAGTTCTTACAATTATCCATCTGTTGTCTTTGTATCATCCTGTTTTTGTGCTCTGCCTCTAGTTTATTCAACCTGCAATTTTTACAGCTAGTCCTGCTTCTCTGTTTTCATACAGTCATTTACTCTGAATCTAAACCAGCTAGGTTTCATTCATGAACCTCTCCTCATCTTGCATTCACTATCACAGGTTTTTGATACATATTGTTTCTACCACTGCTGTACAACCAACAGTGCCCACACAGCATTTGCTCTTGCCACATCCCAGAGCAAACAATCACAAACATTTTGCTCTTGATACACTGTGTAATTTTATTAAGTTGTTGATTTTTTTTTAAAGTGAATAATCAGCTATTCTTGGCATTCAGTCAGCAGCTCCTTTCCTTGTTTTCTTCTAGGAATGAGACTGTTACAGGGGTTGTCTTCTCTTGTGTCTTCTGTTCTGCTAACCTCTTAAGCTCTCTGTGTAGACAAATAATGTTCAGGCTGCGTTGTGTTATATTTTTGCCAAACAGATTACCCTTTAAAAATAAATAAAAGGTTTAAAAATCTATTTGTAACATATGATAATTTGTTTAGTTTATTGAGCTGTGAGAATATGGTATGGCTTTTATATTCTAAACTGTTAGCATTTCATTAAATATAATTGATGGATTTGTCTTGCAGAATATATATGGAGGAGTATATTTTGAAAACGGTAAAAATAGGAACGAATTGTTATAAATGACTCAAAATATTCTGGATTTTTTTTCAGGTTCTGAGTTACATCCGTACAGAATGGGATCCACTTGATGCTAGCTTTAGCACGACTCAGCCTTACCAGGTTCACACAGTGGAACACTCCATCAGCGCAGACAAAGAGCCCATGGCTGACAGCTGCATCTATGAGTGGGTTAGGAACAAAATTCAGTGCATGGCAGTCACCAGAATTCCACTAAGATCCAAGGCCATCTGTTGTTGCAGGAACATTGCAGAAGACAAGCTGCTCCTAGGCTGTGAAGATTCTTCAATAATTCTGTATGAAGCCCACCAGAGAGTGACTCGGTTAGCCCAGGCAGAACTGTTGCCTGCTTTAATAAACTGCCACCCCAGTGGAGCCATATTTGTGGTTGGCAGCTCTCAAGGGGAGCTGCAGCTTTTTGACATGGCACTGTCCCCAATTAAAATACAGCTTTTGGCAGAAGACTGCTCACCTAAAGCAACTTTGCAATTCAGTAAACGGTTTGATGTGTCTTGCAGCCTCACCCAGATACAATGGGCAGTTCCTCACACTGCGTCTGACAGGGACAACAGCATGGATGTTCATGACCTTCTGTTAATTCAGTTCGACAAAGGACCTTTAGGAGTACTTCAGTTTAAACTCGGTAAGTCACTCAGCACGTGTACTGTACATTAAGGTCTCTAGGCAATACCCCTTCTTCACCAGCTTCTCTCATTTTGAAGGCTATTGCTCACTTTAATATCAAAATTGCTTATGTTCCAAATTAATTTGATGTCCCCTCATACAGTGACTAACATAATAGAAACCTGGCCTGTGACGGGGGCTCCTAGGTGCAACTACAACAAAAAAAATTATTTACACCAGAAATACAGAATCATAGTTCTTTTCTGAGTGCTTGCATATGCCCATTCCACTTTAGATGACTTTTCACTGAAGGCAGAAAACTTTTTCCCTTACGGGTACCCATTGGGGTGGCTCATGCAGCCTCCACATGCTCAAGGGTATAAAGGGGCAGGGCTGTCCTAATCCCCCTCACTTCCTTTTCACCCCCCTTGGTCGGTAGTCAAATGTGTGTGTGAGCTTCTCACGCTCTTTCCTGTTCTCTCTTTAGAAATACTTTTTCTCGAGTTTTGTATTGTAAGTAGTATAGTTGTAGTTATAATCTTAGTCAGTGGTACTCGTTTATGAAAAATTCTTGGTTTTTATCTTATTTTTCTTCAAGCGTTTAGCTCGGTATCGGAGCTTGCCTAAATCTCTGGGATTTAAGCGCTGTTCTGGCTATAACAAGTCTATGCCTGTCAGAGATTCTCACTCTTGCTCTTTAAAGTGTTTGGGAGAAGGACCCCTGTCTCTAAGGGGTTTAAGACCATGACTGAGGAACTGAGGGAAGTTTGACTTTGAGATATCCTGATGGAAGCAGCTTTGTATCCCCCATTTGGAATCCAGCCACTTGCTACATGGGGATTGTGACTCAACTCTGCCTCAGAAGGCACCACCAGACTTGGCAGCATCCTGATGTTGAAATTTGTAGAGATGAGGCCAGATGATGCCTAAGGAGGAGTTCAGAGCTCTTGTAAGTGAAAGTCTGGAAGCAAGATCATCTTTACAGGCTGCATTGCATGCGGCAGATTCAGCAGCTCAGGTGACAGCAACAGTAGTCACTATGCATCGTGCTTCTTGGCTGTAGTCATCTGACATTGAAGTCCAACAGACAATTGAGGACTTGCCCTTTGAGGGCCCAGATTTACTTCCTGAGAAGGCAGATGAAGCTTTGCATTCTCTTAAGGATTCTTGGGTCACGCTTATGTCTTTTGGCCATTTGTACTCCAGGCCCTAAGAGAAAGCAATTCTGCCTGCAGGTCCAGCAAAGGTACCCATTCTGCCTGATAAGGCAGCTGGTTCAGTCCAGGAGATGCTATAAGTCTCAGAGGGACAGATCTCTTCCTGCCACCTTCTGCTACCTCCAAAAAATCCGTAACATCTAAGTCTATTTGACTCCTTAATCGAGGTCAGTGAACCGCTCACTCTAAATTCCCCTCCCTTTGGCAGAAGGTAGTCCCACAGGTTGCTGGGACCCACATTACAACAGATTGATAGGTTCTAAGCATGGTTCAACTGGGATATACTCAGCAATTTACCCCTGTTCCCCCCTCCACCCTCTTCCTCATCCTTTTCAGGGACCATTCTCACAATACTGTATTAATTCAGGAAAGTCAGTCTCTGTTACAATTAGGGGTAAAAAAGGACTTGGGGAAATAGATTCTGTTCCCATTATTTTCTCCTTCCACAGTCCAAACGAGGCCTGCGAAACATCAACAGATACGTAAAGAAGATGAAGTTTCATATGGTAATGCTAGCATCTGTTATCCCATCCCTAGACCCCAGTGACTGGCTTGCTTCCCTTGACCTTAAAAGATGCCTATTTCCATGTGGCCAATTCACCAGAGCCACAGGAGCTTCTTAAGATTTGTTGTAGCAGATATTCATTATCAGACTACAGTCCTCTCCTTTGACCTGTCCTCAGTCCCTCAAAGTCTTCAAGAAGTGCAAGACAGTGGTTGTGGCACATCTCAGGATGGCCAGGGTCCAGGAGTACCCATATCTGGACAATTCATTAGATTAAGGTTGGTCCAGACAGCAAGTAATAGTAGCCATTGAGAAGCTCCAGTCCCTCTGTTCCTCATTGGGCCTGTTGATCAACAAGGGTGTGTCATTTCTTCTCCCTGTACAGCAAATCAAATTAATAGGAACTGTTCTCAACTCAACCAAAGCAAGAGTGTCTTTACTGCAGGCCAGGTTTCAGGCAATATTGGACCTATGCAAAGACTTCAGTGCATATCCTCGTATGACAGTGAAGAATTGTCTGAAACGTCTAGATCACATGGCATCTTGTACATATGTGACTCAGCACACCAGACTTCACCTTAGAGTCATGCAGAGGTGGTTGAAGTCTGACTACCATCTCTCTCATCCTCTGCTGGACTTGCTGATTCACATACCTGCAAGTGTTTTGTCATCCCTGGACTGGCAGATGGATCCAGCCAGTGTATGCAATGGGTTCCTTTTGCCCAAACCCTGTCCTCCATGACCATAGTCACAGAGGCTTCATCTCTCAGTTGGCAGGGAGCTCATTTAGGGGCCTTTCAGACTCAAGATCTCTGGTCAAATTAGGATCTCTCTCTCTCCACATCAGTGTTCAAGAACTTTGACCTATCTGCCTGGCCTTTCCAGTGTTTCTTCCCCACATCCCAGGTTTTTCTGTAAGGATGCACATAGATAACACTGCTACAGTGTTGTATGTAAACAACCAGGGTCAGATCCCCGTGCCAAGGGGCAATGAACCTCTGGTCTTTCAGCATCAGGAACAAGATTACACTCAAAGCATTTCATCTTCATGAGTCTCAGAACTGTCTGGCAGACCATCTCAGCAGATCATTCAGCAAAGATATGAACGGTCCCTCAGACCTGACATAGCTAAGTCTATTTTTCAGATATGGGGAATGCCAGAAATAGACCTATTCACCACCCAACAGAACAGGAAGTGTCACTGGTTCTGTTCAAGAGCAGGTCACAGTCCAGGGTCTATGTCAGATGCCTTCTTTCTGTCCTGGAAAGGGAAACATCTTTACACTTTTCCTCCCATCCCTATGGTGCTGAAAGTTTTGAGCAAGCTCAGACATGATCACTCTATCCTAATTTCGATAGCACCAGTCACACCCCATCAGCATTCATTTTCGGACCAGGTGATCCTTTTGATACCATACTTCTCCCTCAGATTTTGGACATAGTTTTGTAGACCACAGCCAGATGCTGCGTCCCAGCTCTCCTGGCTGACACCTGACTGCTTGGATGATCAGTGGTTAACTCCCCCAGAATCCGTCTGTTCCCTTGGAATGCAAAAATATTGTTTTAAATATCAGAAAACCCTCCAGCAGGTATACTTACTTCAAGAAATGGAAGAGGTTGTCTGTGGTCCCAGCAGAAAGATACCTGACCTTCACAGGCTCCCAGTCCTCTTATTCTGGATTATCTGGTTCACCTAAAGGGAAAAAGACTTTCTGTCCATTCCCTGAGGATTCATCGGGCAGCTGTCTCCAGATACCATCCTCCTGTAACAGAAACATTTGTTTTTTCCAACTCTCTGACTCTTAAGTTCTTGAAAGGTTTGGTTTGGCTTATCTGACTTATTAGGGACTCAATACCATCCTGAGACCTAAGTTTGGTTCTTGTGGTTTTAATGGGCCCCTCTTTTGAACCTGTAGCAACATGCTCGTTTTCTCATCTCTTCAATGAAAGTAGCATTCAGCCAGGAGGGTAGCAGAAGTTCACACCTCAAATTTCTCACTAAAGTGGTATGGGCTTTTCATCCGAATCAGCCTATATACTTACCAACTCTTTCCCCTAAAACTTACTCTCACAAAGGTGAGGTAAAACTTCATACTTTGAACATTTGTAGGGCGTTAGCCTTTTACCAGAACAGGACTAGCTGGTTTAGAATGTCTTTACAGTTGTCTCCTTTGCTGACAGCATGAAGGTCAAGCTGTCACTTCACAGAGGATTTCTTCCTAGATTTCCTCGTATATTCATCTATGCTCAATATTGTTATGGTTCCACTACCGTAGAGTTTTATCACACTCTACAAGAGCACAAACACTGCCAGTTGCTTTTTTGGGTCACGTTCACATCCGTGACATTTGTTCATATGTTCACTGCTCATTGTGCTTTCTCCCAAACCTCAAGAGATGATGCTAGATTTGGGAGAATGGTGTTGCAGTCCTTGCTTAGATAAACTCTGATACCCTCCTCCATCTGCAACTATTTGTGAGTCACCCAAAGTGAATGGATGTGTGCAAGAACTCACAGAATAAAAACAGTTACATGCCTGTTTGGTAACTGTTGTTCTCCATGACCTACCCTCCTTCCCTTCTGCATTGGAATAACAGCATATACTGGCTTCCAGCGTGAAGAAACTGAGAGTGTCAGGGTGGTCCTCTCAGCTAGCAGCATGGGTGTGCAGCGGGCGCATGCAACGCCTCAACAGGTATTGCTATGGGGGAAAAATTCTCCAGCTTTGGTGCACTGATGCATGAATGGTGTGTGTGTGTGTGTGTGTGTGTGTGTGTCCCTCCCTCCTGTTGGGTCTTCGTCAAACCGTGCATCCCACATTTGGGCTGTGACATGTTGAGAGGTGTGGTAAAATCGACCATGAATCTGTTTAATGTTCTTCCTGACTCCAGTATATGTGATACCCCATTTCCTTTCTTCAAAACTCTTCGTAAGAGGCAAATGCTTTTGTATATTTAAGGGTGGACAGTCTATAAATTAACATATTCAGAGTTGTGAACCAAGGTAGAAAGTAACTAGCATTTATAGCACATTTCATCTGTAAAGCTCAAGAGTTCTGTACAAAGGCAAAGAAGCATTATTATCCCCATGGGGGTTACAAATGGAGAAACTGAGGCACAAAGATGGTAAATGACTTTCCAAAGTTATGCAGCAAGTCAGGGGATGATGCAGGAATAGAGCCCTATAGAGAGCTAATTTTCCTCTCAGGCCAGGGAGAATCAGGATTGACTCCATTCAAATCAAGAGAGTGTAAAGCCAGGGTAAGTGAGAGGAGAATCAAGTGTAAGTCTCCTGACCCTGAATTCAGTGCTGTGACAGAGAGCCATGTCGGACGTACCTATACTGGGAAATTTCAGCATTTTTTCCCACTGCTTGTCCGGCAAGGTGAAGGTGCTAGCACTGACCTTGTACGTGTGTTTTTACTACCATGTAAATCCCTATTGAGATCACAACAAACTCCAGCTGATTTTTTTTAGTCAGGAGGCAGTGGGAGCTAGATCCACAAAGGGACTTAGGCATTGCAGTGCCTAACTCCTAGGCACCCTTCTGCCAAGTGAAATTCTCAGCCCTGAGTTAAGCACCCTAGCTCTGTATACAGTGAGTGGAGAGAGACGCATGCCTAAGATATGGATCTTCAGCAACCAGCAAGCTGAGTGGAGAGCTGCCTAAGCCAGCCAGGAGTGAAAGGCAGAGGGAAGGGGTGGGGCTTAGGGCCCAGATCCATAAAAATATTTAATGGCCTAGTCCCTACTGATCTTGGGCCTTAGGCACCTGTCTGACAGGCCACATAGATGTGCCTCCCTCCGCTCAGGATCTCCAGCTGTGAAACCTATCTTGGAGGTAGGTGCTAAGCCAGGTCAACTGTTTAAGTAGCCTATGCCCTTTCTCCCGAAAAATGATCCCAGGTTTGCTGTGAGAACGCATACAGAATTGGGACCTGCGGGCAAGATGGGTAGGGGAAGGTCTAGTTTGAGAAGGCTGCCATGGCTTAGGCGTAAGCTAAGTCTCCCAGCAGCACTGTGAGGTAGGACAGCTTTGCACATGCCTACTGGCAGAAAGGTAGGCACACACTGAGTTAGGTGGCAGCTGAGTGGTGGTTTTGAGAATGTCGGTGGCATCTGAATGTTGGGCGTAGGCACCTGAAGAGGCAGTTAGGCACCTAAGTACCTTGGTGGTTCTAGCCCTGAGTTTTTTGACAAGTCTGTCCATGATATCTCTGTTCCTCAATGATATTCAAGTATCCTTCTATGGAAAGAAAAAGAGACTGATTAAAAATACTGAAAACCTCCGTTTAATTGAGCAAATAGTTTCTGAAAGTGAAAGCCGACACTAAAAGTGATTCAGATAAAACAGTCTTCAAGGTGTAATGACAGATCGGTAAACTGATACCATGTGGCTTTAGCAACCAGGAAAATGTCAGATTTAGCCGTATTTTTATTGTTTAAAAAGAGCTGGCCTGATTGTCACTGTTATCCAAAAATAGTACTCAAGAAAAATGTTTGTAGATTGCCATTTATTATGAGATAATGCTGCTCCACCGTGTCCAATAGGGCTTAGCGGTTGTAAAACACCAGGCAGAACACTAATGAAAGCATCTGTTTGATGTTTTTATGCATGTTGTCCATTTAAAAAAATAAACCTCTAAATTACCTGGTGACCTGTCAAACAGAAGGCATTCTGCCCATGAATACCTTGCTTTTCTTCAGTCCTCCCTTGTGAGCTCTACTCACGACAGCTTTCCAGAAGGCACAGCTTTCCCCTTCCTATCTCTAGCTCATTTATGTTCTTATTAAGGCAAACAGGCGCTCAGTGCAGGGACTTAGAGGCCTTCCTGCTAATTGCCAGCTTGTAAACTTAATTGGACAGTCTCCCTGGGCACTGTTCCTAAATCAATTAGGCAATGAGTTGGCTCTCACCTCTTTTTCCCAAGTATGTCGCTTGGAAGCGCACTACCCAAGAGAAGTCAAGCATCCAAATGGGAAGATGTTGACCTCCACAGTGGAAAGTTATCACATTTTAAAATTCATTCTGTATATTACCGTCAAATCTCTTCTACATAGAAGACCATGGTGTTCCCCCACATAGTCAGCTATGCGAGTCATAATATAAAGTCCTCTATTGCTTCAGTGTTCTCTTAACTTTCTCTCTGCTTGCCACATTAACAAGGTGAAATACTGCACTGATTAGTCACTCTTCGTTGCTGAGATCTGCAGTTTTTTAAGGCCTCTGTTAATTAATAATTAATATACATACTAATTATAAAAAAATACATTAGAGGTGTGTGACAGAAAAACAGACATTCAGCACTCAAAGCTATCATTAACTTGCTGTGTTATGCCTATGTGGAATAGCTAATGTGCTGTGTTAGGACACGCTACTGGGAACCTCCCATCAGCAATGTCTGTGTATAACAGGATAGTTTAAAGATGCAGTTGTAGTTTCTGAGACTGCATACATGCCTGAAGTTACGTTTGTGCATAAGTACCCTGCTGAATCAATGTCTATAGCAAGAATTTCCCTGTATTTGGCTCTAAATATCTGTAAATAATGTGGCTATTATGGGTTTTTTATATGCAGTATGTTAGAATCAGCAGATCTATACAAAAAGAATAAAGTTTCAGGGCAATAATGATACCAATCTTGTCCTAGAGACAAAGTATACTACATTAGATTTCATTAACATATAAACAAACATCTTCATCTTCCCTTCGCAATTAACATCAAGATTACTTACCTTGTGCAATACTTTAAAACATACTATAAACACTAATGAAGAATGACTACCATAACAATTAGATACTATCATTACCAGAAATATGCATGTATAAACTATGTCAATGTAAAAACAGCAATTACACAGAGAAAGTACCCATACTATAAATTCAAGTGTCAAATGTAATCTAATAGGCAAGCATGTGTTTTCTTTAAGTAATACTGTAAAAATTAAAAAAGGCATTATTTTATTCTCTTTAGCAAACAAAGCCTTTCAAATGGTCTGAAAACATCAAGCATGGCGTACCAGGTTCTCCAAGCCACTGGCTGGTCATTGACATCTGGCTATACCTATTTTCCAGCTTTCTTGCTTCTTTGCTCTTGTATGCCTGTGCAAACTACACCCACAATTGAATTTAGGAAAGTATTAGTGAGATATGGTTTTCTGCAGCTTGTCTCTGCTCTTCTCCACTGGAAGAAGGTTCTCTCCTTGCCATCCTTTGTGTCTTTGACTGCAATTCTTGGGGTCAGTTTTCTCTTTCCTACTGGTATGTTTTTCTTAAAATTGGGGTTGGGTGACAATTTCGGAACATCTGTGATAATCTTAAAATAAATTTAGTTTCCTTTTTTCCTTTACATGGAAAAAATTGACAATATATTCTCTTAGTAGATTTCAGAGATATTTTAGAAATATACTGTTTCATGGCGGAAACCATCAACTCTGACCAGACATCTGAGGTCTTAGGTAACAGTTTTAAATGTACACAGTATTTGGACCTAGTATTCAAATGAGGTACACAGCTGAGAATATTAGTCATAGTGCATATATGCTGTAGGTAGCCACATTGATGTGATCAGCTGGCTAGTCAATTATAATATAGAATGCTATTTGCTGGAGCATTCTGGGCATGTGCAAAAGTGTAGACCCGGGATTGGGAATGCATTTATAACTTCAACCTCTAGAGAACAAGAATTATACATAAATCATCTTCTTTTACAGTGGGGAGCATGATGGTCAGTTTATTTCATTTTGATAGGTATGTTAACTCTGATTTTCAGCAATTCTTATCTATAATTGAAAGGTGCATTGGTGTTGGTGTCTGTAAAAAGATAGCTGGCCCTTTAAATGAAATCAGGCCCCACTTTTCTGTTCCAGTCCAGGTGAGTGCTAGTTTGGGATAATGAGGAGTGTGGGGCTGCCCATGGGTGTTACAAAATAAGAGACAAGCCAAAGTAAAGGGAGAGTACAGAATCTAGAATCCTGAGAGTGAGGCCTGGTCTACACTGAAAAGTTATATCAGCATCGCTATGTCGGTCAGGGGTGTGAAAAACCCCCACACACCCCGACCCACGTAGCTATGACGACATAACCCCCAGTGTAGATGCAGCTGTGCGGGTGGAAGAGGGCTTCTGCTGACACAGCTAATTTTGGCACCTTAGAGACTAACCAATTTATTTGAGCATGAGCTTTCGTGAGCTACAGCTCACTTCATCAGATGCATCTGATGAAGTGAGCTGTAGCTCACGAAAGCTCATGCTCAAATAAATTGGTTAGTCTCTAAGGTGCCACAAGTACTCCTTTTCTTTTTGCGAATACAGACTAACACGGCTGTTACTCTGAAACACAGCTAATTTTGTTCGGGAGTTGGTTATTCCTACACCGACAGCAATCCCCCTTCGGTCTACACTATGGGGCTATGCTGGTATAGTCTCTGTAGTATAGGTGTACCCAGAGAAAGTGAGAGCCCGAATGAATGCTCAGAACAAGAGCAGAGCTGGGCTCAGAGCTTCAGGGAAGAGATTTCCCCTGAAGGAGGGAGCAGTAACAGTTCCCTAGTGAGCAGTGGCGCCAGATCAGGCTGATGAAAGAAGAAGACAGTGAAGCCGTCAAGGGATTACCTAAAATTTTTCCCAGGCCAGAAAGTCACCTCCAGAGAGGGCTGAAAAGGAAGATGCCTGCTGGCTCTCTGAGCCAGACAGCTGAAGCCAGAGGGTCAGAGAGGACTGACGGCTGGGGAATGGATGAGACTGCTGTTGTCTCCAGCCAGGAACTAGAGCCAGGCCTGAGAATGAACCAGGGCAGAGAATACCCCAGCAAGAAGGGCTGGGACGAGGCATGGTGAGAGATGCTGGAGCCGTACCTGAGAGCCTGAGTGCAGTGAGAGGTGCCGGAGCTGTACCTGGTGTGTTGACAGATTGTTGGGATTTGATTCTGGATTATGGTTGTGTGACTTTTGTAATAAATTAACCCACAAAGGAATATTTATGTTTGGAAAGCTTGTGCAGAGTTACTGGGGACTCTGGAAGAGGGAAATAGAGGAAGGGGCTGCATGCAGGGCCACCCTGAGGGCATGAGCAGGCATCCTGGAAGCGGCCACTCTTTCATATTGTCTCACAGGGTCACATTCTTCTTTATAATTAAATACTGAAGAAAGACCTCAAATTGTGGATTTTGCTGAGCTGGAGGTAACTTTTGTGCTTGACACATAATGTGGAGGCTCTGACTGTTTACTGTAGGATCATAGAGGATCCCATAGCACTTTCTCTCTAATAGTGTTAGAACTTGATCCAACTTCCTTTAAAGTCAGGGGATCCCAAATTCATAATGTCCTAGTATAATTCCAAGCCCAATATTTATATGCTGGCCTACCTAAAAAAATTCCTTCTAGTTACATAAGAACTGTTATACCTAATCAGACCCATGACCCATCTAGTTCAGTATGCCATCTCTTGCAGGAGCCATCACAGAATTCTTCAGAGGAAGGTACAAGAACCCGGCTGTAGGCAGATGCGGGCTAATCTTCCCACCACATTATGTTTCATTGTAATCTCCAATAAATAGAGGTTGCCTTAAGCCCTGAAACACAAGGTTTAATATCTCTTCCAAAATCTTTGTGAGCGTTAGCTATTCTAAGTACCAGATATTCTTTTTATCTATATAAATGTGCAATCCCTTTTTGAAATTTGCTAAATTCTTGGCTCCAATGGCATCCTGTGGCAATGAGTTCCATGGTCTAATTCCACATTTTATGAAAAACTATTTCCTTTATCAGTTTTGAATTTGCCACCTTCCAATTTCATTGAATATCCCCTTTGTTCTTACCTTATAAGAACAGAAGTTCTCAAGCTACCTTCTCTATAGTATTTGTTATTCTATATATTTTTATCATGTCCCCTCTTAGTTGTCTCCTTTCTAAGGTAAACCACCCCAGTCCTTTCAATTTCTCTTCATGAGTTTTTCCATAACCATTCTTGCCTCCCTTCTCTGAACCCCCTGTAATTGTTCAATATCTTTTTTGAGATGTGATGACCAATATTGCACAGAGTATTCTCGAAGAGACTGCACCACTGATTTACATAAAGGCACTATAGTATTTTCCTCATTGTTCTCAACCCCCATCCTTATGCGTCCTATCATTTTGTTTGCTTTTCTAACCAGAGCTGCACATCGAACGGAGATCCTCATTGAGCTGTCTGTGATTCCCAGTTCCCTTTTCTGAGTTGATACAGTTAATTTAGAACCTTGTAAGGTATATGAATTACTTACATTTTTTTCCTTCCAACGTTCATTACTCTGCATTCATGACATTGAATTTCATTTGTCATCATGTTGCCTATTCACCTAGCTTGGTTAGGTTCCTCTGAAGTTCTTCACTAACCAAAAAGTCCTTTGTGTTCTTCACTAACCGAAATAATTGTGTCATCTACAAATGTTGCTAACTCACTGCTCACCCTCCTTTCCAGATCATTAATAAATATATTAAACAGGGGACAGTGAGGATGCTTGAGCATCCCACTGTAAACCTTTTTCCATGATGCACATTGACCATTCTTTTTTTTTGTATGGAAATAGCAACATTAACAAGTTAATGGAAAGGTTTGAAATCCATGTGAGGACTTCAGGAGATGCAGAGTGCATGTGTGTAATACCTTCTGGAAATGAAAAAATGTTCCCAATGTGTTTGATGGTTTGGAGGTCTCCACATTGACACTATTGCGAATCCTTGATTCCCCATGTGTATATCAGGTGCACGCATCTTCCACGTAATGTTCTAATATAGTTTATGGTTGTCCCACTGTCTTCAGCACAGCAAGAAACCAGACAGTTCGATGGTGGGATCATCTATGAGGTGGTTGTTGTTTTACGTCAGAGCCTGCCCATTTCATCCGCCAGGTGTCTTATGGATTTGAAGTTGGCTTCTCCAACTACTCAGAATGGTCGGTGGGACTTAGAGCAAGTGCAAGGAGGGAGAACAAGGTTGTCATGGTGTAGGAGCTTTTGGTTACCAAGAGCTTTCTTGTACTCACACAATGTAGCCATCTCTCACCGGATGGTGGAGGAGGGATGTTAGCAAGGACTGGAACCAAAGCAGTGGAGTGGACTTCATGGAGCCAGTTACAAGTCTCATAGCCCCACTTAGCTGGGTATCAGTGAGTGCACAGTACTTGGCTGTGGAATAAACTAAACCAGTGTTGCCATTCGTAGCATTCAAGCATCACAACTCCAGCTAGATCCTGCTAGCTTTTTGGATGATATTGGTGCAACACTTTGTTTTATGACTCACCTGCTTCAGATATTGTTGATAGGTAAGGCTGCAATTGAGGGTGACTCCTAGATAGCAGTGGTTCGCATCGTAAGTGATTGCCTAGCCACAGAAGTTTACATTCACCATCTTCTTCGCTTCGGAATTGCTAAGATGGAAAGCTGATAATGCTGTTTTTAATGGGTTGGATTTGAGCAGCCAGTCCCTAAAGTAGTTTTCCATCCTCTTGACCATTTAATCCTATTCTTTGCTTTCTGTCTCCTACCTGGTTTTTGATCCATGACAGTACTTCCTTCTTACTCCATGACTAGTTAGCTTCATAGCCTCTTGTCAAAGACCTTTTGAAAGTCCTACTACAGGACAGGCCCAACAAAGAAAATAACAGAACACCACTAGCCATCACCTTCAGCCCCCAACTAAAACCTCTCCAACACATCATCAAGGATCTACAACCTATCCTGAAGGATGACCCATCACTCTCACAGATCTTGGGAGACAGACCAGTCCTTGCTTACAAACAGCCCCCCAACCTGAAGCAAATACTCACCAGCAACCACACACTACACAACAGAACCACTAACCCAGGAACCTATCCTTGCAACAAAGTCCGTTGCCAACTGTGTCCACATATCTATTCAGGGAACACCATCATAGGGCCTAATCACATCAGCCACAATATCAGAGGCTCATTCTCCTGCACATCTACCAATGTGATATATGCCATCATGTGCCAGCAATGCCCCTCTGCCATGTACATTGGTCAGACTGGACAGTCCCTATGTTAAAAAATAAGTGGACACAAATCAGACGTCAAGAATTGTAACATTCAAAAACCAGTTGGAGAACACTTCAGTCTCTCTGGTCACTCGATTACAGACCTAAAAGTGGCAATACTTCAACAAAAAAACTTCAAAAGCAGACTCCAAGGAGAGACTGCTGAATTGGAATTAATTTGGAAACTGGATACAATTAACTTGGGCTTGAACAGAGACTGGGAGTGGATGGGTCATTACACAAAGTAAAACTATTTCTCTCCCCCCCCCACTCCGCTTCCTCGGACATTCTTGTCAACTGCTGGAAATGGCCCACCTTGATTATCACTACAAAAGGTCCCCCCCCGCACTCCCCCCGCTCTCCTACTGGTAATAGCTCACCTTAAGTGATCACTCTGGTTATAGTGTGTATGGTAACACCCATTGTTTCATGTTCTTTTTGTATATAAATCTCCCCACTGTATTTTCCACTGAATGCATCCGATGAAGTGAGCTGTAGCTCACGAAAGCTTAGGCTCAAATAAATTGGTTAGTCTCTAAGGTGCCACAAGTCCTCCTTTTCTTTTTGCGAATACAGACTAACACGGCTGCTACTCTGAAATCTAAAAGAATTGTTACTGGTTCTCCTTTATCCACTCTTCTATTGACATGTTCAAAGAACTCTAATATATTAGAGAAACATGATTTTCCTCTGCAGAAACTGTGTTGGTTAGACCTTATCATCTCATGATGGTTTAGGCATTTATTATTTGATTTTTAATTATCATTTTAATCAACTGACCACGTACAGATGTATGGCTTCCAGGATGGTAATCTCCCATATCACTTCTGTAGCTGTTTAAAAATACAGATACAGCAGCTACTACGCTCCAATCTTCTGGAACAATGGGTGTTTTACTGAGAGACTGCATATTTTTGTTAGCAGCTCAACCACTTCACACTTAAGCTCCTTCAGAACTGCTAGATTTATACCATCTTGTCCTGGTGACGTGCTGCTTTTTAAATTACTAGTTTGTTCCAACACCACCTCTTCAGACACTGCAGTTTGGTTCAACATCATAGGGGGAGGTAAAGTACCTGTAGGCTTCCTGCTTCCAATATACTTTTTTTTAAAAAGTCTGTTTGTTTTTATACTTCTAGCAACTTGGACTTCAAAATCCATTTGGTCCCTTCTAATTTCCCTCTTATATATTTGCCTGCTGTCATTTGTGCCCCCATTTACTGGCTTCACTAGGGTCAGATTTCCAAATTTTGAAGGATTTCTGTTTGGTTCACATAGCCTCTTGAACCTTGCCATTGGCTTGCTCTTTACCTTTCTAATTTCCTCTTTGTCTGGTGGAATGCATGCCTTCTGAGTGTCTACTGCTGTTTTTAAGTAATATCCATGCCACCTGTAAGGATTTTATTTCCTTTATTTTTGATTTTAAGGGCTTTTTGACTAGCCATCTTATCTGATTGAATTCTCCCTTTCTAAAGTATATTATCACTGTGTGTAACCTTTTGGTTCTTTACCTCCTCCTAGGATGATGATGAACCTAATTATATTGTGGTCACTATTACTTAGTAGCTCAGCAACTGTAGCTTCTTGAATTAACTCCTCTGTGTTAAGACTAAGCTGATAATAGCCTTTCCTCTTGTGTGCTCTAGAACTAGCTGGTCCAAGAAGCACTCACTTAAGTTGTCAAGAAACTCTTTCTCTAAACTTTATGCTATTCTTTGCTTTCTGTTTTCTCTAATAACACCTCCTTACCTGGAAGAGGCATTGTGAAAATTAATTTAACAACATATGTGAGGAGTCCAGGTACTGTGGTGATGAGCACCATATAAAAACCTATAAATAATTTAAAATAAACAAATAATATAAACTGTTACGTAGTGTTGCTATTGCCGGTAAGCATATGCCATGTTCCCCACCCCGTGCATTGGTGCATTTCACTGTTGGGTTTTCTGCACAGTATAAAGCATATCGAGGCTAGATACATTAGATAAAAGGTGCTGTACAAATGTACTGTATAATATTTAAACATAAAACTCATTTACTTATTAAAACCTGAATTAATAAGGAACAATATTTGTAACTGCTGAAAAATAGAGAATTATTGATCTACAATGTTATGGTACTATCCTTGGCTTTAATATTTCCTGTGACAGGTGCCATCACAAGAGGACGGCTGGGCCTTGTGGAAATCATCCACCAGTATGTTCGGTATGATGAGATATATGAGGCGATTAGTGTCCTGAGCAGCATGAACTGGGACACAATGGGTCATCAGTGTTTCATAAGCATGAGTGCCATTGTAAATCACCTTCTTAGACAAAAGCTGACACCAGAGAGAGAAGGTCAGAGTTTGGTTGTATTTCATAAATGTTTATACTTATATTTTAAAATCTATACTTGAATGATTTTGATAATACATATTGGCTTTGAAAAGAAGGATCAGTATTTACTAGGTCCTGACTAGTCAGAATTACGCTTTGCTATTCTACAATAAAATGTCATTATTATATAGTCATTAAATGTCATTATTATATAATATTTTAATAAGATTATGCACACACGTATAAATTGCATTTTAATTCATATTAATAGTAAGGAAGGTGTAATAATACATATATTACATAATATATACACATGCATAAATATATATATTGTATGATCTATGTCATCTTCGTGATATGTATATGAAACTATATGATATAGTAATTTTATATATCAATCTATATATCTATATCTATCTATATAGCTATATCGTACATTGAAAATCAGTGACTAATGTTGGCCAATACAGAAGTCAAATATTTATTTTATATCAATATTTAGAACCGGCACCAAATTAAGGAAGGGCGTTGTCATGGGGATGGGACAGAAGTATTTAGTTCAGTTTGGGGGTATTTGCAAAAAGAACCGTCTTTCAATGCAACATCCATTGTCTTTCCACATTCCCTGAATCTCCTGCAAACCATAGGACCACTACATCTCCACTCACTGTAATCTCCCTGTCCCCTGCAGTGACTCCTGACATCCCCCACACGAAAGGTTGAATTCAAGGTTCAGCCTCATCTCTTCTGGACCCTGGTGTGATGGCTTCCCACTGAATTGTGCACTGGAATGCACTAGACTCCAAAATTTAGAGCGCAACAGTTGAGTGACAAGGTGTCATGCCATGGCCCAGCAAGAATACAGCTGCGTACCAGGTTTACCTTTTATGGGAAGAAAGGCTGATGCTAGTGGATGTGGTGAGCTATAGATCTTATTAAAATTGTAAGCTGCCCAACTTGCTCTCAAACCATCAGTTGGCCATCCCTGTTTTACAGCATGAGATGTGAGTCAGATTACCATAACCTCCACTCTACAAATGTACAGCAGTAAAATCTTGTCTTAATAGAACACACTTTTAAAGTAACCAGTGAAAAAATAGGCTATTCTTGAAACTGTTATAAAAATATGCACATTCTAAATAGATATCTGTGTATTTTTTCCCCATGCAGCTGCCTAATGCTGTCTTACAACAGCCAGAATTTTATTCCAGCCCGGATTTGTTCTATATGAATCTAACAAATTTGACATGGTAATTTGTTTTCTTTTTATTAGTGGAACCCAGTGAGCCCTTTTATTTGTAGCAGTATGGCGGTTATCTTTGAGATCTTTATTTCTGCCTTCAACATCAAGCTGGGCTATCTAATGAATCTATAACTGTGCTAGTAGTTACCCATATTCCATGTAGGTTGGCATATTTCAGAAGTACAAAACATGCTGTCAAGAAAACAGCAGTAGCAAGAGAGTATGGCTTGTTTTCACAATAGCATTGCTATATTCAATTTTAATCTAAATTCACTGCTACTTTGAAAGAAAATACCTTTAATATCTTATCTTACTGTTTAGATTTAAGATAATGCAAAACCTAATTTACTAACACTTTGCATATGTTTATAAGGCTGTATTATTAGAGCATTTAGTGCTGTCAAACCTAATAAAATAAAATGTAACTATGCTTAGAACTAAAGAACCATTATCACTAAATACAGAGATGGCTAGTTCAAACAAATGTTAATAGCAGTAAATCAATGAGATTTCGTCTGCCTAATGAGATAAGGGGTCAGGTATACTGTTTTAATGCACACGCACAACTCCACCTAACAATAATGGGGTTTGCAAATCCACCTTGAGAGGAGAATCTGTCCCAGTGTATCAAATTCTTTTAGTGATTTGAGAAAGATGAAGACTTTCATCAATCAATTTGCCCTATACTTAGGAACATATACCTCGCACTGACTCCTAGACAACAATCACATCATATAACGACGTTAATGTTACTCATCATTAAAGTATCCCCACCAAGAAGTACCCCCACCAAGACACTTAGGACACAAACACTTTAAATAATTACAAATAATGGAAGAAAAATACATTTTATGTTAAAAAATATAAAAAGGCAAAGTGCCATTGTCAAGAAAGGGGGACTCACAAAAAATTCTTCTTCTGAAGAAGAAGGAGCTCATTTTCTTCTCCCTTACAAATCATTTTAAACCAGTGTAACTCCCTTGACTATGGTGACCACCTAGTGATCAAACGCACAGTGGTGAACCCTGAAAAGGTGAGCATTGTTATTCTTTCTTTAGTAGGAAAGAGAAAAGTTGAGTTAATTGGGAGTTGATTTTTACTGACGAACTTGTTCAAACTGTATTGTTCTTATGAGTCACTGTTTTAATTATGCATCTCTGGCAAAAGGTTGGTTCCTTGTAGATTACTTAACTTTTGACAGCTTTTTGTTGCTCAAAGTCTTTGTCAACGCTACACCATGTGAAAGTTTATACACAGGTTTGCTTTTGTACCAGCTGTCATATTTTAATTTCGTCTTTCCTGTGACAAGTTCATATTTCATCTGTGTTTGAGAAACCTGACAGACTGCAAACATGAGCACCCCGTTGTAATTGAAGCCGTTTCACTTGTTTCATTGCTGCTGTGTTTGAACTCCACAGCACAGCTTGAAGCAAGCCTTGGAGCCTTTTATACTCCAACAAGACACCTGTTGGATACGACTGTGTTGGAATACAGAGACCCAATCAGCAGATATGCAAGAAGGTTCTTCCACCACCTGCTCAGGTGAATGACAGCTTCAACTTTTATTAACTTCAAATTAATTGCACATTTCAATAACCACCCACTTTAATGTGGTTAACATTTTCCAAAAGGACCACCCCTGAAAAAAATGCATTCATTCCCATTGTTTATTTAGCTTGCACTTCATTCCTTTCAAGTGTGATGTTGTAGATAAAGTGCTACTTAGAAGTCTTCTATCATCAGTACACTTTAAAATGAATCAACCTTTCCCTTTTAATTTGATAGAAAGAAGACAGTATGCTTTCAGAGCGATTTATGGGCAGGCTGCTTTTAGACTAACAATTGGAATAGCTTACAAACTAGGAAGAAACATTGAGTTTTAATTGATGCTAAAAAATGCAAATGAGCAGTGTGTGGTCCAAGATATTTTTGGCTCTGAGCCCTGGAAATCTGAGTCTTTTGTTCTTCCCACCTTCAGATTTCTCACTTAAGAAATAATATTCCAGGTCACAACCTTACTGTCCATGTTATTATTTGAATAATACAACCTTCAATACAGTTTAAGAAACTAAATTCAGTTTCAGCCACAAGACTAAAGGAGTAAAAAGAAATGTAGCTGTGACTTGTAATTCATACAGTGATTTCAAAATGTCACAAGACCAAATTTAGCTGCGGTTCTGTAACATTGATGTACTGCTAGAGTTTTGATCAATAATAAATTAATGGCCTAGGTTTTTTTGAATGGCTATATACGTTAGCATAGAAGTGCAACTGAAATTTTTACTCTGGTTTTTACTTAGAAGCTATTCAATTAATGCAAATAAGGTAGAAATTCTTTGCCTCAATGATAAATAAGAATGTTATACCATATTTTTATACAGGGAACTGCCTGAAAGAATAAAACTCACATACTTAAAAATGAAAGCACCCATTTTCCATGTCTCACTAGAATTATATGTCTCCCTGCATATGCAAAATTATGAACTGTCAACTATTTTGAAGGTAAAATTTAACCTCTATCAGAACGCAAAGAGATAATTGCCTTCTAAAACTGGAAAGCCTGAAAAGGGATAATCTTTATACTAAACTAGTCCACAAAAAGGCCAAGGGACTGTTTCTAAATTGATGAAATTTCATAATATTAGCATTATAATATGATGCTTTAAGGACAGAACCTTCAACCGAGTTCTTTGCCAGATACAGTTATGGTGTTAGGTGCAAATTGGGTCCTTGCTCGTCAGAGAGAAGCAGTGGGGAGGATGCAGTGCTATAATGGCCAAATGGAGGTGCTCTGGGCAATTTTGTCTGCACAGAGCAGATACAGAAAGAATGCCTCAGAGATTGCTGCGAAGTGAGCGTATAGTGCTCTTTGTAGCTGCTGGTGAAAGGTATATCCTCTCTGACTTGAGAGCTTGCTGCCAAATGCTATCAGGCATGCAGAGGCATGGGGCCCTGACTAAGCTTTCAACCCTTGAGGCTGTAGAGCATGGCTGGGTGCAGTGAGTCAATCTCTCCTCCTCCCACTGCCACCCCCACCCCCACCTCAGCAATCAGGGAGCCTCAGTGTCAGTATGTTGCCTGGAAACTGTGGCATGGGAGCAGGGGTGGACAGGAGGGTCTCCCTGTGTGCTATACCTTCCCCACCGGACAAGACAGAATGTAGCCCTTAATCAATTCTGGAATGCCTATTCCTAATACTGTAGCGGTTTGTGGAACAAATGCATGCTATTTTGTTGTCTTCCTATTGTCAATAGGATTTGTATTCAGTGGAATCCAAGTGATATGATCATGTGATTGTGGGCAGAACATATGGTAATGCTTTATCTGAGAAAACATAATCTAAGTACAGAATGAAATGTTCAGAAATGGGAGCTTTATCTAATAGAAAGAAAAAAACCACTGTCCAAAGCTTCTTTATTTTATTAAAGTGGTTCTGTCTTAATTGGTGTTTATTTCCTGCTTCCTTTGAGATGTTTCATTAAGTGGCTAGAAATGATTTGATAGATTTAAAGTAACATTGGTAAACCAACTTGATCACTTAGATCATTTAGACATACAAAGGGTATGTCCACACAGGAAACTAAGCCTGGGGCCTGTGTGACCCATGCCTGCAGACTCGGAATTTCCAAGTCAGCACTTGAGCATCCACACTGCATTGGAAACCTGATTCCCACAAAGGTGCTGATGCATCCATACGGCGCTACCTGAGTCAGAATTTCAGCTTCTGTGAGTGTGAACCATCGTATCCCAGAGTTCAAGTGCCCTTACCAGCTGAAGCCACTCTAGGGTTTGGTTTGTAGTGAGTCTTGGGAGAACTTGTCTGTCCTTCCCATGGGCATTGACCAGAATTATTTTGGGTGGTTTTAGCCGACCAGCACATCCAGTCAAGCCATTTTGCATCTACATGCTCCCAGCAGCCAGAGCCATCAACATGGATTTTGAGCCAGTGGAAGAACTTCTCCATCTATGCTGTCAGTCCTATTTTAGGAATAAGGCAGAGTGTCTGCAAGACACTAGTGGACATTTTGGCGGCATTTAGGAAGGGGATACTGACATGCCAGCAGCTGATGTTGCTCATGCCTATTGCCTTAGCCACAGATTCACCCTATGTAGACCGGTGCTTCTGGAGCAGGGCCACAAGCATAGACTGGTGGGATCACATCATCATGTGGACCTGCGATGACCAATAGTGGGTCCAGCACATTCACATGAAGTAGATGTTCCAGGAGGTTCGGGATCAGCTTGCCCCAGCAACAGGACGTCCTCATGAGGGAGGCCACAAAAGTCCAGAAGCAGGTCGCTATAGCCTAATGGAAGCAGGCTACCCCACACTGCCACAGATCTGTGGCTAACCAGTTTGGAGTTGGCAAATCAACCGTGGGCATTGTTGTGGCAGAGGCTTGTGAGGCAATCAGGACTGTGATGTACCCAAAGGTGGGAGGCATTACAGATGTTCCTGAAATAATTGCTGGCTTTGAGAGAATGGGCTTTCCAAACTGTGCCAGTGTCATTGATGGATCTCAGGTGCTTGTAGTTTGCCCTCTGCAAGGAGCACATGAGTACATAAACTGCAAAGGGTACACTGCATCGTTATGCAGGCCCTGACCACAGGGGCAGATTCATGGACACGAGCGTGGGATGCACTAGCAGGGTGCATGATGCCAGGATATTCGAGAGATCAGGACTTTATCTTCCTGGACAAACTGGGCCATTATTTCCACCAAATGACATTGTTATGAATAGTCACTGTTCCCTCTGTTATTCTAGGGGACCCCGCTTACCCCCCAGTTGCCATGGCTTAAAAAACCGTACCCTTATTTCAGATGACCCACAAAAGGAAGTTCAACTATATGCTCAGTAACTGTAGGATCATGGTGGTGGAATGTGTATTTGGCAGATGGAAATCCCATTGTCACTGCCTTGAAAACTGTTTGGATACCAGTGTCATTAGTGCAGTCCACATTACTGTGATGGGCAGTGTTTTGCAAGAAAAAGGGGGAACGTTTTAGCCAGGAGTGATCTCAAGATACTGCCAGATTTCTGAATGGTACACGCAGCCAGACAGTGCACCTGTTGTGACTGGTGCTGGATCTACATGCACAGTGGAAATCAGGGATGTTTTGTGCACCCATGTAATGGGTTTATATGGTCCCATACATGAGGTGGAATTAAACAGTATTTGGGGTAGTGCTTTGTTATGGAGGTGGGGCAGCTGTAGGATGTTTTTTAAAATGTGCTGATATTATGTATTGTGAATTTTGTGAGGCTGTAATGAAATGTATGGAGATGAGTTGTGTATTTTTGTCAATACTGGCCATGTACTGCCACTCACAGTTTATGGATTACTGTGATAACAGTTCGTAAATTTTTATTCTGAAGTTTATTGAGAATGGGCAAGTGATGACATTCATTACAGTCTGTGCCACTTTTAACCTTTGAATCAATGAAACTTTCTCTTATTGCCTTCTGTGCAAATTCAACTCTTTATTTTACACAGGTGTTTACATTCCAATGTAAGAACCAGAAAGGCAGACCTACAGCCATCAAAACGTACAACACAATAAATAAACTCAGTGCCAAAACAGTGAAAGATGTATGTTCCCAAATGACATGGCCAAGTATTCCTGGGTGTCCCTGTCCCTCTGATTTACTTGGCCTCATAATGGCCAGGTTTTTGGGGGACTCAGTTTACAGGCTGTCCAGTACAGTGCGGGCGTGGCTGATTTATAAGGTTGCTGTGTTAAACAGGAGGGGTATGTGAGGCTATTAAGTGCAGCCTCAACCCGTACTTCTAAAAGTCAGCGAGTTACTAATAAAATTTTCATGATTCCTGCTTGTTTAACTTTTCCCCTCCTTTTTGTGGTGTCTATTTTTAATCCCACATGCTGTTGGGGGGAGGAAAAAGCGCTAGAGGAATGCTGAGGGTGCCACCCTGAATGGAAGCATACCAAAACCCTGGCTTGTATTAATAACTTTGTAGGGCCACAACCCAGAAATTCCCCCCATCCATATATTTATAAAACAAACATGGTGGTGGAGATTTACAAGGCTCCACTCCAGCGCTTGTCCTGCTGCCAGTTCTATAGCCAGCTGCTCCTCAGAGGCATCCCCAAACAGCTCTTCTGAGTACAGTCCCAGGATGTGCTATGGCTGCTCCAACGGCACAGCCTCCTTGGTTAGAGGCTTCAGCACCAGGGTCACTTCTTGGCCTTCCTCCAGTGGCTGGCTCTTCTCCAGCGGTGTCTGTGATTGGGGGGTTAGAAGGGTGCCATCCCCTCTCAGCACATTGTCATGAACCACAGAGGGGTCAGTGCTCACTACCGTTTCCAGTACCTGGTTGAATTCCTTGTAAAAGAGGCAGGAAAATGGGGAGCTCCCAGAGGTTATACTTGACTTGGCAACAGTCTGTCTTCAGTTGCTTGATTTGCATCATTCTTTTGCCTGGTCAGTCCCCAGTGCTGCCAGCCACTCATGTATAGCTTTGTAGACATGATCATTTCTTGTGCTCTTGTTGAAGCTGAACACCTTGCCTGCATCACAGAAGACGTTAACCAGAATCCAGCTGTGTTCCCCTGGCCAGCTAGCGGTGCACTTGATGCAGGACTTCTTAGTGCTGACAATAACTGATATACGTGAAGGTTGTCTGAGTTTCTTGTTGAGCAGTCATCATGGAAATAAAGGGTTAAATGCTGACCAGCCACATTTGAACCAGGATGTTGCTTCCAGCTCCTGGAAAGTGAGTGGGAAGTTTGAAGATGGAAGGCCTCGGAAGCACAGCCCAATGGCATTATGGGATAGCGTTGGCAGACTCTCTAGGTCCAAGTCTGATGAGCCAGACTTGAACTGCATCCACACTGCAAAATGCCTGTGTCACAGGAGGACTCTAGCTCTGAACCACCCCCAGCAGGATCTATGGGCCCAAGTCCAGTTCTGTTCTGGGCCTGAGTCAGACTGATTTCTGTGTGAACAGAAGGGAACTTGGGCTTAAGCCTGAGTCAGAGCCTTGCGTTAGTGTGCTGTGTAGACATACCCTTAGGTACAGTTGCACTGCCCCAGAGGGGACTGGGAAGGCATAATGCTTCCTGATTCTTTCAAGCTCAGAGGCTGCACAGCCGCTGCTCTAGCCCTTTGTGAGATGCAGCCTATTTCCCTCTGCACAAATCTGCTGGCCAGTGCATGGAGAGAGGGGTTGAGGGATGAGATATGATCTCACCCCTTTGGGGCACCATGCACTTTGGAGGAGTAAAGGGTTCTTGCACTCCCTGTTGTTCAGGTTGTTCCCTGCGGATGCGGGCATGAGACAAAGACAAGGAAATGGTTGCGGAGGATAGAAGAGGCATAGATGGAGGTCTGCAGAGGGTATGGAGAGAACTGGGGCGTATGAAGGGTGATATAGAGGACAGCTGGGAGGTCTGAAGTGGAGGCAGTGGAGCAGGAGAGAGATGAAAGGGAGAGTAGGGCATCAGGAGAGGCATACGGGGAGACAGGAAAAGGTGGAGGCTTTTATGTATCTTAACTTTAAATGTTTAGAAATTTCTAGATCTGAAACTGAAAATGGTTCACACAGACAATTGTTCATCTCTTTTGCTTCCCCTTCCCACAGTGTACCCCAAGTCTTGACTGGTGGGGACCTCTTTTTGGAGAGTTATAGTAGCTCAGCCTATACACCGAGGCAATTTTTGGCCTGGCTGAGGGGAGTGCCACAAAAGGGGCCACAAAAACAACAAGGAGTTCGGTGGCACCTTAAAGACTAACAGATTTATTTGAAAAAAGAAAAGGAGTACTTGTGGCACCTTAGAGACTAACCAATTTATTTGAGCATGAGCTTTCGTGAGCTACAGCTCACTTCATCAGATGCATACCGTGGAAACTGCAGCAGACTTTATATATACACAGAGAATATGAAACAATACCTCCTCCCACCCCACTGTCCTGCTGGTAATAGCTTATCTAAAGTAATCATCAGGTTAGGCCATTTCCAGCACAAATCCAGGTTTTCTCACCCTCCACCCCCCCACACAAATTCACTCTCCTGCTGGTGATAGCCCATCCAAAGTGACAACTCTTTACACATTGTGCATGATAATCAAGTTAGGCCATTTCCTGCACAAATCCAGGTTCTCTCACTCCCTCACCCCCCTCCAAAAACCCACCCCCATACACACACAAACTCACTCTCCTGCTGGTAATAGCTCATCCAAACTGACCACTCTCCAAGTTTAAATCCAAGTTAAACCAGAACATCTGGGGGGGGGGGGAGGAAATAGGCTACCTTGCATAATGACTTAGCCACTCCCAGTCTCTATTTAAGCCTAAATTAATAGTATCCAATTTGCAAATGAATTCCAATTCAGCAGTTTCTCGCTGGAGTCTGGATTTGAAGTTTTTTTGTTTTAAGATAGCGACCTTCATGTCTGTGATTGCGTGACCAGAGAGATTGAAGTGTTCTCCGACTGGTTTATGAATGTTATAATTCTTGACGTCTGATTTGTGTCCATTTATTCTTTTACGTAGAGACTGTCCAGTTTGACCAATGTACATGGCAGAGGGGCATTGCTGGCACATGATGGCATAAATCACATTGGTGGATGTGCAGGTGAACGAGCCTCTGATAGTGTGGCTGATGTTATTAGGCCCTGTGATGGTGTCCCCTGAATAGATATGTGGGCACAATTGGCAACGGGCTCTGTTGCAAGGATAAGTTCCTGGTTCTGTTGTGTGGTATGTGGTTGTTGGTGAGTATTTGCTTCAGGTTGCGGGGCTGTCTGTAGGCAAGGACTGGCCTGTCTCCCAAGATTTGTGAGAGTGTTGGGTCATCCTTTAGGATAGGTTGTAGATCCTTAATAATGCGTTGGAGGGGTTTTAGTTGGGGGCTGAAGGTGACGGCTAGTGGCGTTCTGTTATTTTCTTTGTTAGGCCTGTCCTGTAGTAGGTAACTTCTGGGAACTCTTCTGGCTCTATCAATCTGTTTCTTTACTTCCGCAGGTGGGTATTGTAGTTGTAAGAAAGCTTGACAGAGATCTTGTAGGTGTTTGTCTCTGTCTGAGGGGTTGGAGCAAATGCGGTTGTATCGCAGAGCTTGGCTGTAGACGATGGATTGTGTGGTGTGATCAGGGTGAAAGCTGGAGGCATGTAGGTAGGAATAGCGGTCAGTAGGTTTCCTGTATAGGGTGGTGTTTATGTGACCATTGTTTATTAGCACTGTAGTGTCCAGGAAGTGGATCTCTTGTGTGGACTGGACCAGGCTGAGGTTGGTGGTGGGATGGAATTTATTTGATTTATTTGAGCATAAGCTTTCGTGGGAAAAAAACCCACTTCTTCAGATGCAACAAAAGGAGCCAGTTGATGTAGAAGTTTTATGATCCGAACGCCTGTGTGCGCTGGAATCGGGACTAAGATTGCCATCTCAGACAGGCCACTAAACAGCCATTGCATGGCAATGGGTCACGGCCAGCCTAACCAGTGCAGTAGGTGGCAGATGTTGTAGATGAAAGGCTTTGTATTCCATTACAAATGCCTTGAGAGATCTATTTCCAAATCAATGAAATAATAGGCCTTCATTACTTGGTGCCCAACTTGAGACACCTTAAAGGGTCCTGATTTTCAGAATATGGTGGGTATTCACCCTCTGGACATCCGGCCCCTTTAAGGTGTCTCAAATTGGGCACCTAAAAATGAAGCTACCAAAACCACTACTCAGATCCGAAAACGTAGGTCATAATGGATTGTGATAGCACAGAATATGAACAGCAAAGAGTTGAAAGTAAATCACTACTAGAAGGAAATGAAATGCAAATTACAACATGTCATTTTAATGCAGCCATGTTGTTTCTCTCTGTTATCAAAAAACTAAGGGCCCAATACAGCAAGCCACTGAGCTTCCTCCGCTTCCATTGAATTTCATGGGAGTTGAAGGGTTTTGCAGAAGCAGGCCTTAAATCATGAGAATGGAATACCTTTGAATGCAAGAGTTTTATATACAAAATGAAAATTAAAGTCCTCTTAAACACAGGTGAAAAGCTATCAAAAGACTGTTTCTCACCAGCACTGACAGGAACATAAGGGCCTGTCCTGGGGAGACATAAAATTAGGATGTATGGTATGAATAACTATTTTCACTTCAAATTTGAATTCTTATCTATAAATAAAATACAGGAACTGAATTACAAGCATCAAATACATCTTTGGTGTTTCTTGGACATCAGAAAACGACTCTCCTGATTTATTATAATATCACCATATATTTAATGCATTATGAACACAGAACATGGAGAGGGATGGAATAGGTATTTTTCACTTGTTAGGAATGACATTACATAGCTGACTCATGGCTTTGCTTTGCTCCACTCAAGCATTCATAAATTGTTCTTGTCGTATTTCCTAATGCATGAAAATAACTTGTTTATTTTACACACATACACGCCCATGCTCTGTGTTTTATTCAGAACATGTCTGTTTCTGTCTCGCTTTCTCTCTCTCACACGCAACATGAACGCATACATTCTGAGATGAACATTTCATGAGCTGGAAATTAAGGCCCTTACATTAACATCTAAACTGCAGCTGCAGAGTTGGCACAAGTCAGAATATAGCCAGCAGATCAGCATTTACAGTTTGTCCTTTTCTCCCTTATCGCGGGAGTCTATTTTTGTGTTTGTGAATTTACATTTTAAAGAATTTGAAGCTTTTATCTCTGTTACATGCATATCATATGAAATATATTAAGGTTCAAGGACAACTTGGATCTCAAAATCTGATGATCCCACCAAAAGAATATAGCTCTATTTTCTTCTGGGGTGAAAATGAATTAACTTACAAAACAAAGTGGTGTTGCAATTACTAGTGTGTGCCTATCCCTCCCTCATGGACAAGCTGCAAATCTGATCAGATGCACACTTAAAAATACTGGATAAGTCATTGTGTCCAGCCTGAGTCTGAAAATGAAGCTTGGCCTCCTACCTCAAGTTTACTGTAATTACCACTGCACTGCAGTTACACCTTGTAATGTCCTCTCAGGAGAGCCGTGGGCACTCGTCCACAAAGTTCAGTGTCGGGTGCAATTGAGCAGAGTCAGAAGAAGAATTTGGTAAAGTTGTGAGCAAATAAATGCAGAATTGCAATGGTATAACCCCATGCACACAAAAGTAGTGCTTAAACATGGAACTCTCTCTAACAACCAGTCACCTCTAAGGGAAGAGAGAAGGCAGAATATTTGTGACAGAAGGACAGAGTAGAAAAAAGCCTACTTCCACCCAGTGCTGTCTCCACTGTCTGCTGGGCAGTCCCAGGACACCTGAAGGGTATACCAGTACTCTCCTTAACTTATACCAATAACTGCCTTTTAGGGGCCATTACACAGACAGAGATCACTGAAAAACAAGGGGATCTGTGAGTGCCTCTAAACCTGGGGATCTGGAAAACTCCCACCGCCCTATAAAGATAGATTTCCAGCCACTTTGCCTCTGTGGGAGTGGGAGATTAGGAGAGATGATGGGTAAGGATAGGGCCTTATGTGTCCAGGAGAGTATGACTTTTTTTTTCTTAATGGCACCCTGAGTTTGGCAAGGCATGGTGTTGTCATTGTATTAATAGCTAGTATTGTTATGAAATGTATTTATAAATATTAATGATAACAGTACAGGAGAGTGTAAGATTCGTAGAAGGTTAGGTTTGGAGGGGACCTCAGGAGGTCATCTAGTCCAACCCACTGCTTGAAGTAGGACCAATCCCCAATTTTTGCCCCAGGTCCCTAAATGGCCCCCTCAAGGATTGAACTCACAACCCTGGGTTTAGCAGGCCAATGCTCAAACCACTGAGCTAAGAGTGTGGCTTACTCTCTTAAGGAGAGTAGCAGCCGTGTTAGTCTGTGTTCGCAAAAAGAAAAGGAGTACTTGTGGCACCTTAGAGACTAACTAAGGTGCCACTAGTATTCCTTTTCTCTTAAGGAGACTGTCTTGGATAATGTCATTTGTGTTTTGTATAGTGTGGGTATGGCAACCCTTTAAGGGTTAATTATGGCCTTCAGTGCAATTCAGTCAGGTTTCCTTGGATCTCAATAAGGGCAAAATAAGGGTAGTAGGTATAATAGAAACATTGGTGAAATTACCATCTTCTAGAGAGTATTATGCATGTTCGCTGTTTTTGCCATCTTGTAAAAGCGATCAGAAGTTTTCATATGCATGCTGCAGTCACCAACAGGAATTTCAGTCACTGTGATCCGAGTGTACATGAAAAAACTTCCCAGAGTCATGCTTCCCGACCTGCTTGAGAAACAAGAATAGGGTTGCCACCTTGACTTCACTCGATGTGTATTTTCCAGTTAAATATTGTACCCAGTGACAGTATAGAGCGCCTTTGTTTCAGTAGTATTGCTAATGAATTTTTCTTAAGCCAGCTCCACTACAGGTTTTAATTTCAGTCAGATACTTTGAAACCATGTAAATGGGTCCGAGATTTAATTCTCTGGTGAAGATCACAGAACAAGCAAAATTGGGCAAAGTATCAGAAAAGAATAAACAGGACGATATAATTCCCAAGGAAGCCAATCCTGTGAAGCATTAGCAACAGAAATTTCTGTAGCCTCACAGTAAAAAAGATACTGGGCCTGATTTTGTGCTGCACCTCCTGGAAGGCACACCTGGGAGTGGGGGAAAGCCGGAAAGGTGGCTGTATGTCGTCTCTGGGATTCTGGTCCTGACCCCCAGCATACTTGGAGCAGTCCCAAGGGCCACTCTAATTTACTGCAGCTTCCCACAGGCACTTGTGGGCTGCAGCATGGCCCAGAATGAGAATATTGCAGAGTTACACGCTGTCTCCCGTTCTCCGACATACCTCTACAGCTTGGGCTGCATTAGAAGGGACATAGAGCTGTTGCACCAGCCAGTGCTACCCAGGGAAACCCCTATGTCAAGACAATGAGGAGTCCTTGTGGCACCTTAGAGACTAACACATTTATTTGGGCATAAGCTTTTGTGGGCTATAACCCACTTCATGCATCTGATGAAGTGGGTTATAGTCCACAGAAGCTTATGCTCAAATAAATTTGTTAGTCTCTAAGGTGCCACAAGGACACCTCATTGTTTTTGCTGATACAGACTAACACAGCTACCCCTTTGAAACCTGTCCCTATGTCAAGGCTATTCCTCCATGGATGGTTAAACTGGCTTTATAGCAGACAAGTCAGAATGAGGACCATTGGTTAGTTTTAGTGTGTGATGTGTTTATCTGTGTATGTAAGATCCTAATCTTGCAGGTGTGTGGAATTCTCATTAAAGTACATGGGGTTTTGAGAGTGGATCAGTTACAGGAACAGCTACGGTAAAATACATCCTAGTTCTGGATAAGTCCAGTGCACAATCTTCACTATCAAAAGCACGATGCCCTCAATAGAGCCTAGAGTATCTTCTTGGTGTTAAAAAGGGGATCTTCCTACCCAGTTTCACCTCTCCTACCCATCTTGAGCTTCAGCCAGGTATTTCTCATCCATATTTCAATTTCTTTCTGACACTGGACAGCTGAGGAACATCATTTACACGATGATAAGAGTGAGAGGGTTGCAACTGAAACAAAAGAAAGGCTGGAAGAGAATCGCTAAAAAAAGCTAAAAAAGACCTGAAGGTCGAAACAGCAGACTGGACTTCTACATAGAGTGCTTCCGCCGACGTGCACGGGCTGAAATTGTGGAAAAGCAGCATCACTTGCCCCATAACCTCAGCCATGCGGAACGCAATGCCATCCACAGCCTCAGAAACAACTCTGACATCATAATCAAAAAGGCTGACAAAGGAGGTGCTGTTGTCATCATGAATAGGTCGGAATATGAACAAGAGGCTGCTCGGCAGCTCTCCAACACGAGTTTCTACAAGCCATTACCCTATGATCCCACTGAGAGTTACCAAAAGCAACTACAGCATATGCTCAAGAAACTTCCTGAAAAAGCACAAGATCAAATCCGCACAGACACACCCCTGGAACCCCGACCTGGGATATTCTATCTACTACCCAAGATCCATAAACCTGGAACTCCTGGGCGCCCCATCATTTCAGGCATTGGCACCCTGACAGCAGGATTGTCTGGCTATGTAGACTCCCTCCTCAGGCCCTACGCTACCAGCACTCCCAGCTACCTTCGAGACACCACTGACTTCCTGAGGAAACTTCAATCCATCGGTGATCTTCCTGATAACACCATCCTGGCCACTATGGATGTAGAAGCCCTCTACACCAACATTCCACACAAAGATGGACTACAAGCCGTCAGGAACACTATCCCCGATAATGTCACGGCTAACCTGGTGGCTGAACTTTGTGACTTTGTCCTTACCCATAACTATTTCACATTTGGGGACAATGTATACCTTCAGATCAGCGGCACTGCTATGGGTACCCGCATGGCCCCACAGTATGCCAACATTTTTATGGCTGATTTAGAACAACGCTTCCTCAGCTCTCGTCCCCTAAAGCCCCTACTCTACTTGCGCTATATTGATGACATCTTCATCATCTGGACCCATGGAAAAGAAGCCCTTGAGGAATTCCACCATGATTTCAACAATTTCCATCCCACCATCAACCTCAGCCTGGTCCAGTCCACACAAGAGATCCACTTTCTGGACACTACAGTGCTAATAAACAATGGTCACATAAACACCACCCTATACCGGAAACCTACTGACCGCTATTCCTACCTGCATGCCTCCAGCTTTCACCCTGACCACACCACACGATCCATCGTCTACAGCCAAGCTCTGCGATACAACCGCATTTGCTCCAACCCCTCAGACAGAGACAAACACCTACAAGATCTCTGTCAAGCTTTCTTACAACTACAATACCCACCTGCGGAAGTAAAGAAACAGATTGATAGAGCCAGAAGAGTTCCCAGAAGTTACCTACTACAGGACAGGCCTAACAAAGAAAATAACAGAACGCCACTAGCCGTCACCTTCAGCCCCCAACTAAAACCCCTCCAACGCATTATTAAGGATCTACAACCTATCCTAAAGGATGACCCAACACTCTCACAAATCTTGGGAGACAGGCCAGTCCTTGCCTACAGACAGCCCCGCAACCTGAAGCAAATACTCACCAACAACCACATACCACACAACAGAACCACTAACCCAGGAACTTATCCTTGCAACAAAGCCCGTTGCCAATTGTGCCCACATATCTATTCAGGGGACACCATCACAGGGCCTAATAACATCAGCCACACTATCAGAGGCTCGTTCACCTGCACATCCACCAATGTGATTTATGCCATCATGTGCCAGCAATGCCCCTCTGCCATGTACATTGGTCAAACTGGACAGTCTCTACGTAAAAGAATAAATGGACACAAATCAGATGTCAAGAATTATAACATTCATAAACCAGTCGGAGAACACTTCAATCTCTCTGGTCACGCAATCACAGACATGAAGGTCGCTATCTTAAAACAAAAAAACTTCAAATCCAGACTCCAGCGAGAAACTGCTGAATTGGAATTCATTTGCAAATTGGATACTATTAATTTAGGCTTAAATAGAGACTGGGAGTGGCTAAGTCATTATGCAAGGTAGCCTATTTCCTCTTGTTTTTTCCTCCCCCCCCCCCCCAGATGTTCTGGTTTAACTTGGATTTAAACTTGGAGAGTGGTCAGTTTGGACGAGCTATTACCAGCAGGAGAGTGAGTCTGTGTGTGTATGGGGGTGGGTTTTTGGAGGGGGGTGAGGGAGTGAGAGAACCTGGATTTGTGCAGGAAATGGCCTAACTTCATTATCATGCACATTGTGTAAAGAGTTGTCACTTTGGATGGGCTATCACCAGCAGGAGAGTGAATTTGTGTGGGGGGGTGGAGGGTGAGAAAACCTGGATTTGTGCTGGAAATGGCCTAACCTGACGATTACTTTAGATAAGCTATTACCAGCAGGACAGTGGGGTGGGAGGAGGTATTGTTTCATATTCTCTGTGTATATATAAAGTCTGCTGCAGTTTCCACGGTATGTATCTGATGAAGTGAGCTGTAGCTCACGAAAGCTCATGCTCAAATAAATTGGTTAGTCTCTAAGGTGCCACAAGTACTCCTTTTCTTTTTGCGAATACAGACTAACACGGCTGTTACTCTGAAACCTAAAAAAACCCAGAGATTTTAACACCCTCGTGCTTTGGCACTGCCATCTTTGGTTCAGGGTAACCTGAGAATTTGCATTCTCTGGATTAGTAACCTAGAAAACCTACAATCAGTAAATGTGAGCATGGTCTCTATATGTATTGTTTCCACATCACTGTCTCTGACCCGTTCACAGCAAGATATAATTGATGCTGAGGTAAGTTTTCTGATGGTGAAGGGAGGGAGAGACAGAGAGACTTGAAAAAACTTGTATAGAGAGAGATTCAAAGGCACAAAGAGCAGTTAGGCAGCCAACTTCCTTTGAAAATTTCCATGTTATACAAAAAAGAAAAGGAGGACTTGTGGCACCTTAGAGACTAACCAATTTATTTGAGCATAAGCTTTCGTGAGCTACAGCTCACTTCATCGGTAGCTCACGAAAGCTTATGCTCAAATAAATTGGTTTGTCTCTAAGGTGCCACAAGTCCTCCTTTTCTTTTTGCGAATACAGACTAACACGGCTGCTACTCTGAAACCTGTTATACAAAGTGATAGCTATAGCGGAATGAGAGTAATGCACTCTGGGGTGCATAACTCAGCAACTCATTAACTATAGACTGGGACCAAATTTCTAAATATGGATTTAAATACTTAAATTTAGGCACCCAACTTTGAAAAATTTGGCCTAATACATTATTCTCTTGTGGCTGCACCATATGTGTACACCTTTGTCCATTGTTAGGCAGGAGGGAGAATTGCACCTGTAACTCATGGAAAGATAAGGCAGGGGAGGGAAGTGCATCCATCTTAACTTGAATATCAAATTCCCATCTGCTGCGGTTTGAAATTGCTGAGATATCACACTCAGATAAGAGAGATTCATAATGGAGGCAGCAACTGATCCTTAACCATCGCTGTGATGCGGGGCCCCTGCGATGGAGCTGGCTTTGGTGTGTATACAGGCTGATATGTTTGCTCAATAAAATACAGCTTCCAAGACATGCTGTTGAGTTTAGATGATCACCAGAGTGAGAGGGCTAAAGCAAGAACAGAAGAAAAGCTGAAGATAATTAATGGAATGAAGGCTGGTATTTAATAGACAGGGTTGAGCAAAATAAATATGAAACAACAGGTGTCATCAGCTCTTATCTGGATTTTTAATTAACATCTGTTTTTAGCCTAGAGTACTTTGGAAGAGTATGTTGGAGGGTGTCTGTATTTAAAGATAAAGGTATGCGGTTGAGAAGTTACTAAGTTGTGAAAGGTTGTAGGAACTGAAAGGTTGGGAGGGTGTGTGTGTTGAGGGTGGGTGTTAGTTGCAGCTTATAGAAACCTGAAGGAAAGCCACTATGATAAAATTGCGAGGAAGGAAGATATTGCTATGGCAACAAAATATATTCTCTTGAAGGAGAATGAGTATGATAAAGCAAATTTGTTGTGTGGGAAATTCAAAGGAAATGAAGGTTATAAGAGAGAGAAAATAGTGAAATATAATTTACAAAGAAACAGCTCTCTTACCATTTTAATTGAATAATATTTTACTCTTCTCTAGCTCCTTCCATTGAAAATCTCAAAGCACTCTACAAACATGAAAGAATGAATCCACATGACGTTCCTCTGAAATGGGAAAGTATTGTTCTTCCCAAGAGTTGTCCTTCCAAATACCTAACCCACATTTTGCAAAGACCTTATGTGACTTCCCCAGGATCATACAGAAAAGTGTGAGCTGGGTTGGGTATAGAACCTATATTTCTACTAATAATTCTGTGTTTGACTATCCTTCTCCTCCATCCAGACTTCCATTAATTCAGCGTTCTGTTTAGTTGCACAAAAGCCAGGAAACTCAGAGTGAAGGTTCCCACAGTAAATCTTCCCTCTTTCATATGTGCGTTACAGAAAGGGGTTTCTTTATTACAGTCTCTCCCAACACGAAGCACTGGTGCACTAAGTACTCAACAAATAGCATAATGGAAAGGAACAGCACTGTATTTTCTATATTGTTTGTATGCATCTGCCATTAAGACTGAGCAAATACATTGAACAATATACATTTTATATTTAATCTGCCATTTTAAACACAATTTCAGCTGCATATGGAACATTTTATGACTGGATCTGTATTTCAATTCCTTTCTCTTATATAAAATAAACTCACCTCTATCTGAGAAGAAGCATACACGTTTATATATGGTCACATGAATCATTTCATTGAAGAATCAGTTTAGGGTTTATTGTATTTATAGAGTAGAATACAAAAACAACACAGGGAGAAGAGTTTCAAAGCATGATTTCATATAATCTTACAGAGCAAATAGTAGGATTGTTTTGTGTTGGGAATATTTTTTGCAGGTTCACAGCAAATTAAACCCATGAGGAAATTCTTTGGCCATGGTGTCATACACTCAGACTCCTCATATTAGCTTCCTTTTCCAATTTATTTTTGTGGTGTTTGCGCCATACCTCTTTATATAAAGGGCATTCAGTTCTCCATCCAGAGCTTTATATTGTAGTCTTAGACCTGTGTGTTTCTTCTCAATAAGCTATAAACTTATATATGGACCTCCTTTAGCGATATGTAGCTTAACAATATAAATAAAATAAAATCAAAATAACAGAAACTCTTGAATGGCTTAAAACTGCTGTGCTGTATAAATTGTTACTCATTAATCTTTATGTAGGATGCACGTGTGTATGACTTCCAGAGCATTACACTACAGGTTTCCCTCATAAGTCATTAAAGACCCAATTCAGTAAAGCACTTAAGCACATGCTTAACTTTAAGCATGTATTTAAGTCTTATTGAAGCCAGTGGGTCATAAGCAATTTTAGGTGAAGAATGTGACTAATAAATCTGATTTTTTTTCTTGGGACAGTGTCCTAGTTTTCCAATGCTAGGACTTACCAAATCCAACTTGTGCAGAAGAGTAATTCATTCCAACTGTAAGTCTATAAAATTATATTTTTAATCCTTTGGTAGAAAGTAGTTGTCTTTTTAATGTTCCAGGCATTGTGCTATAAAACAGACTCTTTTGTTGAGTGATAAAAAATTAAATTTGATTTGAATCTCATTTTCCAAAGTTGGCAAAATTAGCAGCCAACTTTGCTGACACTATGAATTGTTTTTTGTCCTTGAAAATAGTCTCTGTCATTGGGACTTTAATTTTCCTATTCTTCTTTGCCTACTACAGCCTGTAGCAGCCTATAGGAAGAGAAAAAACAATGTGTGATATAATTAATATAAAGTTAGTCTGGCTAGTCCAATATCTAATGTCTACAATTGATTGTGAGTATTGCCAACTCCAATCAAAATCATACATCACTCTGAAACCATACATCACTTTGTTATATCTGAAGCTGGCACTTCAGAAACACAAACAAAACTTTTACAAGCCTAATTTTATAAAAGCAACTTTAATAAATTATACTTTTCTTATAATTTAAAAACCCTCTAGAAACACAAACACTTCCATCCATTGTTGGCTTCTTTTTCATGTTTCCTACCTAAGGGGCGAATCCAGTAATCAGTCAAGTAACTATGTTCCTCAAGGATCAAAAAAAGAAAAGTCTCTTCCTTGCTTCCAGGCCACTCCTTAGGGTATGTCTACACTACGGAATAAGGTTGAATTTATAGAAGTCGGTTTTTTAGAAATCGGTTTTATATATTCGAGTGTGTGTGTCCTCACAGAAAATGCTCTAAGTGCATTAAGTGCATTAACTCGGCGGAGCGCTTCCACAGGCTAGAGTCGACTTCCGGAGCGTTGCACTGTGGGTAGCTATCCCACAGTTCCCGCAGTCTCCGCTGCCCATTGGAATTCTGGGTTGAGATCCCAATGCCTGATGGGGCTAAAACATTGTCGCGGGTGGTTCTGGGTACATATCGTCAGGCCCCCGTTCCCTCCCTCCCTCCCTGAAAGCAAGGGCAGACAATCGTTTTGTGCCTTTTTTCCTGAGTTACCTGTGCAGACGCCATACCATGGCAAGCATGGAGCCCGCTCAGGTAACCGTCACCCTATGACTCCTGGGTGCTGGCAGACGCGGTATGGCATTGCTACACAGTAGCAGCAACCCCTTGCCTTGTGGCAGCAGATGGTACAGTACGACTGGTAGCCATCATCGTCATGTCCGAGGTGCTCCTGGCCATGTCGGCTGGGAGCGCCTGGACAGACATGGGCGCAGGGACTAAATTTGGAGTGACTTGACCAGGTCATTCTCTTTAGTCCTGCAGTCAGTCCTATTGAACCGTCTTATGGTGAGCAGGCAGGCGATACGGATTGCTAGCTGTCATACTGTACCATCTTCTGCCAGGCAGGCAAGAGATGAGGATTGCTAGCAGTCGTATTGTACCATCTTCTGCCTGGCAGGCAGGAGATGAGGATGGCTAGCAGTCGTATTGTACCATCTTCTGCCTGGCAGGCAGGAGATGAGGATGGCTAGCAGTCGTATTGTACCATCTTCTGCCTGGCAGGCAGGAGATGAGGATGGCTAGCAGTCGTACTGTACCATCTTCTGCCGAGCAGCCATGAGATGTGGATGGCATGCAGTCCTTCTGCAACGTCTGCTGCCAGCCAAAGATGTAAAAGATAGATGGAGTGGATCAAAACAAGAAATAGACCAGATTTGTTTTGTACTCATTTGCTTCCCCACCTCCCCTGTCTAGGGGACTCATTCCTCTAGGTCACACTGCAGTCACTCACAGAGAAGGTGCAGCGAGGTAAATCTAGCCATGTATCAATCAGAGGCCAGGCTAACCTCCTTGTTCCAATAAGAAAAATAACTTAGGTGCACCATTTCTTATTGGAACCCTCCGTGAAGTCCTGCCTGAAATACTCCTTGATGTAAAGACACCCCCTTTGTTGATTTTAGCTCCCTGAAGCCAACCCTGTAAGCCGTGTCGTCAGTCGCCCCTCCCTCCGTCAGAGCAACGGCAGACAATCGTTCCGCGCCTTTTTTCTGTGCGGACACCATACCAAGGCAAGCATGGAGGCCGCTCAGCTCACTTTGGCAATTAGGAGCACATTAAACACCACACGCATTATCCAGCAGTATATGCAGCACCAGAACCTGGCAGAGCGATACCGGGCGAGGAGGCGACGTCAGCGCGGTCACGTGAGTGATCAGGACATGGACACAGATTTCTCTGAAAGCATGGGCCCTGCCAATGCATGCATCATGGTGCTAATGGGGCAGGTTCATGCTGTGGAACACCGATTCTGGGCTCGGGAAACAAGCACAGACTGGTGGGACCGCATAGTGTTGCAGGTCTGGGACGATTCCCAGTGGCTGCGAACCTTTCGCATGCGTAAGGGCATTTTCATGGAACTTTGTGACTTGCTTTCCCCTGCCCTGAAGCGCATGAATACCAAGATGAGAGCAGCCCTCACAGTTGAGAAGCGCGTGGCGATAGCCCTGTGGAAGCTTGCAACGCCAGACAGCTACCGGTCAGTTGGGAATCAATTTGGAGTGGGCAAATCTACTGTTGGGGCTGCTGTGATGCAAGTAGCCCACGCAATCAAAGATCTGCTGATATCAAGGGTAGTGACCCTGGGAAATGTGCAGGTCATAATGGATGGCTTTGCTGCAATGGGATTCCCTAACTGTGATGGGGCCATAGACGGAACCCATATCCCTATCTTGGCACCGGAGCACCAAGCCGCCGAGTACATAAACCGCAAGGGGTACTTTTCGATAGTGCTGCAAGCTCTGGTGGATCACAAGGGACGTTTCACCAACATCAACGTGGGATGGCCGGGAAAGGTACATGACGCTCGCATCTTCAGGAACTCTGGTCTGTTTCAAAAGCTGCAGGAAGGGATTTTATTCCCAGACCAGAAAATAACTGTTGGGGATGTTGAAATGCCTATATGTATCCTTGGGGACCCAGCCTATCCCTTAATGCCATGGCTCACGAAGCCGTACACAGGCAGCCTGGACAGTAGTCAGGAGCTGTTCAACTACAGGCTGAGCAAGTGCAGAATGGTGGTCGAATGTGCATTTGGACGTTTAAAGGCGCGCTGGCGCAGTTTACTGACTCGCTTAGACCTCAGCGAAACCAATATTCCCGCTGTTATTACTGCTTGCTGTGTGCTCCACAATATCTGTGAGAGTAAGGGGGAGACGTTTATGGAGGGGTGGGAGGTTGAGGCAAATCGCCTGGCTGCTGGTTACGCGCAGCCAGACACCAGGGCAGTTAGAAGAGCACAGGAGGGCACAGTATGCATCAGAGAAGCTTTGAAAACCAGTTTCATGACTGGCCAGGCTACAGTGTGAAAGTTCTGTTTGTTTCTCCTTGATGAAACCCCCCGGCCCTTGGTTCACTCTACTTCCCTGTAAGCTAACCACCCTCCCCTCCTCCCTTCGATCACCGCTTGCAGAGGCAATAAAGTCATTGTTGCTTCACATTCATGCATTCTTTATTCATTCATCACACAAATAGGGGGATGACTACCAAGGTAGCCCAGGAGGGGTGGTGGAGGAGGGAAGGAAAATGCCACACAGCACTTTAAGCACAGCACTTTAAAAGTTTACAACTTTAAAAAGTATTGAATGCCAGCCTTCTTTTTTTTGGGCAATCCTCTGGGGTGGGGTGGCTGGTTGGCCGGAGGCCCCCCACCACGTTCTTGGGCGTCTGGGTGTGGAGGCTATGGAACTTGGGGAGGAGGGCGGTTGGTTACTCAGGGGCTGCAGTGGCAGTCTGTGCTCCAGCTGCCTTTGCTGCAGCTCAACCATACACTGGAGTATACTGGTTTGGTCCGCCAGCAGCCTCAGCATTGAATCCTGCCTCCTCTCATCACGCTGCCGCCACATTTGAGCTTCAGCCCTCTCTTCAGCCCGCCACTTCTCCTCCCGGTCATTTTGTGCTTTCCTGCACTCTGACATTATTTGCCTCCACGCATTCATCTGTGCTCTGTCAGTGTGGGAGGACAGCATGAGCTCGGAGAACATTTCATCGTGAGTGCGTTTTTTTTTCTTTCTAAGCTTCACTAGCCTCTGGGAAGGAGAAGATCCTGTGATCATTGAAACACATGCAGCTGGTGGAGAAAAAAAAAGGGACAGCGGTATTTAAAAAGACACATTTTATAAAACAGTGGCTACACTCTTTCAGGGTAATCCTTGCTGTTAACATTACATACATAGCACATGTGCTTTTGTTACAAGGTCACATTTTGCCTCCCCCCACCGCGTGGCTACCCCCTCAACCCTCCCCCCTCCCTGTGGCTAACAGCGGGGAACATTTCTGTTTAGCCACAGGCAAACAGCCCAGCAGGAATGGGCTCCTCTGAGTATCCCCTGAAGAAAAGCACTCTATTTCAACCAGGTGACCATGAATTATATCTCACTCTCCTGATGATAACACAGAGAGATAAAGAACGGATGTTGTTTGAATGCCAGCAAACATACACTGCAATGCTTTGTTCTACAATGATTCCCGAGTACGTGTTACTGGCCTGGAGTGGTAAAGTGTCCTACCATGGAGGACGCAATAAGGCTGCCCTCCCCAGAAACCTTTCGCAAAGGCTTTGGGAGTACATCCAGGAGAGCCGCGAATGCCAGGGCAAAGTAATCCTTTCACATGCTTGCTTTTAAACCATGTATATTATTTTAAAATGTACACTCACCGGAGGTCCCTTCTCCGCCTGCTGGGTCCAGGAGGCAGCCTTGGGTGGGTTCAAAGGGTACTGGCTCCAGGTCCAGGGTGAGAAACAGTTCCTGGCTGTCGGGAAAACCGGTTTCTCCGCTTGCTTGCTGTGAGCTATCTACAACCTCATCATCATCATCATCTTCTTCGTCCCCAAAACCTGCTTCTGTATTGCCTCCATCTCCATTGAAGGAGTCAAACAACATGGCTGGGGTAGTGGTGGCTGAACCCCCTAAAATGGCATGCAGCTCATCATAGAAGCGGCATGTTTGGGGCTCTAACCCGGAGCGGCCGTTCGCCTCTCTGGTTTTCTGGTAGGCTTGCCTCAGCTCCTTCAGTTTCACGCAGCACTGCTTTGGGTCCCTGTTATGGCCTCTGTCCTTCAGGCCCTGGGAGATTTTGACAAAGGTTTTGGCATTTCAAAAACAGGAACGGAGTTCTGATAGCACGGATTCCTCTCCCCAAACAGTGATCAGATCCCGTACCTCCCGTTCGGTCCATGCTGGAGCTCTTTTGCGATTCTGGGACTCCATCATGGTCACCTGTGCTGATGAGCTCTGCATGGTCACCTGCAGCTTGCCACGCTGGCCAAACAGGAAATGAGATTTAAAAGTTCGCGGTTCTTTTCCTGTCTACCTGGCCAGTGCATCTGAGTTGAGAGTGCTGTCCAGAGCGGTCACAATGGAGCACTCTGGGATAGCTCCCGGAGGCCAATACCATCGAATTGTGTCCACAGTACCCCAAATTCGAGCCGGCAAGGTCTATTTAAGCGCTAATCCACTTGTCAGGGGTGGAGTAAGGAAATCAATTTTAAGAGCCCTTTAAGTCGAAATAAAGGGCTTCATTGCGTGGACAGGTGCAGGTTTACATCGATTTAACGCTGCTAAATTCGACCTAAAGTCCTAGTGTAGACCAGGGCTTAGTTGCTACTGAATAAGCTCTGTGTCCAGTGTGCCTCTTCCTATGCAAGGGTTTGGGCAGTAGATCCTGTAGTCTTGAATCTGCTGGCCACGTCTCCACCAACCTCCAACCAACTTTCCAACAGCTTTCCTTTCCCAGTTTCAGAATCCCATGGTGCCCAGTGGGAGTGGGGACCCTCCCTCTGCATGGGCTCTCAGTGTCTGCTTGGCCCATAAGCATGTTCCCTGATCTGAGGAGCTCACAATCTAAAGACAGAAAACTCAGATTTGCCCCTAAGTGCTTATGTAGCAGCATATGGTTGGCCAAGTGATACAAATTACCATCTCTGAAGTCAGATTCTTGTGTAAACGATTTTTTAAAAAGCAGTTAGTAGCCACGGTTTGAATTTTTAGCTCTGATTTATGTGATGCTTTTGGAACACTTATTGGGGGAAAAACTGGTAAGTTGCAGCAAATAAACATTCAGTGGCTTATCCGTTTCTCCCAAAGCATATCAGAAATACAATGGACCACTGTTTCTTTTGACTCATCTCCCTTCTCGGCATATTGAAAATATTAGGTAAGTTCAGTATTGCCAGCCCCAGACATTCAAAAATCATGAGTCAGGCACCCAAAATCATGAGATTTTTTTTTTTTTTTAATGGTCTGCTCTTTTCCTTTGCCTTTTGGTTTCTTAGCCTTCAGGGCTCTCTTGGGGATCACCCAAACAGGAGAACAAGAAACTTGGGGTGAAATCAATGGGGTCAAAATGTTGCCCTTTCTTTGGGTTTCAAATGAAATCTGAGATTCTCACATAATCATTTGTCTCCAGGAGTTGACATTTTAGGTAAAACATCAAATATCATAAGATTCACAGTAAAATTATGAATATGATAGTGAGAGTTAGCAACACTGTATAAAATAACTAGGAAGTGATTCCTTGACAACAGAATGGTGTAGGGATTCTGTAACTTATTATGTATTCTGTAGATTAAAACTTAAATAATTGCATATTCTAATTGCCTCTGAATTTACAGGAATTTAACTCAAAGAAACTTCTTCTGAAAGTCTATAGAATTTCATGCCTTGTCTTGTCAAAGTCGCATTGAAGTAAAAAATTATTCCACCTAAATCTGACTTTCTGCATGTAAATGTGCATGTTTTAAATTAAAACACGAGTGCTAAAGCCCTACACCAAGATGTTCAAAAATGGGTGCCTGAAGCTCGACACTAAAAAACATAGTGAGGTGCCTAAATAAGTGGCCTAATATTCAAAATGTTGAGCTCCCAGCAGAACCCATTTAAAATCAGGCCACTTATTTAGGTGGCCAGCCACCCCCTTTTTAAATCCTTGGCCCAGTTCTCGCTGAACATTTTCTGCCTGATCTCCCACACTAGTGCGGTTAGCATTCTTTTAAAACATGTAACTTCATTTTTAGTTTTGTCTAATTTTAAAAGAAAAAAATATTGTAGATAAAAGAAAAGCAGTACTTATTTTGAAAAATCATGCAAACTGCTTCTGTTCCAAAACTTGCTGATATGAGAACGTATGGGAAATGTCTTCTTTTATGAATAATAATTAATATTATTGGGCTTATGAAATGGGCAAAATGCCTAGAAAGTGAATGAAAGAATGAGCTATTAAATTGAAATATTAAATGAAATAATTGAATTTAAAGAGATCATGTAAACCCTGCCGTAAATGTTGGGTGTTGTAGATGATTGAATGTATTTTCATCATCTGTTTATATGCTTAAATACAATTGCTTGATGTAAGTAAACACTTGATTGATATTCCGAATACTTAAAAATTTGCATATGCGTCACACAATATTGAACAATTAAAACTTAATTTCAGTGGAATTTGATTGCATGTAAATTTTTTTTTCAATATTCATTTTTGTCTGTTGTCTTTTCTCAGTATGTATTTAAATATTCCTTTTTATAATGCGTATCATCCTTGATTGGACTGCTAGATGAGGAGAGCTCAAGATTTCTTCAATTAAAAGGAAGGGTTTGTAAATAATATTTGTGCCACCCTTCTGCCACGGATTATTTTCTAAATATTGTGTACTCTTATTGAAGACAAGAAAAAAATAATGCAGCAGTCCTCCTTTATCGGCCCAGCATAAGGAATATGCTTACATGGTCAATGGGCATGTCTAAGAAGGCTTGGTGGTGGTAACTAGTCCCTAAAGAAATGCTTCCACCTTGTCTACAGTATATTTCCTACTCTGTTTCTCTGTCTCTGCTCAGATTTTTTTCCTGTTGCTTCTTATAACTGGCTGTAGAAGATCTCACACTTGATGCACTAATATACTGTATATATTTTACAAATACCCCCCTCCCACACACACAGTTTGACCACTTTCAGAGCCATGAAATTCAGAGTGAAAGACAAAAAGAAAAGGAGTACTTGTGGCACCTTAGAGACTAACAAATTTATTAGAGCATAAGCTTTTGTGGGCTACAGCCCGCTTTATCGGATGCATAGAATGGAACATATAGTAAGAAGATACATATATACATACTGAGAAGGTGGAAGTTGCCATACAACTGTAAGAGGCTAATTAATTAAGATGAGCTATTAATCAGCAGGATAAAAATGAGTGAAAGATGAATCACTATCTTGAAGCCTCTGCGTTATGGTTAGGTATTGCAGTATAGAGATAGCCAAAATCTGCCCTCCACTACACCTGCAGAGCCCCCAGTTGAAATCAGTGAGACCCCCTCCTCCCCTGCTTATATCCAGGACATGAATTTGGTTCACTGTACATAAAGGTAAGGTATATTAAATAAATTAGGTTTAATTTTTGTACAATTACAAAATTAGGGGGTGAAAGAAATGTAATTGGGGGTGAAAGAAATGTAATCTGCAGGACAGATCCTTGGCCGTGCGGTGGCAGGTGCCTCCCCTTCCCCTCACCCCCACATTGCCCCTGGCCCCTGCTGCCTCCCCCGACCCCCTATCCATTCCTCCCATTGCCCTGGTCCCCACTGCCTCCCTACCCACCTCCCCATCCAGGGCTTAATTTGTTCCCAGGCTTGCTGGGGCTTAGCAAGTCTACAGTGAAAAATGGGTATTTGTACGTTTGTTAATGTCACCTTTCACAGCAGACGTTGTAACTATCTGGGAGGCTGTGAAAAAGTGATATTAACATATAACTATCACTTTTCACAACAGCAGACATACTAGCTAGCAAGTCTTTAAAAAAAGCAAAAGAAACAACAACAAAAAAGAGAAGAACCTGCAAAGCATCTTATTGGTGCTTCTAAACCGTTTAGGTCCAGTAAAGAATAGAGACAACTGTACATTATTTTTATCATTAAGTCTGCAAAAAAAACCTACATAAATAAATTACAATGATTTGGACATGTATATGTGCATATTTATTTGTTTTTCCTAAAGTTGATTACGGTAAGTATTTTAGGAAAAATTGTCAGAGCGACCCCCAGCAAGAGTTGGTGGTTGCACACTGAGGCCATCAAAACATTTGTTGTAACTTAAAGTCATCATTGATTTAACACTAGTGTAGATTTAACAGGGCAGATTACAGACTGAGCGCCCTATTCCCCTCCTTTCTTATGCTGGCATAAATCAAGAGTAACCCCACTAAAATCGATGGCATGACACTGGTGTAAAAGTAATATAAGTGAGATAAGAATCAAGCATTCAGCTTTTATGGTTTTGTCAGTTTAAGTCACACTTTTAACACAGGGAGACAGCAAGGTCCAGCCCACCAGTTTGGAAGCCAGGAGATCTAGATTCTGTTCCTAAATCTGTCTTTTTCATCCTATGTAATCTTGGGCAAGTCATTTAATCTTTCTCTGCTTCAGTTTCCCCATCTGTAAAATGGGATGATAATACCCATCTTTCAAAGTGTTAGGAGCCCTGTAGATAGAAAGTAGTTATATAAGAACATACTAGTAGTATCATTTATTATATTAGGTTTTATACTTAATATTCCATACCCTAAACAGCTCATAGAATAATGCTTTACTGTTTGCCCTGTATAGTTGAACAGTATGTAAGTGCTAATCTCTAAGGTCATATTTCTGTTGGCTATCACTTTGACCAAACAAGTGGCTGAACTTCATAGTTTACAGGTAGATTTTCTTCTCTCTTTTTTTCAAAGTCTTGATTACTAGAGTTATTTTGAAGCAATCAGTAAGTTACAGTGTTTGCTTCAGGATTGGTAGTATATCAGCACCATTCTGAAGGCAACAAATTTTCTGCCCTGTAATCTTAATGCAGAAACAAAAGGTGGATTTTTTTTATTGTTTAGGGGGCAGATAACTATGAATGGAGTGTGCTAGAAATAATAAGAGCTCTCCCCACAACAAAACCCTGTTGTAAAACAAGCATGATCTGTTTGCCGGGATCTTTGCACTAATGCATCACACAGGACACTTTCTAATTGTCCCTACAGAATGAAAATAGAATGTTACACACCAAAGAGACTTTAAAAAAAGGTTTGCAAATAAAGCTAGTTTGAAGGGGGAAAAAAAACAAAAGCCTCACATTCTTGACAGATTTAATATTGGTTGCATAAGTAATCCAAACTTGTCACTTTCATTTGAAAACACTGCCTCATTTAAGAGCAATACTACTTATAATAATTTATGACGTCTCTGTGATTGTTCTTTCCAGCTCTCTTGGTTTGTGAAGAGCATTTCTTTGGTAGATATATAAATTTTTTTTTTTTTCCAGTACAGCTCTGGAAATAACAAGCTGGCTTTACGGTTTTCTGAGTAGGGGCCATAATGAGACGGAAGTATGTCTGTTGATTAAAGGGAAAAAATTGAAATCATTATGAGACAGAAAAGAACTGATAGTTTTAAGGCCATGATTCCATTCTGCAGGTCACTCAAAGGAAAATATTACTTTTCATTTTTGGTAGCAAGTATGGTCTTGGCTGGAGCAGATCTCATTCAAATTGTTCCTTTAACAGTTGTCATGTAAAAACGAAGACACAGTGTAGACGTATTCTTGTTGGTATTTTACAGGGCATGTTTCACTGAACTATTCAGTCTCCTATTTTCCTTCTTGGGATTGAGGATGTGTTTTTATTCTGTATTTGAGAAACGTAGGAATAAGAACTGTCATTTAATTTTGGGGTGCCTCCTGAAAAAGGTATAAATGACACTAACATACATGTACCGCTGTAACATCTATGTATGTATTTCTCTCAGTTAAAGCATTTGATTAAAAAGAAATATGGAATGCAATGTATTTTAATGTAGTATCCTTCATACAAAGTATTACAAAAACTTCAGAGATATAGATGTGTGACAGGTCTGGTGCGCTGCCTGGACCCCAGTAATAAAGGAGTTAACTTCAGCTCCACTTTCCCCTCCCCTTATGGGGTGCTCAGGGGAAGGACTGTAAATTAGTGATTGGAAGACACAGTGGGAAATTGGCTTTAGGAAGCTAGGAGTCCACACCCAGGGGCATAGGAATGCCAAGCTGGAGAGTTTGTTTCCTTTTCTGCTTATGTTAATTTATTTTGCTTTCTTGTCACCAGCATCATCCCTTGAGGGAAAGCACTTGCTGGCTATCTCTAGGTTCCATTCTGCTGTGTCATTCCACCAGCATACTATAGAAGAAAAAGAGCAAGAAGGCTTTTCAGAGCTGGGTAGAACAAGGCTTTGGCCCAGGCTAGAAACATAGGAATTGCCATACAGGATCAGATAAGTGGTCCATCTAGTCAGACAGTTTCACCCATCAAAGGAAAGAAGGGCTGCGTTCTTCCCTGTGCACCTTCACTAACTGAGAAAAAGCTCCAGCACTGCCCACTAACTTTCCTGATCTAACCAAGCCTATGTACACCCAACAGAATATTGACAGACCACTAATAGATTGTCTTACAAAATCCACTGAGCACTCACAAAACACATCTTTTGAACCCTCTTAACTAACAAATCACAATCAGTTTTCACCAGACCATCATCTGTGACCTCCCGCTGCCTAATTTCAAGTTTCTGTCATCTACAAGTGACCCAGTACAGCTGTTATTTTAAAAAAAAGTCGCAAATGTTTTTCATAATGGGGGAAGAACTATTATTTTCCATTGTCTTCGTTCTCAAAAATAGCAGAATTGCTTTGGCTCAAACTTTCAAAGAAAATCTGTTCCCTGACTGAGAATAAATCTGATAAATTTTGGCCAGAAAGGTAAAAGATTAAAAAAGTTATAAGCAACTAAATATTACCTCTTAAAATGGAAACACTTGTGCATCCTTAACTATGGGCACACTGTGCTTATAATCACTGAGATGTTTTATTTTATTTTACTTTTTGTTATTCTGCAAATCAAAAAATAATCTTTTTAAAATACACTATTTCATTTCGTATAGATTTTTCAGACTGTTTACAAGAATAAAACTTTACCAGAAAACATATACACTATAAAAAAATCAAAATCTCACATTATTCAACTGAACTGTTATATGGTGAAACATGCAGACAGCATAATAGATTAGTAAACCTTTTTCCATATCAAGACTTTCTTTTCCATACTGTCCTGTCTAGCTGGACCCTCACCTTCCATTTAACAAGTGCAGAGTGGTTTTGATACTCTGTAATGAGAATTCCTCCAGATTCCCTGACATAATACATGATCTCTCATTACATGAGCATGATCAGTTGTCGAAGTGTGGTCTGTGGTGCTGGTTGGGTACACAAAGCACTTGATGGTACCCTATAGAGGGCTGACTCTCCTTGGCTTCAGTTGCTTCTATAGATGTGCACCTTTTGTATTAAAAACATAGATCAATGCTCTCTTGATATTTCTTTCTCGTGTAAGCATTTGCTGTAGTTGCTGCTGGATGGTGCATGTTCTTGAATGAGAAAGGAAGTGGTCCATGGGATTGCATTTGGGAGAGGCTACTGTCCAGAAGGCAGTCTCTCTATTAAAATGTTTACATTCTGAAACAGTTTGGGAACACTTGGACTAGTGATCTGAATATAGGAGTGGGAACCAAAAGTGAAATCATGATCCCAGTGCTGATACAGATTCCTTCTGTAGGCAGGCAGCTCACGCGCTGTAAAAGGGGGATACGGGCTGACACTCTGCCTTCTAAATCCACATTTAGAGGGGACCCTTTGCTTGTGGATCTCCCCTCTCCTCCCATGCAGAACTGAGGCTCCATCACCTCTATGGCCCTGTTCTCCTCTTCACCAGACCCTGCAGAGAACTCTCAGCAGGTCTGGAGATGTGGGCTAGAAAAGGGGCCATTCTGGGTAGGGAGAAGAGTCTGTGTGACAGGGGGTGTTCTATTGCCTCGCTTCCCTTTCCAGCCCTGTGGAGCTTACCCAGACAAGATAGCACGGCCTCTAGGGCAGTGGTGGGTCCATCAGGGTAATCTGCTGGCGGGCCACGAGACCATTGGTTTATGTTGACCGTCCACAGGTTCGGCCGCCCGCAACTCCCAGTGACCATGGTTCCCATTGGCCGGGAATGGCCCACCACTGCTCTAGGGGGTCCCTGGAGTCTGTTACTGTGAGTTAGCATGACTCTAATGGAACTCCATTGTCAGGGAGTGGGCTGGAGGGAGGTTGCCAGAGTCCAGAGCCAGTGCAATGACACACACCTTCCACATGGACCCCTGGATTCCAGACAGGTTTGGGGTGGGTACATTAGTCTTTTCTGGGGGGATTCTCACAGATTTCTCCCCTAGCTCTTTCTCTCACAGGTTTTACCATGACTGGGGCCAATAATATTTACCTACTTAGCTCCTAGGGCTGTTATAAGGATTAATTTGTTATGTCCTGATCCTGTATGATGCTAAACACCCTCAATTCCCATTGACGTTAACTAGATCAAAACATGCTGATTGTTTGCTCAAATGTTTAGAAGATGAAAGTGCTCAGTAGTGTTGCCATCATCATATTTCATAGTTCTGCGATCTCCAGGCTATCACACAAATGGTTTCACCAGTCACTTGGGGCCTCCCTTTTTGGGATTCATAATAAATGCAATATATGTTTTAGATGAGAACTGGAGCAGGGGCAGTACACCTCATTGATTTTTACGAGCTGTCAGTTCATCTGCACATTAACACAGAGCATGCTGGATCTCTCAAACTGGTGTTCTCCTCCTCAGCAAATGATACATTTCACCTTTTCTTGCAGGTATCAGAGATTTGAAAAGGCATTTCTGCTCGCTGTTGACATAGGTGCTCGTGACCTGTTTATGGTGAGTCATTCCTGTAGATGGCTTTGTGATTGCTGTTCTTGAGATGAGTTAGTTGTCAGCTTTTGTGCACATTAAAAAGGATCAGTGTCATTTGCAGTATTAGACACATACTGGAGAAGGCTTTATTCTACTTGCCATCATGAAACTGGTCAATAGCAATCTAGTAGCTTTTGAGTTGCTGACATTTTCCTTGCCAGGGCCTCAAGACTGTTTTATGTTTTTCAGGAATTAATATATACATTCTTGAACTTTCCTCCTCCTCCTGCTGTGTCAGATGTGGGTGCATGTCATCTTTCACTCTAATAAGCTTATATGTTTCTAATCCATTCCTTTAAGAAGTACAGCTGCAGAGGCCAGGACACAAGAGCAGACTGTATCCTGGGGATCCTGAATGCTCTCAGTATGTCTCTTAGGTTTCTGTGGAAAGTGACAAATTATGAACGCTCCTCCAGGTACTTTTAAAACAACAAAGCTGCAACGTCAACCCAAGCAGTTTTACATTTTGTGCACTCTTTCGCCCTCCCATTTAATTAGCTACAAAAGTAAAATTAACCGGTTCTTAAAAGATCCTATGTGCAGGGTCTGCAGGAGGCTCTTGTTTTATAAGATCTTGCACCACAATGTCACAGTGAGGTCAGATGGACAAAGCCAGTAGTTCTTTCCTCATCTCTCAGCATGTTGCTGCTATGCAGCTGATTTAGTTGTTTTCAAAGAACAATAGGGAAAGGGCTTGTTTTAAAAAAAAAAAAAAAAAAAAAGCCCTTTGAAAGTCTCATTTGCTTGACTCTTTTGCATAATGAAGACATTCTGTTGTTTAAGCTTTGGCACTAGATGTTAATATTATTTATCCCATTAAGTCACTTGCCCTGCTAGTTTGATCTTGATATTTAAATTGTATGTTAAATAACACAATTAAATCCTTCTTTTATGGGTTATAAAAAGTCCTCTCTAATTATATAAAGAGTTCTGTAAATCTTTTGATGCTTTTTTCCACAGCTCTAATCATGTGGCTTGTTCCATCTAATTAGAAAGATGTGTATACTGTGATAAACTTTTCTAAGTATGCATCAAAAGAATGTGATGGGAATATCATACTTTTAGGGAAATCATTACATATTTTTGTAATCATTTATATCCCCTCGAAACCGTGTTTTTTTTCTTTTCATCTCATCTCTCTCTCTCTCTCTCTCTCAATAATATAACCTTTTCTGCACAAGACTTTGATGTAGCAGTGTTGAGATCTGTAACCATGGAGAGGCTTGGGAAATGATTCTGCTCTCACTTTCACCAATTTAACTCCACTGGGTTTGATTCTCGCTGTGCCGGAGCAGAGATTGGTTGCAGTAGAAGGTGGGGGAGGGGTTTGAGAGGGAGCCAGTCATGAGCTCCTGACTCTCAACCCTCTGGCATGGTGTACACTAAATCAGCAGGGGGACAGCTGTAATTTAAGGCATAAGGCCCCACACACTAAAAAATTGCTCCACCATATCCCTTCTACTCCTCTGATACCCCCGCACCCCAACATGTCCCCTTCCTCCTTGTGCCAGAAGGGGGAGTTCCATCCCAGGAAGAAGTCACCAGGTTTGTGCTGGTGAAGATTCCCCTTACACGGGGTATTCTCCAACCAAAATCTCTGGACACTTTAAATTTGCTTTACACTGAGTCAGTGTATGTGGCGCAAAGTGAACTTGGCCACTGGAGAATCCAGTCCATTGACTTCAGTGGAGTGACTCTTGATATACACCCATGTAAGGCCTCGTCTGGACTAGCTGAAAGGGTGCTTTATTTAAAAGGTTAACTAACACGTGTTACATTTGTAGTGTAGTCAGGACAAGCACAGTCAGTTTAGCACATCTCAGCTGGCCAAGGTGAACCCTTGGATCCTCCTCAGAATTTAAAGAATTTTTTTACATACCTTTTATCCTTGTGCAGACAAGATTGAAGTGAGAACAAAATCGCTGGATTTTGCATCGGTGCAGGATTGCTCATCTCTGTCTCATGCATTTCTCTTATTTGGATGTTCACGTTGGACCTCACTCTAGGTCTTCACACCCAGGCTATGTCTAAATCTTGCCAATTCTTTTTGCATAGCGTCTCTAAGATGTGACCTTTCCAATCCATCCACATGGCTAAAACTCTCATCCAAGCTCTCATCATATCATGTCTTGGTTACTGCACATCCTTTCCTCCGACCTCGACAAATGCAATCTACCCCACTCGTATCTATTCAAAATGCTGCTAAAAGATCATTTTGCTAGCCCATTGCTTTGTCTATGCTCCCCTTCTCTTTGCCTCCCTCCACTCCCCCTTCTCTGTTGCTACTTTCAAGGTCCTTCACAGCCTATCCCTACTCTACCTATCATCACTATCAAAATATCAACTCCTACCTCCACCTGGCTTATGATATCAGCCTCTGTTGCCCATTGGTTAAATTGGTTATCAGTATAATTAACTGAAGCTGTGATTTCCAAACTCACTGAGAAGTATCCCTGTCTAGCCGTGCAGTTTGGGTTTTGTGTCCCCTGGGGTTTTACCCACTGCTGTAACTATACCAATGTAGGTGCTATGGTGCAAACCCCTAATCTAGATGCAGAACATGAGTGTAAAACATGGCTTGTACCAATACGGTTACCCAGACTTAAAACAGTAACTGCACCAGTGGTTAAAAAATCCAGTGTAGACAAGGTCTTGTCTCAGCCCGCTGAGTCCTATGATTCTGTTCAGCTACAGCATTATGGTTACTGATTATTGTAGTAGCTCCCAGAAATGATGCTGTTCTTGAAAAAACAGTCAGCTGAGGTACTTGTGGGCATATCTACAATTTGGTAGGGGCGCTTCAGCCATTAAATTCCTATTAACTCTAGAGGTGATTGGGTCCACAGTGAGACTTCTAATCCAAACCAACTCATATTCCCCACCAGGGTTGACTTTAGGCAATCTGGCATTCTAGGCATACCCCCAAGGGGTCACCCTATAGCCTCGTCCCTGGATCACAGCCTTTGATTCCGACGTCACTGTGTGACTCTAAAGGCCAGAGCGGTCTGTGTCCCTATAAGGCCTGTGCCTTACTCCAGCCCTGCGCGCCACCCTTATCTTTCAAGAGGCACAAGTGAGGCTTTACCGGAATTCCTGGTTCAGAACTTGTTTATGTAGTTTTGGTTCAAGATTGCATCTTAAAGTGGAAGAGGCCCATTTCCCAGACTACTTTGAATTTAGCCCCAAGATACTGAAGATTTCAACAAAACAGCTGATGGCTCACTATTCAGGATTGCAGAAATCTCACAAGGGCTGGTAATTTAGAAACATGTCTGCCACTCCGGGCTGAAATCTTGTGAAAAGAATTTGTGAAACTTTGGTGACATTAAACCCGACCCTAGATCTGGTGCAGTTTTGACCTGGAACTCTAGCCTAAATTTGATCCATGTCCAAGATCCTCTCCTTAGCTCATCTCTAATTAACATTAAAAGGAGTTAATCTTCTAAAAGTCCACTCTATCAAGCTGATGGTTTGTTCTTTTCTCTGCTACTTTTTGCCCAGAGAAGAAGCAACCACAGCCACAAGTTTTTGTCAGGCAGCTTGGGGTTCACAAGTGAAGCTACACTTCAGGTGCATCCATGGGAAACCAGATCCTTTTTGGCCCTTAATAGAGATTGCTGTCTTTCATTATTTTTTAAATTAAAATGGCTAAAATGGGATTGCTTCATAGGCACAGTGACTCTTTATGATATGATGTTATCTACCAAATGAAAGAACAATCTCAGAGTAATTGTAATGGTTCAACTATGCAGGCTTCAAAACAAGTTCCCACTGTCGTCTTGGAGCTGGTTCCAACATCCTGTTTAACTGCTGACTTATTAGGGGATGTTGTATGTAAACGTACACTTGCATTTCCATAGGACCATCTTGTTAGCTTGTAGCATGGCATAGTTTCACAAACTTCATACCAGGCCTGAAAAGCAAACTTAACTATGCAGTCACTAACATACTTTCCATTATGTGGCTTTACTGTAACCTATCCCAATTGCATCATGTGACATTTTCCAGGGACTGACACAAATCTGCCCAATGGTATCCCTGAGTGCTCAGTTTTTGTATTTGTATCTCTAATTCAGCCTACAGATGTGTAAAATTTCATATCATCAGATTGCAGCTTCCTGTTGACAGCACTTCTGAGATGACTTAAAACCAAAAGTTTTTCCAACTAAGATCAATATTAAATTAAGATAATTTTTCCCTCTTTTTCATGCCTGTTTCAGATCATTCATACAAATTAGGTCCTTTTTTGGTGTTAATTCTGCCCACTTAACATCAAACCTAGTCCCTTTTGGGGTGAAGGATGGTCTGTCAACACAAACACTGAAGACATGTAGACCTCTAGCTATTTTAGAGACTGGAAGAATAGCAGAAAGCCTATTCTGAGCCTTTTGACAATTATTGAGAGCTGTCGTGGTGGTGTTCTCTTCCCATACTTGCCCTGGGGAAGCTGCAGACACAATTCAATAGCAGTAGAAGATATTACAATGGAGGGCTTAACTTTGCATTTCCCTCCTTTTGTTGGTCTAAATTAGACCCTCAGGGCAAATTTCTGCCCTGGCTTACACATGAAGTCAATGGCAATTTTAACCATGTCTGTGAAAGCTGAATTGGGCCCATGTTATTATTTGAGTATATTTGTAATGTGCTTTTTGTTACATTTGTGCATTAGTGGCTCTGGTATCCCTTCCCCTTCCAAACCTATCCACTGGCTCCCTCTCCCCTTCCACATCAAGTTGATGCTCTGCTCTCATCTTTTCTTTTTCTCTGTCTCATTCCCTTTACTCCAGCAGTACCCTCCCCCATACCTGCTCTTTTGGGGCCTGAGTCTGATCTCACAGCTGTTTTACATGAGTGGAATGCCTTACATGTCAATGCAGTTACTCCTGGCTTACACCAGTGGGATCAAAATCCATCCTTTTATAATGTGTCCTTGCCTTCCCTGCAGTTCCTAGTGCCTAATATGCTTTCCCTAACCCTGTGCAGGAAGCAGGATCCTCCCTCTCTCTTTCAAATCCCCCATTCAAATCAAAATATACCTCCCCAGTAAGCCTCTCTTTGCTTATTCACGACTCAGTGACGTGAAAATGCTCATTTATAAAAACCAAACAAGCAATACTTACATTTAGGTAACAGTCATATGGCTGAAATTTTAAACATACAACAGTTGGGAAATTCAAAGCCACAGAAATTATTATTTATTTGCATGGTAGTAATACGTGGAGGCTTTGGACCCATTGTGTTAGGCATAGTACACAACATATATAACAAAGAGATGGTGCCTGCCCTGAAACATTTACAATCTAAGTATATACTTTTAAATGTATACCTTAATGCATACGGTATGTGCACCCTTCTTTTAAGCCTTTATAACAAACTATCTTGGGATTGTGAGATAGGATGAGAAAATTCAGTCCAAAATCTATTTGCTTTTATAAAATTAAAAGTATCTGAAGACAAAAAGAAAAGGAGTACTTGTGGCACCTTAGAGACTAACCAATTTATTTGAGCATGAGCTTTCGTGAGCTACAGCTCAAAGTGAGCTGTTGAGCTGTAGCTCACGAAAGCTCATGCTCAAATAAATTGGTTAGTCTCTAAGGTGCCACAAGTACTCCTTTTCTTTTTGCGAATACAGACTAACATGGCTGTTACTCTGAAACCTATCTGAAGAAAGGGATTCTTGCTGAAAGTTTCTTCCTCAACTATCACTGTAGCATCACTAACATGATGCTATAATAACACACATTCAGACACTGCTGTATTCCTCTGCAATGCTCCTAGCACCACGTCACATACAAATCCATCAATTATATAAACTCCCACAAAGTTCAATAAAAAAGAAAGTAAAATTGAAGAGGACATAATATATCATGAATAACTGTTACATTTATTGGACGATGACTGATCCAATCTATGACAGAAAAGATCAAGCGATATAAGGGTTGTTAGCTTTAAATCCTTTTGTAGTGTGTTCCAGCTCTCCGCTGCTGAAAATTCAAAAGGCCATCCGCTGTACCAAAGGTAGCAGAAACCCGAGGAACCGACACGTTAATAAAAGTGTCAGATCTTGGGTGAGACACTGATGAGGAAAGTGTAAGTAATTTCTGAAGAAATGTTGGAATTTTGCCCAGAAATATCCTATAGACATATGCACAACAGTGTTTCAGATGACTTCTGCTCACTGAGGGCTAGCTCTGCATAAATTGCAAAGATGAGCATAAAAAGCAGCTCTTGGAACTAATCAAATTGTTAAATGGTAAAAGCCAGCCATTTCAACGTACTCTTGATAGCCAGCAGGAAAATCTATTTTCCTGATTGTTTCTGATAGGTAATGTGATATTTGACGTGATAATCTCTTGGTTGATTATGTGAAAAAAATCTGTTACAATCACGTTAAGAGTTTTATTACATCATTTTGTTTTCATTCGTTGATATACGTAGTAAGGGAATCTGGGTTTTGGTTTCTCTTTTTTCCTCATTTCACTCTTTGGTTTTGGCTAACTGAGTGTTTTGTAACTTCCTAGTAAAATCCCATTTGGTAGGTTAATTTGAATATGAGGTGAAAGCCTGTGCTGTCATATAGACATAATTTGGAAAACATCAGGTGTAAATGGCTGAGAACTTTAAAAAGTAGAATGTTAACAGACTGTGAATCTCAGTGATGGTTGAACCAGGTGATGTGCTAAACAAAAAGAGCTTTCAGCTTACTTCTAGCACTTCCCATTGCTACATCCGGACCCAACACACATTCTAGGTGTCAAAATGACACAGAGAGAGAGAAGGACAATCCTGGACTCCTGTTATATAGATTGACTGCACACATTTGGGCAGAAATTGGTGGTTTAATTAGTAATGACAAGTTCTATAAAATGTTTTTTTTTACTTAAAATAGCTTTTTTTAGGTTTCAGAGTAGCAGCCATGTTAGTTTGCATCCACAAAAACAAAAGGAGTACCTGTGGCACCTTAGAGACTAACAAATTTATTTGAGCATAAGCTTTTGTGAGCTACAGCTCACTTCATCGGATGCATTCAGTGGAAAATACAGTGGGGAGATTTATATACACAGAGAACATGAAACAATGGGTGTTACCATACAATGCATCCGATGAAGTGAGCTGTAGCTCAGGAAAGCTTATGCTCAAATAAATTTGTTAGTCTCTAAGGTGCCACAAGTACTCCTTTTCTTTTTGCGAATACAGACTAACACGGCTGCTACTCTGAAAACTGTAACAAGAGTGACCAGGTAAGGTGAGCTATTACCAGCGGGAGCGGGGACGGGGGACCTTTTGTAGTGATAATCAAGGTGGGCCATTTCCAGCAGCTGACAAGAATGTCTGAGGAAGGTGGGGGGGAATAAACATGGGGAAATAGTTTTACTTTGTGTAATGATCCATCCACTCCCAATCTTTATTCAAGCCTAAATTAATTGTATCAAGTTTGCAAATTAATTCCAATTCAGCAGTCTCTCCTTGGAGTCTGTTTTTGAAGTTTTTTTGTTGAAGAATTGCCACTTTTAGGTCTGTAATCGAGTGACCAAAGAGATTGAAGTGTTCTCCAACTGCTTTTTGAATGTTATAATTCTTGACGTCTGATTTGTGTCCATTTATTCTTTTACGTAGAGACTGTCCAGTTTGGCCAATGTACACGGCAGAGGGGCATTGCTGGCACATGATGGCATATATCACATTGGTAGATGTGCAGGTGAACGAGCCTCTGATAGTGTGGCTGATGTGATTAGGCCCTATGATGGTGTCCCCTGAATAGATATGTGGACACAGTTGGCAACGGGCTTTGTTGCAAGGATAGGTTCCTGGGTTAGTGGTTCTGTTGTGTGGTGTGTGGTTGCTGGTGAGTATTTGCTTCAGGTTGGGGGGCTGTCTGTAAGCAAGGACTGGTCTGTCTCCCAAGATCTGTGAGAGTGATGGGTCATCCTTTAGGATAGGTTGTAGATCCTTGATGATGCATTGGAGAGGTTTTTGTTGGGGGCTGAAGGTGATGGCTAGTGGCGTTATTTTTTGCATCCAATGTTAAAGCACTCTGCATAACCACACAAAAAAAGGCCACTTACCAGGCTGCTGTTCTATCTATCTGAGGTGCTTATAGGGTCCCCATTACTGTACTATCTGAGTGCCTTCACACAGGACCAAGAAGAAAATCCAAGAGCATGAACAGGGAGCAATACAGGCTGTAATGTACAGTAAACAAAGTGCAAATTTCTGTTTGTTGAAAGTACATTTAAAGGAACTTTGTCATCCTCTGTAGTTGTTTTCCCCCCTAACTTTATTATTTAAAAAAAAATTACAATCGCTATTGTTTTCAGTTTAAACTAAAAACCAGAATCCCTAAACATAATAGATATAAATGTTATTATATACGTGGACAGAATCTGGCTACATATTCAAATATTTGTTAGCTCAGACTTGTTCCAGAGACATCTGATTTTCAGCTATCTTGAGTAAGCTGACAGTATCAACTTTTAACTTTTTAACCTAGATAAAAATCATAATTTTTGTGACTCAGGCCCCTCTCTCCTGACAACCACGGCAGACCTACACACAGAGGATGTACAGTATTCGCTGCAAGCTCTTAACTGATTATTTTGCCCCAGGGCACTTGCACATTCTTGTTATATCACACCTTTGTTTGTGCTCAGAAACTGGTCCAAGCACATCCATACTTTTGGGATTCTGAAAGGCATCACCCTTTCATTCTGGGGACTTGCTATTCTTCATTCCAAACCTTATCCTTTCCTCACTTGTTCTTCGGATGCTCGCAATCTGTCCTATTATTTTATAGTTCTCAGAAGTGTGAGATGCACTTAACTGATAACCTACAAAGACATAGTCCCTGCCCTAATTACGTACATTTGCTTACATTCTAAATTTTTGATGTGACAAAATGAGGAGGGGGGAACAAACAGTAGGGAGGAGACATGGGAAAGAAGGACTAGGGTTAAAGCAATACAGTCATGTAGGTACCCAGTTTAGGGATGTGCACCTCTTGGTGGTTCTCTTATACACAGAATGCAGATGTGACTGAATGTTATTGCCTTAATTATTGTGGACACCTGAGAAGAAGTGTATTCTCAGGAGCCATATAATGATGAGGGCGAGTGGAATTATGGATCACAGTAGGGAGGACAGTCCATGTGTTGGTTGCAGCATGAAGAAGGCATGGAGATGCGTGTGGAAGAATCAGATTTACGGAGTATCAAGATTTGCATCACTGGCATGAATGTAATAGGTGACCAGATAGCAAGTGTGAAAAATCGGGACAGATGTGGGGGAGTAATAGGCGCTTATATAAGACAAAGCCCCAAATATCGTGACCATCCCTATAAAATCAGGACATCTGGTCACTCTAAATGAGAAATTAGTTTGGATGAGCAAGAAGGAGCAAAGTTATGTAGATACTTGAATGTGAGAAGTTTATATTTGATGTAATGGAGGAGAAGCTAGTGAAGTGATTCAAGGAGTGGGGTGATGTAATCAGAGAGACAGGCGAGTGACAGTGGCCATATTTTTGATATATTTGTATAGGGCAACGTTGAGGCTCAGGAAGACCAGACATGAGATTCTGCAGTAATCAAGGCAAGCGATGATTGAGATGTGGCTGAGAGTTATAGCTATTTAGACACAGAGGATGGGTGAGTCTTGAAGGTCTCATAGAGAAAGAAACAACATCTGGACACAGTCTTGGTGTGAAAGGAGAATAAAAGGGAGAAGACAAAAATGATGTTCAGATTCTGAGTCCAGGTGACAGAGAAGAGCGTAGTGTTATCACTAGTCATGGGGGAAGGAAGAAGAGGAGAGAATTTGGACAGAAAATTCTATTTTCTCTGGGTAATATCATTATTTGAACCAGCAACCCATTGACTGAGAGTCTGAAAACATGTTTATAATTAAATATATATATATAAATATAAATAATATATCATATATAAATATATGTATGTACAAAATTAGGGATTGTGGGGTTTGGTTTCTATTTTTAATCATTTTAGTGTTCGGTTTTGGATATTTTAGTGTCTTGTAAATTCCTTTAAAAAAACAAAACAGGTTTTACAGGTTTATGAATCTCAGCTGCATACATCTGGGTGGAAATTGGTGGTTTCATTAGCAGTAAAAATCACACAAACATTATTTTAAAAAAACAAAACAATCGTACATTTTAAGCAGTCTCATTTTATTGTTTACATCTTAAGTTTCAACACTGTAACCACCTAAACAAAATCTGCTCATCATGTGGCTACATGAACTGGAATGAAATTACAGAGAGCATGAACAGGAAGTAAATATGGATTGTAAATTTACAAGATGAAATTTCTGTTGAAAATCCCTTTAAGGGAATCTTGCCATTTTTGGTTTATTTTTAATAAAATTGCTCTCCACCTTACATTATTTAAAATGAATTATTGAAAATCTACAATCATTGTTATATTCAGTTTATATGAAAAAACAGAACCCCTAAACTTAATATATGGGGAAATTTTAAAGGCACAAAGGACAATTAGGCTCCCAACTCCCAAATCTCCCCTGTAATCTGTAGATGTGAGAGTAGATCCTAGCCATACATGCAAATGACTCATTCCAGAGCCATCTAATTTATAGCTGGTTTCAGAGTAGCAGCCGTGTTAGTCTGTATTCACAAAAAGAAAAGGAGGACTTGTGGCACCTTAGAGACTAACAAATTTATTTGAGCATAAGCTTTTGTGAGCTACAGCTCACTTCATTGGATGTTGTCTTGGGTAAGCTGACAGTATCAACCTTTAGAGAGACAAGGGGAATGAGGTAATATCTTTTATTGGACCAACTTCTATTGGTGATAAAGACAAGCATTTGAGCCTACACAAAGCTCTTCTTCAGGTCTTTAAACTTTTAAATCTTGATAAACATCGTAACTTTTGTGACTAAGGCTCCTCTACTCAGAGGAAGTACAGTGTTTGCAGCAAGTGTCTAACTAATTACTTTGCCCCAAGACACTTGCCACATTCTTGTTAAATCACACCTGTGTTTGGGTTCAGCAGATGGTCCATAAACATCCAGACTTCGGGATTCTGAAAGCCAGCTCCCTTTCATTCTGAGGAACTGCAGTTCCTCCTCCTTTACCTGTCCCCCTACTAGTGTTTTTTTCTGATGCTCATGGCTCTTCCGCTCATGTACTTTCATTTCAATACCACCATTGGTTCCATTCGACGTGGGGGAGACGACTGAGTATTTGACAAGCCATCTTTTCAAGCAGTTGTTCGTCTGTCCCTATATGCTTTAATGTTGACAAGCTAATGCAGAGCAAGCCAAAGGCTCACAAGCATGGTAAGGGATACCACTATGAAGACAAAGGGAGAAGATCTGTGAAACTGATGGTAACATACAGAGAAAGAGAGAGATTTTTATGAGGAAATACTGTTAGGTGATATTTTGTTCCTTAAATCTTCTTTACAAAATTAGGGGGGAAATGTTTTTGGAGTATGGCTGTTGTCTTTCCCCCTCTTTTTTCCTTTCTGTCACTCTCATATTTCTTTTCATCTCTCTGTCTTCTGCTCCTCTTCCAGAACTGTTACCCTTTGCTTGTGCCATTAGGGTTTTTGTCCACTAAATTGAGGTGTCAGAAAATCCAGATGTAGAAGGTTATTCTTACCAGAAGCTCTCTGAGTCTGGGAGATAGCCATGGCTTTTTTACTTGGAAACATTGTCTCAAGGAAGTATTCCATTCCCTTTACATTCCTGCATGCCGTTAGAGTGCAGAAAAATGACCAAGAATAAAATATCTCTTTGGATTTTTTATCTTTACAATAAAAGAGAACAAGGAGTTGTTTTACTTTTGCTACATGTGAAATAAGTGTTCTCTGAGTAGCCTCTGCATATTCCTGCTCCTGGGTTGTGCCAGTGAGTGCAGCTCTGATGATGGGACCTTAGCTAGCAGAACCTGTTGGAGTGCTCACAGTTCCCCACCTGGGCCACCCCTCACTGTTCCTGAATATTCTATGGGCAAGACTATGAAAGGGGACTTGGGCCTCCCGCTGCTCAGTTCCTTCCAGCCATCGTCAGTAATGGACTTGGAACCTCTCTGGACCTTCAGTCCAAATTGTGTTTAAATAGAAGTGCTTTATGAAATTTTTAGCTTAGGTTTTAGATGGTTACAATTGCACATGGTTAGCGTTTACACTTTCAGATGGGTGGTTTTTACCACTTTTAAGTTCACTTTGGCATCCTTTTGAAGATTCCTGTGTGGCAGATTCCCCCCCTTCCAAGGCACCTTTTGGTTCTCTGATCAAACTGTCATCACTAATACTGTCCTTGCAGGGCCATTGCTTTCACCTCTAGCTTCCACACTAGATCCAAGACTAGAACCACTCCTGCAAGTGGAATTGGAGGTTCTTCCCGTGTCCTCAAGTCATCCACAATTTAAACAAGAGCAGGGGCGTGCCTAGAAATAAAAATATGATGGCTTTTGGAGGGGCACGTTCTGTGCCCCCACCACGGCCCTGGGCTTGAGGAGCTCGCTGTCCCCCGCAGTCCCAGGGCCGGAGAAGTTTGCTCTCCCCCCAGGGCCAGAGAAGCAGTCAGCTCCCTCTGGGGCCAGAAGAGCTCACTCGCACCACCGTGGCCCCAAGCCTAGAGGAGTTCTGTGCCCCTGCCAATTATTGGGGGGCGTGCCTCTGCTTGCCCCTCTTATGCACACCCTTGAACAAGAGACATTCAGAATCCCAACCATTTCTACTTTGTGGCCAGGATTATGAACCAGATCCAGTGGCTGAGTATTGGTCCAAGTGGCATATGCATCCATAGCCAACATGTAAGTAACGGGACGGGGGGGTGGGGGGGAATAAACATGGGGAAATAGTTTTACTTTGTGTAATGATCCATCCACTCCCAGTCTTTATTCAAGCCCAAGTTAATTGTATCCAGTTTGCAAATTAATTCCAATTCAGCAGTCTCTCCTTGGAGTCTGTTTTTGAAGTTTTTTTGTTGAAGAATTGCCACTTTTAGGTCTGTAATCGAGTGACCAGAGAGACTGAGGTGTTCTCCGACTGGTTTTTGAATGTTATAATTCTTGACGTCTGATTTGTGTCCATTCTTTTATGTAGAGACTGTCCGGTTTGGCCAATGTACATGGCAGAGGGGCATTGCTGGCACATGATGGCATATATCACATTGGTAGATGTGCAGGTGAATGAGCCTCTGATAGTGTGGCTGATGTGATTAGGTCCTATGATGGTGTCCCCTGAATAGATACGTGGACAGAGTTGGCAACGGGCTTTGTTGCAAGGATAGGTTCCTGGGTTAGTGTTTTTGTTGTGTGGTGTGTGGTTGCTGGTGAGTATTTGCTTCAGGTTGGGGGGCTGTCTGTAAGCAAGGACTGGCCAAGTGCCAGCAGTGCCCCTCTGCCATGTACATTGGCCAAACCAGACAGTCTCTACATAAAAGAATGGACACAAATCAGACGTCAAGAATTATAACATTCAAAAACCAGTCGGAGAACACTTCAGTCTCTCTGGTCACAGACCTAAAAGTGGCAATTCTTCAACAAAAAAACTTCAAAAACAGACTCCAATGAGAGACTGCTGAATTGGAATTAATTTGCAAACTGGACACCATTAAATTAGGCTTGAATAAAGACTGGGGGCAGATGGGTCATTACACAAAGTAAAACTATTTCCCCATGCTTATTTCCCCCCCTACTGTTACTCACACCTTCTTGTCAACTGTTGGAAATGGGCCATCCTGATTATCACTACAAACAGTTTTTTTCCTGCTGCTGATAATAGCTCACCTTAATTGATCCCTCTCATTATAGTGTGTATGGCAACACCCATTTTTTCATGTTCTCTGTGTTGTGACAAAGCTCTGTCCTTGTCTCCGTGGGTCCCATGTTTACTGGCGCAGTTTGCTAGCCTCAGAGGCTCACTGTGACCCTTCACGTAACCCTTCTCTCTCTAGAGACAAGGTCACAGTCTACTGAGCCATTTTCATCATATGCCAGTGAGGGAGGTGAGGAGAAGTTATCCTCCCTTGCACAGTCTCCGTTGTCTCCCAGTCTCAATGATTAATCGGGGGGAGGAGGGGCAAAGGGCAGAGCCCGGGCCCGGGCCCGCCCTCTACTCTGGGCTCCACCCCAGGGACCCTAATAGTATCAGCTATGGTAGCTGAACTTTTAGAAACATGACACATACAATTCCCTGGGCTACTTCCCCACAGCAGCCCCCACTTCCTCAAGCTTCACTTCACCCTTACCTCAGGCCTCCTTCCTTGTGCCTGATATGGTGTGTACTACTCAGCCTTTCCAACAGCACAACTTCCTCCCACAGCTCCTGACATCCACCCCCACCTGACTAACTGGGAGGCTTTTAACTAGTTTCAGCCAGTCCCTGATTGGCTTCAGGTGTCCCAATCAACCTAGCATTCTCCCTGCCTTCTGGAAAGTTCTTAATTTGCTCCAGGTGTCTTAATTGACCTGGAGCAGCTTCATTTAACTTATCCTGGTACCAGGGATTTGTTTAGCCTGTCGCTAATATATCTATCTCCCACTACTTTTCTATAGCCATCTGGCCTTGCCCCATCACAGTGTGTGTGTGTGTGTGTATATGTGTATATATATATAATATATATCTTCCTACTGTATTTTCCACTGCATGCATCCGATAAAGTGGGTTTTAGCCCACGAAAGCTTATGCTCAAATAAATTTGTTAGTCTCTATGGTGCCACATGTACTCCTCGTTCTTTTTTCAATGAGAAGGTTTGCCTGTGTGACAGAGTGCTCACTTAGGTAATTGTGTAACAGGGAAGATCGCAGGCTTAATTGGGATCAATTAGCCTGTCGTGGTGGGGATTGTTGACACTTGTGGGCAATGATCAGGCTAATGAGTTAATTTGCTCAACCAGGGGAAGATACATAATTGGCGGGAACGGGAAGTAAAGAGGGGAGCTCAGAGAGTGAGCTAGGTGTGGCAGAGATAGTTGGGTGGAAGGCTCCTCCTGCTAGGTTCTGCAGTGCCTGGACTCTGAGATTAAAGGTACACATGGCAGAAAGGAACAGACTGTGAGTATGTGGTGAATAAGAGACCATACAAACAGGCCAGGCAGTGTGGCACGCTGGGTAGCAAAGGGAGCACCTTGTGACAGCTTGTCTTTAATTGTCAGGACTGCCACCAGAAACCAAAGCAAAAGCTGAGGATCTCCCTTTTGAAGGAGAGGGTCTTTTCCGTATCAGGACCAAAGACTACTAGAAAGAATGACAGAGATTAGATATACTGCCAGGTCTCTGGGCATTTCTTAGCAACCAAGAAGAAAACCAGGGATGTCCCTCTCCAGCTATCAAAGGCAACAATACCCTTCCTCCTCTTCTTGTACGCCTGATTTAGAGGAGACAATATTATCTGAAGTATCCAAGGACATCCACAGCACTCTTCTCAACAAAGAAGTAATTTTAAATCAAGACCAGGAGGCAAACAACCTTCTGTAATGTCTTCAGGACCAAGCCTCAGGTCCCATATTTGACAGTTTAAATTAGAATGATCCACAGTGGGTATCCGATACAGTTTGAGATTCTTCCCAATCCCCCACTCCCCTCCTTGTTCCCCTCCTTCCCTCTCACAAGAGCCTGTTGAGATCAGAGGTTCTGGCTCTTCTCAAAATATTAGTGGTGGAGGAGGTCCAAATGGAATTCAGAAGGAAAGGGTTCTATTCAAGATACTTTTTGATTCCCAAAAAAGATGGTGGCTTCTGACCAGTCATGGATCTAAGGAAACTAAATACCTTCATCAAGAAATTCCATCACAAATACTTCAGTTTTACAGTAGGAAACAACCATGACCAATACAAAGTCCTTGCCTTTGGCCTGTCTACCACGCCCAGGATATTCAAATTGCCTGTCAGTGGTAACAGCTTACTTGCGAAGGAAAGGGATACATGTTTATCTTTACTTGGATAATTGCCTAATAAAAAAACATAATCAGAAAAACATCTTTGCAAAGCCATTTTCTCATACTTGTATCCTTTTTGAAAATCTGAGGTTCCTGATAAACCAAAAGAAATCTGTTCTGGAATGGATAAAATCAATACCCATCATCAGCTAAACAGACCTCTTCTTTCTTGAGAAAGATTTCAAAAAATCCAAGCTGCTATACACAGTCTACAGACTCAATCATCTCAGCAAGTAATATTCTACCTCTGATTAATGGGTCTTCTAATTACAACAACCTAAGTCACTCCATATGCTCATCTAAAGATGAGAACCCTTCAACACTGACTGTTCACCAACTACAGACAGAGTATAAACAGCATGTATCAGAAACTAATCATTCTGACAAAGGTGCTGCTATCATTACAGTGGTGAACTCAACCACAAAATGTGATCCAGGGTGTACAGTACACCACTCCAGCTCCATCAGTGACTGTCACTGTGGATACATCCATTGTAGGATGGGAGATCATTGCCACACCTTCAGTGCAAGAAGTCATTGACTCCCAAGACAAGATTCCACAAAAAACCTTCTAGAATTCATTGGGTGTTAAAGGTTTTTCTACCTCCTGTTCAACACAAGATGTTCAAGAGGTCACAGACAGTACCACAGCAGTTCATTATATAAACAAGCAGGGAGGAGCCCACTCTCCCTGGCTCTGCAGGGAAGTGATATTACGCGAATGGTGCATTACTCATAGCGTATTTCTGATAGCACTATATATGAAGGAAAGAACAATGACCTAGTAGATCAACCCAGCAGGGTCAACGTGGATACGCAAGAGTGGTCCCTGAAGACATCAGTAGCACAGGGACTCTCTGCACAGTGGGAACACCCAGCCATAGACCTATTAGCAACCAAATAAATATGAGGTGTCAGATGTTTGGTCTGAGGGAGGGGATCGACAATCGTTTGATCTCAGATGCATTTCTCCTACTATGGAATCAAGGGTTCTTGGGTACTCTCCTCCCCTGCCCACCCCCTCTATGCTGAAGGTCATACACAAGATAAAGCTGAGCAATATTATTCTATTCACCAATATTGTTCTAATTACCCTGGTTTGTGCCAGGCAACAAGGTTCCCAATCCTGTTCCACCTGTTGACAGGGATCTTCAAGACCCTTCTGGTCTATCCAGATTTATTGACCCACCCGAGCGGTTGAGGCTGTCACCCAGACCCAAACTGTCTCCAGCTGATTGCGTGGGCGATAGGTTTCTAACTAACTTCAAGCTTTCATGTTCAGCCGATGTACAAACTATTTTAATTAATTCTGGGAAAGAATTGACTAGAAAATGGAGTGTGTTAAAATGTGTTCTCTATGTGGTCAGTTCAAAATAGCATACCTCCTTCATCAGACCCAGTCCAAATCACACTTACTTTAAAAATTCCTGTTCTGTCTGTATCCTCGATTAAATGCTGTTGATCAGACATATTGGTTTTCACACTCTGGTTAACAATAAGTCAGTATTCACACATGAGTCAGTAAAGGGATTTACCTATCAATCCTCCGTGAAGGGTCTCCCTCCACTGTGGGATCTTAACTTGGTTTTCACACAATTAATGAAGCAACCTATGAACCTCTGAGAGAATGTTCTTTATTTCATCTTTCAATCTTTCATCTTTTTTGCCCCAAACCTCTTGCCCAAAGGGCTGAAGCCATGCTGCACACTACTAGAATGATTTAGAAGTAAACAGAGTTTTGGCTTACTCTTTAGATAGGACAAAGAACTTTAGATGTTCTCCTATTTTCCTGTGCAGAAAATAAAAAGGGGTAACCTGTTTCTTGACCTTGTTGTCTAGATGGATTAGACTCTTCATGCAGGAGACATATTTTTTTGGCTTCAATACCTCTTCCTCAGGGAACTAAGTCTCACACTTTACTAGGCTAAGGTGGCATTGTCTGCATATCTCAGACTTATGCCAATTATAGAGATCTGAAGAGCTGCTACTTGGAGGTTCATCCATCCTTTTCACAGAGCAGCATGCCTTGGATCATTCTAGCCTCTAGGTCAGATGTTCAGTTTGGCAGTGCAGTCCCACAACTGCATTTTCATTAGAACTCCTCATCCCACCTTCCTTTGAAGGAGTACTGCTAGCCAGTCTAGCCCATGAGTGGGAATGTGCAGGAGCCACTTTGTGGTTACTTACTTGTAACAGAGGGTTTTCAAGACGGACTCTGCATGTTCACACTCCGCACCCATCTTCCCCTCTTCCTTGGAGTCCTAATTACAACACAGACCTGAGGAGGCAGTGGAAGGAGCTGAGGCAGTGCGAGCGCCACTTCCCCTTTTATAGCATCAGCCCTCAAACAGTCTGAAACAGTGAGGGTAGGGACAGGAGGGGGCATGTGGGCTCTCCAGTGGACGTGGCTAGCTAAGGTTCCATGATCAGAGCTGCACCAGCTGGCACATCCCGTGAGAGTGACTAGGCAGACTCCACCTCGTAGAAACTCAGTTACAAGGAAGTACTCTTCATTTACTGCAGTAAGCAAAGCTGTGCCTGGCTGTTGGTGCACATCCATGTCAGAGAGGCATTACCCTCAAAGGTTAGACCATTGAAACAGATCCCTCTTCCCTTAAGGACAGATGGACACTGACCTCAAATTACAGAAGGCAACGATGGACCAGTGACATGGGAATAATATACAGCTCTCTGATCCAGAGTGTGGCCACCTTTATGAGCTTAGCCTACAGTAATCGGCCATTAAACCCCTGGTTGTCATAGTGCCCATGAAATCCTGAGTTGACTCAGAACTCTCATAATCTGTTTGAATGTTCAAGTCACTGAGCACTATTAGTCTCAGTACCATACATCCAGTATCATTGCAGTGAGAATCCTCATCACCTCACACAAACAATTTACAGTGCAATAGGACAATCATTACACTGAAACCTATTCCAGCATCACTCTCATACCAAATGGAAACACTGCATCACAAACATTAGATCAGGAGTCATCCTGCGCTTTTGGTTAGATGTAAACACCATGGCCTCACTAACAAGACAGGCAAGCCACCTGCCAGCCAATCCCACTTCGGTTCATGTTGCGGCAGCTAGGGTCTGCTGCACCAGAGTCCTAAAGCATCCAGCTAAAGTTTCAGTTATACATGCAAAGTCGTCAGCCTCACTTTTATCGGTTCATGGATGGTCAGTGTTTTATGTATTAACCAGAGACTTTTCTTTCAACAACATGAGTAGGGTTAATAAATTTGCATCGGGAAAGAATAGTACAAAGAAAATTAAAATATAACAGTAGGTTCATCTGTTCCATTTGTGTTTGCGATCTAAGGAAGAAAAGAGCCTCTTTCTTTCAAATTCTCCTTTGTTACTTGTCTGATTCATTTTAGATTAATCTTTTATTTTGCTTTATTTCCAAAGGACATCCATTACCTTGCAGTAGATAAGGGTGAATTGGCACTAGCTGAAGTGGCAAAGAAAAAGGCTAACGACATTGATGCAGAATCAATAACTACTGGAGTTGGTAAGAATTAATGCTGTTTTTAAAAAGCCCTTTTTGTTTTAATCAATACTTGTTCTGCATCACCACGATGTTATACTTGTAGGGTGTTATTGGTTAATTTGAATTGTTTTCTTGGAAAAGAAGGTGGTGTCTTTATTTGAGGAGAAGGAGGTAAGCTTATGAAAACAGCATTGCTTTGCCTTTGGGTATATAAATGAGAATTGTGTCAATGTGTGGGCTGCAAAGCAAAAGAGAGTAAATCACCACAGTTTTCTAGAAAATAAGAAAAAGGGTTAATGAATTCCATGCACACTGTAATGAGATTAAGTGCGAAGGGTCCTGATCCTGAAATCCTTATTCACACAAGTCAACTTTATTTATTAAGGACCAGGTTGTGGAAACCTTACTCACCTGGCTGAGCATTTACTCACACAAGTAGTCCTGGTGAAGACAATGGGATTTACTTTGTGAAGCCTCTGGAAGTACTCAGTTGAGGTAAATGCTCTCCAGTCTGAGCAAGGGCTTCACCATCCGGCTCTAAAGTAGGTCTGTCGCAGTCAATGGGACTTGGTATTTGAGTAAGAAATATCTATGTGAGCAAAGATTGCGACACTGTGCCCATAGTTGGGTCAGTAACTTGGCAGGCTGGGCAAAACAACTTGCACTTCTCTTCCCCCCACAAAGTAGAAGTTTGATCATTTCTTGTGTTTTCACTTAATCTCTTTAAAGAGAAGCGTAAAGATACGGAGACTGTTCTGTTTCTTTAAATTTGTAGCAGGAATCAGAGGGCGGGGAAGTCAGGAGAAGATTCCAGGCAAGATCCCTATGTAAGAGAGAAAGAAAGAGCATAGTAGCCAGTGGTGGGCAACCTGTGGCCCGTCAGGGTAATCCGCTGGCAGGCCGCAAGACAGTTTGTTTACATTAACCGTCCGCAGGCACGGTCGTCCGCAGCGCCCAGTGGCCACAGTTCACTGAGGGAAAATTTGTGTGAACTTGGGTTAGGCAAGTTTTTTTAGGGCCAGATTGTCAAAAATAGAAGATTATAACTGTGAGTTTACATTTGTACATGTCTGATTATGAATGCAAATACCAATGTATATGTGCAAGTCAAGTATTTTTGTGCGCATGTTGCTAGTTCAGTGCCTAATGGGCTATGTGTGCTTGTCAAAATCTGACTTGTGTGGGCACATAGCATATTTGCGAGTAAGAGTTAGTCAGGCACACATGTATGTATGCAGTTGTACACACTTAATGCTACAAGTTTAGCCCTTAATCTCGCTGAGTCTGTTTCATTATGTGTAAAATAGAAATACTAATACTTAGAGATTTTATGAGGTTAAATTAATGCTTTTAAAGTGTATGAAAAATCTTGCATGGAAAGCCCTCTCTCTGTAACTGCTAATTATTATTATTTTAAAGTAAACTCCTTCATTGTAAATGATAAAGTCAATCCATCATCTTTAACCATGGTCTTTAAGATGTCATCATTTTCTGAATAATGGTGGTTTACATTTTTTAGTACATGCAATGCTCCCCTGATAAATTGTAGTGAAGCCTTATTATATTAACAGTGGAGCACTAAGGGTTTGATTCAGTTTCTACTGACATCAGTGGGAATCTTGCCATGAGTTCAGGAACTGGATAGGGCCCTAAGTACTTGAAAACAGAGCTAACGGTTTTGTTTTCTTCTGTTTCTAAACATACACTGAACTTTTGAATTATGCTGCTTTAATTTTAAATTTGTGACCCAAGGAAGAATCATTAGCAAAGAAGGTTTTCTGAGGCCCGGGCATTGTTTAACCACTCAAAACAAGCAAACTCAGTGACCACCCTATATGTAAATTACAGTGTCAATGCAACACTAACTCGGAGAAGTGAATCATGCAAAAGTCAGAAGCGTCAGAGTTACTCTTCAAACAATCTTAACTTTGTCTCTTGGAGTGTATGTATTACAACAGAATCTTTCATTACAGACCATGTATGCAGCAGTACAAAATACTACATGTCCATTTAAGGGTGCATAGAAAAATTAAGTTACCAGCTGCCCCAGTGTATTGTGATTCCCATTTTTGAGAGACAGTCTGAGTGTCCAGGCCCCTTTTATTGAAGCCAGGCTTTTATCCAGCTCCCTTATCTGTTTTCCCTTCCCACCTCTTACTTTTCCTCTTCACCATCTTGTGACCCCAGACCTTTCATCCATCCTGTTTCCCACTCCCTGTTTCTCTTCATGCCATTCTAGTGCCATCGGCCCGCATTCCTCTGTTCTGCTATTCTGTTTCAAGGGCATTTCATAGAATCATAGAATATCAGGGTTGGAAGGGACCTCAGGAGGTCATCTAGTCCAACCCCCTGCCCAAAGCTGGACCGATCCCCAATTAAATCATCCCAGCCAGGGCTTTGTCAAGCCTGACCTTAAAAACTTCTAAGGAAGGAGATTCCACCACCTCCCTAGGTAACACATTCCAGTGTTTCACCACCCTCCTAGTGAAAATTTTTTTCCTAATATCCAATCTAAATCTCCCCCACTGCAACCTGAGACCATTACTCCTTGTTCTGTCATCTGCTGCCACTGAGAACAGTCTAGAGCCATCCTCTTTGGAACCCCCTTTCAGGTAGTTGAAAGCAGCTATCAAATCCCCCCTCATTCTTCTCTTCCGTAGACTAAACATCCCCAGTTCCCTCAGCCTCTCCTCATAACTCATGTGTTCCAGTCCCCTAATCATTTTTGTTGCCCTCTGCTGGACTCTTTCCAATTTTTCCACATCCTTCTTGTAGTGTGGGGCCCAAAACTTTGAGGCTTCCTAGATCAAACCCTTCACTTGCACTGCAAATTTCAATGAGAAGGCAGCAGTCAAAGCAAACAGACAGTGTGATGTGCAAGTGGTGTATCATAGAGGCAGCTGGGCCCAAGTTCTACGCTAAGGTAGGGAAGGGGCTCTGTAAGGTGATGGTAAAATCAAGGAATGACTCATGAAGGCCAGAGGATGAGTTCCCTCCCTAAATAATATTTGTCCCCCAAACCATTTATCTCTCAGTGGCATATTATCCCTGTACCAATCCCTCCCATCCACATTCTGGTTGAGCATAGCTCAGTGTAACACGGCAAAAGTCAGACTTAATGTTGCAAAGGACGCAATTTTTCCTCAGTGTAATTTCTGGATTTTTAATTCATTTGAGCTCCTTATATGGTCAGAGTTTGCCATGCATATATCCAAGAAGCAACTGTCAAAGGATCCTATGGCCAATAAGAATGCCTGGATGATTCTGATGAAAACACTGTAGAACCACTGAAATTCCTTTGTGTTTCAGGAGGTAAAACACAGCTAGTTTCGCTCAGGGTTTTGCAGGGGGAAAGTGGAGTCAGCTGGGCTCTCTGCTGTTCCTTGCCCTTGATCTGGGCCTAAACAGACATTGTTAGATTAATTCGATAAAAGCTTTTTAAGAGAAAGCATTCTCAACGGATTTGATGTTTGAAATCCTATGAGAATACATCGTGTGGTATTATGAGATCAAAATAATGGCACTGTACACTTTCCCAGAGTAGAAATGCAAAGTCCTTCCCTTTTCTCCAACTCCAATTTGAACTGGAGACAGGTGGCCGTGGATTTTATGGCTGTCTTTAATCTAGTTTTGGACCAAAGTTAAATTCTGTTGAATTACTTCCACAGCACATCTTTAACACAAGCTTCTTGGCAAAGGCTCAGTGATTTCACTATAACCTTGTCCTGAAGCTTGTTCTGTTCTCCTCAGTTAGCTGTATTGATGTGAACAATATAGACATTTTTTTAAAATATCTAGTAAAGAGAAATCTAGGCTTACTAGTAGAGGATTTGTATTAGCTCTTGTACATACCCTACCAGAGCACAAATAACTAGATATTGTTTTCTCCACTGTAGAAGAGCACATCTGTTCAATTCAGTAGACTATAGATTGCTAATGTAAACCACAGCTACAAAGCTACAAAGAACTCACAAGGCACAATGTGTTAAGAAATGCCATGTTTAATAATGATCATGGAGGTAAAGAACTCAGCCATTCAAACATTACTGCACTATGAATACCCAATGAAGAGCATATGTAGTAAATGCAGAAAGTTTCCCAAGGCCAGCTTCCAACAAATTACATTAGAGCCCAGCAAGATGAATTTATTTTAACCTTCAAATCAATAGCTTTCACCCAAAAGGGATTCATGTTGTGACAAGAAAGACAGATAAATGCTGCATAGTTCAAAGGCAAACTGTGAAGCCCTATACCTTTACTTAGAAATTAAATTTAAAATATTAGTAGCTCTAATGTTTAGGCAATGTTTTTAACAGTGGTACCTTAATCAAACAACTGGAGATGTGATAATTCCACTGTTCTAAAAAGCCCTTTAGGGCTGACTTACTCAGTGGTCCATTAGTTGACAAGAAAAAAATTTGAGATTTTTCCCTTAAAAAAAAAAGAAATATTTTTAAATACCCAGCTACAATGATACAGATATTCTGCAATATTTCTTCTCATAGACTATATAGTAGGAGAAAGCTAGGAGGAGTAGCTACAAAGAACTCAGGCAGATCACCTCATTCTCAGAGAATTCCACTGGTTCCACTTGCATTTCAAAATCAAATTTAAAATCGCCTTCCTTGCTTTTGTAATTATCCAGGGACTTGCATTAGCTTATCTTTGTAAAGTGCTTTGAGATCTTCTGATGAAAAGAGCTATATAAGAACAAGGTGGTGTTATTGTTATTATATTATTACTGTTATTAGATTGTATTACATCATGGGAATTTCTTTTAAACAAATGGCCTTCACAACATATAAGATCTTTAAGCATAAAAAGGGGAAGCTACTGTCCAAAATTTATCCCTGTGAGTCACCAATATATTCTGATCCCGAACCAACTCTGTATGTTTGAGTAGTCAGGAGTTCCATTAAACCCGTCGGAGAATTCCTGCATTTTAGGTGCTCAAATGCACTCGTTCTCGTTGACTTTCCTTGAAATTCTCACAATGTCTAAGAACGCTGTCTTTTGGAGGTCACTGATCGTGGTGTCTTGCACTCCTAATGTGTTCTTGGGCTGCTCATTCATACCCTTAGGGATTGCTCCAAGTGCTCTAATAATCACTGGGATTGGCTTTGCTCTAGTTTGCCATCATCATTTCACTTTGTGTTAGAGTTCTTCATACTCTGTTATCTTCTCATCTTGTTTCTATTAATCATTATTATTATTATTATTATTATCTGATAGAGTTCATTTCTCTTCGGTTCCCTCACCACTCCTTTCATTCTTCCAGCAATAGCCTTTCTTCGGTTCCCTCACACACCCACTCCACTGCTGGCGAGACAGCCCCCGCCCATCTGGAACAGCTTTCTCATATCTACCTGCCTCATTGTCTTTCCATCACATTTAAAATTTTAGATGAAAACTTACCTTTTCTCCTGATTTCTCTCTTCCTCTGTTGTTATTTATTATTTCATGCTGCAAAATGTTTTGGGATATAGTATGTATAAAAGGTGTTATCCAAAATAAAGTTGTATTGTACAGTAAAAATAAAGCAATATCTAATTGTTCCAGATAAGAATATTCCAGCGCTGGCCTTCAAATGACAAGGGACATGATGCGCATAACTTTATGTTCAAGTGTTCTAAAAAGTTAGGGCCTCCAACTTAAATACTGGAGCTCCTGTTCATTTATTTAGATTCCCAGTTTAAGTCAATCAAATCCTCAGGAGCCAAATCATTTGCTTAAAGTATTCCAATAATATAACTCTTTCCCCCAGGAGGCAAAGAAATACCCATTTGAATCCAAAATGCTCCTTTTACACACAATTGGCAGTTAACCTATAGTGAGAAATGAGTTCCACCATGTGACCTTTCAGAATACTGGGCCAGGCATAATGAGTGCATTATTAAGCTTCCCCGCATCTCTTTAAGTCATTTAGTTATGCTTACGTTTTGCCGCATGTAGGATCTGATCCAAAACCCACTGAAGTCCGTAGAAAAATTCCCATTTACGTCAATGGACTTTGGATCCGGACCACATGCTGACCTGAGGTTCCACAAATACTCAGGAACAACAGGATGAGTTAAAGATGGATTAGGGCTTGGTCATGCAAGATGCTGAGGGCTCTCAATTGCCATTAGTTTCAGTGGGAACTCAGAGCACTCAGTTCCTTGCAGGTTTCAGCCCTACTACACCTTTAGTTCTGAATCCCTCCTTTTACATGTTAGACCCTCGTTGTTGTTGTTGTTACATATTTCACATCATTTTGTGAATTGACTGGCTGAACATTCTGCTTGATTTTATCATTTACTTTTTGTTACTTAACGTTTTCATTTCTTCTAAACATTACTGAAGAATAAATCTTCAATTCTTAATATTGTAGCAGTTCCGGTCACTAATTGCTTTACTTCTTGCATTGTCTTTGAGCAGCATCACATCAGGTACTTGTTTTACTTGAGTTATGCCAAACTATTTTTGGCTCCTCTTCACCTATCTTCACTTCATTGTGTCATGATGTCAGTTTTGATCTATACCTTCCTACTGCTAGGCAGCTTTGCCTAAAGACATAATCTTAAGCCCCTAATAATTATAAGTACATCAAAGGCTAGCTGCTTTGCTTAGCTGCAGAGGGTCTACACAAGGCTCTGTGTACCTGAACTTGAAAGAGATTTATAGTTTTCAGTCAGGTTTTTAGAATAATTATGGCATTCCTTAACTTTTTTTCTTGTTTATTGTGACTTAATGTCTGCTACAGAATGTGACTTGTTTTTTTAAAAGTACCAATACCCAAACTACCAAATGAAATGAAGAGGCCATTCAACTTTAGGTCTTGATTTTTAAATGAATTGATTCCCATTTTATTTGTAATACCCCCAGTACAGTATTTGCCAATTATGTCCTAAAAGATGCTAAGAGCTTTGAGGCTAGCCAGACCTGTCGCTTTTGTCTTCCTGAGATGATATTTCAGACAGAAAAAAATTCAGCAATGGGGAAGAGCTAGCCATCGTGTAACACCCATACACCATAACCTAGTAGGGTAGGTAGACTGGGACAAGGAGTCAAGGGGGGACAGAAACTGGGACGGAAGGATGAGGAGGGATAGAGGCTGGGAGCTGTAAAATGAGAGTGGTAGTTGTGGTGGGAGAGATTGGGACAAGGAGACTGGGACTGCACAGTCAACCTAAATTCTGACATTTCCTAGCTTTTGAGTGCTTGATTTTGCAACCTTAAAAGTGTTCTTATAACAGTTTTTATGGAAGTAATAAATATATAGTTTGTGGGTATTATATCAAGCCTGCATGAGGTATATAATTGCCATTTCTAGCTCAAGGTATGAATGTGTACAATCAGCAGACTGTATCTCCTGACCCATAGGCAACTCCTCAGAAGCCCCTCCATGACTCCTGTCATGGAGAGCCCATGGAGTGGCCTGTCTGGGGACTGGTGGAGAAGCCAGATTCAGAGCAAAAATAGTCCAGAATATTCCCCTTCTGCCCCTGCAGTTTCATTTGTGCTTTTATGTATATACAGCAGCCAGAATCTGGCTCATTGTCAACCATTTTGTAATCCTGCTGGATGAAATCTACTATGTACATGTAAAAGAGTATTAGTTGTCTATCATTTGTGAGATTCTCTTTCCATACTCTATCTACTTAGCATTAGATGTGTGTCTGCATGTTCGTAATGTATCATAAGTGTGTTTTGCTCATATACCCTAGCTCCTTCCTCAACCCTAAAGTTTCTCTGATTTTAGTATTTTCAGAGAGCATTCATACATATAGAAGGAATAGCTGGCAAACACATACTTGCATGGCAGTTGGTATGCACACCAAGGTTATAACCTTTCTTCTGTTTACTCTGTATAATGTAACGTGATGTGACAGGGTGTAACACATCACAGAGGTGATGTGTCAGCTGAGGAATTTGAAGAAGAGGTGTTTTTCTGGAACACGTAGCTATAAAATTTGTGAGGTTTTAAACAAACCATGTTTACAAAATTATAATATCGGAAAAGGTCTTTTTTAGTCTGTTTCACGCCAAATGAGTCAGATGAATATTCACTGCAAAGGTGGGTAAAAAAAGAAATATCAGACCTAGCCTAGGGCAGATTGGAAGGGAAGAAGAAGCTATAGATTCTCCTGTGTTCAGAAGTGTCAGCGTTTTTTAAATAGAGCCATTCAGTCAGTCTTCGTACATCTGTTTGCTGATGATACAGATCAAGTAGAGAACTTTTTTTTAAAACTCTTCCTCTGATGATGACTCCAAGCAAAGACCGTGGACTCTCAAGCTCTGTGCCCAGGGTCAACTTGAGGAACCCCATAGCAAAGTGGAGGTCTTGGCTGTTTTCCTTTTAGTGAACCTAGGTGAAAGCGTGGGTAAATACACTAACATTTCGCCTGTGGAGACTAAAATCAGACACATCAAAAGAGAAAGTAGTTTGATGGTCTTAACGTAGTACTTATTTGAAGCTTTGTTGGTATAACAAAACCAGCACATGCCATAGTCTTTCACTGTTGGAAGTCTCTGCTCGGGAGAGGGCTGGTGTTGCATAGCAGGGATGTTCCTGGTAAAAGCAGCTTGTGGAGCAGATTGACTAACACTGACAGTGTGCCTTGCACTTGCCAGCGTTATCAACCTGTTACTTTCCTGAGCATCAAACTTGGCCAAAATATGAAAGAGGAGAAATAGACCAAGCTGAGAGAAAAACGATTGCCCTGCAGCTTGGAAAACTGACCAACAGCACCCAAAGCCACAAACAAGGTCATTGAAGGTCATAGTTTCAACCCAAGGGACAATTCTTTCTTTAAACTAAAACCTTTCCCCTCCTATATATTTTTGTTTCCTTCAATGAAAGTGTCTTTTCCCTGAATGTTCTGTATCATCAGTTAGTCTCTGCCGAAGCGACTCTTTTGCAAATTTCAGGGTCATGTGACCATAGCCATAGCATTGCTCAAGCAATAGTAGCAATAGCCATCTTACAGCAGTGGAAGAGAGGTTTTTTTTCTCACCTAAATTTCTGCCTTTCACGTTCAAGCTGCATATTTTGTTCAGAACATTTGTTGGACAAGCCTCCTGACCCGGGGCTGGTTAGAAATATTTGTGCTTTATAATATTATTTCCACAACAGTCTTCATAGCTAACTCCAGGACTAGTTGTCTCTAATGAGGCTAGTTCTGAATCATGTTAGTTTTAAACTATTGACTTTAATCTTAAATGCAGCTCATGAGGCAACGTTGACCATGCTTGTGCCTTATGAAATTTCAGGATGTTGCAACATTATGATGAAAAGATGCAATGTCATCACATAGCGACAACCACAATATAATTTTGGAATGGGTGGCAAACCTAGACAATTTACTGCTTCTTCCTCTCTTTTTACTGCTGGGAAGTGAGGAGAAGACAGGTTAGGGTGAGAAAGCTGCTCCTTTCACTGTCTTTAAACACCTCCATCACTTTCACCACTCCTTCATATACAGACATTACAAACAGTTCTATATTTATATCATATCTATCATGAATAGATATGAAGTATCATGGAGATTTTCTTGGCATGAGTTTGGGATGATCACATTGGTTTGAATTCTCATGAGTAATTAGGTTAGGCCTGAATGCACAAAATGAGTGAGGTATTGTAACTGCATGGCAGGAGGAAGAGGAGGAGGACTTAGCTCATTGCTTTTAGCCCAGTTGGTAGGGTGTTCCCCTCCCTCTCTCGCTCACTCTCAAAGTGTCAGTTGGGCCAGAGAGAGAAAGAGGTGTGAGAGAGAGCACAAGCATGAGAATGACTCTCTAGCCTGGTGGTTAGAGCACTTACGAGGCAGACCCAGGATCCAGACCCCTGCTCTAGTGACTCTAATTATTTAGTGCATTGAAGGAGCCCCACATCAGAATAGCCCAGATCTCAGTGGTCTGCGCACTCACCAAAGAGATGCAGATTCATGTTCAAGTCCCTTCTTCCCCCCTCAGTTGGAGGGGAGACTGATCGGGGTTCTCCCACAGCCCAAATGAGTACCCTAACCATTGGGCTAAATGTTATGGGCAGTGGTAGCAGCCAGGGGTGCTGGAACAATTTGTATTGTGCGGTTGCTGACAGCCACTGAACCAAAGTGTAAACCCTGGATATGATGGCAACCAGGTCAAGCCAGGGGGTGCTGCAACACCCCCCAGCACCCCAGTTCCAGCACCTTTGGTGGCAGCTGTTGTTGTTGTAGTAGCTCTGTATGAACTTGCCGGAGGAGCTCAGCCCAGTAGACGGTGTCTGAGCAAATGCCTGTCTTCACCTGGTTTGTGAATCGCTCTGGAGCTTAGGTGTCTGGGCACCTAGTGGAAGGCAGCAGTGCACATGCCCCGAAGCTGAAACAGTGCGTGTTGCTATTCCCGCTGAGCTCTGTTCCCACTCAGCTTCCCGAGAACTCAGTTCGATGCCAGCCTTTGTCACTTGGGTATCTTTATTTGGCATAAAGCAGCGCTTCGCTGAGCTGATCAGACCCTTACACAGGGTGGGTGGACGTAGGGTACATCACGACGCCAAAGTTACACACGTACCACCACCTAGCCCAGACAGCCTTTCTTCACTTTTGAGGTCAGTATAACTAAAGTCAGACCAATATTGACATATAACCACTGTTATTCTCCGGCTCAGACCAATATTGACATATAACCACTGTTATTCTCCGGCTCTGTGTCCTGTCCCCCCTCAACATTTTTTTTATATATACTTCTTTTCCTCTCTACAGGATCTCTCAAAATTTTCTCACTTAATCATGTTTAATTACAATTTGTTTCTGTAGCTATTTCTGATCATAAGAGTATTTAAAAGAAATTAATTTTAAAACATTGACCAGAAAAAACATTGCTCAGTTTACGCAGGCCACAGTTTTGACAGTATGTACAACTCCAGCATCCCTTACTCATACCTTCGGCCTTCACATGCTTAGCGCCCCAGCGGTTCCAACTTTGTTAACCTCTCCTTAGAAGCCTGGGTTCGGTAATGAGACCTACCTGTGCTATCTGCTCTTTCATTATGAATTCAAAAGCAGTCAGTCTACAGCCTTTAAAAACTGCATGGGGCAGTTTATCATCTCAAATAGACTATGGCCCACTTCTGTATATAAATGGTACTTATGCTTTTTTAAGCTAATATATCGTGCATTTATCACTTCCCTTAGATTTGTTTGTATAGTGGAGACAGTTAATTATGTAGTTAGGCGGTAGCAGGATGACAGCAATATGAGTAAACTAAACGATAACCCGAGAGTGCTTCTTGCTTATGATGTAATAATTGTATCTCTTGTTAAGGCCAAGGCTAAGCAATTTAGAGGAATAAACTCTGAGTCCAGAGACCAGAGACCTTACAGTCTGTTGGCCTAGAAATTAATGAATTAACTGGGAGAAGTCTTCAAGCTATTATTATTATTATTATTTTATTATATAATTATTTGTACTATTTATTTGTACTATACAGAACTGTACTCTGTCTTCTCAACCGTGTAATTTACTGGATATATAACATCTCCCTCTCTGATTGATTGTTTTCTACCCTCAGTGCTCCCCATCCATAGGCGCATAATAAACATAGCCTCCTCTGGCTCCCCACCTTCTGACCCGATCTAGCCTCAGACCTCTCAACACCTTCATCCCTGCTGAATTTTCCTTGCCACTTGAAGAAGACTTAGTCCCCTGCCACACCTGTTTTTCCCACACTAACAGTGATTTCTTTTAAAATTAAGTTGTATTTGATATTTGGGACTATGTGTAGTGACAGGGTAGAAGAAAGTCATGGACTGAAGAAAGCATGATTGTTGTGGACATGTAGACTGTGAGTTTTGGGGACAGTAGAAAAGCAAAGCAGATTCTTTTGCATAATCAGTGTGCACTTATTTCACAATAGAATTGAGACAGGATAAAGAGGTAGATTTCAGAGTCAACTTAAAAATTATCAGAAAGCGTAGCCACCGTGAGAGCCCTTCCCCTGTGCTTGGCCAGTCATGTCCCTGACACAATCTACAGGGCTTTACACACTTTATGGTTATTGAGAAAACTCTGTGTAGTTATTATGCAAATTAGATCCCCTGAGACAATGTGAGCATAGGGAATTGCATAACTGTGAAATAAGTATCTATCCCTTCTCACTGATTGGTTGAGACAATTTCATTTTGGAGAGCATGAAGTAATCAATGTGGTTTCCAGTGGAGTTGTTTTTTCAGTCTGGTATCATTTATTTGTTGAAACTTCCTAGTGTAGAGTTCAGTTCTGCTCATTTGCTAATCTTGTTTCATCACTCATAATCCTTGCTATAATTCAATCATAAAATATATTTGCTACAAGATGCTTGTACAGGGGTTGGGGGATTTTTTCTGGCAAATATGCTAAGGTCTGTATTGTATATAAGTCCAGCAAGGACAGGGAGTGGGGACGGTGGGGGCTGCCTCTTCTCTGAGATGGGAGATTTGGTGTCTAGGTGTCTTACTTGAGACAATAGGAGACAGCATAGCCTTCTGGTTAAAGCAAGGGCGTGGGAGTCATGAGGTCTATGTTCTCTTCCAGACTCTGCTCCTAACTCATTGTTACATTGAGCTAATTGCTAAAGCTCAGTTTCTATTTCTGCCCTTTGGTTCCCCCAAATGATACCCTCCTGTTGTTAAGTGCTTCAGTATCCTTAGAGGGAAGGTTCTAAATAAGTGCAAGTATTATTTATTTTTGACAGGTTTCAGAGTAACAGCCGTGTTAGTCTGTATTCGCAAAAAGAAAAGGAGTACTTGTGGCACCTTAGAGACTAACCAATTTATTTGAGCATGAGCTTTCGTGAGCTACAGCTCACTTCATCAGATGCATACCGTGGAAACTGCAGCAGACTTTAAGTATGCATCTGATGAAGTGAGCTGTAGCTCACGAAAGCTCATGCTCAAATAAATTGGTTAGTCTCTAAGGTGCCACAAGTACTCCTTTTCTTTTTATTATTTATTTTGTTATGTAATGTGCACAATTGACACATGGCAACTTCACTTGTAATGTGGGGATGCTGTTAATTTATTAACTTAGCTCTTGTGTCTATTTACTAACTGGCAGACACTTGCCCTATTACTAACAAAGCCATAGTTTGTGACTATTAAGTATGTGGGGGTACAGTCTGCTCTGATTTACATGCCATAAAACACACTAACTTCACTATGGTTGCACAATATGGACATCATTGAAGAATTTGGTCCATGGCATTGAAATTTCTTTTTCAAGTACATAAATCCTCAAAAATTTTGAACCAAGAATGAATTTTGTTCACCTCTCCATCTTCATATATTTAGAGTTCTAGAACTCTCCTGGGCCTATTCTCCTGTTCGTTGTGTGGCGCTTTTCTGGCTAACTGTTCAATGGGAGGCAGTGTGGGTGATTGGATACAGGACTGGATAGGCACTCAGGAGACATAGGTTCAATTTCTAGCTCTGCCACTCACCTGCTGAGTGACCTTGGGCAAGTCTCTTCCCCCTCCTACCCTTCATTTTCCTTGTCTATTTAGATTGTAAGCTTTTGGGGTCAGGGATTCTCTCTTCCTGCATGTCTGTACTTTGCCTAATACCCTGCCTTGGCTATGGCCTGGAGGCACTATTGTAATACTAATTATTATTATTAACTATAATAGTTCCATTCATATTTATTTTGAATTGTTGTATCCAGCCTCTCCATTTTTGATTTTATTTTTTTTTACCTTCCTGTTGTAGGTTAACTGTATAGATAGGTGAAATCCTTCCAACTTCTAAAATCCTTCCTTTCTCTTACAATATCATCTAATCTTTACAACATGAGGCAAGAGAGACTTCTGGGAAGTCAGTTACCTTTATTCCACAGCTTCTTATTCACTTTCATCACTCGATGCAACTACACACCATTACAAGTAAAGACTAATTTTAGGGTTACACAGCAATAGATGTTTAAAAGGATTCTCTATGTTGCTTGCCATCCTCTTACTTGAGTTGTTTTCTAATGATGAGGCCAGTTTGCTAATGAATGGCTTAATTCTGCAAGGTTTGAACTCCACTCAGCACTTTGCAAGATCAGTCCCCAAAGCTGCAGTTGCCTATTGAAGAGCAACTCCCATAACAACAACAAAAGAACTGTTTCTGCCCACACAGATCTGATTGCAGATTTGGGAGCCTAGAAAGTACCAAATAACACCACTACTGATTTTCAAACAATATGCTGTAGATCCCTTCGCTTATATGTAAACTTTATATGAATACTCTAAGTCCATTCATGATGTCATCTTACTCACAGAAGAGGCCTAAATAGGGCTGGTCAAAACTTAGAATTTCTATTTCACAGGAAATTTAGATATTTTGACATTCAAAATTTTGTTTTAAAATAAAAATTTAATTGCAGTCAATAAGCTTTATATTATTTCATGCTAAGTCATTACTAGTAACACATAATATGATATGTCATATTATGCACTAATCCTACTGACACTTGATGAAATAATAAAGGTAATATAAAAATGAAAGAAATTTTTAAACACAAATTTCCAGAAGTTTCCAAAACAAGGTTTTCCTAAACAGGAAAAAAAAATTATAGTTTAAAAAAAAAATTCTGCAGGAAATGTTGTTGAGAGTGAGTTTGGGGGGGGGGGGGCGGAGGGTAAGAAAACCTGGATTTGTGCTGGAAATGGCCCAACTAGATTATCATACACATTGTAAGGAGAGTGATCACTTTAGATAAGCTATTACCAGCAGGAGAGTGGGATGGGAGGAGGTATTGTTTCATGGTCTCTGTGTATATAATGTCTTCTGCAGTTTCCACAGTATGCATCTGATGAAGTGAGATGTAGCTCATGAGAGCTTATGCTCAAATAAATTGGTTAGTCTCTAAGGTGCCACAAGTACTCCTTTTCTTTTTGTGAATACAGACTAACACGGCTGTTACTCTGAAACTAAAAAAATTGGTTTTATCAAAATGGCATTTTCCAACAGAAAATTGTTTCAATTAAAATTCTCTGACCAGCTCTAGTCCTGAATCGAGTCCATCACCGAATACTTCTGGTATAGATTTTTCCTTCCTTATTTGTGGATCAGGAAACACTCCTATTATTAACTTCAAGGCATTTTGGATCAGGTCAGTATTCCAGACAGTCACTTGGGTTTCAGAAGCATCAGGGAATCTATTGTGTAAGAGATCTTTCTGATTTAGCTTTACCTCTCTCCATCTGCGAGGTACAGAGGATTGTGAGCATTGCTTGACTTAACATTTTTACTATTTACATATTAGATATTTTATACATCCATGCTCTTACGATTATCATCTAAGCAGGCAGATTTTTGTTGGTCTGCACCCAGTCCCCAGTAATGGCAAATTCAATATTATCCACTTCAAAATACCATCTAGAGCTGTATGGATTGTTCACCACTTACGCTGTATAACTTTGATCACGGTCTTAGCTGTGACTATGTTCTTCCAGACAAATTTTTCCATTAGTGTCACAGTTCCAGAAGTTTTATCAGCTAATGTTTTCTTGATTGTGAAAGATGCTTTCCGACATCTTCTGGTTCTGTCCCTTCATTTTGGGTGGTGGGAGAAAATACTGGTGCTGCTCCTGTCAAAGTCTTCATATTATAGAGATATTACATTTTTCTACTATAAATAAGAGACCAGCCTATTGTATATTCATTTAAATTTTGAAACAGAAATCTCATCTATTCTTTAAATAGGAGTGGATGTCTGGAACATTTTCTGAAGTGAAAAAATTGAATATATTCTTTATTTATATTCTACTTTATTTTCCTTTAATCTACTCTTCTTTAAAAATGCTGTACGGTGACTTGTATATCATTCCCCGTTTATTCAGATTATGTGGTTGTCCCTTGAGAATTTACCCTGCGGCTGCTGAACATCAGTGAAATTTCATATTGACATTTTATTGCTTACATTTTGGAGCATTATTTTATTCCTCTGTGCATCCTATTTGTCATAACAAATGTTTTAACGATAGTAGTTAATGAAAACATTAATTGTAAATAGTTCTTGAATAATAAACTCCCACAAGTTAAAGAAAAACAGAAAATCAGAGAAGTTAGAAATGACATCTAGCAGCATAGCTGGCTGCTCTACCATCCTCTTCCTGGCCTCGGACAGAGAAGATTTGCTGGGCGACATGGTGAAGTCGTAGCACTAGTTCTAGCAATCCTAACCTGTGGCCAACAGCTTGGGGACCATGGCTAGCCAGGCTTAGTATAGGCCTAAGCCCTTTGAGGCAAAATCAAGGGTGAAGTAGGACTGAAACAGTGTGGACTGGCCATCCTGTTCTAGAACCGAGCACTGCTCTAGCTGAATGAAAAATACTCCAAGCCTGTTAATTCCTTCCCACTCTCTACCCGCCTCCATTCCACACCTGTGATTGCATTCCACCGGGGTATTTTCCTGTGATTTGTGCGGTTGCCTACAGGCAAAGCAACCTTGTACATTTTTAACACAAGGTAGGAGGAAGAGGTGTTTCCTTCATCTAAAGCAGAATTGGAACAGGAGAACAAACAGAATTAAGTGGGCATGAGGAACACCACCAAACCACTGGAAAGTCTGGGTTTAATCGGAATACGTCTGTGGCCAGTATAGGGAGAGCGATGTCCATATGAAAGAGTGAGTAGCGAGATGAAGGGAAGCCAATAAGGCTATAGTGAAGTGAGGATGTGGTGGAAAGTTTCAACATGGGGAGCTTCCTTCATTAAACTACCTTTTTATTGTTCCCCCCCACACCAAAACATACAAAATATGGTTTTAAGTGACAAAAAGAATGGGTGACAAGTAACGTTGCATTTACAGTAAATGCCACTTAATCACAATCCTGATAACAACTTTGGTTAACAGAAACATTTTGTCTGGAATGGACACTGTCCAATTCACTATAATGCTAATTGGTCTGGATATCCCCAGCAGAAATGCCAGCTATGGACAGTTTCTTTTCCTGCTGCCCCATGGGCTCCCCAGCCCCCGTTCCATGTGGTATGCCCCAGGGGCAGGCCAGGTTTGTGGGGCTGCTCAAAGGAGCAGAAGCACTGGGACATGCAGAGCCCAGGCCCTAGGGTAGGTTGCAGGCAGGACAGCAGGCGGGCGGGGTGTGGGGGGAGGGGAGGGGAACGAGGAGGGTGCGACTGCCAGGATGCCAGCGCTTTCCGTGGGGAATGGGGGCGTTGGTGGCCCACGGGGCTTCACAGTATTTCTTCCTGCACTGTCCAGGCTGTGTCCTGCCCTGGCAGCAGGGGCCTGGGTTCTGCACATCCCAGGGCCCCACTCGCCATGGAAAGCCCCAGACACAGGCAGGTTGTCTTTTGCTTATTGGCAACTGCCAGCTAATGGCAACTTTTGGCCCATCCACCAAGGGCTTGCTAATTAGCAGAATCTACTGTAACATCTTTCTGAGAGAAAGGCAAGACATCGATATCACATCTAAAAAAAAACATCTCAGGGATGGGCACCTGGGATGAAATTCTGGCTCCAGTGAAATCAATGGTAAAACTCCCATTGACTTCAGTGGAACCAAGATTTCACACCTGGATCTTGCCCTACTCCCATCCTAAATGTCAGGCATCAAAGGGGTTGAACACCTCAGAGTTGCAGCTCTTGTCACTTCTCAGCATCAAACTCCGCTTCTTCCCTCAGCATCTTTTCTTCCTCCTTCACCGTTGCGTTCCAAAGAACAAAGAGTGTCCCCCTTTAGCTTCTGGGATGTTTGGTCTCTGAACCTTTTGAGGGCCTCCTCCACCCGATGCTCCTGTTGACAGAGTTCTATTTAAATGGCTAGGAATAGGATGCCTACATTTCCATGACTGGCTCTTCAGAACACAGCATAACAGTACATTGCATTGTTATGGTTAAAAAGTAGCACTCGTACCAATCTGTTATTGAAATATGCAATCTGGCAAAAGTAGCTCTGTTGACAGTGGGAAGGGCGTTATGGGTTAGTAAATCAAGTCTGAGGCGAGCACTCTATTTTGACATGTTCTAATTGCACACTTTCTGTTTACTTGACAGTGCATTAAATTTTAGAAGTAGGGCAAGAGCTATGGCTTAGAAACAAAGATGAACATTGTTGTTTCTTCTTCAAATATAATATTTCACCTGTTAAAAAAATTTATGTACACTATAGTGTCCTACTTTCCAAGTGTTAATGTTTTCAGTCTAAGATTACTTTTTTACAGGGAAAAAAAGTCAACTGAAGCAATAAACCTCTTTAATCGGGGGTTTTCAAATGCTGATATGGTTGCATAGTCTTTTAAAGGCCTTTGGGCATTAGACCTATAGAATGTAATATTAGTTATTGGCATGTCTGTGCAACAAAGCACTTGAGAGAATGACTGACAGGCCATAAGTGCATATCAGAGAGAACTGTGCTTATATCTGCTTCAGTGACTTTATTAGCCACACCCTTCTTGTAAATTGTAAACTGTCAGTCATGGTTCTATAGTGATGTTTAAAACAAGTCAGGGTCTAATACCCCAACTTCTTTTATGTCCTAATGCCATAAGGTACATTTAGAAAATGCATCTGTGTTTTGTCTCAGTGTAGGATTTGTCTAGGAGACATTGAATAGTGAGCCCTATAAGTGTGATTTGAGCACAAAATGAAGTGATAGTGTGTGTGAATGTGTATATTACATACATAATATACACCGCTTACATACATACTTAGTTACGCAGTGTATAACTTATATACTGTGTCTCTATAGAGATTTGCAAAATGTATAGTTAACATGTTGTATAAGTTTACATAGTGTATGTTACTAATACATACTGCATCGGTGTTACTAATTTGGGCATATGTGTATAAATACACACACACACACACACACACAAGAAAAAGTGAAACAAGGGTTTCAATTACATGGAAGGCATATGCTAAAACTAGAAACTTGAAATCTAAGGCCCCCAATTCTGTATTTTCTAAAATCAAATATATTACTTACACTATTTGAGAAGAATTAAAGAAGATAGCATGCCAAATTCAGTTTTGGTGTATGGAGACCCACTGCTCATTGAATTCAGTGGGAGTTGGGCTTTCTTATGTCTGGACTACATTTCGTTTATACCTCTGTATAATCCACTGACTACGAATATATTAGTCTTATAGAGACCATGATGCTTTCCTGTTTTGCCCCTGTAGGGCTTATTTTGTTTTGGGTGAAGGGCTGGTCCTATATTTTTTCTCCTAATTTTTTTAAAGCTTCTTTTAATTACTCTATGCTTTGCACACTCAAACTTCAATGGCTTACAATTTTTCACTTGATCAGAAAGCTGATTTAATTTGCTGCAAGGTTAAATGTTAAAGGTTTCAGTCCTATGACCATGAATTATCAAATTAAATTCAGAGCATTTAGTGTAATTGCTTTAGTAACTTGGGTGCTTTCTAACTACTCCTCTTCTGAATTTTAGTCTCTGAAGGACAGATCCACTAAAGAAGCCTTGAGGGGCACAGGTGGGCTAGGTTGTTCTTTGGGTTTCACCTGTGGGGTCTTTGGGTATCTATTCAGTCTGACCACATCCTGAGACCATGTCTGATGAGGCCTGCTCTGCTGACAAGTGAGAGAATTTAAACACCTGTAGGTTTCAGATGTTTAAGCCCAAATCAGTTTTGAAGTAACAAGAAAGGGTGAGCAAATGGTTCACATTTCAGGCAGTTGTCAGCTAAATATGTGCACTGGTCTGTTAACTATTTGGCCAGGCACATCTTGACTGTTTTGCCTTTCTTTTTGCCCTTAAAAGGCAGCTGTATAATATGAGAGAGTTTATCAGAAATGTCATTTTCATGGGCTAAATAGTAAAGCGTCTGAGTAAAATCAAAAGTAAAAAACTTAAATATAGCTCATAAATTATTTTAAAAGTACTTTCTTATTTTTCTGAAGCAAACCACTTGCATTCATTTTCAGCTCTCTTACAATATTCTCTGTAAAAGCTGAGAAACATTCTTAATCCACATGGCCGTGGGGTGGGGAAAACAAATTAAAAAAAAAAGGATAGAGTGTCAGTCTTAAATATCCTGCCTTTAGATAGCTTAAATTAGACGTTTATTCTCTCCTAAATGCATGTACAGAACTCCCATGCATTTTAATAGGCATGTGTGTTCAACCAGGGAGAGAATGTATTCCATGCTGACTTAGTTTTTTTTTAAATTCCCTTGGTTTTTTGTTTGTTTAATCTTTGATGTCTCGTAAAGGTATATTACCCTCCTGATAGACATGAAGGGCGTTTGGAGCTTTCACAATACATTACATAATGATAACACTCATCAAATATTTCTCCAGAATATGTACCAAATATTCAGAGTTAAAATATATGTACATAAACTCTAACCACCCAACTATAGTGACAATTTCAGAAAGGACTAATTATATGCTACTGTAATCTACCATATAGCATGCAGCTGGCTTCCTGCAGCCATGTAGCACCCCATTTCCTTCAATGGGGCTGCATTCCAGTGGAGTAGTTCACACTTTACTACATACTGCAGCATCAGAGCTTAAATATCTTGTCAGGTAAATGTATAAAATTCAGATTAACATTGCATATGGGGAAAAATAAAGCCTGTCTTATATGATGCTTACAGTATTATTATTAGATGCAGTTATTTGTTAAGCACCAACAATGTGCATGGTCCTGTACTTGGGATCACATGAGACAGACTCCATCCCAATGATCTGCCTAATCACATAAAAAAAAAACTACTTTTCCAGTAAACTAGAATGGCTTTTTAGAGTATTTCTATTTATTCATTTAAACAGATAAAAATCTACTCCTGCCAAGACTTGTTATTAGTAAATGTCAGTAAATGTCAATTTCACCATACACACACAAGCCGACCAAAAAAAAAAATATTTCCATTGAAAATAATCTAAGTTTACAAATAGGCAAAGAAAGAAAAATGCTACTTGGGAACTTAGAGTTACATTTAAGGATATTTACTTTGTATATTTTGACAGGTGATATTGTCAATTTGTGTTTTAACAGTTATAGAAATTTAACTTTTTGAATCTTATCAGGTTTCATTAAAAAATTATCTGCCTCCTCCCATACAAATTTAAATTGATAAAAATAAAAATGCTTAAAAATAAACATTGATACTATCCATCAAAATTGTAAAAATAAAAATTGAATTCTGCAAAGCCTAGAGATAAGCATGAATAATCTGTCTATGCAAGACTCTCGGAGCTCTTGGCGAGAAATAAAAATACAGGCCTATTAAAGGCTTATCACTAGGAAAAGACACCAAGGTTAGCAACTTCAGTGTAGTTTACCAGGATGTACATCTCAACTTGTTCTGTAATGAAGACATAATTAACATCTTCTACCCTCAGTGTAACCAGGCGAATTTGATGGCGATGTAGCTGGTGGAGATCTACCCACATAGACCTTGGATCAGCTACATTGAGGTAGAATATGTTAAGTTGGGGCTTCACTAGGGAAAGGTCAAGGTAGCTAACCTCAGTGCCTTTTCCTAAGACACAGGCAGTGATGGTACAATGGCAAACTAATAACCTTTCCCTGCACAAAAGAAGCCTCACCACAGAACCAAAAACTTTCCTCACTGCAGATCTTGCAAAAACATAATTGTCCCAATAAAAATACACACCCCTTCCCAAATTCCTGCCCCAAAAGATGAGTGTATATCATATTATTCAGACTAAGAAAAGGAGTCCTTGTGGCACCTTAGAGACTAACCAATTTATTTGAGCATGAGCTTTCGTGAGCTACAGCTCACTCCAGGGTCGGGAAATAATTCCAAAGTTAAGGGGCCCTCCCAGAGAATGCCCTTGCTGGCAGCTCCCTCTCTTATAGACCAATGGAAGTTCCAGGTCAGACACCTCCACGGGTCTCAGCTGTGGCAGTACTGTGTATGCTACTGTGTATTCTGAAGCTTTGTACTGTGTATGCTGAACAGTTTCGTAAAAGCTTTGGAAAGCATAATGCACTTGCAAGATGTGCAGTATATAAAATGAGAGAGCTACTTTGGTTTATCGTTCAAAGGAAGAAAGACGACAGGAAATGCAGTGTGGTTTAGTGGGTACAGCACTGGATTGGCTGTCAGGAGAGTTGAGTTCTATTCCCAGTTTGCCACTAACCTACTGTGTGACCTTGGGCAAAGCACTTCACTTTTTTGCTTCAGAGTGGTAGCCGTGTTAGTCTGTATCAGAACCTATCCTGAAGGACGATCCCTCACTCTCACAGATCTTGGGAGACAGGCCAGTCCTCGCTTACAGGCAGCCCCCCAACCTGAAGCAAATACTCACCAGCAACCACACACCACACAACAGAACCACTAACCCAGGAACCTATCCTTGCAACAAAGCCCATTGCCAACTGTGTCCACATATCTATTCAAGGGACACCATCATAGGACCTGATCACATCAGCCACACTATCAGGGGCTCATTCACCTGCACATCTACCAATGTGATATATGCCATCATGTGCCAGCAATGCCCCTCTGCCATGTACATTGGCCAGACTGGACAGTCTCTACGCAAAAGAATAAATGGACACAAATCAGACGTCAAGAATTATAACATTCAAAAACCAGCTGGAGAACACTTCAATGTCACTGGACACTCAGTTACAAACCTAAAAGTTGCTATTATTCAACAAAACCTTCAAAAACAGACTCCAGCGAGAAACTGCAGAACTGGAATTAATTTGCAAACTGGACACCATTAAATTAGGCTTGAATAAAGACTGGGAGTGGATGAGCCATTACACAAACTAAAAACTATTTCCCCATGCTAATTTTCCCCCTACTGTTACTCACACCTTCTTGTCAACTGTTTGAAATGGGCCATCCTGATTATCACTACAAAAGTTTTTTTTTCTCCTGCTAATAATAGCCCATCTTAATCGATTAGTCTCATTAGAGTTGGTATGGCAACCCCCATTTTTTCATATTCTCTGTATGTATATATATCTTCCTACTGTATTTTCCACTACATACATCTGATGAAGTGGATTTTAGCCCACGAAAGCTTATGCTCAAATAAATTTGTTAGTCTCTTAGGTGCCACAAGGACTCCTCGTTCTTTTCACTTTTTTGTGCCTTTGTTTCCCCTCTTCACCCTTTGTCTGGCTTGTCTATTTAGACTATAAGTTCTTTGCAGCAAGGGCTGTCTCTTACTACATGTTTGAATGGCATCTATTACAATGGGGTCCTGCTCTTGGGTGGGATCTCTTATAGGAATAAAAACGTATTTTAAAAGTATAAATAGTAAGGGGAGCATACATCCCATAATTTGTTTTCCCAAAATTTGAAGGCTGGGGGAATTGAGGGCACTAAGCACTTTGCAACATCCAGTTCTATCTGTCTTAAATGCTACAATTAAGCAAGGCAAATGCCAAAGATAGTTGGCAATCTTGCAAACTGCTTATTGCTGGCACCTCTTTGCATATGTTATGATCGTCTATGGCAACCTGGAGTGATTGTTTTAATAGTGGATGGTTGTTACTGGAAGTAATTATAATTTGCAAATACAGAGGTCTTTTATCTAAAGATCTCAAAGTGCTGTATGTGTATGAATTAAGCTTCACACCATCCTGTGAGGTAGATGGCTTCATTGTTGTTTTTATAGAGAGATTTGCCCAGGAAACCAGGTCAGTTTCTACCTGATTGACATCACACCTGAACAGAACTGAGCAGCCAATGAAAGGGCAGGAATTTGGGGATGCCAGTGTGAATGACCTTGCACCCACTATCAGCCAGCCAGCTCTGCCTGCGTCAGAGTGAAAAAGCACAAGGCCTCAGCTGGCAGTTGCACACTCTGGAAAGATTCGGATGTTAGTTTTTCCAGTTTTAGGTCATCCTGTAGTATTCAGAGTGGTGCTAAAAAGAGCAGCAAAACCAGGAAAGCGTGGAGAAAAACAGATGGATTTGCCATTTGTTGTAGCGCATGAGGCAGTGTAAACCAGCCTGGGTTTTGCCAAGCCTCTAAAACACTGTCCACAGTGACATCTGCCATAAATAACCCTCTACCCCAGACTCTTAGCTATTGTTTTTCCTGACGAAGAACGGCAAGTCGTTTTGGAACAGGAAGGCTGCACTGGTGCTCAAATGGTCTTTGTTAGAAGATGGAGCTATTGTTCCTCCTCAACCTTCCTTCCTTTCCACGTTAATAGTAAAGGTTTGCATTGCAACTTGAGTCCAACTAGACAACATCTCCTCTCCCTCAGTCAAAGCCAAGAAGCTGGCTACGTTAAAGATATGTATTATTAAACCCTTGTGCGTCTTGCCAGCAAAGGTTGAAAATATTCCTTCATCGGCTCCTACTGATAATCTTTCTTTACGCATAAGGATCACTTCTTTGAGGAGTAAGAGTGACAGGGTCCTGAGCATTAGACAGTCACTTGTCCACCGCTCCTCAGGCAATATTGATTTGGCAGACCCCCTAATGTTTCAGATAACAGCATTGAAAAGGAGGTTCTCAAAGTAATTTGCTTTGCAAGGCCCTATTCTTTTTCAAAATATCACTAAATCGTTAACGCTGATTCTGCCCCCCCGTCTGAAGAACATCATATTAGCTTTGAAGAAGAGAAGCCCAATAATACTATTCCCTTCCTTCCATCCAGTGCCCCAAAAGTTAAGTAACAGCTTCTGGGTTGTGCCAAATAGGTGCTTCATTCTCCCTGCAGACAGAAGGGCTTGTCTAGATGAGGAAAATTGATTGAAACAGCTTTTGTGGAATATCGACTGCTGTGAACATTCTATTCCAGAATAAAAAAAATCACTTGATTTCTGAATAATGAGCACCATTCCAAAGCCGAGCAACTTTTCTGGAATAAAATCACTTTTATTGTCCAGTGTCCACCCAGAGAGCTATTCCGCAATAGTTCATTCAGCAAGAGCAATTCTGGTCAATTTCCCTGTGTAGACAAGCCTTTAGTAATACAAGGCAGCCATGTAGGCACAAAGTCTTAAAATTTGTTCACCGGGAGCCAGGTTTTCAGGGAGTCTCCCCTTCCTGAAGAGAGCAACACCAATCTCAAAGATCCACTAAAAGAGACATTTTTTCAAAGATGCTGGCATTCTGTTCCTATACTTTGCCAGAGCTCTAATGGAGTAGATTTCAGAGTTGTTGTTTTTTCCCCTCCTCAACAGCTTTCACTTAAGATGTGAAGAAGAAATTCCACCTTGCTGAGTATCTTAGTATCTGCAAAATGCATACCAAGATTCCATCTCCTATCAGTCAGGTCTACCACTGAGTTTTAATGTAGCCCACAGAGCCCTCTGGCTTAACTCTTCATTAGTGGGAGAAATGTCCACTAAGTGAAAATTAATGGCTCTCCCCTACTGGAGTAGTTGCCTTGATCCCCTTAATCAGACCCTGAATTGCTTGCCCCTGACATGTAGGAAGTGCAAAGAATATCCCAGTAGGGCTCATTCCTGATACAGAGCTAACACTCTATATGTCTCTTCTGTAAAGCAAGGAAAGAAGAAAGTGTCCCTCCAAGTCAAAGGGTTGTCACCAGCAGCAGAGGTCTGAGGGCACATGAACATGCATAATGTCATTTTACCTCCAGGACCCCTTTGCATTAGAGGCTGCCTCCTTCAGATTCAGCTGCAATGGAGCCACATCATTTCTAGCTGGGGGGCCGGGTTCATGAGTGCTGCAGGTTTTCATAGGCTTTCGTCAGTTTTCCTCTTTATCCAAAATTGTCCAGCTCTCTCCCGCTGTTTCTCAGGACAAAGGAGTGACGGGATAAAGTCAATACAAGACCTCCTTGCCTGGGTGCTGTGACATCAGTCCCAAGGTTTTTTGCCACCCACAATAACTATAGCATCGATTCAGACCATTAATTTATTTCATTTGAAAGAAATTGTCTGATTGGGATTGCATTAGCCCAGATAGACTTCCTATGGTTGCCACCAAGATGTTCAACATAGAGTCCACCTGTGCAAACATTGGAGTCAGTGCCCCAGGGAATTTCCTCATATCAAAAGGATATAGAGGATGTGTACCTGCATGTCCTTATTGCCTCCAAGAATCAACTGTACATACAGTTTTGCTTTAGTAATCTGTACTTTGAGTGTTGCAATCTCCCTTTTGGTCTTGCTGGCACCTAGAATTTAAATACCGTTCAGAACACGTGTTAGTGACCCATCTCCAGGAGCAGAGAATTGCAGTGATTTGTTATCTCAACAATTAGGCGGTCTGTAGCAATTCCTTTTGAGATTTTGAGACACAATTAGCCAACTCTGGCACTCTAGCCTTGTCCGAGAGCTATCAATTTGTTATAAACCTGCTCAGAAATTTCCCGGTGCTGTCCCAAAGTCTTGTCTACCTGGACATCTTTTTCTGTATCAACCTCAAAAGGGAGCCTTCTTGTCAAAGAACAGCCAAAGTAAAGCCAGGAGTCTAGAAGTTCCAGGTCCTTCCTCTCTTCACCAAAAAAATGCACCTATTCCAGTTGCTTGTCTCCTATCTCAAGGTGGTTCCCTGCGCTGGCTTCTGGTTTTCCACCCTGCACCTGTTTCTTCTGAACTGGAGTTCATCAGTCCAGGACTTGGAGACACTAATAAGTATCCAGCTGCACATCAAAGTTTCCCTCTTGTGGCAACTTTAGGAGTCCAGTCTATTAAGCAGTTTCACTAACCAATCTCTGAGGGGTAGTGCTGAAGACAGACGGCATATGGGGGGCAAAACGGCTAAGGGTAATTGTCCCATTTCAAGACAAAATTAGAGACATATGTTGTGCTACAAGCTATAAGAAAGGCCTTGTTTGCATTCTGGGGACTGTCATCAGAGAGGCCTGGCCATTCTAATTGGGTCACAGTTCAATCGTGGTTGCCTACCTGTACTGGCATGGGGGATACCCAGTGTCCCAGGCAATGCTTTGAGTACAGCATGCTGTTTCAATGAGCAGAGAAGAACTTTACTGCCCTCATCCCATCTTGCAGGAAGAGCAAGTCATCTGAAGCCCAGAACTCAATCTTTCTTGTGGAATGGGGTCTTCTTCCAGTGGTCCTTCTCTCTCTGCTATTCAGGAAGAAGTTTCTTGTCCAGGATTTCTTCACTTTTCCAGTGAACATCCAGTTTTCCCAGGCTTTGTTCCAGGACCCTCCGGCCTATCAGAGGGCATCTTCTCAGGCCTGTAACCCAAGATTCTCCTTCACATGTTTCTGGATTCCTCCACAGACTTGTAGCAGGCGGATGTGGTTCTGAGCCAACTATCCATAGAATGCAAGTCCCTTCTGCTCTGCTCTTCTGATGTCTAGGAGCTTTCTGGTGCCACAGTCAATTCATTAGGCCTAACAAATGTCCCCTTAGCACTGAGTCCATAGTACAATTATTTCCTTTCCAAAAATGCCCTTAGAGCTCTTTTTAGAATAAATCTTTCCTTCAGATTGATTCTTCCTGCCTGGAGGCTGAATCTACAGTTGCAAGCTCTGTAGGTCCTCTCTTTGAAGACAAAACATTCAGTGAAAAGCATTTAACCCTTAAGGTTCTTTTTCTGGTGACCATTTTATTAGCTTGATAGATCTCCAAGCTGGCAATAGTTGTTGAGGGCCAACATTTGTGATGCCGCAAGCTGTTCCTTTATTTCTCTACAAATGCCCTTCCTGTTTTCATCAGCTCCAGGAAATTGTGTTTCGTCTTCGACTGATTGCACATGTGTATTTCTCTCTTGGTGTGCATGCACCCTGGGTGCAGTCACCAGAACTTTTTCCCTCGGCGGTAGCCGTTGGGGCCACTCAACTGCCCTCTGCTACCGCGTGCTGCTGGCATTGGTATAAAGGGCGCAGCCGATCCCGAGCCCCCTCAATTCCTTCTTACAGCCCATGATGATCACTGGAACTGCTCTTCTTGCTTTTGCAAGTACTCTCCATGGACTGCGTTCGCTTGTATTTTATTGTAAATAGTTTAGTGTTATTAAAGTTATTAGTGTTTAGTTAGGTTTGTTTACCCCATCTGAGGGATTTATTCAATTCCTGGTACGTTGGTCACTGGTCTTCAGGCCCCTGTGTTTCCTGCAATAAGGCTATGCCCATGAATGGCTCACACTCTAGGTTCTTGAAGTGCCTCAGGGAAGCTCATATTGGAGAGTGTTGCCAAATTTGCAGGGACTTTAAGCCTTGCACAAGGAAAGACCATGAAGCCAGGCTAAAGTTTCTCCCTCTGAGGTGGCTTTGAGACCTCCATCAAAGCCAGGTCAGTCAAACTCAGCACTGACTGTCTCAGTGTCAGTAAGGAGTGTGCCTTCTGCCGTGCCTGACTCCCAGCACCGTTCACCATCCCCAATGTCTAAGAAGAGGCATAAGAAGCAGAGTGCCGAAAGGATGAGGTCCCTGGCCCTGAAGTCTGCTAGGCATGGGGATAAGAGTAGAGCGAGGTCTAAATCTAAGCACTCCTCTGCTTCGGTAACACAGGAGATGGCACTGTTGACTCCAGCACCTAGGCATGTTCCGTGAAGTCTGGAGCTAGAAATTACTAGATTCCCAGGATGCCAGAGCCCAGTTTTCCTTTGTTTGCGAACTGCTTTTTCCATTTCCTCAGTGCTTGGTCCTGTGTCCCTACAGACCATTGGATGTTGAGCACTGTACAAGTGAGATACACCCTCCAGTTTATTTCCTTTCCACCTTCCCTCTCCGTCCTTCTTCAGGGACCCCTCTCACGAAGAACTTCTGGGTCAGGAGATTCAGTCTCTCCTTCATTTGGGAGCCATAGAGGACGTTCCACAGAATTTAAAAGGGAAGGGTTTCCACTCCTGTTATTTCCTAATCCCAAAAGCAAAGGCAGGTTTCAGACTTGTCCTAGACCTGAAACAGCTCAACAACTGACTCAAAAGATAAAGTTCTGCATGGTCATTCTGGCATCCATCATCCTCTCTCTGGACCTTGGATTTAAGAGCTGCCTACTTTCATTGCCAATACCGTGAGGGCACAGAAAATTCCTCAGGTTTGTAGTGAAGCTGGAACGTTACCAGTTCACAGTGCTTCCATTCGGCCTCTCTGCAACTCCTCAAATGTTCATGAAATATATGGTTGTGGTAGTAGCATTTCTGAGGAAACTAGGAGTGCAGATCTACCTTTACCTCAATGACTGGCTAGTCAAGAGACGGTCGAAAGCCCAGATTATATCCAGTGTTTGACTCATTCAGTCAGCATTCAAGGCCCTAGCCCTATTGATCAATGCAGACAAGTCTACTCTTTGTTTGGAACAGAGGAGAGAGTTTATAGGGGTGGTGCTGGACTCTAGCCAGACCAGAGCATTCCTCTCAGAGTCAAGATTCCAATCTATCTGGTCTCTAGTGACACAGAAATACAGGACTGGAAGGGCCATCGAGAGGTCATCTAGTCCAGTCCCCTGCACTCATGGCTGGACTAAGTATTATTGACCATCCCTGACAGGTGTTTGTCTAACCCGCTCTTAAAGATCTCAAATAATGGAGATCCAACAACCCCCCTGGGCAATTTATTTTAGTGCTTAACCACCCTGACAGCTAGGAAGATTTTCCTAATGTCCAACCTAACCCACTCATTCTGCAGTTTAAGCCCATTGCTTCTTGTCCTATCCTCAAAAGTTAAGGAAAATAATGTTTCTCCCTCTTCCTTGTACTTGAAAACTGTTATCATATCTCCTCTCAGTCTTCTCTTCTCCAGACTAAAACACACACAGTTTTTTCAATCTTCCCTCATAGATCATGTTTTCTACACCTTTAATCATTTTTGTTGCTCTTCTCTTCTACTTTCTTCAATTTGTCCTCAAGTTTCACCCATCACAACAGCCTGAAACTTTATGAGGCTCGTAGGCCACATCGCCTCATGCACATATGTAGTACAATATGTGAGGCTCCGGACATGGCTGACCTCAGTGTACTCACCAAGCCATCTTCAACTGGACATTGTGCTCATTGTACCTGCACGAGTTCTAATTTCCCTAAACTGGTGGTTGGATCCTCCCAATGTTTGTGTGGGCATTCCCTTCATCGCCCTTAACTGTCAATGACTCAGATCTCAGACATGTCTGCTCTAGGGTGGGGAGCTCACCTCGAGCCCCTCCTAACACGGGGTCTTTGGTCATCGTGGGAGCTCTCTCTTCATATCACCCTGAGTTCTCTGACATTGGTCCATCTTGCCTGTCAGGCTTTCCCACCTCATATCGGGGGGAGAAACCTGTTTGTTCTTACAGACATCACAGCTATGTTTTACCTCGACAGGCAGGGAAGATCTCACTTATCCCTCCTTTTTCAGGAAGCAATTCAGTTAACCTCAAGGCCTCTTACCTTCCAGGGGTGCGGAATGAGCTAACCGACCACCTGAGCCGGTCATTTTTGAGTCACTACAAGAGGTCTCTGTGCCCAGATGAAGCCAGATGTATTTTCTAGCAGTGGGCGGGCTCCCCAAATAGATCTATTTGCAAACAGGTCCAACAGAAAATGTTACCAGTTCTGCTCCCTGAAGGACCACAGTCCAGGTTCAATCACAGATGCCTTCCTGCTATCCTGGGCAGAAAAGCTTAGCTATGCTTTTCCCCCATACCTCTCCTACACAGACTGCTACTAAAAATCAAGCGGGACAGCACTTAAATTATATTAATAGCCCCAGCATGGCCCCACCAAGAGTGGTTCTCTACTGGTCCTCTCGGTGGCATTTCCATTCTCACTCCCACTACACTCAGACCTGATCTCCTAAGACCACGGTTGGCTGCTCCACCCAAACCTACAATCCTTTCATCTAACAGCCTGGAAGATCCATGGCTAAATCTCAGTAAACAAGCTTGCTTAGAGCAAGTTCACCAAGTCTTCACACAACACAGACTCAACCTGTGGAACTCATTGTCAGGGGATGTTATGAAGGCCAAAACTATAATGGGGTACAAAAAAGAATTAGATAAGTTCATGGAAGATATGTACATTAATGGATATTAGCAAAGATGGGCAGGGATGCAACCCCATGCTTTGGTTGTCCCTAGCCACCAACTGCCGGAAGCTGGACTGGGCAACAGGGGATGGATCACTTGATGATTGCCCAGTTCTGTCCATTTCCTCTGAAGCACCTGGCATTGGCCACTGTCAGGAGACAGGATATTGGGCTAGATGGACCATTGGTCTGACCCAGTCTGGCCATTCTTAGGTTCTTACTAAGTAGCAGAAAGCCCTCTATCAGGGCCCCTGCCTGTCAAAGTGGAAGTGGTTCTCTGTCTATGCTTGTTAAACCAGAGTCTTGCTGATGCATTAATCCATCCAGCGCATACTTAACTATCTGTTGCACCTGAAACTGCACAGTTTCGTGAAAAAGAAGGGTAAGCAAGCTCCTCCCTGCCTGTAGTGGTAAAACATAGCTGTGGTGTAAGAACAAGGCTTAGCAGTTTCCTCGGTCAAGGTTCACCTGGCAGCAATATCAGCTTTCCATGCTTGCATGGATAGCTGTTCGGTTTCAGGACTCTCAGTGCTGATAGCAATTCTGCTCCTTGGCTGAGGCCTGGTCTACACTACGGGGGTGTCATAAATATAAAGGGAAGAGTAAACACCTTTAAAATCCCTCATGGCCAGAGGAAAAACCCTTTCACCTGTAAAGGGTTAAGAAGCTAGGATAAGCACCTGACCAAAATGACCAATGAGGAGACAAGATACTTTAAAAAGCTGGGGGGAGGGAGAAACAAAGCCACTCTCTCTCTCTCTGTCTGTGTGATGCTTTTGCCGGGAACAGAACAGGAATGGAGTCTTAGAACTTAGTAAGTAATCTAGCTAGATGTGTGTTAGATTCTGATTCCTTTAAATGGCTGAGAAAAGAAGCTGTGCTGAATGGAATGTAGATTCCTGTTTTTGTGTCTTTTTGTAACTTAAGGTTTTGCCTAGAGGGATTCTCTGTTTTGAATCTGATTACCCTGTAAGGTATTTACCATCCTGATTTTACAGAGGTGATTCTTTTTACTTTTTCCTCTAGTAAAATTCTTTTTAAGAATCTGAATGCTTTTTTCATTGTTCTTAAGATCCAAGGGTTTGGGTCTGTGTTCACCTATGCAAATTGGTGAGGATTTTTATCAAACCTTCCCCAGGAAAGGGGGTGTAAGATTTGGGAGGATTTTGGGGGGAAAAGACGTTTCCAAACAGGCTCTGTCCCAATTATATCCCTGTTAGACGTTTGGTGGTGGCAGCAAAAGTCCAAGGGCAAAAGGTAAAATAGTTTATACCTTGGGGAAGTTTTAACCTAAGCTGGTAAAAGTAAGCTTAGGAGGTTTTCATGCAGGTCCCCACATCTGTACCCTAGAGTTCAGAGTGGGGAAGTAACCTTTACAGGGGGTAAGTCAGCCTAAGTTATGCAAGTCCAGCTACGTAAATAATGTAGCTAGAGTCGATGTAGGTGAGGTCAACTTACTGCAGTGTCTACACTGCACTGGGTCAACAGGAGAAACTCTCCCATTGACGTACCTTATGCTTCTCATTCCGGTGGAGTACCAGAGTCAACGGGAGAGTGATCTGCAGTTGATTTAGCAGGTCTTCATTAGACCCGCTAAGTTGACCCCCAGTGCATTGATCGCTGCAGTGTCGATCCCCAGTAAGTGTAGACATACCCCAAGAAAGGTAATGCTTCCCTAGAATAGCAATAAAGGGAAGTTTGCAATCTACTATGACTTAGGGCTTGTCTAGAATACCATTTAAGTCTATGTAACTTGCATTGCTCAGGGATGTGAAAAAAACCACACCCCTGAGCGACGTAAGTTATATCGACTTAAAGCACTGTCTACACCACACTACGTCAGTGGGAGACTCTCCCACCGACATAGCTTCCCCCTCTCATTGAGGTGGAGTAATTGCATCGATGAGAGAACACTCTTCCGTCAACATAGCGCATCTTCAGCAGACTTGCCACATCGGCACAGTTGCACCACTGCAATGGCACCAATGTAGCGCAGTAGTGAAAACAAGCCCTTAGATACAGCAGTGATGAGCCTGATATAAGAACCAGAACAAAAACAGAATAATCCAGTCTTCCATGTATACTTTCACTAAGACACTATAGAGTGTGCACTTCCACCTCTACTGATCCGGCATTTTGCCAAACAGTTCTATCCTCCATGCTCAAAAGTTGCTTTTCCCTGACAGCCTTGTGGGACTGCTAGATATATCCCATCAAGTTACAGATTAACTTTGTCCACCAACGAAATACCATTTATGAGTAAGAAAAATTGTCTAGTCGATAGAGGAGTTAGGTATAAAACCCAGAAGTCCTGCAAGCCTATCCCCTGCTATAATTACTAAACAATAATGGTATTATGTTGATCGTTATCCCATGACAGGACCGCTTATCGCATGTGTCACCACCATATATAGATGTATATCTGCTTGTGATCAAGATGATTAGATCACATGCTTCAGAAGACTTATCAAACGTAAAGCTGAAAATGCAGGCCTTTTTAGTGCCAGGAGACTGCTCATAAGCTTGGAGTCAAAGTGACTGCAGGGGAGGGCATTGCAATGGCAGATCCCTGCCTGCCAAATTTTCTCCAGCTGGCAGTCCGTCAGAGCCTGATCTTGTCATACTTGGCTCACATTGTAGGACATGCCTCTTTGGTCTGGCTTTTCTGTGCTATTGGTACGTCCTGGGCAGTCCCTTGGGAAACAGCTTTTTAAGTTAGCAAGGTTCTAGGGTAGTCAAGTAGATGCTCTCTGTTTTCAGCATATTTTGTGTTTTTAATTGAATTTAGTAAATAGCTTTAAGGTGTTGAGCACTATAAATGTGTGTGATTAATTAACAAAAAAACCACACCGCACACATACAGGGTGAAATCCTGGCTCCAGTGAAGTCAGTGGCAAAACTCCCTTTAACTTCAGTGGTGCCAGAATGTCACCCATGGACTTTATGCATATCCTCACATCATCTAAGATGTAATAGAAACAACAGAATCAAGGTGGAACAGCTGTGTTACACAGATATGGTCATACTCCATATTATTTATACTTCTGCAGTAATTACTTGCATGTAACTATTTCCTTTATCTTTTTAGGAAAATATGTAAAATCTTGATTTCAATATGAAACAAGCGTGTAAAATAAAGAAATGTATTATTCACATGAAACTAGCTAGCCACGTGAAAAAGATAATTTGGTTAAATGTACCAAAAGAAGGGGATATGTTTTGACTAGTTGAGCTATTATATCACAGTAACTACTCAATTGGCCTAAGTACTTACATTGTTTGAGTGCTTGCATTGTTTCTTTCTGAGCAACATATGGCTTACTCTTTTAAATAGCAGTGGCTGAAGTCTGTCTGGTTCACTGGCAGTTCATTGGTATATATTTGCAACTCCTGAAGCAAAAAAAACTGATATTTTATCTTTAGAAGGAGTTACATTTTTTTTGAACTTATTGAATTTTTCAAAGATCAGCATGAAGAGTTCTGATTAAATGCTTGCTTCAGCGTTTTAAAGGCTTCTTGTGTCCCTGTTGCCTAAGGAGGTCGTACATTACGATTGCTCTGTAAACATCAGATTGTACCGAATTGGCTGAGCATACCATGCAGAGCACACAAAGAAGACGTCAAATGGCTTATCTTGCACTTATCAACTAGTTTATTTTTCATGCCAAAAAAAGCTGTATTTTTACAAGAGCAGCTGCTACTTTGTAAATATTTTAATGGCTTCTGTTAAGTAGATCTGTCAGTTTTGCAAACAATATTAAAATAAGATTTTCATTCTGCCATGTGATTGCATGTCTTGAGATGTATTTTATCTCTGAAAGGCCTGTGGAGGAGACTTGAGAATGGATTTTTTTTTTTTATTTGCAGGCACAGAGCCAATAGAGAATAGGTGCATTTAAGTAATAATTCATAATGTCACCACCAGGGAAGGAGTGTGAGTTCCATCACTATTGCATGAAGTCTTCTCAGAATGCCCTTCTGGCTGAATAATATGAAAATCTGTCAATGGGCTAATACAGAACTATCTTTGGCTCTTCCAGCCAGGTGCTAGATGTTACAATCACAGCTGCCAGCAAATTTTAGGAGGAGGGCATACTCATACATATGGATTCCTTGAGCACATTGCTTTAATCTAAGAGTATATTACCATCAAATAATATTATCCTGTTATCTAGACAAATGTGATCTTTGTACATTTAGCAAGATATAAGTTCTCATAGCCTTTGAGGTGAAAAATGACTCCTTTAAACATGAAACTTTTCACTCTCTCAAAGAGAAGAGGCAAAGCCAGAAACTTATTTCTGACGTCTTTCAAATTTTGTGGAAATTCAAATTCAAATCCCCAGATCTGAACTCAGCAAACTGCAGAGTCCAAGATCCAAACCTGGAACGGGCCTATTTTGTAACCAAGACTACACATTACCTTGAAAGGTTTTCATTATCTAGGGGTGAAATCTTGGGTGACCTCCTTCTGAGCCTTCCAGTACCAATAGACCAAGTCCTGATTTATCCCTGAGTCCTACCCTAAACCTAATCCAGATATGAACCATCCCCTCAGCCCATCTCTACTCTATTAGTGCCATTTTGGCTAGATCTGTTATTTAAATTAGATGTAGGAAAAAGTAATTGTTAAAGAATGTCTAAGGAAAAATGCTTCAATAAATTAAAATTAAATCTGTGCCCATGAGAAACAGGAACCCAAGGATCCATAGTGAAGATTTATATTTCTTCAATCCAAAGATCTTATAGCAATTGATTCTCATGGTTTTGAGCTGCTGTTGGCCTTCTCCTGAATATATCCTGTCATACTGTAGCACTAGGTCCTCTTATCAGGAATAGCATTGGGACAGTATGGACCATCATGTTTTCTCCTGCTCCTCCGCCTCCAAAATACACAAATGTCTTTCTTCCTTCTTTTGTTCCACCTATAGTGGAAGAAGCCACTAGTACCTCTAGAGAGCCTTTGGGGCAATTGTCATGTCCATGGGGTTTTTGTTTTGCATTAAGGAATTCCCTCTCTGTCCTAAAAGTAAAAAAACTTTAAAGTTTTACTTAAAAAAAGTAAAAAAGGGATCAACCTGTGCATGTTCTGATAAAATAATATCTACAAGTTACATGTGAATGGACTTTGGTGAGTATTTTTAATTTTTGTAATGAATTTAGCGATCATGAAAAGTGCCAGAATGCCAATATTTATCCACAGAAAAGAGATAGCATGTACAGGCTTTCCCTTGCTCCCTGTTAGCTTGTTTTGAAGGGACCACCTTTAGAGATAAGAAACATCACATAGACCCATTCAAGTCTCTAGCCTCTGCTCTATATTACCAGCAAGGATACGACTTGGTGCAACGTGTGATGCTGGTTTTGAGATTATGGTAATAATACTGAGAACGTGTGATGCTGGTTTTGTGATTATGGTAATAATACTGTGGTCTCTCATCCATTAGGAACTAGATTGAAACTATTAATTCATTTCACACTAAGCACTGAATAACCATCAGATACAATTAACTTCTGGACACAGATCCTGGGTTGGATTTAAATTGTTACCTAGATGTGAAAGTGCCAAAACTCATTAGCATTCCTAAGGGCAAGTTAGTTCCCCAGAACTTATAGGGTCAAATTCAGAGGGGATGTGTAAATTGGTAGATGGTAGATTCCCTTACTCTTAGTTAGACTCCATTAGACCTTGTCACACCCATTTAATGATGTGTAAGCTAGTATAACTAAGGGCCTGCCTACACTACAAAAATATCCAGGTTAGCAGATGTAGTTACAGCACCACTGTCCCCTGAGCGAGTCACAACACATTTTAATTTGCATGTGACCTACCTGTGTTGTCACCAGATCACATAACCAGACATGTCCCAGGCTTCGGCCCACTTATGCCTCTTTGTTACAGCACAGTTCAATCCCTTCCCTAGGACAAACTTTAACTATGTTGAAACAATGTAAAGGATCAACTGAGATGTTTTGGGGTTCACCCAGGCTAGTAAGGGGGTTTGGTCACAGTCTACCTTGTAACACTGGGTGTCTTGTGGCTGTGCAGCTTTGGTCCAAAACTGTGACCCCCAACAGCCTTCCAGCAGCCCACAAACCTTACCCTGGCTTTGCCCAGCCAAATTATTCCATGCAGGCTGACCTTGGACCCTTCCAGCCCTGAATGCATCTCAAAATCATCTGACTGAAGGGACCAGTCCTTCACACTGGACCCTCCCAGATAAATGTTCAGTTTGCTGCCTTTACAGAGACAGAAAAACACTCCAACCTGTTAGCTGTCTGGAAGCACATACTTTACTGGACATACCCAGCACTGACAGCAAAACAAATTAACCACCAAAAGCGTGTGGACTAAGTGAAACCAAGTAGAAAGGTAGGGATGGTTACAAGCAAATAAAAGTGAAAACATGCATCTAAAAGTCTAAAACTTCATCTAGCAAGATACAGTCTTTGTTCAAGGTGGTTTTCTCTTTCTCTCTCTCTCTCTCTCCTTACCAGCTTTTTGCTGGCTGATCTGGCCAGGATCCATTACACAGATCAAATCGCTTAGTTTCTTCTCCTAAACTGAAGAGTAAAAACTGAGTCTCTCTCTGTTCCTTATAGTCCCAAAGGGATGTCTATTTCACAGGTTAGGAATGCCTCTTGAGAATTCAGTCTTCTGTCTCTCTCTGGAGTGCAGGAACCATGTTACTGCTCTGTCTCTCGAGCTCAGGATCAGGATAACCCCCACAGGTTTAGCTCAATGACTTTGTTTACTACTAATGCTTAAACTGAGGTAAACCCACATTCCTTTGTGTAGGTCAGATCTGTTTATTGCCTTTACCTAGGCGAGGCTGTCTGGTCTTAAACACGTTCTAGTAACATCATACAGAGGGAATTCATAACTTTATATACTGGATAACATTAACATCTACATTATACTAATAACTCATGTTATTAGCTTTCATATACCTCACACATCATATTTTGTACAAATATTATTGCAGTAATGTTTTTCGGTTGTGAATACAGGATTGCCCAGGATCACAATCTTCCTGTTGATGGCTTTTTTAGTGATACACTACTTTTCTGGTATACCGCTATGTGAGTTAACCCAAATGAGACTCCCTCAGAGTCTAATATATGGTTACTTGGTGGGTATGCCCACAATGCAATGAAAGCCCAGGGTTAGTAGAACGCAAGGTAGCGCACCCTGAGTGTGTTAACTTGGGCTTGAGCATCTACTCTCATTTGTAACCCCAGGTTAGGAACTGTTGAACCCTAGGTCCCAGTCTGGTGCTCCAGCACCTACACTGAAATAGGCGAGCTGGGATAATAACCACCCATATCCCAGACTTTCTAGCACCCTCCCAAAATGGCTGCTTGAGCCCTTTGTTCGTGGTGGGAAAAACCTGACTGTCTTTCAAACTTGACTGTCCAGAGGACAAAGAAAGTCAGCTCAAGAGATTGTGGAACACTTTTGGCAAACTGCCAGAGCACAAGTCAAGAGGGGCTGCATCTACAGTGCAAAGCAATAGGGCTTGAACCCTGAGGCCCGGCTTGACTCTGATTCGTGTCCTGGGACCCTGGGTCCAAGCCCTCGGTTAACATGTAGATTTGCGTGTAGATGGAAGGGGGTTAGGCTTAAGCGGAGTGTGAATCCTGGGCTTACATTGCAGTGAAGATATAGCCTAATTCAGAAGTGATGTGCAAGAGGAGGCAGGGAAAGTTATGTATTGTTACGTGGATATGACTAAGGACTTGTCCACACTTAAAACACTACAGAAGTGCAACTTCACCACTGCAGCACCTCAGTGTAGACACTACCTATGTCAACAGACGGGGTTCTCCCATCAGCGTAAGTACTCCTCCTCCCCGAGAGGCAGGAGCTAGGTCGATGGAAGAATTCTCCCATCAACCTAACACTTTCTACACTGGGGGTTAGGGCGGTACAGGTACGTCTCTCAGGGATATGGGTTTTTCATGGCTATACCAATGTACAATTCTAGTGTAGACCAGACCTCTGGAAGTCTAAGTAGGTGTGACTTACATATTGCAGCTTGGCATAACAAGAAGGTATAAATTAAACCAGTTTAGATGAGTCTCTGAATCGAGCTCTCATTTTTTATATTCGCAAAAAGAAAAGGAGTACTTGTGGCACCTTAGAGACTAACCAATTTATTTGAGCATAAGCTTTTGTGAGCTCCAGCTCACTTCATCGGATGCATACTGTGGAAAGTGTAGAAGATATTTTTATACACCCAAAGCATGAAAAAATACCTCCCCCCACCCCACTCTCCTGCTGGTAATAGCTTATCTAAAGTGATCACTCTCCTTACAATAAAAAGAAAAGGAGTACTTGTGGCACCTTAGAGACTAACCAATTTATTTGAGCATGAGCTTTCGTGAGCTACAGCTCACTTCATCGGATGCATACCGTGGAAACTGCAGCAGACTTTATATACATACAGAGAATATGAAACAATACCTCCTCCCACCCCACTGTCCTGCTGGTAATAGCTTATCTAAAGTGATCATCAAGTTGGGCCATTTCCAGCACAAATCCAGGTTTTCTCACCCTCCACCCCCCGACACAAATTCACTCTCCTGCTGGTGATAGCCCATCCAAAGTGACCACTCTCTACACAATGTGCATGATAATCAAGTTGGGCCATTTCCTGCACAAATCCAGGTTCTCTCACCCCCTCACCCCCATACACACACAAACTCTCTCTCCTGCTGGTAATAGCTCATCCAAACTGACCACTCTCCAAGTTTAAATCCAAGTTAAACCAGAACATCTGGGGGGGGGGGGTAGGAAAAAACAAGGGGAAATAGGCTACCTTGCATAATGACTTAGCCACTCCCAGTCTCTATTTAAGCCTAAATTAATAGTATCCAATTTGCAAATGAATTCCAATTCACCCTGCTGTCAGGGTGCCAATGCCTGAGATGATGGGGCGCCCAGGATTTCCAGGTTTATGGATCTTGGGTAGTAGATAGAATATCCCAGGTCGGGGTTCCCTGACAGCAGGATTGTCTGGCTATGTAGACTCCCTCCTCAGGCCCTACGCTACCAGCACTCCCAGCTACCGTTGAGACACCACTGACTTCCTGAGGAAACTTCAATCCATCGGTGATCTTCCTGATAACACCATCCTGGCCACTATGGATGTAGAAGCCCTCTACACCAACATTCCACACAAAGTTGGACTACAAGCCGTCAAGAACACTATCCCCGATAATGTCACGGCTAACCTGGTGGCTGAACTTTGTGACTTTGTCCTCACCCTTAACTATTTCACATTTGGGGACAATGTATACCTTCAGATCAGCGGCACTGCTATGGGTACCCGCATGGCCCCACAGTATGCCAACATTTTTATGGCTGATTTAGAACAACGCTTCCTCAGCTCTCGTCCCCTAAAGCCCCTACTCTACTTGCGCTATATTGATGACATCTTCATCATCTGGACCCATGGAAAAGAAGCCCTTGAGGAATTCCACCATGATTTCAACAATTTCCATCCCACCATCAACCTCAGCCTGGTCCAGTCCACACAAGAGATCCACTTCCTGGACACTACAGTGCTCATAAACAATGGTCACATAAACACCACCCTATACCGGAAACCTACTGACCGCTATTCCTACCTGCATGCCTCCAGCTTTCACCCTGACCACACCACACGATCCATCGTCTACAGCCAAGCTCTGCGATACAACCACATTTGCTCCAACCCCTCAGACAGAGACAAACACCTACAAGATCTCTGTCAAGTTTCCTTACAACTACAATACCCACCTGCGGAAGTAAAGAAACAGATTGATAGAGCCAGAAGAGTTCCCAGAAGTTACCTACTACAGGACAGGCCTAACAAAGAAAATAACAGAACGCCACTAGCCGTCACCTTCAGCCCCCAACTAAAACCCCTCCAACGCATTATTAAGGATCTACAACCTATCCTAAAGGATGACCCAACACTCTCACAAATCTTGGGAGACAGGCCAGTCCTTGCCTACAGACAGCCCCGCAACCTGAAGCAAATACTCACCAACAACCACATACCACACAACAGAACCACTAACCCAGGAACTTATCCTTGCAACAAAGCCCGTTGCCAACTGTGCCCACATATCTATTCAGGGGACACCATCACAGGGCCTAATAACATCAGCCACACTATCAGAGGCTCGTTCACCTGCACATCCACCAATGTGATATATGCCATCATGTGCCAGCAATGCCCCTCTGCCATTTACATTGGTCAAACTGGACAGTCTCTACGTAAAAGAATAAATGGACACAAATCAGATGTCAAGAATTAACACATTCATAAACCAGTCGGAGAACACTTCAATCTCTCTGGTCACGCAATCACAGACATGAAGGTCGCTATCTTAAAACAAAAAAACTTCAAATCCAGACTCCAGCGAGAAACTGCTAAATTGGAATTCATTTGCAAATTGGATACTATTAATTTAGGCTTAAATAGAGACTGGGAGTGGCTAAGTCATTATGCAAGGTAGCCTATTTCCCCTTGTTTTTTCCTACCCCCCCCCCAAGCTGTTCTGGTTTAACTTGGATTTAAACTTGGAGAGTGGTCAGTTTAGATGAGCTATTACCAGCAGGAGAGTGAGTTTGTGTGTGTATGGGGGTGGGGGGGTGAGAAAATCTGGATTTGTGCTGGAAATGGCCCACCTTGATTATCATGCACATTGTAGGGAGAGTGGTCACTTTGGATGAGCTATTACCAGCAGGATAGTGAGTTTGTGTGTGTGGTTTTTGGGAGGGGGGTGAGGGGGTGAGAGAACCTGGATTTGTGCAGGAAATGGCCCGACTTGATTATCATGCACATTGTGTAGAGAGTTGTCACTTTGGATGGGCTATCACCAGCAGGAGAGTGAATTTGTGGGGGGGGGTGGAGGGTGAGAAAACCTGGATTTGTGCTGGAAATGGCCCAACTTGATGATCACTTTAGATAAGCTATTACCAGCAGGACAGTGGGGTGGGAGGAGGTATTGTTTCATATTCTCTGTATGTATATAAAGTCTGCTGCAGTTTCCACGGTATGCATCCGATGAAGTGAGCTGTAGCTCACGAAAGCTCATGCTCAGATAAATTGGTTAGTCTCTAAGGTGCCACAAGTACTCCTTTTCTTTTTGCGAATACAGACTAACACGGCTGTTACTCTGAAACCTCTCCTTACAATGTGTATGATAATCAAGTTGGGCCATTTCCAGCACAAATTCAGGTTTCCCCACACACACACACACACACACACACACACAAACCCACTCTCCTGTTGGTAATAGCTTATCTAAAGTGACCACTCTCCTTACAATGTGTATGATAATCAAGGTGGGCCATTTCCAGCACAAATCCAGGGTTTAACAAGAACGTCTGCGAGGGGGTAGGAAAAAACAAGGGGAAATAGGTTACCTTGCATAATGACTTAGCCACTCCCAGTCTCTATTCAAGCCTAAGTTAATTGTATCCAATTTGCAAATGAATTCCAATTCAACAGTCTCTCGCTGGAGTCTGGATTTGAAGTTTTTTTATTATAATATCGCAACTTTCATGTCTGTAATCGCGTGACCAGAGAGATTGAAGTGTTCTCCAACTGGTTTATGAATGTTATAATTCTTGACATCTGATTTGTGTCCATTTATTCTTTTACGTAGAAACTGTCCAGTTTGACCAATGTACATGGGGGGGGGGGGGAGAAAACCTGAATTTGTGCTGGAAATGGCCCAACTTGATTATCATACACATTGTAAGGAGAGTGATCACTTTAGATAAGCTATTACCAGCAGGAGAGTGGGGTGGGAGGAGGTATTTTTTCATGCTTTGTGTGTATATAATAAGATCTTCTAAACTTTCCACAGTATGCATCCGATGAAGTGAGCTGTAGCTCACGAAAGCTTATGCTCAAATAAATTGGTTAGTCGCTAAGGTGCCACAAGTACTCCTTTTCTTTTTGCAAATACAGACTAACACGGCTGTTACTCTGAAACCTGCCATTTTTTATATTGTGAGAACTGGAATGTTGGTAGCTCATCTCTGCTTCAGAGCTGAAAAACAGGATCACTTGCAGGCCAAATACACTGAAAGTGGATAGGACAGTGCTTCGAAAACAGCTCCGAGAAATACAGTTCATTACCAAAAGGTCTTACAGTTTAGTCTACTGAAATTAGGGTGGCTTCTGAGACCTGCCTAAGCAAAATTCCTAAGCAAAAAGTTCCTTTTATTGCATATGTTTAGGCCACTACCTTGAGGTCTCTAGACACTTAAAAAAATATTTCTGCAGTCCCTGTTTAGTTAACTTCATTGCTCAGCCCCTCTCTTTCTCTTAAGTGGTTACTACTAATTAGTTTTGAAGAATGGGGCTCTCTGGAGACCGATTTAAGCAGAAGAAATTCTAGTTTACTTACCAGGAATTTGAATTTTCCAGATATAGTATATTGCCTCCATAGAAACATGCTCACTCTCCCTCTTTCACGGCTTCTCTTTGGAGTTTTTATTCCAGACAGATGGACAGAAACTTAGAGTGAGATCAACGGCTCTTCTTTAATAGAGTCTGTCTAGGAACTGTTATGCGCATGCATCGAGGCATGTGGCCCCTTACTAAGCTAATTCCTTTTCATGGTTCCCTGCCTGCACAATTCCATGGGTGTGGATCTGTGAAGGTAGTGCAGCCAGAGCATTCTAGTTATGGGTACTGTAAATAAGCTAGTTTACTCTTGTTTGTCTTGTTCTCTCCATTTTCATCTCACACGGGAACAGCGTGAAAAATAATAAATCTTGGGGAGTTAGCCCTTTAGAAACTGAAGGGTCAGAAACCCAAGTGACTTTGCCCTCCTAAGCTGGTGAGCACTTCTGGGTCTCTGGCCAAAATGTAAACTACAGCAGTGTGGTAACGCTTGCAGTAGCATTATGTTCTTTCCACTGCCCGTGGTGTTACCATGGGTATTGTGCAGATTAGGTAATACAGGATTCAGGGAGGTAGAGAACAAGGGGGAAAAACAGGATTTAAAGGAAAAAAAAGCAAAAGGTCTTACGGTTTTGAGAAAAACCTTTTAAAGTCTTTATCTGTAACAGGATTTTTCCTTAATCCATAGTCTGCTAGACTAGGGTTTGATTATGCTTCCTTTTTTTGTTTTTTTGTTTTGTTTTGTTTTGTTTTAAAGTGTCACACCTACAGTATGCAATTTTTCTACATCTTTTAGATGGTTTGGGTACTTTTCAAACAATTAAGCCTTTTGATATGCTAAAAGATGGTAAAATCAGTCTATTTTCAGGATCCTAACGTCTGTGTTGTCTCTCTTGTAAACTGAAATTAAGTGAAACAAAAATAGTAGGGAAAATGTTATGACTTTGTTTTAATCTCTTTTAAAGATGTAGAGGGGAAAGATTAGGCAGTTCATAAGTGTTGATCAGTGTAGCTGTAGTGAAATGCTCAGATGGAACACAGTCTGTGTCAGCCCCTTAGACCATTGTTTTTTGACAGATAATTTAGAGTGGGCCATGTCTCTTTATTCACAAAACTCTTCCTCTGTAAACTCTTAGGGTGTTTCTGATACCAGGTAGCTAGTGACTAGAAAATGTTTTCAGAGATCAATTAAGGGTGAAAATTTACACAAATATGAAGTTTCTCATGAATCAGAAAAGTATATCTATCTGGATAGGAATATTATCTAGATGTCAGAGAGGTTGCTGAGAGCATCCTGGGGCTGAATGAAAACTATTGCAGTAGATAATGGCTGTATGCCAGCAGTTCTCAATCTGCGGCCTGCGGGCCACTTGTGACCCAGTCAGCACAGAGCTGTGGCCCATGTGACATCCTTGGGGCCATACAGGTAGTATTGGATGCGGCCCACAATGGTAAATAGGTTGAGAACCACTGCTGTGTACTCTCCCATGTGCATTGCAAACCAGATTGATAAAGAGGGAACATTTTGTCTCCTGTGTTACATGAAAGTTTTGAAGGAATCCTAGTTGTTTATTATGAGAGCAAATTGAGGATAATCTACTGTGTTTTGTTCTTTGTTATGAATCAAGTCTAATATCACAACTTGATCATTTTTAAACAGCTCTTTTGGGGCATTTAGACAGAGAGGATTCTTCAGATGAAGCTTTTGTCGCTCTATCTCTAATATCGCAAGAGGAACAGACATTTCAGGATGCCCTCCCTCCCTCTGGCTCAAACTTCAGACACACAGCACAGAGCAGTTCTAACAGGTGAGATTTGCTGAGTGGATGTGGTGTAAGTATAGCAAAGAGGCATTTTAGCTTTTACAACTTGTGCTGTAACTCCTATGCTTATAAAATTTGCAGATGGTACCAACCTGGAAGGAGTTGCAAGTACTTTGGAGGACAGTATTATAATTCAAAATGACCTTGATACACTGGCGAATTGGTCTGAAATCAACAAGATGGAATTCAGTACAGACATGCAAAGTACTACGCTTAGGAAGGGAAAAATGAAATGCACAGCTGATAGCACTGCAGAAAAGGATCTGGGGGTTATAGTGGATCACAAATTGAATATGAGTCAACAGGGTGATGCAGTTGTGAAAACTGCTAATTTTCTGGGGTGTGTTAACAGAAGACTTTTATGTGAGACATGTAAAGTAATTGTTCTGCTCTACTTGGCACTGGTGAGGCCTCAGCTGGAGTAATGTCCAGTTCTGGGTGCCACACTTTAGTAGGGTGACCATCCATCCTGTTTTTAAAGGGACAGTCCCATTTTTGGGGACTTTTTCTTATATAGGCGCCTATTACCCCCGACCCCCTGTCCCGTTTTTTCACAGCTGCTATCTGATCACCCTGTACTTTAGGAAAGATGTGGAAAAATGGGAGAGAGTCCAGAGGAGAGCAACAAAAATGGTCTAGAAAACCTGACAGAGGAAAGGTTAAAACAACTGGGCATGCTTAGTCTTGAGAAAAGATGATTGAGGGGGGACTTGATGGTCTTCAAATATGTTAAGGCGGTTATAAAGAGGACTAATCCGCTGTTCTCCATGTCCACAGAATATAGGCCAAGAGGTAATAGGCTCAATCTGCAGCAAGAGAGATTTAGGTTACATATTAGGGAAAACTTTCTAACTATTAGGATCATTAAGCACTGGAATAGGCTTCTAAGGGAGGTTGTGGAGTCCCCATCATTGGAGATTTTTAAGAACAGGTGAAATAAACACCTGTCAGGGATGGTCTACGGTCTGCTTGGTCCTGCCTCAGCACAGGGGCAGCTGGACTAAACGGCCTGTCAAGGTCCCTTTCAACCCTACATTTCTATGATTTCTTATACAGTCAAGGAAAACTCCCCTTTCCACAACACTGAATGAAACAATGCTGAGTAGGGTGAGGGGAGAAAGCAGGCAATTGCCTGATATATATTTAATGCTGGTCTTCTTACAGCCTGGGATTTTTAGATTATTTTGACGACTTTTGGCTTTCAGAAGAGAGATCTAAACATTTTCCTAGAAGATATTCTGAAAAGGATATTCTGTTGCTCAGTGGCATGGCCTTTGTTCCCAACAATTGTAAAAATTCAAGAGAAGGAAAGAGAACAATAAAATGCCAGCATTTTAATTAAACTTTGATGCATTAATTTAGGCTCTTAAATCTATATTCAGACACTTAGGTAAAAGTGCTTGAGCTTTTGTGGTGGTGAACACTGGCTACTGAAGTCAGTGACTTCAGCATCTCTGAAAATTAGGCCACTTTTACTTAGGTCCCCAAAACCTTTGTCTTGAAAAATTTTACACATGTGCTTAGCTTTACACACAGGGAGGAGCTCTTAGGCCCTGATCCTGCAAAGCACTTAAGCAATGCTTATGTGCCATTGACTTCAAGACAAAACATCCTTAAGTGCTTTGCTGAACAGGGATGGTGTCCTGAATCAGTAATACAGTGTATGAAGTTAGACATACATATAAGTCTTTGCAAAATCTGAGCCTAAACATAGATTTAGCTGCCTAACATTAGGCACCCATGTTTGGATGCTAGTAGAGGAAAACCTTAGGACAGTAGCAGCAGCTATTGGATGTTTTCATACATTCAATACAGACGCAGAGAGTGCAGAGAGAGTACCAAGAATACATGCGTTTTTGGAGTACTGAGCATTTATAACAAAATGATATTTAAATACCTATTTTTGTTTGCAAAAATGCAACCTCCCTTGCCTGTAGTGCAGAAAAGACAGAAGTACTGGCAGCAACAAGATGTTGAGCCGAAGCCAAGGTGTGAAAAAGAGGAGTTGTAAAAAGACCCCAACACAAAGTTCTCTAAGCCCATCACTAGACTGTGGGTCTAGGGCTGCCTGATCTGGCAATCCTTAGGATCTCTCTGTAAAAGCTCTTATTGCTATTGCATCAAAGAATGGAGGCTGTGCAGGGGATTCTCATCTTAATGGAGAGGAAAACTAAATAGCTCACCCCTAGAATGGCAGACTGGACGGGTACCTATATAGGTTGAAACTGAAACATTGAGAAGTTGGATACCAGACCCATTTGAAGAACCTATGCTTTGGATAATGGCTGCTGGCAAAGGCATGAAGCCTTTGCTTTTTATAGGATTTTTCTTATAGCACTTTTGGACATCAGTACAAAAGAAAACAGCTGTCTGGTCCCTGACAAACAGATTTGGTCATCTAGATATGTGCATTAATTTCACCAAAGGCTGCATATTTATATTGTCCTCTTCCTTGTCATTTCTTTCCCCTACACCTCCCTGAGTTGTCACCTCCTTCTGTTATTCGTTTCCTAACTTACCTAACATTGTAAGTCCTTTGGGACAGAGAATCTGCCTTTTATTTATTGTACAGAACATGTTGCATATATGGAACTAGTAAAGTAAAGAATAATAACAAGGAGAACAGAGGTACCATGATAGTTAAGTGATGGATTTACCAGCATGAAGGAAAGTATAGTAAGAAATAAAAATAGGCAACTAGGCTAAGAGAAATGTAATTTTTATTTTCTCAGATGCATTCTTGATGCCTTCAATTCTGTTCCTGGTAAAGCTCATGGTAAACTTACAGAAACAACACATTTGTTGCTTCACACTAAATTAAAAGGTTTCAGAGTAACAGCCGTGTTAGTCTGTATTCGCAAAAAGAAAAGGAGTACTTGTGGCACCTTAGAGACTAACCAATTTATTTGAGCATGAGCTTTCGTGAGCTACAGCTCACTTCATCAGATACATACCATGGAAACTGCAGCAGACTTTATATATACACAGAGAATATGAAACAATACCTCCTCCCACCCCACTGTCCTGCTGGTAATAGCTTATCTAAAGTAATCATCAGGTTAGGCCATTTCCAGCACAAATCCAGGTTTTCTCACCCTCCACCCAATGCCTAGTTAGGAAAATCATTTCTCAGATTCTTAAATGGAAACCCTCATTTTCTAAACCTTGTATATGAACTGAATTTCAGAATAAGATCACATTTAGTATGCAGATTTTGTTTTTACCCTCCTGTGTGGTAGAACTTTTCTGGTAATTTCGTAATAGTTAAATAATGTTGTACTTACATGATTCAGAGGAGCAGCCGTGTCAGTCTGTATTCGCAAAAAGAAAAGGAGTACTAGTGGCACCTTAGATACTAACTAATTTATTTGAGCATAAGCATCCAATGAAGTGAGCTGTAGCTCACGAAAGCTTATGCTCAAATTGGTTAGTCTCTAAGGTACCACTAGTACTCCTTTTCTTTTTGTTGTACTTACATGTTGGCAAATTGTCCTAACTGCTTGTATGTTATTGCTCCAAACATGCCTGAGATTTTCAAAGCAATCAAAAGGATTTGGATACAACCTATACCTCCAACATTTAGCGTGAGATTGTTGTCTGTAAACATTTGGGTACACTGCTGTATTTACATAGTACAACAATTTAAACGACAGTCCAGAACGGGAACCAGTGCCAGCATGCCTCCTATCCAGAAGTATAAATGTGCTATCCTTCCTTCAGCTCACCGTTTTCCTTATGAAATACTATACCTGATGGTGTTATGGCAGCCCAGCATCTAGCTGTGTTGGTCTTCCCGTGTCAGCTAATCTGGAGTTCAGCTTCACTTGTGCTTCTTGGCTTGCTGACTTGAGCACTTTAACACAGGCGAGCCCAGGTGGGTCACCAGAAGTTGCTGATTCTCACCAGTGAGTCACTGAAGCTGCATAAACTGGTCTGCCTTCCGGAGGTTTTCGATTACCTCTTGCCAAGCTGATGTATATAAAGGAAACTTCTGACCCTCACTCACTGCTCCTTGAAACTGCTAAAACCCTCTGAATGCAGCTGACCCTAAGCAAGCAGATCCACTGCCCTGATTTTTTTGATTGCCTCCTGCTCAGCTAGCAAATATAAAGAAAGTTTCTGACCCTCACTATTGGCTCTTTGGAACTGCTGAAACTACATGAACCCAGCCAACCCTAATTTGAGTTTAAAAGAAACTCCTGTAACAACTCTCATACATTGGCTCAAAGAGTAACTGACGCCTGCTGGAGACCACGTGATGCCAAGAAACTTTCCTAGTTCAAGTCTGTTAAAAAATTACAAGCGAACAAGATACGAGGGCTCAGCGATGATTTACATGCATTTTCACACTGCCAAAGGTCGATTTTCTCCCTAGACGTCTGTTGTCAAATCTGTATCAGACATTTTCCCCTGTGAAGATTTTTACAGAGAAAAGGAGATCTGCAAAGACACAGCCTAGGAATCAGGATGTTTTAAGTTCTGTTCCCACGCTGCCACAGTCTCTGTGACAATTGGCCAAGGTTTTCAAGAGTCACTAGTGATTTTGTGAGCCTAACTTGAAACAACTTAAAAGGGCCTGATTTTCGGAAGGTGGCTACATGCTCAGCATTTCCTGTAAGTTGTCTCCAGTTGATCCTCCAAAAATCAGTAGTCACTTTAAAATATCTCACCGTTCGTACCTCAGTTTCCTCATCTCTAGAAGAGGATGAATGCTTGCCTTCCTCACTGGGAAGGTAAGTTTAATGAAGTTGTGTTTGTAAAATACATTGAGCTCCTGAGATGGGAGGCATTATTTGCTTGCAAAACATCATCATCATCAGTCTAACTGATTTCCCATATTTGACATTTCTGCTATCCCCTTCAGCTCAGCCTCCAGCCACAGGTTCAAAGGAACAGGCATGAAACATTCTCCCTCTTCCACTGGCCCATAGCGGTTATAAGATTGATCACTTTTGTTTAGCTATTGACGGTCTCTACTTCTTCTGCTGTTTAAAGCTAGTCTTTCCATGCTTATGTATGTATTCCACTCACCAATGAGGTAAAGTTAGACTTCGCTATTTCATTGCCTATTTACTTCTAAATACTTTCCCTCAAGAAAAAAAAAAAAAAGCCAACCTTATCACAGTTTTACTGCCTTTCCATGACTCCAAACCTGGTGTAAAGTGGGATTTGCCATCTTTGCGAGGTCTCCTAAACTAAGCCATGCACATTACTGTAGGTAGCTTGTGCATTTCTTACCTCCTCAACAGCGTTCATATGCTGGTGTTGCACAGTACTGCAGTGGAGAGGATTGTTGCTTCCTAGCATTTAAAATTCCTAATATTCTCCCCTATGGCTGATTCATCTCTGCAGCAGTCCTATCGAAGTCTTCAGTGGATCATAAGACACAATCTGTCCACATGTGCAGAGACACACCAACATTGTGTTCAGTATCAATCTTATAATTATGGACTAGATCCTGCAAGCCTTACTCAGACAAGGTCTAATTACACACAATCAACGGCACTATGCACAGGGTACATTTTAGTCACATGAATAAGGCTTGTGCATGATTGGGGCAGGGACTGTGTCTTCTTTAATCTCTGTAAGACACCATGCAAAGTGATGATGCTAAAGAGATGTTTAACAACAACAATTAATGGTGACTGCTCCATTTCTCCATGATGTTTTTGAGTCATGTCACTTGGGTTTACATTTGACACCAGTTTACTATTAAAGCTACTCACATCCTAAAATGTTGAACAGTTTCCTATGTATCTGCATCACAATAGTATCTAGACACCATACCAAGCTATGTACTTCACTTGAATTTCTAGAATGTTATCATTTAAATCCCTGCACGGTTCCAAAGCCAAGTGCATTTCCTTAGTTCTTGGATTTAATTTTTATGATTGCTCCTTTGCTTTTTAGGGCCATTTAGCTGAATCTCAAGAATGACCAAATGTTTTAAAATCCCGTTAGTCTTTGCCCAGAAAAGAACTTTTTAACTCCTTAATATAGCCCTAGTACTAGCATTCGTCAGGAAGCATAACAGATTATGCATATGTTTAAATGGAGTCCAGAGTTCTTTTTTCCAGTTTTATGCTTAATAATTCTCTTTTATTTAATCTTCTCAGTATCAAGATTCTCCTTAAGGCCTTTTCCCCAATCAGGAATTCCTGAGTCAGATCATACTGTTAGCATTTCTCACCACTGTATTGTGTCTCTAAAAGTTTTCCTTGTGCTTTACAGTTTCATGGCTGTAAAAAATATAGACAAAAGTGTAGAAGCATTTGACTGTGTGACTTGTTTGGATTTCATAAATCGATAGCGCAAGCTCAGTGGAATCTCCCTGGTTTTCTAACATGAGCATGGCCACTGGGCTGGCTGATGAGTAAGTCTCTTTCTGACCGAGTGCACAGTATATACTTGAGCTCTCCCGCACCTCTGAGTACTGTAAGGGCCTTGTCTATAACCCACTGAAGTCAGTGAAAAGACTTGCATCTACTTTAATGGGATTTCAGTCACAGCAAGTTCATAACAGTAAAATGGGGGTGCCGTGGGAGGACGGAGAATGTAAATGGAACATTAGCCCTCAAATAATTTGTTGGGGGTTTGTTTGTTTTTTAAACAAAAAACTAGGCCCTTCGACTAATGGGGCAAAAACCCCATTGAATGACAATAGAGGATCAAGAAAAGGATCAAGAAAACAGTGAGCATCTGTAGTTTAGTAGCCACTAAGTTCAATCTTTTTCTGGTGGGGCCCTGACTGTAGACCCAAGTGAACTCTCTTCTTGGATTTGGAGTCAAAGCAGAGAGCCCACCATGGGCTAGAATAACTTCCCAGCCAGAAAAATGAGTCCTGTTAGTAACTCAAAAGCTAAGTTAGAGAAAGAGCAGTGTAGTGGACTGAAATTGATGGTATTGTCCTAGTAATACCCAGGCTGATCCTAGAGCCCTTAGTCACACAAGTAACCCTGGATCGCCAAGTAGCGCCCACTCCTCATCTGATTGAAAGTTCCAGGGTGATGCCCCAAACACTTTTTGCATTTGTGTTCAGGCCTACTCACCCTATCCTAAGTTAAATTGGACAACTCAGGCCATTGGCCAATGTGGAGTTTATTTTGTAAGTGCTAGAAGGGGGATTGTACTAGTTCTAATCAGGGTTGTTGGTATTTTGTTTTTTGTTTTTGCTGGTGGGGGGCAGGAGTTATTTTGTTTAGTTTTGACCATTTCACAATCACTTCTTTCCTAGGTGTCACATATTTTGTAGCCAAACTGTTCTTTTTATCTGTGTGTGTGTGTGTGTGTGTGTGTGTGTACACATGTGAAATGTTTTTGATCAGAATTTACTCTGCAGAGGCATATAAATAATGAAAACATTTCTGAAAGGCACTAACCCTTGTTGTCCATAGGAGCAGGATAACTTATTTGATCCTCTCCATGACTTAACACTATGTAAAAGAAAAATATTGACTTCTGCAGGCCAGCTTATTTCTGGCTGAATCAGCTGTTGAGCTGCAGAGACAATTTCCGTGATCTTGCACACAGGATAAAGTCTGCATCCGCCTCCATTATTGTGGACTGTATTTTGTATTTACCCGAGTATATTTGGTTACCAAAAAATTGTTCAAACTGCTCCTGTTTTCTAATAAGCTGCAGATTGTTTTAATACCAGTGGATTTAAGGCATAATGCAAAAACTGTGTATGATACTTATGTTCTTTAAAATGTACATATTTCTACTATTCCGTCAGATTTTATATTAAGTACAAAAAATAAGTGTGTAATTGTTTTGAGTTTGTAACACCCACTCAAAATCCAGGTTTCAGAGTAGCAGCCGTGTTAGTCTGTATTCGCAAAAAGAAAAAGGAGTACTTGTGGCACCTTAGAGACTAACAAATTTATTTGAGCATAAGCTTTCGTGAGCTACAGCTTACTTCATCGGATGCATTATTTCTCACACACACACACACACACACACACACACACACTGTTCCTCAGACGTTCTTGTCAGCTGCTGGAAATGGCCCACCTTGATTATCACTACAAAAGATTTTCTCCCCCCGGCTCTCCTGCTGGTATTAGCTCATCTTAAGTGATCGCTCTCCTTACAGTGTGTATGATAACACCCATTGTTTCATGTTCTCTGTGTATATAAATCTCCCCACTGTATTTTCCACTGAATGCATCCGATGAAGTGAGCTGTAGCTCACAAAAGCTTATGCTCAAACAAATTTGTTAGTCTCTAAGGTGCCACAAGTCCTCCTGTTCTTTTTTCAAAATCCAGGAAATGTTAAGATATGGCTGCATCACATTCTCTTTAACATTAGAGTGGAGGGGGGTTGTTTTTAGCTTCTTGGTTTGTTTGTTTTGGAAGGGGTTAAAACAAAGTAAGGTGAGTGAAGGTCAGAGCTTCGTTGATTCCTTTGAAATACCTGGCTGTTGTCAGTGTGACATTCACAGAATCATAGACTATCAGCGTTGAAAGGGACCTCAGGAGGTCATCTAGTTCAACCCCCTGCTAAAAGCAGGACCAATCCCCAATTTTTGCCCAAATCCCTAAATGGCCCCCTCAAAGATTGAACTCACAACCCTGGGTTTAGCAAGCCAATGCTCAAACCACTGAGCTATCCCTCAAAGGAACAATATTATTTAAACATGATTCCCCCCACCCTCACTCCTTGAATAGAATATTGTCTTGTGTAGTTAAAGAAACTAAATGAAAATACATCACTTTTGCAGCATTTCTGCTTTTTCTCCTTACACTGCTAATAGCCTTTTTTGAAAGGCCTGTTTAACAAGGAAGCAGCTGGTTTGCAAATATTAAGAGAAAGTTGTAACCGTGCCTCTATGGGTCACAACTATTTTCGACGTCTCTGACTCAAGGAATATTTCCAACACACCTCTGAACAACATACTAACCCACAGAGACCTTCCTACCAAGGACTACAAAAAGAAGGATTCTGAGTGGACTCCTCCTGAAGGTCGAAACAGACTGGACTTCTACATAGAGTGCTTCCACCAACGTGCACGGGCTGAAATTGTGGAAAAGCAGCATCACTTGCCCCATAACCTCAGCCGTGCAGAACACAATGCCATCCACAGCCTCAAACAACTCTGACATCATAATCAAAAAAGGCTGACAGAGGAGGTTCTGTCGTCATCATGAATAGGTCGGAATATGAACAAGAGGCTACGAGGCAGCTCTCCAACACCACTTTCTACAAGCCATTACCTTCTGATCCCACTGAGGGTTACCAAAAGAAACTACAACATTTGCTCAAGAAACTCCCTGAAAACGCACAAGAACAAATCCGCACAGACACACCCCTGGAACCCCAACCTGGGTATTCTATCTGCTACCCAAGATCCATAAACCTGGAAATCCTGGATGCCCCATCATCTCAGGCATTGGCACCCTGACAGCAGGATTGTCTGGCTATGTAGACTCCCTCTGCAGGCCCTACACTCCCAGCACTCCCAGCTATCTTCGAGACACCACTGACTTCCTGAGGAAACTACAATCCATCGGTGATCTTCCTGAAAACACCCTCCTGGCCACTATGGATGTAGAAGCCCTCTACACCAACATTCCACACAAAGATGGACTACAAGCCGTCAGGAACAGTATCCCCGATAATGTCACGGCAAACCTGGTGGCTGAACTTTGTGACTTTGTCCTCACCCATAACTATTTCACATTTGGGGACAATGTATACCTTCAAATCAGTGGCACTGCTATGGGTACCTGCATAGCCCCACAGTATGCCAACATTTTTATGGCTGACTTAGAACAACGCTTCCTCAGCTCTTGTCCCCTAATGCCCCTACTCTACTTGCGCTACATTGATGACGTCTTCATCATCTGGACCCATGGAAAAGAAGTCCTTGAGGAATTCCACGATTTCAACAATTTCCATCCCACCATCAACCTCAGCCTGGACCAGTCCACACAAGAGATCCACTTCCTGGACACTACAGTGCTAATAAGTGATGGTCACATAAACACCACCCTATACCGGAAACCTACTGACCACTATTCCTACCTACATGCCTCCAGCTTTCATCCAGACCACACCACACAGTCTATTGTCCACAGCCAAGCTCTACGATACAACTGCATTTGCTCCAACCCCTCAGACAGAGACAAACACCTACAAGATCTCTATCAAGCATTCTTACAACTACAATACCCACCTGCTGAACTGAAGAAACAGATTGACAGAGCCAGAAGAGTATCCAGAAGTTACCTACTACAGGACAGGCCCAACAAAGAAAATAACAGAACGCCACTAGCCATCACCTTCAGCCACCAACTAAAACCTCTCCAACGCATCATCAAAGATCTACAACCTATCCTGAAGGATGACCCATCACTCTCATAGATCTTGGGAGACAGGCCAGATCTTGCTTACAGACAGCCCCGCAACCTGAAGCAAATACTCACCAGCAACCACACACTACACAACAGAACCACTAACCCAGGAACCTATCCTTGCAACAAAGCCCGTTGCCAACTGTGTCCACATATCTATTCAGGGGACACCATCATAGGGCCTAATCACATCAGCCACACTATCAGAGGCTCGTTCACCTGCATATCTACCAATGTGATATATGCCGTCATGTGCCAGCAATGCCCCTCTGCCATGTACATTGGCCAAACTGGACAGTCTCTACGTAAAAGAATAAATGGACACAAATCAGATGTCAAGAATTATAACATTCAAAAACCAGTCAGAGAACACTTCAACCTCTTTGGTCACTTGATTACAGACCAAAAAGTGGCAGTTCTTCAACAAAAAAACTTCAAAAACAGACTCCAAGGAGAGACTGCTGAATTGGAATTAATTTAGGCTTGAATAAAGACTGGGAGTGGATGGGTCATTACACAAAGTAAAACTATTTCCCCATGTTTATTCCCCTCCCCACTGTTCCTCAGATGTTCTTGTCAACTGCTGGAAATGGCCCACCTTGATTATCAATACAAAAGGTCTTGTTCCCCGTCCCCCCCTGGTGCTGGTAATAGCTCACCTTAAGTGATCACTCTTGTTACAGTGTGTATGGTAACACCCATTGTTTCATGTTCTCTATGTATATAAATCTCCCCACTGTATTTTCCACTGAATGCATCCGATGAAGTGAGCTGTAGGTCGCAAAAGCTTATGCTCAAATAAATTTGTTAGTCTCTAAAGTGCCACAAGTACTCCTTTTCTTTTTGGGAATACAGACTAACATGGCTGCTACTCTGACAACTGAGAATGTCAAACTCAGGACTCACTGCTGAGAAATAAGGTAGTGACACCTCAAGACTGGTGGCTAATCTTTCATAAGGTATACCAAACCGGCAACAAAAGTAAACTTCTGTTTCACCACACTGGCTGACAAGAAGTCATAAAAGGAGTTTCCCTGGGCATTCTAGTCATTGTATTACCACCAAAAACACTGGATTTAAAGGTGAGTGGTTCTTTACAACCAGTCTCCTTAACTAAAAGGTTCTTCAGATCTCAAAGGACCAGCCACACACCCAAGTCAATATATAACTTAGATTTTACCCAAAAATCACATTAGATTTTAGATACTAAAGAATTGGCATCAAAGGTTTAATCAGAGAAAGAAGGGGGTGGGGGTGAGAGTTAAAATTGGTTAAAGGAATCAAATACATATAGTAATTGCAAAGTTCTTGGTTCAGGCTTGTAGCAGTGATGCAATAAACTGCTGGCTTGATAAATCTCTGGTTGCTTCCAAGTCATTGGAAGGACCTCAGTGTCCATTGGTTAGAATGCTCCCATTAGTATAAGTCCAGAGGCTTGGGCAAGAAAGAGGCTGAAGCAGGATAGAGGCAAAATGGAGGAGTTTCCAGGGCCTTTTATCTCTTCTACCATGTGGAAGGACACCCACTGTTTCAAAACAAAACCCTCAACACAGCTACTGGAGAATCACAGGTGAACAGATAGTGTTTGAAGTCACATGGGCAAGACACATGTTCATGCCCCATTGCTCTCAGTCATTGCAGGAAGCCATTACCTATATTCCAGACAGCACGTTTATAGGACAGTGCACTCAGTGTAGATGGGCATCTCCCATGGTCCATTGTGAGTTAAGAGTCCTTTTGATGGGTCACTCAATTAGAATAGTACCTCCAAGATGTGCTAGCTAACTACCATGTGGTCGTTACCCCAGGAGCAAACATTTGAAATCCAGGTAGATCCAATATTCATAACTTCAAATACAAAAATGATACATGCATACAAATAGCATAATCCTAATCAGCAAATCATAACCTTTTCATAGACATCTTACATGCCACATTTTGTACAAGATTTGTTACAAATATATAAACAGTGGTTGCAACAATGATCTATATGGTCATATTTTAACCAACTAACATCACAGAGGTGAGAAGAGTACTATAAATATATATGTCCAAACAACATTATACACAACATACTGTAACTTCATAAATAATCAGACATCGTGCTCTATAGTATTTGTATACTTGAAATTTGTTATAAACCAAGCTTTTTTGAAGGCTACTGAGAAGATGCAGCATGGTGTACTAGATTGATCATGAGACTGGAAACCAGGAACTCCTGAGTTCTAATCCTGCCTTTGTCACTATAGGCCTCATTCTTTGGATATTCAAAACGCCACTGAAGTCAGTGGGAGTTTCCGATGCACCAAAAATGCTGGATAGGATGAATATGTCTGTGATCTTGGGCAACTCAGTTTTTGTGTCTGTAAAACTGAGGTAATAATAGTCATTGACTTCAAGAAATGTTGGTGGATTAATTAATGTGTGCAGAGCTCTTTGAAGATAGACAATCAGCTATTAGTACTAGTGATTTATTTGTTGCATAGCAAATACACTCTGTTATTATGCTGTTATGTTATTTTGATTGTAATCAAAGTGCCTCTATATTAAATTAGCTTCATTGTTCAAGAAATTTTTTTGAAAAAATAACTTGGTCATATAAGTTATACATGTAATTAATGGAAAGTGTCTGGGTTTGCAAAACAAGGAGAATAAGCAAAGTGTCTGGCAACAGCTTCCCTACAAAACATTTTATAATGTATAGTTTGGGAATGCTGAGCCAAAACAAACTGTCGTTGCCGACAGAAAAAGCTGACAATTATTTTACGTTGATCCAACTTGGCCGAGCCCAGACTGACCTTGTTTACTCATCTCAGCGTCTTTAATTCATATTAACTTGGCATTGAAAGGGAACATGTGGCATATGTGCAAAAGACCCATTTTCTGCATCTTTCGACTGAGGTAAATGTAGTACATTGAGTACGGCTAGTGCACTGAGCTCTTAGGTAGATTTATATGTATTAGATAGAACTGGTTAAGTTCCTTTTATCCCCACTGGGCTTTTCATATTTTGTAGACCATAAAACTAGCAGCTCAGTAGAAGCAACATCTTCTAAGCCTTTGGATATATATAAAATCCTCCCAGCACTGGCTGATTTTAAAGACACATCCAAAGAGGATGGACAGTTTTAAGCTCTTTTAAAACATAAAAATAGAAGGTTTACTGCAATTTGGCTGCCAAAAAAGCAATTTACAGGTCTCCACAGAACCCATGGCTATGTGTAAGAAAGCTGACCAAGATACTATGGAAAAGATAATGGGGTCAGAGAGCAAAAGAATCTCTCTATTTTGTAACCAGCCTAATCTGGTCTCCAATGAAGTTTCTTAGTTTCTTTTGCTGAGCCAATAAAGCTTAGTGTGATGTAGCAGTTGCATTATTGTGGCTTTAATATGGCTTGGGGAAAGCTGATGAGGAGCAGGGTTGCTTTAAGTTGTTTTATGGATTCACAGCTGCTTGCATAACCCTCACTGTACTGAGAGTAGAAAGACAAAGACACAGGGAAAGTCTGAGCTCTTGCTTTAATTATTTACATTGTTGTCAGTAATAAAGGCTTTTTATGCCTGGAATCTATTATTTGTATTATCAAAGCCAAATGAGATTGTGCGCTGTAGCTGTTAATAAATTAGTGTGCAACATGAAAGCAGTCACATTTTCATTCTCACAACTTACTTCTGTCCAAAATTTAAAAAAAAGCACTTGCTAATCTACTCAGACTTCCCCAAAAAAAAAAGCCATGCAGTGTCATTGTACCTTTGCAAATGGTACTGCAATAGAGTAGATGTTACCATATCCAAAGAGAAACTAGTAGAAGGGAAATCCACCAGAATGAAGAAGCGACAGAAACCCACTGGTCCTGCTTAAGAATTTTTCCAATTTTTATATTCATCTCCTCTCTTCCTGTAGGCAAAACTCCTATTGATTTCACTGGGTGTTTTGCCAGCGTGAGGACTGCAGGATCAGATCCCGCTAGGCATGCTGATCCCAAACAAGTTAATGTAGCTACTAAAATCTAACAATCTGATTCCACTGCCTGGGGAAGCAGATTGCCTATGTATGCTGTTGAACAACAGAAGACTGAGGATGAACGAACAGGAGGATGAGGGAAGAACTCAAGACTACCAAAACAAAAATGAATAACTTATACATACATGCCACAACATCATGCTGGCGGTTTTTTCTTTGAGGAGAAGGAGCAGCACAGAGTAAAAGCTCACAACTTCTCTCTTAGTGGTGTAGAGTTTTTTGGTTTGGGGGCTTTAAGTGTGAGAATAATTAGATGGAGTTCTGGACATCACATCTTGCTTTCTTGGCATCCTGGTATCTGACTGACTGCTGTTCCTTAGAAGTATTTCAATGTGAAACATTCCTCTTGTCTGTTAGAACAATCTGAAGATCTGTTGGGGGCAACCAATTTAACAAAACCCTTAATCGCTTGAAAGACAAGAACCTTACACCACATCTTTGACTGACAGCACAGCTATAGAACGATCGCACAGGCAAGAGAGTTTTCATAGTGAAATTCAGTCAACAAACAGTAGCATCTGATTAAAAAAAAAAAAGAACTAGAGTTTGAAAATAGTAAATTACAGACTGCCATGCACTTTTAAAGAGGTAAACAAACAAAATGGCTTTGCTGTCTGTTATATGACCCTCTGTCCCACCACCACTTTCTTCTTTTCTTTTTCTTTTTTTAAGTTCTACTACACGTAGACAGGTGGACAGGGAGAGTGCACTTGGAACGGATAGCAGTGCTGCTCCTGTAATGGATAAACCCTTGTCCTGGAATCCAGCAGGTAAGAATTAACAAGTTACTGTCAAATAGGCACAATGGAAAGAAGTTGTACGTAGTGTAAATTGATATCCGGGAAGAATTTGAGTTTGGAAAGAAAAAGTAAACTAGTGCTAAAAATTCCTTGCTGCTTAACTGTGTGACAGCAGAACAAGGAGGCAGCAGGATCTGGCCGTGAAAGCACAGACTACGAAGCAGGGAACTTGGGCTCTGTTCCTGAGGCTACCACTGACTTGTGTGATCACTTAACCTCTGTGACTCAGTTTCCCCATCATTGTAAAACTATTTATTGCTCATAGATTAAAGGTGCTACGTACATGCAAAGGATTACTGTTGTTATTAGCAGCGTTGTTTTATGTTTTAGTATATAAGAGCCAGATCCTCAAGAGGTGTAAACCAGTGTAGCCCCATTGAAGTCAATAGTTTGTAAAATAACAAGCAACGCGATTTCGGCAAGGATGTTTCTAGAGTGAACAGATGAGGTTTAAAATACTTGACAAACACAATGACATTTGTCAAATACATATAAATAATATATAAAATATACAATACACACACGTTGTGTATATGTTAATATACAATACACACACACACACACACAAAGTAAAGAACAATGGCAGAATATTTCAGTGGGGGGAAGCCATGGCAGGAGGGCCTGTATTACCTAGGGCAGGTTTGCACTTAAAATTCAGCAGCAGCACCTCTGCAGCGCTTCAGCGAGGACGCTGCGATGCCGCCAGGAGTGCGTCGTAGTTCATCCACATCCCCAAGTGGCCGTAGCTATGGCGATGGGAGAAGCCCTCCTGTTGAGATAGCACTGTCTGTCCCTGGGGTTAGGTTGCTGTAACTGGGTCACTCAGGGGTGTGGGATTTTCACACCCCTGAGCAATGTAGTTATACCAGCGTAGGCTTATAATGTAGGCCTGGCCCTAGTCACCAAGCCAGGTGTACTGATCTACTTAAGGATATTTGTAAAATGGGTGAGGTAAAGATATTCACCCTTTGCCATGTTCAAGTATCACACCACATTGTCAAAGCGGTCAACATGTAAGGGTTGTACTAACAGGACTGTCTTTAGCATATCCTACACCCACTTGGCTACAGATGGTCACGTGTGTCTTATACCTGTCACTGACCTCAGATCTGCCACGCTGTCTTCTTCAAAATGCATTTTGCTATGGTTTGGCAGGGCTTGGGGAGCAAGGGAGGGAGGGTCACACATGCACATACATCTCTGGGTAATATGTTAAATGCTTTAATTCATCCATCATGTGATAGGATATAAAATAACTGTATCCTATCAAGGAGGCGGAAAAGTTAAGTGCCACATATTAACCTTGCTTGTTTGTTTTCCAGCAAGTTCAGGGAATTTTGGGGACGTTCACACAGAACAGGTAACACTTCTTTCCTCTCCCTCTCCCCCCCCGCATTCTACTCTTTTTCGCACCTTGGTATAAACTACATCTTTCATCCAAATGCAGGACTCTGGTCAGTGGACACATCCAGAGGGCTTGTAAAATGGAGCCAGACCTTCATGGTTTGAATCCATCCTAGATCACCAGTGATCAAAATCTGTTCATGTTGGATATTGATTTGGTGGAGAAATGGGTAATTAGTCTCAGCCCACATCCATCTCACAGAAACAGCCACCACGTTTCCAACTAATTGGCACCCTTGCCTGCAGTTTCAGCAGCGAGACCAAGAGTTTAAAGAGGCACCAAGACTTAAATTGCCCTTCACCTCCTAGAAGGACTTTGCTGTCCTGGGGTGGTGCAGTGTGAGTGGGGTGATCTGCATTGTGGCTGCTGACGGTGCTGTAGTAGAGCTCTGGATATGTAGAATTTGCCAGTCTCTGGAGCTGTCAGTCCAGGCTCTTTGAGGAGAAATACATTCACCTTATTTTTGTTCAGCGGTGTGGCAATAACCACTGTCGTTAAGGTTACAAACTAGTTTCCATTCTAGCCCCTGTTTACAGTTGCTTATAATGGTCTGAAACTCACCTTGTGGGGGGGGAGGAAATTTTCAATGTTTGGCCTGTGTACAAAAAGGTGATTTTTAAAACACTGAGCAAAACCTGTCTGGCCTCCATCCGCCCCCCCCACCAAGAACGGTGTGAAAATACACTTTTGTTCCATCATAAAAACAACCTGTGCCAAGTAGAACAACTCTCCAGGAACAACTCTGTCAGCCCAGGATCCACACACAGCAACGTGCTCCAGCCACACCCTCTCCAGTCCCCTCATGCTCCAGTGCACTCTCTTGTGATGGGGGAGGGAGGGCGGGGCAGTCCCAGATGGCACAGAATTGACTGTGGTAACTGTGCACCCCCAAGAGATCGCCGCAGCTCACAGCTGCCTCTTTAAGCCAACCCTGCCCTCTCTGTGCTGGCCAGAAGTGCACAGTATAGGGGAATTGTGAACATTTGCTGATGTACATAGGGTACCTATGTTTACTGCTAAGTTCTCTTAATAGTTATCAGTCTGCTTTCCTGAAATGTACCTTAGAAAAAAAAATCTCCTCTCTGCATGTGTAGCTATGTTAGCTAGTTTCCTCTCCCCAGAACACCTAAGGAGTGATGTGCTACTGGCTGAAAAGAACAAGTATAGTACATGGGTGCTCCCAAAATTACTCAGATTCCCTAGAGATAAGGGAAGTTACTGTATTAACTAGTCTGGGTCATTAACGATATGCTAGACCCCAATGACAAATTACCATACCTGGGGGGGGGGGTGGAGCAAAGAACAAGATGTACATGTGTCTAGGGTTGGAAGAACATTCTGATCTTTAATTACATGATCTCATTTGATTGTGAAAAGACTGTGTCGTAATGTGCAGGTGACCATGGAGCAGATAAAGTGTAGTTCTGCTCTGAAAAGTGACTGTTAAAACAGTGGGACTTTGTGTCCATTGTCTCTCAATGACTCCAAATCAAATGTGCGCCGTCTACAAGTCAAAATAGGAGGAGTTGTTTTTTTCCTGACTGTCACCCTTGCAAATTCAGGCTGGGATTGACAGTCAGGCCGAGTTCTGTTCTTCTTGTGTATAGTCACATACAATAAAGATTTCGCAAGGTAAACTCTGCCTTTGATGATAATGTGTTCACATGATACTCACTGAAATCAGTGGAATTGCACAGATGTTGCTGAGGGTGTGCACTGCTCTGTCTGACCACTACGAGCTGGGTTTGTACAGCACCTAGCACCTGGAGTCCTAGTCCGTGACTAAGGCTCCCAGCTGCTATAGTCATTCAAATAATAAAACTTGGTAGACAATTCTGTTTGATACGCAGGGGGAAAGAGAATCTTGCTTCATCTCCCGGAGCTGGGTTGGCGCTTGCAAGGAGGAAAATGCAATAACAATGTATCTTTGTCACTGAGGTGAGCAATTATGACAATAAGAAATGGAGTACTTGTGGCACCTTAGAGACTAACCAATTTATTTGAGCATGAGCTTTCGTGAGCTATAGCTCACTTCATCAGATGCATACTGTGGAAACTGCAGCAGACTTTATATATACACAGAGAATATGAAACAATACCTCCTCCCACCCCACTGTCCTGCTGGTAATAGCTTATCTAAAGTAATCGTCAGGTTAGGCCATTTCCAGCACAAATCCAGGTTTTCTCACCCTCCACCCCCCCACACAAATTCACTCTCCTGCTGGTGATAGCCCATCCAAAGTGACAACTCTTTACACAATGTGCATGATAATGAAGTTAGGCCATTTCCTGCACAAATCCAGGTTCTCTCACTCCCTCACCCCCCTCCAAAAACCCACCCCCATACATACACAGACTCACTCTCCTGCTGGTAATAGCTCGTCCAAACTGACCACTCTCCAAGTTTAAATCCAAGTTAAACCAGAACATCTGGGGGGGGGGGTAGGAAAAAACAAGAGGAAATAGGCTACCTTGCATAGCTCACGAAAGCTCATGCTCAAATAAATTGGTTAGTCTCTAAGGTGCCACAAGTACTCCATTTCTTTTTGCGAATACAGACTAACACGGCTGTTACTCTGAAACCTGTCAATTATGACAATGACTCTAGTTACACAAGGAAGCAAGATGGAGCCATTTTAACATCACTTTTCAGAGTGGAACCATATTTCAATGCCATACAAGCAACATTAACTTGGACATTTCCTGAATTTTTAGTGCTTACCTAGGTAATTTGTACAGCCTGTTAATGTATTGTTATAGAATATCACATGCATGTTCGTCCTTTGCATGATACACTGCGTGCTAAATGTTCTGTACAAGTTCAAAATCAAGAGGGTGTTCTTCTCCATCATTCTAGGGTTTTTTTAAATGGCTTTTCCTCTATCCAGATATATTGGATGTTCTCATAAGATCTTGGAGAAGGAAGAAGGTTTCCCTTTTGTCCAGCTAATTGTACTGAATGTTGTTTTATTGAAAAATCATGGAACGAGCCTGGTAGAGTAGCCTGTTGAATTCAGTATCAATATTGCCAAAGCTCTAGGGAACGAGGCTTATGCTTTAGGGAGATGTATCTCCAACTAAGAGATCATTACAATGCATGCACTCAGAGGGCCAAAACCTGTGACTTGTCACCCAGCCCCAGTTGGGGCTGTACTCTGGATATTTCCAGTGGTGAGCCAGAGGAACCCTCCCACCTACAGCCACAGAGTGGCTGTGAAGCCCAATGGCTGAATTATCCCTCCAGTGCACCAGTGTATGCCCACCTTCACTCTGCTGTTCCTCTAGCCTGGCTTTGCTTCCTGTCCATTGCTTCAGAAGGGCCCCTCACAGTGCTGGGCTCTGTGCCACAAAAGGGGTGCATACCCAGAGCCCAGCCATTTCTTGCACAGTGGAACTGCCCTCGTTCTGCTGCTAGGGAGACCTCTGTGGCCAGGACGTTGAGGATTTGATTTGCCCTATAGGGCAGAGCTATGCCAAAGAGATGGGGGTCAGAAGTGGCCTATTCCCTAGGTGAGTGGAGACCCCGGGGCATTGCTGAGACTATATCCACAGCATCATGTAAACAATCTCCTGCACGTACATCACTACCTGTGTATTCTTTGCTCACTGTGAATCCTCCCTGAAACTGCAGGAAATTGTTCCCATTCACCTGCCAGGTCCAGAAAAATCACAGTCACATAGCCAGATATTTGACCAAGAAAGGCTTTGCCGTTTGAAGGCGATTAGTTATTTTGTAGAAGAAATGGTTAGCGGTGCTCTCATCACTGGCCCCTGTAAGTCCAGCTGATCTAGTGATTAGAGGTAGAGATGGGGCTGAGTGTGGAAAGTCAGATCCAAACATCTCTGATGTTAGAGATCTGGCATTCAAGTTCAGCTGACTGGAACTCAGGGACTGGAAGTCACGAGATTCAAGTTCTGTTCCCAATTCTATTCTACCTGGGTGATCTTGAGAAAGCTCCACATTTTCAGAGTCTCCTCTCATTTAAGGTGCCTTAATTTTTGGCTGCCTAACTTGATACAAGTAGGTCTCCAGAGAGGCTGATCACCTCCATCTAGAAAATCAGACTCCAGGTGTCTCAAATTGCACACGTTTGAAAATGCAGGCCTTGGCCTCTTTGTGGTTCAGTATCTTGATCTGAAACTGGGACAATACTGCTTACTGATATTTTGTACAGTTCTCGGAGAGCCTGGCACCATGTAAGCGCAAAGTTAATTATTTTATTATAGATTAATTAAAATGGCCACCACACCCACAGGGGAGAATTCCCGTGCTACCCTCATAGCAGAAGACAAGACGGCTGTCAATCATAGAAGGAAGATTTAGGAAGAAAAAGGATCAAAGCAGTATGGTTACCATAGAGATGTAGACAAAGTCTAGTGTTGAAACATTAGACAAAAACCCCAGGATTTGAGCAGGTTTTACATTCTTGCACCTAGAAACAGAGTGATATTAATAATTATCCAGGAGTTTGAAATGGTTTTATGGGAACTAGAGTTGAGATGTCCAGTATCAATGAAACAAATGAAAGTTCTAAGAGTCTTACATCCCTTAAGACGACAGAGAATCTTACCATTCACAAACTTTGCTGCAAGATCTGCCTTTGAGAGTTGTGATAGAGGCTATGCATGAAATTCAGCAGGAAAGATGACTTGTTTCAGCATTATATAATAATGCTTAGGGGTGTGGTGGAGTAGTTATATATAGAGGAAGGGGGAAACCCTTTCATTTCTTTATAAAGAGCTGTTGGTATTTATATGGTGCACAGAGCTTTATCCAGTAAAGGCCAAGTGCCTCCTTACAAACATGCTCTCCAACTTTTTCCTCATCCACCAAGCAGCGAAAATGCCAAACGGGCTGGAACTAAAATGCAGTATTTACATCAAGACAAAATTCTAGCTGTCGAAATACTTTTATCCTAAATGCACAGCAGTAATATATGCATTGTGCACTGAAGCATTGTTTAAGAAGGTGATGTGTATCTCTGTGGTAGAATATATATACCATAAGATGGAGCTGCTGCTCTGGTAAATGCTCCTCATTAGGTTGCAAGAGTGTTTTTTTTTTCCTCACTTGAAAAGAAAGAGTGAAAGTCACATGAATCCCACTGAACTTGCCAGCACACACACAATCCTGCAGCAGCCTTAACTTACATACCTTTCTTGTTGCCAGTTTTCCACCTTTTTTTTTTCCTCAATTCAGATTAATGTTTTTTGTAAACTACAGTAGGGCACATACACCCGCTTCCCTTTGATTTCAGCTCCACACCTAGTTTTCTTTGCATCATGAAGAGGTTTCTGCTCATATGTAATCGTAAGGGAAGCAGTGATTCACTACAGCATAACACTTTCCTTAGCAAAGTTTTCATACTTTTTGTAGGATGCCAACAACATGTAGCATTCTAGGCACATACTGTTTTCATTAATTGTCATGTTGCTTACAAAAAATAACGGGCGAGGTCTCAGTTATGCACATGCATTTGTTGCATACACATTAGGGGGCCCCCCAATTTATATGCACCTAAATCAAGTATTTGCAGGCTTGCATTAAGATTACAGAATTGCATCCCTGTCTTTACAAATCTGGCTCTAGTAATACTGGCATTAATACAATTTTAGAACGTTTATTATACAATTTAAATAAAGATAAACAAAATAAGGTTTCGCTTTTGCAAATAAGCGTCCGTACAGAGGTTAATTGGAGTCAATATTTAGGTAGGTTTGTGTTTCCTTGTATTTGTTTTGGAGTTTCTTAAAAATAAAAAGGGTACATTTTTTAATCTATCGTTGCATTTAATTTCTGTACGCTAACGTGAGTAATTTTATGTTGTTGTTTTTCCCCCCAGGAGACTGGAGGAAGTGGATCTCTCAAAGTGGTACACTTTGGTCTAGTATAATCAAGAATATGAATACTTTCACTTCAAAAGAAAATACCTGAGGCCTGATTCAACGCCCACTGAAATTTATCAGTCTTTCATTTGGCTTCAGTTACCTTTGGATCTGGCCCTTCAAGAGAAAATTCAGTTAAAAGTTTCAGCGATGTTCTGCTTAAAACACTGAATTATTGATTTATAGGCACCTCTCTCTGCAAAAACTGACCCACGGTTATTTATCAAGAGCAATATTGTGAAATTTTCATCATGACATCCGATGACATACAAAATCCAATAATCATGGATACCAGTATTACTGTACAAATGGTAATGCTGAAAGATTGTTTTTTTTTTTTCCATTAAACAAATCCATAAACCTCACAGAGCAAATTCTCTGTAATTCTCCATGCATTATATATTTTAACAATCTTCATTTGGATGCAGATTTGAATTTCCACTTAAGGCTCTGAAAACCATTCTACCAAGATACTAGCAGATAAAACCTTCACTCAGGATACCTCTGTGAAAGAGCAGCTTTTCACAGTCAGCAGCGTTTTTCTAAGAATGCTCTCTATTTTCATATCTACATATATCATCTTAGTTGAATAACCATTATTTTGCCTTTAAAAAAGCCATGGATTTTAAACATCATTCCATTGGAGTCCAGATTTTAATCTTGCTCTCCTAGCCACTAACAGAAAATGCTACAGAGAAGACAACTTAACCTGTTTCATTATTATACTTGTTCCGGAACTATTAAAAGAGAAAAAGAACTTTAGGACGTTTCTTCCTTCCTACCATTTGATCCAGTATATCATGTATGTACACATGTATTGTACGTTACTGTATATACACATATAGAGTAAGCTTGATCTTTTGGACCAGTCAGTTATGTAAAACTGAAATCTACTTGAATTTGCTTTTTGGTTACTGTCTTGAAAAATGGTACTTTCGCTAAATAAATGGATTAAAAATTTTAAAAAAATTTTTTTTAAAAAATCAAACTGTTTAGCAATACTGTGTTGAGAAAATCTGTGTTTATTTAAAATGTATCGATTTATTGTTCATTGGTCCAGCCATTCCTCCCCACCCCCCAAGAGTCAAAAGGCTGCTGAAGTCTAACATATACTAAGTGGATGGTGGGTTTGGTAGTAATAAAAAATCCAACATATTTTAGCAGTTTGTTTGTACCAGGCATATCTGAATATGCTATTACAACATATTGAAAAGCATATGTCTTGAGTGAACGAAACTGGTAAGTGCATAAAATTCTACATATTCAATGGGGAAAATATTAATAAAGTGAGAACTGTGAAACAAACAGCAGTTTACTACAACATTTCGCCACACACAGCTGTATGTATAATGGATGGTTACACTATGCATCCTTACAGTAATTTGAGGAGAGCATGTGTTGCATATGATACAGATTTATATTTAATTTCTGAGATAGATGCAGTGCAACAACAGATCAAGGAAATCTCTCACTTGCTCTACATAAAATGCTGAAATGTGTTACCTAGCTAGAGAGCTATTTTGCTGAATTGAAGCCATATTTCTGTCAGTACAAGTGATGGTCTATATGTGGGATTAATCTGACACCAGACAGTGATCCTTAATCCTTCAGTATATCATAATCTATTTACTTTGCATGCTAAGAGGATTTCAGTTTAAAAATATACAGGAAGTGATGCTAGAAATGTACATAAGATCAAGAATGTTGTTTCCTAAAATCTCCGTTTTTAATAAAATCCCTTTATGGCTTTCTTGGAGTTCTGTCCTAGAAAAGTGTTGAATGGGGATTTAGCTGAAAATGGGCATATGTTTTTCTTTGTGCTTCAACCTTGTGACCATATTCAGCCTCCTTCTTCTTCCCTGCAGGTTTTTGTGCTGAATGTAGGACATGAAAGAAAAGATCTCCACTGTAGCAGGATCATTTTCTGGGCGTTACGCTGAGAGATTTTATTGACAAAATCAAAACAGATTCTGAGCTAATGTGGAATTTTTGTATATGTTAATTTCTATTTCTGTTCATGATTTAGCAAGGGCTATTATCCAGAGGTCAGCACAAGGAAAGCCACAAATGGATTGTGTGCAATGGTTCCTTCCTCATAACACTGAGGAGTACATTGCATGATCTTCAGTCACCTATTTTCTTTACACCACCCCAGAGAGGTGGCTACAAAATGACTGTTATAACTCACATTATTACATACTTGTAATTTAAACTTATAACCGTATAATTTACACTTCTACTTTTCTGTACATGCTCGTCTCAGTTATTATATTTAGCATTTATATACATTAATATATACATTAGATATACTTTATCTACAAAGCCAATAATCGTTTAATGATTAGAGCACCGAACTGGGAATCGGGAGCTCTGGGTTCTGTTCCTAGCTCTGACAGTAATTCGGTGTGGGATTGTGGAAAAGCTACTTTGCCTCTGTGTGCCTCCATTTCCTTAGCTGCAAAATGGAGCTAACAATACTCCCCATCTTTGTAAGAGGTCTTGAAATACTAGGGTGCAAAGGGTTATGTAAGTGCGAAGTGTCATTAGTACTGTAGTTTTATTTACTCTGTTTCACCCCAGTACAGCAATTACAAATAGAAAAACAGACAGAGAGGGGTTAAAGCTAAAATTTTCAGACCTGAGTCACTAAACATTAAAGAACGGCAAATATAGTGAAAGTAGCAATGGAATAAAGTAGGTCACACCCACCTTGTGAGGCCCAATTTTTCCAGACGTACCGGGACAAAAAAAACACTGACAGCTCAGCTCAGATATTTTCCAGACCAGCCAACTTTAAGGACAAGGCTTTGCCCAGGGAACGGAAAGGGATTTATCAGTGTCTCAGCCCGACCAGCTCTCGGCACCATTCACCGGAAGGCCACAACCACAGCCACCAGCGCTTAAGCTGAGGGTCTTCATGCCCTGGGATGAGAGGAAGACTAGGTCGCGAGTCTGCTGCACTGGAGAGCAGACACGTCCACAGTGACCTGTGATTGCAACATTGCATCCTGGTCTCTCATCCAGCCACTTGGCAGGTGGTGCTGCCAGTTTGGCACCTTTCCCCAGCACCAAACTGTGTTTAAAAAAATCCCACACAAGATGTCCTTGTTCCCTGACCTTTCAGCCATGTTTAAAACACGTCATGTCACTCAGCCGTGAGCTACTCAACTGTCTCAATCTGATTTTTTTTTTTTTTTTTTTAAATCTAGATCATCCATTGCCCTTTTCTTGAGCGCTTCCATTTGTACCAGTGATGTGCTTTACCGGCCAGATGTGAGTTCAGGTGCTGTTTCCCTTTCAGTTGATGATGGATCATTGAGAATGACATTAACATCACCCACATAAAGGCCAATTGCTTGAGCTTCACACAAGTGAACTGTGAGCTGATTGGGGTGACAGCATCTACCCACCCACCCCCAGTCTGAGGCCAGAGCCCAGCCCCACTCTATAGACTAGAGAAGCACTGTGCCACTTGAATGATGTGCTAGACCCAAGGAATCTGGGTAATCATGGGAGACAGTGTTGTCAGATTACTGGGTATGTATGTACAGTATGCAGAGAGAAAGTAGCAGGTTTTATTTGTTAAACTGTTTAATCAAAAGAAAAGAATCCAGAAAATAACAGTGATAGGAAAGATGCTACAGAGGACCCGGTGGTGGTTTTCAGCCAATTGGCCATATTGCCCTGAGTCCTGCTCTTAGAACTTTTGAAATAACCCCATAGTTCAAGGGAGAAGCCATGGGAGGGTTGTTTGTTTTCAAAGGAGCTAGCTTTTCAGACAAAAGCCATATTTGATCTGATAAGAAACATTTCTTATCTGAACCCCCTTTGCTCTTCACACCCTCTACATGGACCCTATTCTAATACCTTGTTCATTAGCTCAACTAATAGGATTTTTAAAAGCTCACTATCTAGCATATAGGTGCTAGAGAAATCATTGAAACCAAGACTAGGTCTGAGATCCTAAACCCTCGAGCCCCACTCTTCCAAACACAAATATGGTTTAGTTATTAAACAACTAACTCATTGATGATGAGTGATGACTCATTTCTGGTCTCCTCTAGGGAAAAGCTCATAACCTGGCGGGCATCCACTCTGGACCTAAATTCTGAAGCAAGGTCCCTGGATTCTGCAGCTTGCTGGAGTGGCAAACTAGAAGTGCTGTGGCAGCTTCATTTAAATCAACAAAGGGAGGATTTGAATTAATTAAATATGAAAAAAATGAGGAATACAATCATTGGCCTAGTCCCTGTGTGGTTTATTTTTATATTAACAAATGATTCAAGTCCCCAGCTACGGAGGCTTGAGAGGCAGTTTTGGCTTGTGGCATAAGGGCATTTGCTGGCTGCTTCTGCTCAAAGGATCAGCAGCACTGAGCATTAAATTGTCACCATGAAATTCCAAGTTTAACACCCCATTGAGGCGCGTGAAGCAGTTCACACCTTTCAGCCCTTCTGTTTCAGGCGGTCTCCAAACTCAGGAGGACAACACTGCTTCGGTTCAGCTTTCATGGGGGGAAACGGGGAGGTTCTCGAGTACAGCTCTGGGACAATGGGTGGAGACCGTGGGCACAGAACACATGGGCCCGGCTTTCTACTGGTGTCTTTACATTTCCCTATTTATTCATTTACAGCGAGAATTAGCTAGGCACTCCTAGGGGCAGAACGATAATTACAGAAGAGGCCGAAATAGGCTTTCAGAGATCCAAACACCTCTCGAAACCTCTCCCTCCCATCCCATTGTATTCCACCCTGCCCAGACAAGCCTCGCAGCAGGCGTTGAAGGGCTTTCAATTCCCTCTTGCCGGTTTTTCTGCCTGCACGTTGACCTTGGGCAAGTTGTGTAAGCGCAGATTTGTAAAGGTTCTGAGGTGTTGCCTTGCTCGGCCCTGCAAGGCCGGAGAGATTTAAGCAGCGGCGCCGCTTTCAAACGTGGCGGTGGATGAGCCGTGGGCTCCTCTCTCACTGTTGAAAGCCAGCTAAGTGCCCAGGTGCGTGGAATCCGTGGGAGTGAGGCACCTAAATACTTCTGTAAAGCTGGGCCGTAGGCAACACCTAAATCCCGTTCAAAAGCTGTCCCTGAGGGCTGAGCCCAAGTCCCAGGGACCGGAAGTCTGTGGAAACGCTACCAATGACGTCAGTAATAGCAGGATTTGGCCCTTTTTCTGCAGAGCAGGGAGCCAGGCGTAACTCGTCCAGTCCACCCCAAACCCCTGCAGAGACCGTTCAGGTTGCCAACTCAAGCGCTCCAAAGTCAGGAAGTGACAAGCTGCCCCGCAACCTTGTGTGGACGCCTGGGGAGACGCTATTTAATGACATGGGCAGGGACCATTTTCCCCCCACAGGAGCCCTGCCTCATTCAGTGCAGAGGATGGCCAGCGCTCAGGCCCCAGTTCAGCAAGGTACTAAAGGCCATGCCTAGCTTCAAGCACAAGAATAATCCCCTTGAAGTCAATGAGACTCCTCCCATGTTAGGGTCAGGTACATGCTTCACTACCTTGCTGCACTGGGACCTGTGCGAAGGAAGCAGCTGGTCAAGATTTCATTTGATCTTCCCTCCACTATGTGTTCCCTGTGCCTTATTTATTACAAGCCAGCCAAGTCCTGCCCTGAATAAAAATGTGGATCGCTTTCCTTGCTGCTTCGGCTGTTCACTACACTCGCCCCGTGGCTCACAACGTTAGTAAATGTACCCTTCCCATCCCCAGGAGCGAGGCTGGGAGTGGGCAGAATTATTTTCTCCACCTGCCACAGGCAGACCTCGGGCCCGAAGAGCGACTTGCCAAGAGTCACGAGCACCTTTGCTAAAGCTTCCAGAAAACAAAAGTTTGCTCCCTGCGAGCAAATGTACCAAAGCTTGGCTGAAAATGTAAAAACTTTGAGGAAAAGTGTTAGCAACTGAAAATGATCCTTTATGGTGGGGATCTGGGGCATCTTTAGTCCTAGGTCTTGCTATGCAGATTGCGTCTAAAGAGAGCCTTGAATGGAAAGCATGAGAAAGGGCAAGTCTGACTGGGTGCCTAAAACTTGAGGTCCCTGCGTACACTTGTATTTCCAATTCCCGAACGTTTAGCTCGCCAAGACGAGCGGGGCAGCCAGCTTCCGCTGCGTTCAGCAGCTCTCAAAGCCGGGGTAGGAAACCTGAAATCATCAAGGGAAATCTGGAGGAAGGGGAGCAAGCGCCTTTGTCATCAGGCATCCCTAGAGGACGGAGCCCCAGGTAGGAAAGAACAGGTTGCCCCCAACAGAATTCAGTCGAGCTAAAGTGACTCCCTTCGTCCCCAGGCTGTCTCCAGGGTTGCCTTAGCAGACGTGATGCACTTCCACCAGTCGGGAAGCAGGATCCGTTGGAGACCAATTAGCCACAGGGATAGAGATGCCGGGTTTTATCACGCCTGGCAGGGGCTCAGTGGATGCACCTGAACGTCGGGTTGACTATTCAGGAAGTCGACAGGCAATTTCGAAAGGACAAGCATGGAGGGGAGCAAGTGGGGGGCCCCATCCTCAAATGCGTCGCAAATCAAATCGACTTCGCTGAGGTGGCGTGAGTGAGAGCTGCGCAACTGAGCCCCCTTTCCCCAGCGACAGCTAAACTGCCAGGCGAGCGGCTTCTGGACCAGCACCCACTCCTGGTCCGGGGACAGGCCGCTTTGCAGCCGTGCGCCATGCTCAGCCCCCGGCAGAGCTAAGAGCGAGCGGAGGGAGCCCACCGAGAGAACGGCGGCGCGATCGTTGCCTTCCAATAGAAGGATACAGTGGGGTGATATGATCATTTCGGATGTCATGCCTCGGTGTCGGAGCTATAAGCTCATTAGCAAGCAGCCAGGATAAACTGGATCTTTGTAAGGAGTCACGTTGTCTGCTATAATATATAGGAGCCGTTTCAAAGCAGAAAAGCCAGAAGCAGGTGCTTCAAAATGCAAACAGAGATGACGATTCGCTTACAGGTTTCTCTCGTATGCTCCGTGAATGGGCTGAATCCCTTCCCCCCCCCCCCACACACAGAGTACACATGCACTGCCTAAGGACAGCCACCTTCGGGGGCGAGCTGGTGGGCTGCATAACTGCAGAAGTCTGCATTCTGGGCAAAGATCGCGGTCTAAACGCTCGGAAGCACTAGCTTTCCCCTTTCAGAGTTAGGGATCGCTTGCTGCACCGCATAAGAGAAAAAAACCCGTGCATTTAGAAGTCGTTGTATTTCTTAACCTCTTTTAAAGTGAGGAGTCGGGGGGGGCTGTTAATTATCACACTACCCTCATTACTATTAAGCCCAAACGTTTTCCCCCAAATGCAGGAAGGCTGATCAATTCTGTACGGCCGTCTGCGAAGAACCGGAAAGCACCGGGTCTTGTACCCTGGGCATTCTGAATGTCACAAGCGGATTCGGGTGGAGGCTTTAAAAAAATGAGAGAAAGGAAGATCTGCTTAGAATTCTACCTTAATTTAACAGAGATTCGGGGGGGGGGGCGCTCCGGCTTTAGATCATACACACGAGAGCACAGGGAAACAGAAGCGCCCTTTGAAGCACTTTCGTTCCAGGGTTATGTCTAAACACGCACACTCCCTCTCGGAGTTCATATGACGTTTCCCCATACGGCCCCTTGAACCCAGCATCAGAGGGAAAAAGAAAAGATCTCTCACAGCCCAGATCGCTCAGCTTCTCCACAGAAAGGACCAACGCGCTACTCTGCGGGGGATAAACCGCAGATTTAGCGTCTACACACACATACCGTAATCGGATTTAGGGCCCGTCCGTGCTGTCACATACACGCAAAAACACCTACCTGCGGGCTTCCTTCAGCACTTACGAACAGCAAAACGCAAAGGCGGGCTCCCTCCTAGCCATGCCTGGCAGAAGGGCAGGGTCGCTGTACGGGACCCCCCTCTGCACCTGCCTCCAGCTCCTCAGGGCGAGTCCGCAAAAGTACCCGCACCTGGTGCAGGGTCCTAGCACCTGACCGCCGGGAGAGTCAGGAGACGAGGCCTGTGTCCTGTGTGTAAAGGAGGAACTTGTATCCCCGCTGTAGCTTCCTGTGCGGGCTCATTTCCCCCCCCCCCCCCGCTATGGGAGATATGTAAATGAGGCTGACGATTTTGTATGCCCCTCTCCGCACCTGGCTGAATTTCACGGACACGCCGAGGGTGACAGCGTGGCCGCACTGAAGTCAATGGGGGAGTTCAGTGGGGCCAGACTGTCACCCCCTAATCCGAAGAGCAGCTCGTTACCCTGCGCAGTCAGGCGCTGCGTGACCTTGGACAGCAGAGAACCTGCCCGGTGACAACGCCCGCAGCCAAACCACTTGGCAGGCGGGCTGCAAAAATAACAACTATTTTAAAACTCAACGTTTTGTCCTCCAGCAAAGGAATCCACCCCGCCAATAGCAACGCCAGCGCCAGGCTGGGGACGTTTTGCCACAAACCAAAGCGTTGTAATTATTTGTTGTGATGATGGGGGCGAGGGGGGACCCATTCCAAATCTCAGCGGAACTTGGTTTTAAATCCTTCGTCCTTCGAAGCCAGTGAGACGCTTTATTACCGGGGCCGGAGAGCGCTTTACCTGCAGCCGGAGACCTGGGTCTGCACACGCCGTCTGGAACCGTGCGTGCCCCATTCAATTGAGGGATTCTTGGTGCCACACACCCCCATCCCCCTTCAACGGCATGGACACGTGGTGGCTGCAAGCACCAAGTCACCTCAAATCCTGCTGCCCTGCAGACCTGTTTTCATCCTACGGTACTGCTGACCGCATTCACTGTCAGTTTACACCCACCTACTTCCACTCATGTCACTACAGCGTCTCCGGGTTTACTCCGGTGTGACTGCAATCACAATCTGCCCCCCCCCTTCTGCTCAGTAGTAGCTATTATGGGCTAGAACCGGATTGGGGCTTCTTACTCCGTGTGAACAAATACTAAGTCCTGTCGTTTGCTGCCTGGTTAGGCTGATGCAAATCCAGAGTCTCTCCAAAAAAGCAGAGTCGGGCCCGGTGATCTAAATCATCAGACACTTTGCCTGAGAAAAGGCAGCTGGATCAGGCCCCTAATCCTCCTTCAGGACGGGGTATTCTTAACTCTACGTTAAGGGCAACGAAACAGCTGCTTTCTATTAAATGCCCGATTCAGTGCTGGGCTTTATATACAGTGGAGCCGCAAAAGCTACGTGTCTGACTCCTAGTGCCAGGATTCCCAGCGACACACAGGTGCACACTCCGCCCAGTGCCCAGAAGAATTTGGAGCCATGTGGATCATACAGCGCGTCTATACTCAGAAGAGCAACGTTCTTGTGGGCTGTGGATTTGCTGAATCACCTGCGTGATGACATTAACAGAACCAGGGGGATGTGGTTCTCCCCCCCCCCCCCACACACACACTTCCAAGCCCCGGCGAACAACTCTGCCAGAAAAGGCTGTTTTGTGCCGGACTCACTTGACTGGCACCAAGGTTGACACGAGTTTCACACCGCGCGGGCAGAACTGAGCCGGAAAGTTCAGAAGCCGGCAAAGAGCCAGGCTCCCGAAGCGCGGCGCGGGGCACACGGTTATGGTGGCTTCACCAGAACCGGAGGAGCTATTTAAATCACCCCCCGCCCCCTCAGGACGCCAGCCAATTTAGTGATATACGTATTTGTAGATATCATGTCTAGTAATTCACTGCCAGGCTCTGGGCTTGTGCGCCCCTTTTAGCAGCCAAGTCAGAAATTCAGAAGCCCAGGGTTTAGCATGAAAACGCGGACAGCCCCTTAAATGAGAGCCGTGCTTCTGGTCACTGTCACAATTCCCGTTTCATGGAGGGTTTCAAACGCAGGAAGGGGGAAACTAGTTTCCCTTGCATCTGACGCTGGAGACCCGCCGTCCTGCGAATATAGCGACAGATCGCACCCGTGTTTCTGTGTACACGGATTGACATCTCCTTTTGCTGCCACAGCACTGGGGTGGGATGGTGCGGCTGCTCCCCTGGTCCTGCTGTTGCAGGGACCCGCCAGGGTCTGGAAAGCCGCTCTCCTAGGGGCACAAAAGGATGAGAACTGAATTACGGCTTGTCCTCGTTGAAGGAAGCTTTTCTACGGCGAGACGTGTTTCGTTTCCCTGCTCTCAGTGATGGTAGCTGCTGGGTTGCCTGTAAGTCTACCTTTTGCCGAAGGGGCCGGCTAGCGAGGTCCCCAGCCCGTGTACAGGCTATAGCCAGGGCATGTTTTGTACCGGGTGGCCATTGGCGGCACGTTGCACGCAGCACGGCGGTCCCAGTCCGGCAGCGGGTGACACGCTTCGCTTCCAAAGCCAAATTGCGCCGCAAACTCGCCTGCGGCGAGTGCTGCGCGCTGGAGACCTGGGACTAGTTTATCCCTGCAGCGCGCCCAAAGTTTCTGCCTCGCTCGTCTTCACAGCTGGCCCTTGTGGCCGCTGGACTCACGCTCGGGGTGGGGGGTGGGGGGCAGTTTAATACAGATCTGAGATCCCCGCGGCCGGAGCTGTGCGTGTGAGTTTTGGAGACACGCATTGTTCTGCCCAAAGCCACGTGTTGGCAGCGCTGGAATTCCTGTCCGAGGAGGCGAGGCCGTAACTTGTTCTGTAGCTCTGGGGGGTTTCCTTTGGGCCGGCCTCCGCTCTCCTTCCAGATGTTCATGTTTCCCCCCCGGGAAGGTCCGGGGCTTGTACCCGCTCTGTAGCGTCTGCCTTTGATTTGTGGCTCAGCGATCCGCGGCCAGGACCTGCTCACAGAGGGCTGGGTTTGCTCTCGGCCCGGCCTGTCCCAGCTTAGGGCAACCTGCGAACCGATCTATCGGTTACGGATCTCGGTGTCCAAAGACAGCGGGTGTCTTTGGGAGCCTTGGAAGGGAATCGGGGGGGCTGCAGCTTGTCGGCCTGCAGAGGAGAGGGCTCGGGGAGTCTTAGGACCCTGGCTGTTGAGTCTCCCCATTGTCGGGAGTTTGGGAACGTCCTTTCCGTGCACGGCTTCTCTTCCAAGCCCGCTAGACCCGGCCTCGCGGCTCAAGCCGGGCTAGAGCTCCAGCCGCGTGTAAACAGGCCGCCAGCCTCCTGCACCGAAGTGAAGGTCCCCAATCAGCCGGGGCAGATCGGGCCTGAGGAGGCCTCTCCCCTTTGTCTGCTCTGCGCTGGCCCGGTTCAAGGGGCCATTGGGCCGGAGCAGGGAGAGATGGAGGCCAGCCACACTCCTGCCATGCCTGAATTTGCTCCCAGACCTCTAGCTCAGAGCCCCAGAGACTGCAGAGGGGTCCAGCCCCCAGCCTGGGGGCTTCCCTCACCTGGATCCCGGTCCCACCTGGTGGGGAGAGAGGCCATGGGACTCGGCTCCTCCCGCGGGCCTAGAGGTGGGGAGCCTGGCCAAGCGCCCTACTCGCCTTTCGGGGCCCATTGTTCCCCGGCCCGGGCGCAGCCCCATTCGCCCCTCACCCCGGCACTGGCCAGGGCTGCGCGGCTTGGCTCTGGCTGTGCATCCCGCCTGGGGACACGCGAGCACACGGGACAGTCACGCACAAGGCACGCTGCCCTCCCCCGCTCCCTCCCTAGGCTTGGCTGCCACTTTCAGCCCCTGCCCCCCCGGCCCAGACCGGGAGCCCGTTCTGGGAGCCAGCCCAGGCTGTGTATTGATCGGCGGGGAGAGGAGGCTGCGGCTTCTGATCACACGGGAACCGAGCAGAGCAAAGCCCAGCCCAGCCAGTCAGGGCCAGCACTGGGTCCCAACCCCAAGTCCCTGCACTGCTGAGGCCGGGGCCTTGCGCCCTAGGGGAATCCAGCCCCCCGCTGCTAGCGGGACTCTGCCGAAGCGGAGAGAGGGAGCGCGAAAAACCCAGGGCAGGGGAGAGATCTTGGGTCTCCGAAGGGATGGGCGAGTTTTAGTGAAATGTTGATTCATTCTGAGACCGGGGGGAGACACACCCAGTAACCCCAGCTCCGTCAGCCTGGGAGATTTGGGCTAACCCCGTGCGTGTGTGTAGGCGGGCGCCCCTTCTCAAACTTTTACACAGAGGCTCCAAGCGAGTTTTCCTCCATTAAATTCAAGCCCTCATGAGTGACCCATTTGAGATACTTTCCCCCCACACACACACTTTGGTCAGCTGAAAGGGCGGATCTTTTCCGCACCGTTTTGTTTTATTTGACTTGCATCTCTCCCGGACGTGTTCGGGAGTTGTGGCTACTTATTTCCTAATATGTCCCCAGAGCCCGTCTTTGTGGTTTTGTTTATTTCCGACTTTTTCTATTATTAGCGAATGACGCTCATTGTTCTGCTGTTACTGTTTATTAATGCGCTCGGAGATTCGTTCTTCGTTCAAATTCCATTATTCCCGAACCAGGCGCGAATTTGTTAGATTATTCGCCTTAAATACCCGCTATTTTACGGGGGTTCGGTCATTTACAAATCGTTCATGCCTGGCTGTCATTTATTTCGTGTTTCATTTACAAGTAATGTCTTTAAAAACCAGTCCCTTGATTTGCACTCATAAACCTAGGCAAAGACCTATTTTCTCTGCACCGCATAACAAGTAAAACGCGAGACGGCTGGGTCCTGTAAAATTGGCCTTAATTTAAAGAAAAAAGTGGCTCCCTCCAGAATAGGAAAAGCTGGGGATTTCCAGCGGCTACATTTTTGTCCTTGTTGCGTTGGGCATTTGCTGCCTTCTTCAGCATTTCGAGGCGATGGTTTGTACATTGCTCCTCGCGGGCGCGCCCAGGTGGAATCAACGTTTCCACGCTAAAGCGGACGCCGGGATTTGTAGCGCGGCCGTGAGATGTATTTGTGGACATTTGCCGTTTCATCGGTGAGCGGGCTCTTCTTCCGAGGCAGGCGGGAGCCGGCTGGAGTGCCCCCCGTTAAGTTAGGAGACCGCCACGTGTTGGTTGGTTTGTTTGAGATGTTTCGTAGCGGCCTTTAGCTGGGCTCAACGGCGGGCAGCGCACAGTGGCCTTGCCGGGGCTTTTAACCGATGCAAACACACGAGGAGAAATTGTCTTGGCCCTTGGCTCCGCGCAGTAACTGGGCCCCCAGCTTCGGACCGCGCTGGTCCCGTTTTCTTGTCCCTGGGAGGCTTGTGTGCAAAGAATGCAGGCCCAGCGCCGCGCCGCGTAACTAACCCGGAGCTGGGGGAGCCTGCGGGGCGGGGAACCGCTGTCCCCGGGGCGGGGAACCGCTGCCCGCACGGCGGGGAACCGCTGCCCGCACTCCGCAGCCTGCGTTCGCTCGGTGCTTTCCTCAACTGCAGCTCTTCCTTCTGCGCCGGTCCTGGTGCTCAGAGCCAGCGAGTCGCGTTCATACAGGGACGGTGCCAGGACTTTCCAGGGAGGCCTTTGGCCTTTGTCGAAAGTGCTTGTGTAAGGGGAAAGCGAAGCGTGCCAAAGGAGCTGCGGCTCCGGAGCCGCGCTGCCCCCAAAGGCGGCTGTGCCTCTCGGGGGCTGCACGGGGCTCCCGGAGTTTCCCACAGGTGCCCTGCGCGCTGCAACACCTTGGCACCAAAGCCTGAGTGGAGGGTGGGGAGAAGCCTCTGAAACATGAGGCTACTTTAAGGTACTTGTGTATAAAGTTACACGAATGAGCCGCTTGGAGTCCGGCTGAAAGGTGCAGCCGACCAGAGCCCGGTGGGTAATGCTCAGGGTCTAGGCCAGCCCCTCCGTGTACCCCACACCCCGACAGTCCCCACGCAGAGGGACTGTGGGCTGCTTCTCTTAGACAGGCCCAAGTCCTGCTCGGCGCATCTTGGCTAATCTCCTGCCCTCTTTCCTAAAGGGCCTTTTGGTCTGTAGTTGCTTTCCCTCGGGTGATTGCATGGGTGGGTGCCTTAACCGCAAGAATTTTAATTAAGTGACTGTTTGTGCAGCGATGGTTACGCTTCCCTTTTGCCCAAAGACGTATCTCCTTGCAACATCTGCTCCAGAAGTAACAATAAGCACAATAACAACCATCACAAGGCGGACACGGGGAGGTGACATCCTCCCTGGCTCTTGCGCAGCCGAGTCCAGCTGCCCGTGATGCAGCGTGGCAATGCCAGGGGACCGGGCTGCGCCTGCCACGCAGCTGGTTCCCAGCCTGCCAGCTCCGCCCCTCGCCAGTCACCGACCCCGAGACGCTGCCAGCGAACTAGCCCCTGCTGCTTTCCCCAGAGACGCTAATCCCAGGCCGGGCGCCGGCTTCCCACGCGCGCCGGGCAGTGGGGGAGCGCGGGTCCGGCACAGCCCAGGGGCCTTAGGCGCATGGGGACGCATCGCGTAAGGATCATTGTCCCCTCACTCCCAGCACCAGTGCACGGCCAGTCTGACATGGACCCCCCCCCCCCGCCCCCGCCATGTGGCTGCCTCCAGCAGCGGCGGTGGCTTGAATCCTAGATTTGGCTTGGATCCATGTCCCTGGGACCTGCACCCGAGCGAGTCCCTGCACAGGGGGAGATGGTAGGCGCTGGTGCTGGCTGGAAGCGGTTTCCGTCACGTACAAGGTTTGCAGTTTGGGTCACTGGCTCTCAGCACCCCGCACTCCCTTGCACAAATTTGTGCCCGGGACCCGGACCCGTGGGCGAGATGGCAACTTTCCTCTCCGTGCAACAAGCATCGCCCCGTAACTCCCGCTCTTTACCTCGGAGGCCAACTCGGGCACGTTTTCCAACAGCTCGGCCCAAGCGTAACTACCCCCAAAGAGGGCGTTGGGGGCAGGGCAGAAGGGGGGAGGCCGCCCATCCTTGGTGTTTCCCTGCCCCACGCAGACCTGTGCGTAGACGGGAGCCCGCCAGGATACCGGGTTTAGGGAGCAGACACCGTGATTCCTGGGCGTGCAGAAGCCCGGCTCTGACTTTCGATGGCTGTTTAACCCCCAGTAGTATCCGCCCTTTGGCCGGCACCTGGAGGGAGGGCTTGCCTGGCCCAACACGGGACAGCCTTTTTCAAAGGGCTCTGAGTGGTTCCTGTCATTTGCAAAGGGCCTCCGCGCGCTCAGCCTACCCGTGACAAAGGTGGCCTGGCAGGGGGCGGCTGCTGACAGGAGATAAGCCAAGGGCTGTCCTGGTTCATAAGCAGCCTGTTTAACTGCCGAAAGAGCCGGTCAGCTCGCGGCCCGTGTGCCGGGCGGGCTGCGGGTGGCAGGGCCAGGCTGGCCCCAGGGCGAGCGCGGAGCGAGCCCAGGGCGCTGCTCCAGCCAGGGAGCGCCCGGGGGCGGGCACAGCACAAGGGCGTGGGTGGGGGGAATACCGCCAGGGTGCCACGAGCACCCTGATCGGGGGTGGAGGGGGAGGAAGGGGCGGAGATCAGGGGCTAATAGCGGCAGCCGGGGCTTCCCCAGGGCTGCGTGGCATTAGAAGTCGAGGTGACCCTGGGCATCGGGAGACAGGATCGCTCTGCATCGGGGGGCCCCGTACAAGTGGGAAGCAAACACCCCCAAAGGACTTGGGCTGTTAAAGCCAAGCAGGCGCTTTAAGCCCGCTGGGACACACGCAGATTTCACCGGCGGCCGGCCAGTCTGAATTTGCAGCTCTAGGAGGCTCGGTGCAGTTTAGCGAAACACGGAGCGTTTATTGTACAAACACACACCGGCCCCAAGCCCCCCGATAAATACTCCCAGGTGTCGCTCCTGGATTGAACCCCGCCAGCATCCAGCGACCTTTACTTTTTGCATTCATGTGTACGGCTAATGTACGAGTAACAAGCGTGCTCGGGAATTTGTCCGGCCAGGGACTAAGATGAGCCTTTCGCTGCCCTTTCCTGGGTGAAAAAATTCTTGAGCAGGATGGAAAGGCGCTGAAGTTTCCTTCTGGCTCTGAAATCACTTTTCTTCCTGCCGCTGAGCCGATTTGTTAAAAGCTAGACTCCTTCTTCTCGCCTTCAGCAGGATAAGGGCCATCTACGCCCCCGGCCAGGGAGGTGCGCTTCTTAGAGATGCCGCTATGCGTTTAATTTTTATTTTGAAAAAGAAATTCGTTTCAACACACGTAGCTACGAATCGGGCAAAACGTGGTTATAAGGATCTGGAAACAAGGGGGGGGAGGAAAGATTGGTGTCTAGCTCATCATGACAAGGGTTTTTTGGGGAGGAGATTTTTGTTTGTTTTATGCCTGCTTTGTTTTTGTTTCCTTGCAACCCTCGTGATTTTTAAGAGGGTTAAACGCATGTAAATTTGGGCCAGCTTTGAAATCCAGCTCATCTCCGAAAATCCGGAGCAGCTAGGGCCACCCTTTCCTGGGAGATTAGAGCAACGCGTCCGTTTAAAATAAAAAAAAGAAAGAAAGAAAGCAGCCCAGGATAATTTGGCAGAGCTGCAGATTTCCCGAAGGAACAAGCCAGGCCGGGCTGCGGCTGGTTTGGCCGAGCTCACCAAGCCGCGCTGAATGGGAAATCTATGGGCGATTAAAATGGGAAAACTCCGTGTCAGACTTCAGATGTTCCTGAAAGACAAACACGCTCTGGGGCCGCTGCTGGTTAGCGCTCGTGCTTTTCCAAAAACCAAACCTGGGGGGGGGGGTATTCACACCGTCTCCCCGCTCTGGAACCCACCGAAGTTTTGAGTGGAAGCCAATCCAATTATGGCCATTAAAAGGCAGCTCAGGGCAATAAAGTGCGCAGGGGCCAGCACGCCCTCCCCCCGGGGTAAATAAAAATCATCCTGCCCCTGCCCTCGCATGCTCCGCGGAAATTGAAGCTCGCGGAGGCTTTTCCGAGGGGCCCCGCTTCGGAAGTATGACACAGACAAGGGGCTTCATTAGTTTGTATTTTATTATAGGGCTATGTAGGTAAAGGGGGAGGAGTTGCCTTACATTTCAACAGGTACGTGTTGGATCACGGCGTAATCATCAAATTTACAAATGCCTTTTCCACCGAGGGGCAAAGCGGTTAAAACCCATCGTCGAGACAGATGCGCAGGCGTGGCTGGCTAGGGCCGCAGCCCTAAAGACTCACTAGACAAACCGAGGGGGCTAAAAGGGAGGGGAGGGAAGTTGAGCTGCTTTTTTTTTTCCTTTTCCTTTTTTTCCCCCTCTTTTTTTTTTTTTTTTTGGGTCTGTAAACTGGATCGGGACTGCGGATCCGCTGGACAAGCCTTTCCTTCCCCCTCTCCCGAGCCTTCCCAGCTCCCCCTCCCCACCCCTTACAGCGGGTCCCCAAACCACCATCCGAGATCGCCTGCCCTCCCCGCCTCTTCTCACGGGAGTGGGTTTGATTCGCCAGGAGAAGTACCCCCAAGGGAGGAAAGAGGCAGCGCTGGGAATCTGGACTGGCCCCGCCGGCAGATTTTTTTTTTTTTTTTGAAGGGAGGGGGGCGGAGGAGAGAAGTTTTGTTTAGTTCAATTTCCTGCGTGTTAAACTCAAGATAAAATTTCAACCCAATAACATCAACTAAAAACAATGCTGGTCCCTGGAACGGACCGAATATTTACACCATTCCTGCTGCTTGCGGCAGCAAGAGGCTGGGCAATCCCACGGCGAGAGCCCAGAGGCTCCCCACCGTCAAAAGACAGCTGTCCACAGGGTCTGCAGGGGCAGGGTGTAAAGGGGGCTTCCACTCCCTGCCTTGCCCTTGACACACGGAGTTCGAGAGTCGAGTCGTCCAACACCTGGGGGGCGGCCGGCGGGGGGAGTCTGTGTCTCCAAGGCGCGTTTCTTTTTAAATCGAGGAGGGGAGGCGCCCCGAAGTCCTCTTCCGGGCTGTGTGTGTGTGTTTGGTGTGAAAAAAAATCAACCCACCGGACGGAATAATCCCGGGTGCGGAGAAGGAATAAATAGGAGTTACTGGGGAGGGTCCAGCAGCAGATCTCAGCCAGCAGCCCTGAGCCGGGGGCTCTTGGTCGGGGATGATGAATGATGATGACCATGGGGCATGGAGACCCAGTCCTGCCCGGGAGAAGGAAACACACCGACGGCAGCTCCGGAGCAGGGAGCAGCGGGGCCAGCAGTGGGCGCAGGCTGGGCCAGGAGGAAGGCCCTTGTTTCTCACGTAGCAAAAGGCCAGTGGGGAGCCGGGCCGAGCCGGGCCGGGCCGGGCCGGGCGCTGCCTACAAGACCTGGAACCTCCAGGAGGCCTGGTCCTTGTAGTCCAGGCAGTCAGGGGAGTTGAAGTTGAGTTTCCAGGAGGAGGCGGCGCCGGGCTCCTTGTAGTCCAGGCAGTCGGGGGAGTTGAAGGCCAGCCCCGTGCTGCCGTAGCCCTGGTGGTGGTGGTGATGGTGGTGGTGGTGGCCGGATCCCTGGCCCAGCGGGTGGTGGTGGTGGCCGGCCATGGAGGAGGGCGCCATGGGGCTGAGCTGGTGCGGGTGGTGGTGGGAGTGCATGGGCGCCAGGTAGGAGCTGCACTCCACGCCGCCGAAGTAGGAGGAGGAGGGGGCCGCCGGGTAGCCCTGGCCGTAGCCGCCGCCCTGGCCGTAGGACATCGGGTAGGAGGCGGAGGCGGCGCCGGACACCGAGCGCTGCATGCAGGACGCGCCGCCGGGCGGCAGCGGCTCCGGCACCGACACGGCCGAGGGCGCGGCGCCTGGGGAGATGGAGGCCGGGCTCCAGATGGACGAGGCCGGGGCGCTGATGGAGGCGGCCGCCGCCGCGGGGTTGCCCAGCGCCGCCGCCGCGCTGCCCGAGGAGCTGGAGCTGGAGGAGGAGGACGAGCCGGAGCTGGAGACGGCGGGGGGCGTGAACTGGCCGCTGCTCTCCGAGCCCGAGCTCTCCCGCGCCGGGGACGGCTTCTTCTTGGCCGGCCGGCTCTTGGCCCCGCCGCCGCTCTGCTGCTGCTGCCGGCACTTGGCCCGGCGGTTCTTGAACCAGACCTGCGGGGAGAGCGAGCTGTCAGCAGCCAGCCCCCGGCACCCACTTTCCCCAGCCCCCATCGCCAGCCCCCGGCGCCCAGCCCCCCCGGCCCCCGTGGCCATCTGCTGGCACCCAGGCCCCCCGGCACAGATAGCCAGCCCCTGGCACCCAGCCCCCCCCCGCACCTGTAACCAGCCCCTGGCACCCAGTCCCCCAGGACCCATAGCCATCTGCTGGCACCCAGGCCCCCCTGCACAGATAGCCAGCCCCTGGCACCCAGTCCCCCAGGACCCATAGCCATCTGCTGGCACCCAGGCCCCCCGGCACAGATAGCCAGCCCCTGGCACCCAGCCCCCCCCCCGCACCTGTAACCAGCCCCTGGCACCCAGTCCCTCAGGACCCATAGCCATCTGCTGGCACCCAGGCCCCCCTGCACAGATAGCCAGCCCCTGGCACCCAGTCCCCCCCCCGCACCTGTAACCAGCCCCTGGCACCCAGGCCCCCAGGACCCATAGCCATCTGCTGGCACCCAGGCCCCCCGGCACAGATAGCCAGCCCCTGGCACCCAGCCCCCCCCCCGCACCTGTAACCAGCCCCTGGCACCCAGTCCCCCAGGACCCATAGCCATCTGCTGGCACCCAGGCCCCCCGGCACAGATAGCCAGCCCCTGGCACCCAGTCCCCCCCCCCCGCACCTGTAACCAGCCCCTGGCACCCAGCCCCCCCGGCACAGATAGCCAGCCCCTGGCACCCAGCCCCCCCCCCCCGCACCAGCCCCTGGCACCCAGTCCCCCAGGACCCATAGCCATCTGCTGGCACCCAGCCCCCCCGGCACAGATAGCCAACCCCTGGCACCCAGCCCCCCCCCCGCACCAGCCTCTGGCACCCAATCCCCCAGGACCCATAGCCATCTGCTGGCAGGCAGCCCCTGAGCATCTGTAGCCAATCCTCAAGCATCGTAACAGCCACTTCCTCTAGAACCCATAGGTATCCCCCACCCCCCAGGCACCCTGAACAGCCAGCAACACCCATTTCCCCTAGCACCGCAGCCATCCCCCAAGCACCCTGAACAGCCACCATTACCCATAACCAGCTGCTGGCACCCACTTCACTCAGCACCCATAGCCACTGGCACCCAGTCCCCAAGCATCCATACCCATCCACCAGCACCCGAGCGCCCCAACCAACACTCACAGCCACCCACTGGAACCCCAGACAGCTTCTGGCATGCCTAGCCTTCCACCAGCCCACAGCCACTCACTGGCACCCAGCACTATCCACCCGTACCCCGACAGCTATCAGCATCCCCAGACATTCACCAGCACAAGCTGTCCACCAGCATGCAAGACAAGACAGCATGCAAGACAGTAATTCACTGGTGCCCAGTCCCCCCGGCACCTGCACCCATCCACTGACACAAAGCCCCCGCAGCACCCATCCACACCCAACCACCCTTTAGCCATAACTCCCAGCACCCACACCCATCCACCAGCTGTGAGTCCCAGGAGCACCAACTCCATCCCCCAGGCTCCCACACTATGCCCCACCCTGCACCCCCCAGCCATAAGACTCACTCACAGGACCCATCCCCCTCCTTGCAAGGAGGGATAGGCCATTGACTGCCAGCTCCTCCACTGTCCCTGCCAACCAGCGCCTATGCCCAGCACCCACCCCCCACCCACAAGGGAAAACAACGTTAGCGTCGAGTTTCCTCACTACCCGCAGCCCCCCGCCATTAGCCGACTTCCAAACTAAACCCCGCACACCACCCAGCTCCGTCACCCATCCCCGGGACTAGCAGGGAGAGCAGACCCAGCAGTACCTGCTTCCCCCAGGGCACAGCCAGCTTCCCCCTGGCCTCCCGCAGCAGAGCGGCCAGCTCCCCACCTGCAAAGGAGACTGAAGCCCTCGGCATCCAGGACCACCCCATTATACCCCACCCATCCTGCAAGGAAGAACAAACCCATCAGCACCCAGCCTACCCATTCCCCGGCAGCCCACCTCTGCACCATCCCCAGCTCTCCCTTCCATCCTCCAGAGCCCCCCAGCCCACAAGGCATACCGGCCCCATCAGTGCCCAGCACTCCCCGCTCGGCCCCAGCATCCTTCTTCCCCAACCAGCACCTCAACCCGTTCCCCGACGCAGCCCCCAGAGCAATGAGCTTTCAACACAGCACCTAATTCCCCCAGCCCGCGGAGAGCACGGAGTGATCAGCACCCAGCTTCGCTCCCTCCCCCGCACTGTCCCCCAGGAAGAGGGGCACAGCACGCAATGCTCCCAGCTATCCCCCCCCCCAGCACAGCTGCGAAGGAGGGAACACGTTCTGGGTCCTGATCAATCCAGCCCCGTTCCGCTCCACCCCAGCACAGCACGCATCTCCTCAAGGGAGAGGGGCCCAGCATCCCGCTCCCACCACCAGAACTCTCACCTGCAGCGCCGGGCACCCCCATTAGCCGGCAGAGAAATGGGCCCAATGGGATCAGCCCCCAGCAGAGCAGCCCGGATCCCTGGCTAGGACAGCACCGAGCAGGGACATAGTGACCAGCACCCCCCCCCGTAGCCCTCCCCCCCGCTCAGGGACTTGGGGCACAGCAAAAGGGACCTCACTGAGCCTACCAGAAAAACCAGCCCCCCCGAGAGAGGCGGAGCACGGCCCCCTTCCCACCCATTAGCCAGGGCTAGGGGCCCAGGACAGAGCTAGACTTACTCTCCCCTGCCTGCAAGGGGAGAGGCAGCCCGGCCCCACACTGCAGAGACGGGTCTGTCTGTCCGGAAGGCCTGTGGTGTGTGTCTGTCAGCTGGGAGGTGGCGGTGGGGGGACACTGCAGTCTCGGGGGCTGAGTTTGCCTCTGTCCCTGCCCCGGTGCTGGCACCTGGACCAAACGCGGCGCCAGGGAGCCCTCCCGCGGCCGGGTAACAGCCCCGCTTCCTCCCTCTCCTGCCACCTCCTCCAGGCCGGAGGGGCCATTTCTGCGCCCCCGCCCCCTGCCCCGCACCCACGTGTCCCAGGCCGGGCGCGCGACTGGCCCCTCACCCGGGCCCGGGAGCTGGTTTTTAAAGCATCCTCCACACCCCACCCCAAGGGCCTACGCCCGAGGCTGCAGCCAGGAAAGAGCGCCCAGGAAAAGTCACCAGGGCCGGGCTGGCCGGCGGGCCCATGGCGAGGGATGGTGCCGCTCTAGGGGGGTGTCCAGGGTGGACTGCGGCTGGATCCCCCTGGCCGGGGCTGCCCCCCGCCCCCACCTGCAGAGAGACACGGGGCCCGCGCTGCTGGGGGCGCAGGGGACAGGATTAGCCTTTATTCCGCAAATCAGGCTCCGGCGCCCAGGCTGCCGGCGTTTCCACCGCGAGGGGACACCCTGGGCAGGCTGGCGAGCTCCCCAGCCCGTGGGGCTCCCTCCCGCGCGGCCTGATTTCCCATTGTAAAGGGGGGCGGCTCCCGTCGCCCCCGCCCTCGGGCAGGGCGCTGCGCGGCCGCGGAGCTTGAGGCCAGCGTTGGGGGGAGGGGGGGCGTTCCCAGCCTAGGCCAGGCAGGGGCAGCGAGCGGCTCCAGGGCGCGGGAGGGGTGGCTGGGACCAGCCGGAGAGCAGAGCCGGGGGAAAGGCCTCCAAAAGCCAGGAATAAAATCGCCCCTCTCGGCCTGAACGATCCACGCCGGCTCCTCAAACGCCCCTTGGCCGCGGCCGGCTCCGGGGGCTGCGCCTCTCCCCGCCAGAGGCGCTGAGCTTCCGCGCAAACCCAGGGGCGCAGAAGGGCGGGCAAGCCCCCTGGCTCGGCTCCCCCGACAGCCAGCCCAGTGCGGGGCTCCAGCATTCGCCTGTCCGCAGCAGCCAGGGAGCTGAAGCGGGTCTCAGGCTGGGGGCCCCCCCAACCCGAAGCAGGGTCGGGAGGGCAGGCCGCCCTGGGAGCTGCTCGAAGGTGGATCTGGCCAGGTCCCTGCCCCTCCGGCTGTGGGATCTAGGGCCCGGACGTGTCCTCCCAGCCCCTGGGCTGGCCATTGCCGGAGCACTTCGTCAGAGGAGGCCCGGGCGGGGGAGTGCGAGTGTGTGCGATGGGCTGGACAGTGCGGCAGGCAGGGCTCCGGCACCCGGGTGAGCAGCCCCTGCGTCCCAGCCCAGCCGTGCCCCGGCCCCGCAGCAGGCAGCGGCGGCGCGCCCAGGAAGTTCCCCCGTCCCTGGTCGTTTGCACTGGGGCTCCCTCTACCCCCCCCCCCCGCAGCTGCTGGCCCTGCGGCGGGAGAGACGGTACCGGACCTGGACTCTGGACTCGGGCAGGTTGATCTTCAGCGCCACCTCCTCTCGCATGAAGATGTCCGGGTAGCGGGTCTTGGCGAACAGCGCCTCCAGCACATCGAGCTGCGAGCGGGTGAAGGTGGTGCGCTCCCGCCGCTGCTTCCGCGGGGTGGCTGCAGGACCCGGGAGAGACAGAAACAAGCGGATCAGACACACGGACCCCCGCCCTCGGGGGCCCCCCACCGCGGAATCTCCCGGGCCGGGGCGCGGAGCCGGGCCCTGCAAGCCCCTTGCTACAGATCGGGGGGTTCGCAGGATTCACAGCCAAGCATTCAAAGAAAAGAAACCGGTGCTAGGGAGCGGGGCCGGGAGGGAAATCAACTAATTTGGCAATTAAATACCGGTTAATATCAGAGAAACTACCAGCCCCCATCTCTCCCTCCCAGCAAAATGCACAGTCTATAGTTATACCAAGTGTATTTATGTTGCGTTTCAACGCTCCCCAGAAGCCAGGCTTCGTGGCATTAGGATGGGGAAGGGAGATTCCTAAAAAAGATGTTTTTAAAGAGGCGGGAGACAGGGGTGGAAATGCGAGCAAGCAAACGGGCTCCAAAAGTTAAGGCCGAAGTGAAACTGACGAGGCAAAATCCGGCGGGGAACGCAAAGCGGATTGCGAACCCCCCGACCCCCCAATCCATACACAACACCATTACACAGCGGCCTCTGCAAGACCCCGGAGGGGAGTTTTCAGGGTTGGTTTGTGTGTTTAAATTACAATCCAGGGGAGAAAAAAATCGAGCGGGGGAGAATCACAACACACAAGTTAGGAACACGCCGAGCTGGGAACAGTGCAGCACCTCTGTGGAGTTGGGTACGAGTTTCGTTAAATTCATTATTTTTAAAATAACAAAGTTAACTATTCGAAAGAGTTTCCCACTGTTAAAAAAAGCACACGAATTAAAGAGACATTTAAACTTTTCAAACTTCTTATCTGATCGTACAAAAACTAGTTGTTGGGGGAAGGAGATTTCTCTATTGAAATCCTGTTGATTCTCACCCTCGTTAATTTTGAGAGTAAAAATTACTTTTAAAAGGATCTAACGAGCAGATTTGTTCTTTTAAATCTTTTTTCAAAAGGTACCCTGGGTATTTTTGAAAGCACAGTCTTGGAGTGGAAGAAATATCCCATTGTTCTCATCTTCGTTGCAAGAAGACAGGAGAAAAATGACTTCGTACAAACTTGTCCCAGGTGAGCAGTGTAACCGGACTGATAGAGGGGCAAAGGAAATTAAAGTGGTTTGATGCTCACCCGGATAGCCCACCGAGGGATGCAGTAGGTCCATAGCAGGTCCGGTCAGCCCCAGCCCATTCATGCCATAGGGGGGCTGTTTGAGGTAAGACATCATGCTAAAAGCTGGAAAGATTTTCCCCAATTTATATATATATATATTAAAAAGTCTGTCTAAAATTTCTCGAAGTCACAAAATTGGTTCTTCCAGGCGATGGCAGAAAATCCGGGCGCTGGAGAGACTCCCCGCTCCCTAAAAGAAACAAACAAAAAAAGAAAACACACAAAACCAGACAGACATCAGCAGCTCTTCGGAGCGGAATCGACAAGCCAGGTTGCTTCCAGGGCACAACACAAACCGCTGGGATTCGGAGTTTTACAGCCAGACCAGAGCGGTGCAGATCAAGCGCAAAGAAATACAATTTAAAAAACAACGATTGCAAATAATCGAAAGCGTAGGGAAGTTGGGACTATTTTTTGTGCATTAAATGAAATCGTTTGGGGCGCAAAGAGAGAGGCGCAAGCGCACAGCAGGGCAGCCTGAAAAGCCCCCTGCTCGCTGCAAACAGGGCTTTATTTCGCTCTGCGCCAAAAAATCCTGTCGTGCAAATAAAATCGAAAGTCCCCCCCCCCTTTTCGTTGTCAGTTATTACGGTTTTAAAGTTTTTGCGCATGTAGAGAAGAGGGCGGCGAGGGGGGGCAATCAATATGGCCATACCCCTCCCAAACGAAGTGAAATAAGAAAGTACCAGAGTCGAGCTGGGGGGGGGGGGGGAATAGTTTTTTAAGCAGAGTCACATTAACATACAATCGCCGTGGGGCTTGGAGGGGGGCACAATACAAGTGATGGGGAAGATAAAGCAATTATTTAAAAAGATAATTGGATTAGAAATCAAAACGAGATACCAAAAGGGGGGGACGTATAATTAATTTAAGAGCGAGCAGAAGGGGACATTTTAATTAGAAATGGCGAGTAGTTAAAAAACAAACCGATTTACAGTCACTTTGAAATTCATATTCCAGGGGGTTCCTCCCGTAGGGGTGACGGGAACAAATTTACCGAAAGGCACAACGTGTGTGTGTGTGTGTGTGTGTGTGGGGGGGGGGGGTTCCACGGTCTCTCACTAGGGATTTTATTCTAAATAAATAAAACGAGAAATGGCCAGAGAGTTTCTTTCCTGCCATGCCTTGCTGGGAGCCATTACAGGGCTCTGAGAAGTGCCAACTCGGACACTTCTCCGCCCGCTTTCCTGCGAATTCTGGGTTCGGTTTTTGCTGTTCGCCAGCATTCCCCTGATGTAAGGAATTTACAGCAGGGCCGCGGAGATCCCGGGAGCTGGACTGTATTTGTTTTTGTCTCGGAGCGAGGTCTCCAGGTAAAATCCACAACCTTGATCCCGTCTCCAGACCCAGGAATCTCTCTCCGCTGCCCACAGGCGCCCAAGAACCCTCATTACCCCGCGAGAAAAATTAGACGAGACAAACCAAAGAAACAAAATCCTAAATCCACCCAGCAACAGATGGCGGCGGCTCTAATCACGATTAATCACCAGCTAGAAACTTTAATTGTGTTGAGGGCCATGTTGTCTCCAGCTGAGTTTCCTGTATTTACACCAGACTGATTAAAAGGGGAGGGGGGCTGTTTGTTTTCGCTGGTAAGACTATTTCCAAATTAATTTGCATCCTCCAGGGGTGCTGGAACAATTTGTATCGTGGGGGTGCTGAGAGCCAACGCACCAAAGTGTAAACTCTGTGTCGGATGGAAAGCACTTCAAGCAGAAGCGCACCGACACGCACACCCCGCACCAGCACCTCTGTCCTCCAGCTCCCAGGCTAACCTATTGCATTTGGACACTGGGATCCCCTCTACTTTCGTTTTTAGTGTCTGTGTGGAAATTAAATACATCCGGTTGAGTTAGCAGCTTGGAATAAGCGAACGGCACAGATACGTTTACAGGAGGTTTCCAAAGAGGCCTATCGTTACTTCTCCATATAGCCTCTTTCCCGACACGACCGAGTCCTCACTGCAAAGTATCCTAACCCTTCAGGCCCTGGGGGGTTGAATGAGACCGACCTAGCCTCCCGGAGACCCCCCTAACTGTAAGCACCCGCGCCTCTCCATCCGAGGGAATTAAGACTACTCCGTGTAAACAGAGGCGCCCCAGCCCCAAGAGAGAGGGGGCTCGAAAGCGGATCCGTGGCTAGGAAATGGACCACTGAAGCCAGCACGTTAGGCCAGGCCAGGCCAGCCCCGGCCCGAGAAGCCAGCGCTCTCCCCCGAGCAGATGCCGCCAGAGCGGCTCCTGGAGATGCGTCGGGCTGAGCCGGGAGTGATTTGGCCCGTGCAGTCATTATGTAAGTTTGTTTGCCAGCCCTGCAGTGTCACCATCCCAGGGAGGGGGTGAGGCGAGGCGAGGCGCTCCAGGAGGCTACGAGCCGGGGCGGGGGCGCTCACCTTCAGCTTAAATCAAACAGCCCCAACCCCCCCCCACCATCCAAGTGCGGGGCTTCGCCACCCCCGCGCGGGACCCTGCCGGGCTGCCCGGGGTGCGGGGGCTCCGCAGCGGAGTTGCAAAGTCTGGAGAGGAGAAGCGGGCAGCCCGGGCTCCTCCCACGGGGTCCCAGGCAGGGCAGAGGGGGCCGGGGCGCCGCCACAGCTCCCCCCCCCCCGCCGCCCCACCAGGTCCCGGGCGCGGGGCGCAGAGCGAGCAGGAGCCGGGCGCCTCCGCCTCACCTGCCCCGCAGCTCCCAGTGCAACGCCGCGAAGCGGGTCCCGGCTCCGCTCCCCGGCCAGCAGCGCCGGGACCCAGGGTCGGCAGCTGGCTCCCCCCCCCGGCCCCGCTCTGCCACTCGGGGCGGGGGCTGCGCCTCGTACTTTCTTCGGCAGCCCAGCGCTAACTTCTGGCGGCGGGAGCTGCGGGGGGGGGGGCAGACCCGGGGGGGCCGGGCAGCCCGGTCCGGGACCCGGCGCGTTTACCTGGCGGCAGGAGCGGTCTGGCCCGGGCGCGCCGGTGATTGGCAATGTAGCCTGATGGAGATTGATCACCTTTCCACGGCCCTACCCTTGTATGTGCGCGCGAGGCGAGTGCGTAACCAGCCCCGGCGCCAATCCCCGGCCGCCCCGCGCCTGACTGACAGCCGCCTGGGCAATGGCAGCGCGGGATGCGGGCTACCTCCGCACGCCCCCCCCCCCGCTCCCCGCCCCCCCCCGGGCGCCCCACTCCACCCCGGCCCCGCGGCGCGCGCCGGCTCCCCCAGGGCTGGCTCTGCCCGCGGCCGGGGCGCCTCTTGCCCCCCGCCCCCGTGCGCGGCGCCCGGGCTCCGCTCCCCGCCCCAGGCAAAGCCCGTCCGAGCGCGGGGGCCGTCCCGAGCCAAGCCCGGGGAGCTCCAGAGAGCCGGCGGCGGGCAGAGGCCCGGGGCCGACCCGCCCCCTGCACCCCGGCGGGCCCTGGGGCCCGGGGCGAACTTTTGCACGTTCACTTGCTGCGTGTGCGCGTCCGGTTGTATGTGCGCGGGCAGGCGCCCGCTGAACCCGGACCCACAGCGAGAAACCCTGGACTGAGGGTCTAAAGGGGCGAGATCCCCGCACCCGGCCCCTGGGGATGGGGAGCGATTTCCTCCTAGTCCTCCCCGAGCGTGGCTTTTTTCTCCGCGACCCCCACTCAGTCGCCTAAAGTTTGCACCCCCCACCCCCAGTCTTTCGTACGCTCTTGCCTGACACACTCGTTACATGTGCACAGACGTTTATAATCCCGACGGCTGGTCTTCCCCTGGCGAGGCGCTTAAAACGGGACCCTTCCTTCCCGTTTGTGTGGGCAGGACGTAGGCTCGGAGACAAGGGGTCTGCGAATTGTCCTGGCCTGGGATGGCTTTTCTCCCCCCCTTTCTGAAACATTAAAATGGCCCGTTGCTGAAAATCGGTTAAAACCTTTCCTGGAAACGCGCCGATTGTTTTCACAAAACGAAGGAAGTGGCAGAAATGGCCATTGGTGACCATTAACTTTGTCTTTTCTCTCCAAACTGTAGGCCACACAATTACCCATCCATATATAGGTTTAAGTTGCACCGTCTCATAAATATTAACGAAGGGCCCTAATCCCCTCCTAAGAATTACTCCTTCTTTTTGTAGTTTACCAGGAGAATGTCTAATAACACAAAGGGAAAGCTGAAAAGGGGTAAAAATAATAAAATGCAAAAAAAAAAAAATCGACTCGTTGCCAGCAAAATAAATTAAACGCGGCCGGGCATCAAAGTAAGTGTCTTTCCACGAGACACTTTCCTTTGGCGTCCCAATAAAATACGGTAACAGAATATCATGGATGCACACTGTTTCCTTAACTGCTTCTCAAAGGGTCCAGGAGATCTGCTTAGGACCTTTAATAAGGCTTCGGTGCGGGTCTTTTGTTGATCTCTCAAAATCAACTCCTTCTCATTGAAGTTGGAGCTGAAAGCGAGCTAATGTTCAAAGGAAGTGACCGCCAGCCCAACGAAATTACATTTTTTCGGGCGATGAGGGGACATCTAATCAAAGGGGGGCGGGGGGGCGGACGAAAGAAAAGGAGGTTTACAAGATCTTTCTATAGTCCGCAAAAGTCAGCGACACGGCCACTTCTCCGCAGAACAAAGGCGCCGCAGCCCATTCACAAAAAAAAAAAAAAAAAAAAAAAGAGAAAAGGCCTGGCTGGGGACACCCCTCCCCCGGGGGCCTACCTTTGCCATTGTCCGCCCAGGGGGCCAGCTGCTCCCAGGCACCTGAGCCTTTGTCCCAGCGCGGCAGACAATGAGTTTGGGGCCAGTTTTTGAGCCAGGAAGGGCTGATCTCCAAAGCGCTTGTCCTGGCAGAGGGAGCCTCGCCAGATCCAATCGAGCCCCTTGCCAGAAATACAATATTATTAGCTATATTCCCCCCCCCCATTAATCGGCTCCTGGTTATTCGTCCAGAGGGTTTCGCCATGCACAGGGGCAGATGGAGGCGAAGCCTTTGGGTGCTCGGCTCCGTAGGAGTGTCCGCCCGGCCCTCCCCGCGCCCCTGCTCAGCGCCACAGGATGGGACCCGGGCTCGGGAAGGGCGAAGGTATCAAGTAGCACTGGCCCCTTTTTGTGAGCGCGAGTGTAATCAGAGTGGTTGTCTAATCCCAAATTGCAGGCGCATTTTCTGAACGCTCAGCCCATAAAAGCCCTGGATTAAGGGGAGGCAGGGGGCACAAGGCAGAGAGCGAGCGAGCGAGAGAAAAGTTTGGCGCGGCGTGCAGCGCGGAGGACCCGGGGCTGCCGCCTGGCGCGCACACTGCGCTGGCGGAGAAGGAGCGGCGGCGGCGGAGGCGGAGGGGGGGAGCCAGGTTGCCCTGTCCCGCGAGGAGCCACCTCCAGGGACCGCGCTGGACGGGGCCGGCCGTGCCCCCAAAGGGCCCCGCTCGGGACGGGGCGCCGGCGGAAGGCTCCTGGATTCTGCCCCAGACCCCAGGGCCCCCAGCTCGGACTCCCTCTGCTTGTACCCAGGGGGAAGCGCTAGCTTGTGCGCACAGGTAAGGTGCAGCCCGGCTCTGCCTTCCCTTCCCGCAGCCGCCCTCGGGGCAAGGTGCAGGGCTGGCTGGGGCACGGGGAGGGGAGGGGATTTTTTGGGATGGGGGGCTTCCGTTCCCCGGTGCTGGGGCAGGTCACGGAGCGGGCGGGTTCCCCATTCATACGGCGGCAGCCGGGTCTCTCTGAAGCTCTGCACAGGACAGGCTGGAGGGGGTCTGCGGGCTGAGACACTGGCTGGGGCAGGTTCCTTTCCGAAGCAGGTTCCCTGAGCGCTTCCGACAGACAGTGCCGATCTGCTGCCAGAAACACGAAGTACCTCTCGAGCTACAGCTGCTAGGGCAATCTGGGGGCATTCATTGCATTTAGCGTCACCATTTTTACCCCCCTCCCCCAAGCCCATAGCGTGTAGCCTGGCTGGTGGGAACTGCCTTTGGCTTTTCAGGAGGGGCTTCCCGATGGGCTGCTTTGCAGCTCAGGCTCCACAGAGAGGAAGTTAAAGAACCAAGCTATAAATACTTCGGGAGAGAAGCCCAGCATTTACTTTCACTCCCGGCGACTAACATACACAGCCAGGCTTCTAGTTTAACACTGCTGGCCCAGACACCGAAAACAAGCTCGACTGACAATATTTCCCTCCTCCTTTTTCTGGGGAGCGCGTTTCCCCCCTTCCAAACCAGCAATCGTTCTTAGTGGCCAACGCCGCATCTAGCAGCCTGCATTGTATTGTGTTGGTTCTCTACTCGGTGTCCAAGCATCACCCCCTGAGCCCAGGCTGCCTGCAGACCGCTGGGAAGTCCCAGCGCCCCCTCTTCTCCACAACTCAAACCCAAACCGGGGGAGGGCTGAATAATCCATCCCTGGAGCTGCCTGGCTAGAAGTAGCCAGAGCCGCGCATTGCAGAGAACCTGCTCAGGGAAGCCAAACTGAGAAGCGATCAGCAAATTAATGGGAAAGTTTTAAAAGGCCAAAGAGGACGTCAGCTGTCAAAACTTATTTTTCCCTCTTTAATCACAGCAGCGAGGACTCCGCCAGGGCTGGTGTCATTAGAACGGGCTCCTGCTCCCAGCCCCACAGCCAAAGGGGCTGCGAGGGTAAACAGATGTTCGCTGCAAATTAACAAATTCTCATCTGACTCTTAGGACCCAATAAACCGCATTAACCTACATTAAAACAAAAAGGGCCCACTCGTCTCTGCCCAAACGAAGAGCGGCTTGGAAAGGCGGACGGCAGCAGGAGGAAAACAAAACCAAAATAATAATAATAATAATAATAATAAAAAACCTCGGGAGGTGGTGGGGGGATGTAGTCAAAGGGCGAGGGGGAGAGAGAGAAAGAGACAGATCCTGGCCCGAATTTCATCCCCTAATCGAAGGAGATAAGAGGTTTAATTCATTGAGCACATGAACCAGCTCGGAAAGCGATTCCCGTTCCGGGCAGAGCCAAGCCCAGAGCCCTAGTATTTACCCTGGCGCTCGTTATCATTTTAACCGGATTATTCACGATGTGGATTTGGTAACATATCGTGGATTCTCCCTGCACTGGTCCGGGAAACGCACCAGCGCCGGCAGCCGCAGGAGCAGCTCCTGAGTTGGGAAGCTCAGTCCTGGCCCCACTTGGCTGGATTTGGCAGCGATTGGACGGGGCAATTTTCAAACGGGGTCTCTGGCGACTCTTAACGAACAGGACTATTGCAGGGCCAGCTCCCAGCAAGTGCAAGCGGAGCCACTGGGTCCCTTCCTAGAAACTTCACAGGAACTTTTCCCCAGGCCTTGGCAGGCGCCGATTGGAGCTGCTGCATTCTTGTGTGCGCGACGGGGCTGTTCCTTCCCAACTGAAGCATGATTTATATTTTCTTGTAAAACCTCTCTGACACTCTGAAGCATCAGCCTGCTGCATTATTATTTTCAGGTCTTCCGACTTGTCGAACAGACTTCCTTTTGTTAGGGGTCCCCTTGCAGAAGAGGGTTTGTTTGCGGCTGGAATGAGCTGAGCAGGCGAATACAGGAATACGCCACGTAAAAAGTTGAACTTTTGGTCTGGCTTGGTTCTACCTCTCTCTCTCTATATATATATATTTTAAAACTGCAGCGCTCTGAGTTAACAAAGGGCTTTGATCTGGCCCACTGAGCTGTGAAAGGCACGACACTGCAAGGGAATCGTTAGGTGAAGAAAATGATGCAATGTTCCGAGTTATGAAAATCTTTGACAAAGTAGCAGTGACCAGAGGTCCGATTTGCAAAATCTCCATACGAACAGGAACAGCCTCCGAAAGAGAAATTGGAACCTTCCTGGACAAACATTGCTTAGACCTGGGAAAGTTTTAAAAATAAATATCACTTCCATTGCTTTTTAATTTCCCCCCAAAACTCTTATTTTTGTGTCTGAAGGTGAATCTTTGGTAGCTAGACCGTTCAGTTTCAGGTAGGGAGCTGTTGCATTTGCAGATATTTTACAAATTCATTTTAAAACTTAACTAACCTTTCCTCAGCTCCCTCCCCCTCCAAACAATCAGAGGTAATAAACTTTTCACACTGGGAAGAGAGGACAGCAGCAGTTAACGGTAAGAAAGATTCAGCTTTTATTGAAAATTTATATATGACTCAGTCTTGTAATAAATAAACAGTTTTCACAAAAATGAGAGCGCTGTAAGCCAAGGGAACATGAACTGGGAGGGGTTTGCACACAATGGCAAAATCAGACTTTAATAGGTACAGAATAAATATGAACAGGTTCTGGAGCCAATGCAGAGATCCCACAAATTGGAGAAGGGAACAAAACTAGATGTAATAAATAATTATAAAAAATGGCATAGCCTTTAATGACAAAATGTTTCTGTAAACTGATGCACTTCAATTAGCCCCATCTCACATCACATCTTCAGATCACAAGGCTCTTTTCAAACCATATGTTAAAGAACTAGTCTCTGAGCAAATCAGACAGTCTTAAATGTATATTATACATACAATAAAATGTAAAACGCTGCTGAAATAAACACTGGTAAATATAGCACATTTTAATAACTGGATTGAGTCAGATCTAACTATAAAATTTAGACAGCTTATTAAGTATTACATATGGCAGGACTAGATGAAATCATTCAGCATGATTTTAGTTTTCTATTTTCCCCTCTATAATCCTATTACAACAAAAACATATTTATTTCAGAATTCATTCCTCCTCCAGCTAAAGAAATCCAGACAGACATATTTTTTTCTCTTAAACATTTCTGATATCACCACCACCACCACAACGTTTCTGTGCAAATGTATTTAACGGAATTTCAACATGATGACTAAGCTCACAAATAAATCATAGTACAAAGCTAGTTTGGAATAATATTGCTTGAGTGGAAAAAAATAACAAATCCAGAAAACAACGCAGTATAGAGCTGGCCTAACGAAAGGGCAAAAGTTTTATTTTTTTTGAAATATTGACGTGTAATATGGTTTTTTTCAGTCTTGGGGTCAGTATTTTAAAAATGTAAGAAAGGTCTGGACTACAAAATGCAGCTGCATCTGTTCCAGGAAGGCCAGTCACTGAAGGACACATTTCTCTTCTTTCTTGGCCATCTTGCCTTTGTTTTGTTCAAGAGTTCTTTCCAAATGTTCATCTTCTTCTTCAGCCCTGAAAAACAACCCCAAGATACAATTATTGTCCATTTTCTATCTAAGGTCACACAGTTCTTCTTTATAGGCTAATTTGCCAAAGGGATTTGGATATTGAGCACCACTCTAGAGTTAGATGTGATAGCACCATTAGTGTGAGGATCGGGCTCTAGTGATGGTCTGATTTTCTTAAAAATGGATCATCGCTACCAACCCCCGAGTTCATGTTTCACTCTTGATCACCAGAGAACATGCTGCCTTTGTTACTGAACTTTCCTCAAACTTTTACTGTCCGGACGATAGAGACAAAGCAGATCCATTCACAGAAAAGTCAAAATGTCTCTAGAGGGTTTAAAAAAGAACACATCATACTTACTGTTTTTCTTGGGCGTCCAAATCTCTGACCAGGGCATCACGTTTATTAACAAGAATAACAAGTTCATCCAGCAAAAGCTGCTCTCGCCTTTTCTGGGCCTCAGTCTTTTGCCAATCTGAAAACAATATACAAATACATTCAATAACAATAACAACCCCCCACCCCCAAATGTGTGGTTTAAAATCTTTTTGGCCTTAACTTCTGCATGATTTAAATAAATGGGTGTCAGATCTTTAGTTTTAGCAATAAAAAAAAAAAAAGATTATTAATTTCCTTGACCCGAAAGTGGTGTGGAACTTTAAGCAGGGATCACATTTCACATTTGCGTGAACTTGTGTAAATCAAAAACATCACGTTATTGAAGATCTGTATTTGACTTCATGCATTATTTGGTAATTCACTGCCATAAATGTATACATTGCTACTTAAACAACTAATGTCTGTACTAGATTTGGTGATATTATTCCAAGATGCCTAATTTCTAAATCTCTCACAGAACTTTTAACCAAGGCCTGGACAAACTGGAATCAGTTTATAAATAGCAATTTTTAAAAAACAGAAACAAATGGAATCATCTTTTTCATTTTCTTTTTTTCCCATTTATTGTTTGGTTTTATCTTATTCTAGAGATCTTTCGCTCTGGCCTTGTTTTCTGTGAATATACTGGGTGGGGGGAGGGGCACATTTGTTTCTGAAACTGGCAAAATTCACAGAACCAAAAAAATATTATAAGAACTTTTCCTAATCTAGAATCTAACTCCATCTCTGCCCACATAACTTATTCTTTGCTAATTTCTTGCTTGGTATATCTTAGCAGTTGGAAGTATCTCACACTGGGCACCATATGCTTCACAATAACTTTAAAAATAGGTGTCAGTTAATTAGCATTTTTCTCTGAAGTAAAAATACATTTGGTAGACAATATTACATAGCACCCCTCTCCACAGCAATGTAACCAGTCTGATTGTTTGCATGATGGCTAAATCCAAGGCTCTTTGCTAAATGACAATTACAGATCTGATTCTGAAATTATTTAGTTGCACAAGATTGGATAATGTCTAATCACTCTCCCATTGCACTAATCTTGTGCATGCTTACATCCAGAGGACTCCAAAGGAACATTTTTGAACCCATATGCTTCCCTTGCATGGTCTCTGTCCCTCTTTTAACAGAACCGTATCTGCATTTCTTAAAAAGAAGGCAAATTTAAGATTGGAGCATGCCTGAAGTCCAAGCCAACTGCTCTCTAGCCAGACTGTAAGGGCTTGTAGCTGTCAATCAAGCCACCAGTCTACCCCGCCTCCCTCATTAGGAAAGTAAACAATGAAAAGAAGGAGAAGTAGATGATGAGGGAGATAGCAGAACAATTGAAGAGCAGGAGGGAAACAGGACACCAGCTTAAAAATGTCCATAACCACCGACTCAAGCAGTGTCCTCCCCTCTGTGCACTTTCCAAAAAATAGAGGAAAGAGAGTGTGCAATCCTTTTGGATTTCTCTCTTCTCTCTCTATTGCCCTGGGCAATCATGTTAAAACTCACATGGCTGGTGCTTATTCAGATAAACCTAACAATGCACACCAATGGTTACCATGTGAATCTTCACAAACCACACAAGAATGTGCTGGTTCAAATCCCCCTGACCTCCCTCCAAAGCAAAATTTATTCAAGACAGCAAACTGCTCAGAAGCTTTATGAAAGCAAGTGGTGCTAGAGGGAATTCAGTCTTGTATTTACAAATTAAAAATTAGATGCATCATCATGCAATAAAGGTTAGAACAGCAGCAAAAAGCCAGGAATGTGTAACCACTTTTATCGTTCTCTTGCCTTCTGTCTGTGGACATGTATCCATAAACCAACATAGGTGTACGTGCATATACTGACATGCACACACAGAAAATACAAACAGACATGTGTATATATACATTTGACATAAGCAAATGTACATAATAGCGTTTCATAAATGAGCAAGAACTTGATATAGTCACACTTTGTCCCCTTCCAACACATTTACATGGCAGGAGACCTGCAGATGGTTCTCATCGCTATTTTTAAATGGGCTGTTTCTGATCCCTCATACTTATGGAAGCTAATTTTCCAGGTGGTAACCAAATCCATTTGTCTTGTAATTTATCGTCCTCACCTTCAGCCCAGCCCAAACATGGTGCCCCCCAAAGCTGTCTTTTAGTTGCTAATGTAGAACATACTCTCTTGATTTCCATTGATATTTGCCCTTTCCTAGTCTGGCATGTTACAGGACGTGCTGCTTCAGTTCAACTTGTTAAAAAATCCTGCCTGCTATGGCTCGAACTCAGAACAGGCTCTTCGTGAAATCACATGGTATTACATGTAAAAATTAAGTGCCAGCTTAAGTGATTTCAACTCACTGAAACAAACCAGACTCACAAGTGTATGTCATACGTCAGTGATCCGACTAGAAACAAGGAAAAAAAGACGTAGTTCAAAATTCCCTGCCTGTTCACATGCCCTCCAAACCGTGTACAACTTCGAGCCACACTACCCGTGATTCTCACTACAATCTTGCTGATCTCAAGGTTTCTCCAATATTTTGACACCTGAAGATCCTGATAAATTAAGGAAGGATCTGAAAAGCACCATTTCTACATGGGTTTGAGCTATCTAATACTTTGCAGTTTTGTCTTGGTTGGCAGTTTCAGCTTTTTAAAACACACTCATTTTTCTGAATGTTAGAAGCAATTTTCTGTAACATCTTATGTGTGCAGACAGGAGCCAAAATATTTTAGAATTATATTAGAACTGGAGGTTTGGTATGAACTACTTTTTCCTCTGTAACATTCCTACCTATAGATATTGATATAGTAGACACAGCTCACAGCAATGTATGGTAAATAACGTCTTACGGGACACTCAGACCTAGAATGAAACCGATTTTTGTTGTTGCTGTTGTTACAGTAGATAGTAGTGTTGTTTGTGAGGATGCCATGCAAAGATTCATTAGCACAAGTACACAATTGCTTTGTTGAGTTAGCTTAATTAACTTGTATACATTTCTTCGGAAAGGAGAAAAACTTAATTTCCCTCTTAGAAGTGCAGACAAATAAATATCAGTTTGTTAGGAAGGGAGGAGTTTTTGGACAATATTTGGTCAATATTTATTTTATATAATATTAAACTAGGAGCTTGTTTTACACAGTAAAATATCCGACTGAACATACCTCCCCCAGCAAAACAGCTTTCAGAGAGAACACAAATGTCAATATATTTAAAAAGCAACAGCATGCAAGTTTGGCTTCTACCTGTTGTAAATTTTAAGACAGGATTATCTAGCACACGTGTTATATATAGTTACCAGCACTGACTACAGCTTTGGGAAACTACAATATAGACTGTGATTAATGTGAAGATTCCAGAATAATACTGTTATAAAAGCTACACTCTGGATAAAAATAGGAGAAAGCTCTGATGCTGTATATGAGCTAAAAGGGCTGAAAGCCAAAGACCCCATGCAGTCTCTTGCATTGTGCAGTTTCAAATTACATAGTTTGTTAAATTCAGAATGAAATCCAAATGTTTTCAATTATTCATCTGCGTGGAGTTTACATTGTCTTCATTTTAGTTGCTTAAACTGATAATTACTTTGAGACAACAGGCAGACTATTCCAATAGAAACACTGTAATAGAAACGGTCTAAAGTTCTTCTAGTAAAACCTTCAACCTTGCCACTATAATAAATAAGCCTAGCACTTGGATGAAAATTAACACTAGTTTTGTAAAGAGCACATTGGGGGATTGCAGTCAAGTCTTATCTTTAGTTCCAGTCAACTAGCAATCCTGAAAGAGTTTGCATCATCATCAGAGCAGGCCATTTGATAGGATTCTACTGCTGAACCTAATCAATCTATGGAATACTGTGGCTGTGCTGTGTAACAAAGCTAAAATAGATTTACAAATGGGGTTTTAGGGGATAAGCTCCTCCACAGGATTACATATTGATTTTAAATATAAAAAGCTTATCATATAAACCATAACTACAAAAATAGTGAACCTATGCATAAATCCTTTTAGAAGAGCACCCACTTCAAACTATAAGCCAAGAATAAATCAAGATGTACAAAATCCTAAAGAAGATCCATTTCTTGGGCAGAAAATGAACACACTACCCCAAGGTGTGCAAAAATGAACTTATCTTTTCTAAGGAGGCATTAAATCTGGGGGAAAAAGGGGAAGGTAACTGAAGTGTGTTTAAGTCTAAGGTATCCTGCTACTCAGCTTTGGATGCAGAAAAATCCAAGCTCTGAAATGCGTACCTTGTTTACATGAGACAAACACATGCCGTGTGTTCTCATTTGCCCATGCTAAAACAAACCAAGTAGGGGATATTTCCTTCAGCGTATTATGATTCTTTAGAACTATTTCAGGCCCTTCTCCGGATGAGCATTTTCAGCAGCAAATTCACTTGTAACGATATGAATAGCTTGTTGCTATAAGCAGCCAGTACTTTACTCTCCCTTTCTTATCTCTGCTGCTAAATGGGAAAAAAAAAGTATTCCTCTTTTTACCACTGTTGGCCATTCATGTGTTCTGTGTGAAGTGCTTTTAACACTCCAAAAGGCTATTCAACTGCATATGCATCCATTTTAACAGTTGGCTAAGAGGACACTGTCTCCACATCACTGAACACTATAACGGTCAGCACCTCTAAACTACAGTACTGCCCACACACTGCTCAGACTAGCAGGGCAGGCCGATGGCCAATAAACTGCCTTTATCTACAATCAGCAGGCTGCTACCTTTTGCAAGTCTCTTTTTCCCCTGTCATCAACTAGCTAAGTAAATTGTTTGATAGATTTTTAAACAGCAGAGTCACGGGTGGAAGAGTTAGAGCAATTCACCAAAACAGTAATTATCACCTCTCAAAGACTTGTTTTTTAAAGTACCAGTATGAATCAGAACATTGCTACTAACAATCACTTTAAATAAACAAACACACCAACAGAAACCACCCTGCTATTTTTTAGTGTCCATATGTTTTGGAGTGGGAATATCTGTACACGTGTTAGATTTGTCCTTTCACATCTTTTATATGGCACCAACTGTTCATTAGCCTCTCTGATACATACTGCCTTGAAGTCCTCATTTAGCCTATTTAACTTTCTAATTTCTTCTACAGTCAACCTTACTACACAGATCCATTTTGTGTTATTTTAAAAATCTCTTAATTAATATTTGAAATCAAGCATAAATCAGACACGAAAAGCTTGAAAGCACCTACATATACACCCAGAGTCCATTTTTCAAAACTATATTTCAGCATCTTGTAACATACTTATAGCCTCAATCATTGTATCTGGATAACTCCTTCTTTAAAAAGTTCCTAAGAGAACAATAATCTTAATACAATTCAAAATTTTAAAACATAATAAGAGTAGTGTAAACAAACATATTGTTTTTCTTGAAAAATCCTGTATATTTCATCATTATTAACTTAACAAGTAGATCTGATCTTTCTGATGTCTGATGTTTTGCTATTTTTAATTTTATTTTATTAAGGTATATGTGTGATTTGTCATATTCTGTAAGGCATTCAAAGATCTTAGGTTTGAAGTGCCCACAATAAAAATAATTAAGGGACATTACTGTATAATTTTTGCCCAATACTTATTTTTTTGTTAAAAAGGATCTTAATCTGTTTTAAATATTTAATTTCTAATTAACTGTTACCTCAGTATACATTTTTGAACTCAGGTTTTATTCAAGAGTATGGTGCACTGAGCCTTACCCAAGAATATAGTAACAGACGGATAGATATGAAAAAGCTACCTGACAACCCATGTCTTTCTCCTACAAACTTATGCTTCCAGTGAAGTCTCCAAACTAATTAGAATTGATTTATTATGGATCAGGTACCTTATCAGGTGAAGAAAGAAATTACCATGGACAGTCAAAGGGCTAAGAGGTCAATATAGAATAGCAAAATCAATTTGCATTGATTAGACAAAAGGTCCATTTTACAGAGCCCAAAGGATTAACTTTTAAGCAAACATCTTTGAACTACAAGCCAGCATTTGTGACTGAGAGGTATACGTAGAGCAGCATTATAAAACACTTAAGATATTTAAATAACAATATAATGTAAGCAATAGTTTAAGCTATCTGGATATTTATATTTATTATGAATCCTCCTTAGGATTACTGTACAAATTCATTTAAAATCATTATGGAAAGTATGAAATTGTTTCACTTATCCCCATGTCAATCTTTCCATGAGTTTTCATTCAGGTAAGGTGACTAGACTCTAGAGAGCTACAGAGAATGAAGAAAATATGTGCAATGGATTGCACTAACCCTGATGTTGTGTGTGAGGAAATATTTACTTGACACGTGTATAATATGTTATCATGAAGACTGAAGAGATTTGTTTCCACAGTGGAAATATTGCTATAAAATATTTAAAATGTAGAAATAAGGAATCTCATGTATGTGAGTCATCCCTTTATGATAAACATCACTGCATCAAAACTAAAATTACTTTGGTGTAACAAAAACAATAAATAAAATGTAAAAATACATTGTGCTTCCCCCCCCGCCAATGCTTTTTCAAATATATTTTAGTTTCTGATCTTGCTTTCTGAATCCAATGCTTGAAACAATTTCTTTGCATATAATTTATGGATATGAGTAAAGACCTACAGTATCTATTGCACACTATAATTTTGAATTATGGGATAGCTGACTCCATTCTCAGATGGGCCTTCTTATTGGTCTTCCTGTTAAGTAATTTCATTTGTTAATATTGCTTACCTTCGATAGCAAGCATTGCTCTTAACTCTCGGTTCAGCAGTTCGTACCGCCTTTCTAGGTCATGTTCTTTTTCCCTAGGCAAGTTGCAAAAGTTCATCAATATGTTAATTACTAAATCATTAAACACTTAAAAGAACCTTTAACTTACATTGATTTTAGGACTCATAACTGACTTTTCTCTTCAACTTTAAGCTACTCCAAACAAATGATACACAAACTTAAAACCGTCCTCAGGTAGAATATTCAGTAATGGTGCTTTTTTCCTTTTCTGTAACGTCTGTTTTTCTGGATTTAGTTTAACTTCCTTGTACTATTGTACATAATTAGTAAATATTCATCCTTGGAGCAGCTGTTGTGCTATGTCCTAAGTATAACATATTCTCTCCTATCTAAAGAACAAATTCCAGATTCAAACAATTCACCAAGATAGTATGAACACTTAAAGTATTATCCCATGTAAATTCTGACCTAACGAATACAGAAAATTAGACCCAGGATTAGAGAGCTTAATATTTTAAGGTGGAATCTTCTATCAAGTTCAGACATGGAAAGAAATTCGTGAACGTACAACTCATTTCACTATGTTATAAAGGAAGCATGCATATATCTACACTAGGTGGCATACTAAAAGAAAATCATCAGTAAACTGAGAAAAACTAAACAAGAAATGACGACCTCAACAGGCCAAATGCCAGTCTAATAATGAATGGTATTTATGCTTTCTCTCATCCTCTATGCTCCTAATAACTGTGCCAGTTTTGCCCATTTCTGAAGAAGGTTTACATGTCTTTATTACACAAAACTTGCTCTGCATTGTCTGTGGTAACATTGCTTCACGTGAGGTTCACTAATATGCTTTTTCCCACACTCCAACATTGCTAAACTAGTGAATGATCTAATATTACTGACTAGAGCAAATATCAACTTTAAATTAAAGTTTTCCCTGAAAATAAAATTTGTATGTTATATTTCAAGTACAATTCAAGTATATTTTCAAATTTCTAGAAAGTAATTTTATTCTACTGTTTTTGCCTTTGAACATATAAATGCACTTGCTATTTCATATTTTTTCACAGCTCTCACTAATATTGCATCATTGCATGCTTTGCATTTGCATGTCTGAAATATGAGAAAAACAAACTACTTGATATGTACACAAATCACACATACTTTGCATCTTTGAGGAAACATTCTGAAGTCTAATGGAAATAAAGCAAAAAAGTTTAGCATCTATATTCTAAGTGAACATACTGATAAATCAACCTCTTGGAACAAGCTCAGCCATCCATACTTACAGAAGAGAAAGCTGATTCATTCTTCTTATCAAGGCATTTTTCTTATTAACCAACATGAACCATTCCTGCATCATAGCTTCTTCTTCTTCTGTGTTCCGTCCTATAAAATAAGCACATTTGTTATTTATGAGACTTTTCACAAGCTGGACAACAAACTTTAGTATCAGTTTTTGGAACATGAGATCTCTCATGTTAATGGGCATTAAAAGGTAATTTTTCAAATGTGAACAATAACAAAAGATTAGACTTCAAGACCGGCTGCCTAACACTGTTGAACTATCACAAGTCAATCTTTTAAAGCTGATATTCTTGAGCATATATATTTTAGTGCCTCTTAATGTACTCATAGATCATATTAACACTAAGTACATTTGGAAGAAAAAGAGTTCTACCTTTAAACCCTCCCCAGAGATAATACGATTATACAAGAGGTGGAAAAACAACAAAACATTACGATGGGTGAAATTAACTGCATCCACAAAAACCCAGAGTATTCAGGCTCCACGTGGATGGAATGCACAGAGTAGCTGGGGAGGTGAAATCCCGCCCACAACCCTTGGCCAGTGTGCCGGGCTGCTGGCCAGCCTCCCTACCCTTATGGCTGCTATTTCAGATAGCTGACATAGCTTCTCCGCACTGGGGCCCTGATTCAGTCCTCACTGAAGTCAAAGGGAGTTTCTCCATTGATTTTAACAGGAATTGGATTGGGACTCAGTTGCCGAGGGTACTGGAGTCATGACATCTGCACATATATACGCAGCCTCCATTTGTGGCAACCAATCAGCCCCTGTCTTTCTCAACATTAAGTGGAAGGAGAGACAAGTCTTTATATACATGTTACCGGCATGTAAATCTAATGAATTTTAACCTTAAGAAATGCATAATTTGGGAAGAAGCTTTGCCCAGTGGCTACAGTAAAAGAATAAAGTCAGAAATTCGGGGGTCTTTTTCCCAGCTCTGCCACTCTGTGACCTTGGGCCTGTATCTCACAGTTTCCCATTTCTAGTATGAGGATAACACCTACCTCATATGCGTGTTGAGGATTAATTCATTATGTTTGTAAAGTGCTTTAAAATCTCTGAGGAAAGATACTATATATGAGGGGAAGGTATCATTATATTAATATCCAGTAACGGGGCACTAGTTGTGGTGAGGAAGCTTGCTTACATCAGAAGCTGGTAATGTACCAAAAAACGCAGTGAGCTTTTGTTCTAAGAGGAAACCCCCAATTTTTGGGTGTTAACATTTGCATCACAGCTGATTCTTCAGCATCACGGCCTGTCTTACAAACATTCCCAAATCATACGCAAATGCTTGGAGCCAGATCTGTGCAAGGAGCTGCCCTTTTCCCATGGCTATTCCCCTGCTGCACGGAAAGGAAGGCCAGCTGCCTCCATGACACTGTTTGCCTTTCCTCCATGCAGCCCAATGGATCTGGAATCCACACAGGAAGAAGAGTGGACTAATCAGGGACAAGGCTGATGGGGATACATATTGGCTCCCTATGGCTCCATGTTGTTTAAACAGAAAAGGTAATACAGACTGAGTTCTATTATCTTTTTCTCTGGGTACCTCCCTGTAACTTAAAAGTAGTTCCTTGTGAATGCTCCTGCACTGGAGCCAGGTTGGTCCGGTCCAGGGTTTGCTGTGGGCGGAAGGGCATGTCCCCTACCTCCCACGGATCCCTAGGGTGGGATACCCCAGCAGTTTTTTCTTAGCAAAGAGGGGAAGTGTCAGTCTGTGGGAACAAAAGGGGAGTAACTTTGTCTTGTAGAGATTTCCTCCCTCAAAACCTCCTCTCCTGGGTTTTTCTGCAGGGCGGCATGAGACCATCGCTGTACTGCATTTACAGTACTGTTTTACGGCTCAGAATTCCCTCCAGAGAGTTTTGAGACAATAAGGATGTTTTTCATAACAAATTAAAGATCAGAGGAATTGTCGCATTGGCCCAGCTAGTGGGGGTTCCTGCTGCAAGACTTAGACTGTACTCAATATATCCTTCCCCTGAACTGCACTGAGTCAGCTCACTTTCTTTTTATGGGGGGCAGGAGCATGGGGGATTACTTTCTTATCCCTACAAACAATCAATCTGTGCCCACCAGCATGAAATTTGATTCCCCCTTTAGCATGCAGGTAAAAAAATTCTAATAACTAGTTACACAGATGACAACATTTAATTGATTAATTAATTCATTGTTTGTAAAGGGCTCTGGGATCTTTGGATGAAAGATGCTATCACAAATACATTACATCACAATACCATTCTAATGGATGAGTCTGCAAACCATTTTCAACAAACAGAAAATGGGGACATAGAGACATTCAATGGAGCTTCACCAATTTAGACCAGCTACTAATGTAGATTTTCTCCTTCTAAAAGTAAAATGAAGTGAACGACAGCATATATTCAAATAAATCTAGGGAAAAGCTGTATTTGTCAATTTGGAGCCTAACGAAAACAGATTGCACATCTTTAATATTTTTATGCTTACATTTTATTGTATGAAGTCGTCACAGGTTTTTTTTAAAGTGAGTCAACAAAGTCTTTACTGTTTTACAGTATTTTTAATCTGTCTTTTAGGGCAGCTGTTTTTGTATTCCTTTTGGACCATGTGATGCCCTGACACTGGTCATGTGATATCGGCTGCGATAGGCACAAATCCCAGGGCAGCAACAAAAGAAGAAAGAGTAAAAAGAAAAAGCTGAGAAAAAGCTTGCAATTTGGAAAAAGGCCAATTGTAGCCCAGTGAAGGCCTTTTTGATCAGTGAAATGACACATGTGTGCAATATTAACAGCAATAGATTGGGGTATCTTATTTTTTTGACCAAGGGCTTTTAAATTCTTGTACATACAACTTAAATACGAGCAAGGTAAGATACATGACAACATAAATAATTTTAAAATTGCTACTCTCAAGCAACATAGTACTACCAGCTAGTTTACTCAATTTAACACTGTTTTCTTCAATAGGGAGTGCATCTAAAACACTTTCAATGAAGAAAACTGAATGCTGAAATGCTGATGCAGCAGTGATATTTGAAAGTTAAATTTATACTTACTGTTTCTAAATAAAAACAAAAACAAGGATTTTCCTCATCCACAACTAATTTCACACTTCCACTTAGTAAAACTGTTCAACTGCTATGTGTTTATTTTCCAAGTTCAAATGATTACTGAAATCATTCAAGTACAAATGTTTAAAAATTCAAAATGTGAAAATATCCGCTTTGCTCTCTGGAGAAACAATACAACACAGATTATTTAAATGAAGTGAAAAACATGTCCTAGAACAAATCGATACTGTGTGTGCAAACCCTTTATCTGAGCCAGTACAAGATGATGGAAATCTATAAATAGCCCACAGATCTTCAACTTAAATTGTTTTTTTTCTATAATACATGCATTACACCATTGTTTTAATTTTTTTTAAGAAAAAAAATTCAAACCCTTTTAATGCTAGTAAGTTGGACCATTACATATTAATCCTGACTTTAATAACTGGTTAAAGACCCCTTCAGCTTTATAAGTAACAAAAAATATTAAAGCCTGTGATCACAGCGAGCTTTTCTCATTTCTCCTCTAACCATTTGTTATTTAATCCAATACTAGTAATCCAATTTGTCCATCAGACTTTTAAAGGGCAGAATGCAACTTCCCCAGCTTAGACACTTTTCAAAGTACAATATATTTTTCAAATGAATGCTGGATGTTTCATTTTTTCCCCAACTGTTCCTAGCTCTAATGTATGAGGAAAAAAAGAACAAGATGAACATTGTTCATACTGATTAAGTAAGAGCTCATTAAAGAGCTGTCAGTGCCGTACTTTGAATATGCATGAAGCATATAATCAGATCTAGTACCGTCACTAGAGGAGAATACGGTAAGTACAAAGGATTGATTTAATTACTTAGAGTGGGCTGTGGTGGTAAAGCAGTCTTGTTAGCGCAAAAAGAAAAGGAGGTTGTATTCTGGCACAGTTAAGAGAAAAAGGCAGTTTTAGCTTCTGCCACAATACCTAATCTCAGGATAAAGCACTTTAGGTTGTAGCTTAAAATGAAGACTGTCAGTATTCTAAAAAGCCCAGAATTCATCTTATTTTGTTTAACCTCACCTGGTTAACTATCTAGCAGAATGTATTCTTTGTAACACATAATTATGGCTATACCTTTTTATCCTATAGATACAATAATGACTCCTGGAAAAAAGTCTTATTTTAACACTCTTTAGTGCTGCAAGCATCACATACATTCAAAATGCAGAGTAAGTGATGGAAAGATGCAACAAGCAAAACTAACATAACAGCCTTGTAATACCATATTTTATTAGTGGACAATCTGTGATGAGAATTTTTGGTAATGTTTTTCTAGTTTCTTTATTTTTTAAATCAAATTCCTGTTTTATTTCCCCCTAGGAATCAAGGAGAATTCTCTCACATCACCATATTCTTCTTTCATTGTTTGGCTTGAGTGGTGAAGGATGCATGTTCTATTCTTCTCTTCACTTGACATCTACCAGATCCCTCCTCAGTGATTAGGAATGATCACGATACCAAGATTGGAACAGTTAAGGCCCGAATTCCACCCTCAGAAACATACAGGCAATTCCCATTGACTTAAGTTTTGGTTCTGCAATGCACTGTAATATCTCCTGAATGAGACTGAATAAAGGCTGTAGCAAAAAGTTCAATGATTTTGTCCAACAAGCCAGGATTTGGATGACCCTCTCTTCCCTCCCCCCATCACCCTCCCCCCCCCGTCACTCTCCCCCCCCGTCCTCCGCAAAATGGCTTACATCTTTTGGTTAATCTCATGCACCAAATTATTATTTCAATTGCTGCTATTTAATAATGATTGAGGCCTTTTTCTTCTTTCATCTGTACCATTTCTGAACTACAAATCCATTACAATTTTTGGAGGACAGTGCAAATGAATAAGCAGTATACTTTTATGTTGTAGAACTTGAACATGGGTTTATAAAATATCATTTCCATTAAATACTACAGGGGTTACTCATGGGTAACTCATATGCTGATTCCTTGTTACACATTTTAATAAATAGTAGTCTGATAAATGGTTAGGCTGAATCAATTTGAAAGCACCAGTTTTTCCCTGCTAAACAAACAAACAAACAAAATCCCAAACCAAACACTTCAATATCATCCAGTGAATAGCACATATATGTACCATGTAGCTTATAACCATTTAAACCTTTTGGGTAGTAAGACATTTAGATAAACCAAACATGGATTAACGTAGTATGATTGCACACTGCTAAGAAAACAGAGAAGAAAGTGCTACAAAACATTATGAGCACTACTTAAATGGGAGAAAAAGTAGCAACATGTAGGGGCAAGACTAGTTTACTGTGTAAATGGACGGACACACTACATCCTTTACACATTAAGCCATCATAAATTTGTCAAGACAAGCCACTAGACTAAAATAAAATATATTTAGAAATCCTCAAATTTAAATATATTTAGCTGCTTTGCAAAAATGAATGACAACTCACAAAAGATAACTAATAAAAAGTTTCTACCATCGTCCAAAACCAGCACATTCAGTCTGGCGAGAAATAGCAGGTTTACGGAAATTATTAGGTATGCTGCCTTAAGCGCAATTGTTTTTACATTTTATTTGTACTGCATACTCTGTGTGTTACGTTGTAATAGTTAAACACAGAAAACGCCACGTCTACCCATTTACTTCAACAGAACACCATGAAAAAGAACTACTTAAGACACAGCCCATTCTTCAACCATTTGCTGATGTTTACACACAGTTTTAAAAAGAATAGAAGAAGCTTTCTTCACTCAACACACTTGGGTGAAGAGGCCAGCAGGAGAATGCCAGCATATGTGAACGAGAGCAAGTCCAGTAATGAAAAAACTGGCCAACTTCCCTCCACTGCTATTTATGGAGACATAGTAGTTGTTATTTGAGAGTGTTTACATGACCACCAGATAGTCCTACAAAGGTTGGTCAATGCCTGAAGTTTCACATATTTTACCCTGAAATTCATTTGAAAATATGTCTTATTTGCCTGCTTAAACAGTTTCATTTATCCTGTCAAGATTAGGGGCACATAAAAACTCTCATATGAAGAGAGATTGGAAAGATTGGGATTGTTTACCTCACAGGGGAGATGAATAAAAGGAAATGTGATAAAAGTATACAAACTAATGAAAGGTGTAGAGAAGGTAGCAGAAAGGGCTAAATTAACAAATATTATTTGCAAGGAATAATAAGACCAGGTCTAACAGGAGCTTAGAATTGGCTACCTGCGTCCAAACAGACTTAGAATTGCGGTCAAAATTTTGAAAAGAGACTAGTGATTCTGGATGCTAAACTTGAGACACCTTAAAAGAGCCCGATTTTCAGAGATCTGGTGCTCAGCACTTTCTGAAAATCAGGCTCCTTCATGGGGTCTCAATTTGGATTATCAAAATCTGAGGCCCCCTCTCCCCCAATTACTAATTACTTTTGAAAATCTTGGCCAAATATGGCTTATTTACTAGGAAGTCTCTTTCTCATTATGATAAATGTTTTTGTGTGGATTACTATAAAAGAAAAAAATCTCAAGGGAACCTGAGAAACTAACTAGTACAAAGGTATTGTTGGACATGGCTAGGCGATAGATAAAGGCATAGGTCAGTCTGTTAAATATCTACTGCTAGTGGATGCTGTAAGCACAGGAGAAAGGTAGAGCATTTCTGATGCCTTAGTAAAATAGGGAGTTATATTTCATTCAGGTAAGCAGACTAAGAAGTTATGCATATGACTCAATTGGAAACTAGACATGAAAGACACAATTGTCAGCTACCACTGGAGGACAGCTGAGGGCATCAGCTGGAAACACTACACCTCATAATTTTGCTTAAAATATTTTTATGACATTTTGAGTTTCAAAATGGAAAAACAAAACAAAAAATTGTGCTTTTTCCATAAAACTTAATTATTGCAAAAAGCTTCCCAAGTCTGGAGTTAACGTGCTGGTCCATCATAGCTTCCACAACCAGTAGCTTAGAATCAAGATGCTCAGCTCTCTATGTAGAAACCCCTGCCTCCTTTCCCCAGATGAAAACTGCCTTACTTACTCCAAACTAACCTAATTCACTATGAAATGTTCAAAAATAGCCATCAACAGATAAACAGGATGGGTTGCAGTTTGGGGTCAAACCTTTTGAAGAGCAGTTTTCAAGTAAGGAAACAAAGTTCTCTTGCTTCTTATGGATTTCCTAGTTTGAACTAGTTGGGAAAGCACTGAAGGCAAGTTAGGCCAGGAGTACTGGAACAATTTGCATAGTGAAGGTGCTGAGAGCCACTGAACCAAACTGCAATCCCTGTATATAATGGAAACCACTTCAAGCCAGGAGATCCTTCTGCACCCCTGGTTCCAGCACCTATGAGTTAGGCAGAGGCATTCTCTGACAAATGTACTCTGGACACACTGTTTGAATGCAGCTTCTAAAGAGACACTGATATACACACAATAATATCTAGTAAAGGTAGCCAAGGATCTCCAGACAGAGTGAATTTACTGTGTTCTGTCTGACTTTATTTCATCCCAGGAAAGCACAATAATGTTAGTGAAATGGGCCTCAACCCTCAGAGGACCAGCAATGTGTATTTCTTTATGGCAGGAACATATCTAACTAGTTTAACATCAATTAGGAAACCTTCTGTAATTTCTTAGTAGGCGAAAACAAAACATACGAAGAGCCTTATTGAAACTTTTGAGAACTGTGTTAATACAACTTCAAGGCACTGACCACATCTAATAAATGCCAGGATTTCTCTTTAGAGAGATGAGGTAGAGGAGGTAATATCTTTTATTGGACCAACTTCTACTGGTGAGAGAGAGACACTTTTGAGCTCATACAGAGCTCTTGTACAACACTAAATCCAAGCCTTCTCCTTGTCTGAAATGAAATTGGTACAAAAGGACAAAAGGCTAGTGACCTGTTATCTCTGCAACCTAGAGTTATTTTGGGTCTGAAACTGGGAACCATCCAGAGTGTAACTATCATTATGAAAGATAATAAAAGCGAAATTGCATGAAAGGGCATTGATTTTCTCCACTCTACATGCTGATGTAATGACCACCAGAAAATTATCTTAATAGAAAGCCAGTAGAAACAGAATGCATGGGCTTGAACAAGAGGCTACACATTTTATGAAGGATCATATTGAAGACTCAAGTGGCAATCACTGACCAAGAACCAGGAGGACAGACTGTTTATGATTCCTGAATGAAGATGGCAGGAGGTGAGATTCAATTGAAGACAGTTGGACAGAATCCTGTAGGGGGGTGACACTTTTTAACTTTAGGATACAAAGTAAAATATACTCCGGCAGGAATTCTATCAGTCAGTAGGTCTGGTATTGCTGGAAATAACAGACTCAAGAATTCACAGTACCATGACCAAGGTCCAAAATCCAGAAGGATCATGATTAGATATGCTCTGGCCATTTTCAGTTTCTGCAATCTCTTGGTATTTAAGAAGAAATAAGGACTGGTAGAAAAAGTATGTCAGATCACTGTCCAGATTGCAGGAAAAATTAATCCATGGATTAATTAATCCATTAATCCACTGGTAGTCCATCTCCTGGGATCGCTGAACCTGCTGCAAAAACATGGGAAGTTTCATATTTGTTGCTGTTCACTAGCAATAGCAGATTGTCTGGTGAATTTGGAACTGCAGGGACCACTCACTTGGAAGAAACTGCTGGCAGTTGAACTACGTTGCTTGCGGATTGAGAAGTCACATTGGATGGCTTGCTCTGAGTGACAGTAAGTGCTGTTTTGCCTACTGCTGATTCGCAGACCAGAGTTCTTCTCCCTGCCCTACTTGGTTGTTTATCCGTTAATTTAAGGTTAAATGTGGTCTTGAAGTGATAGAAAGGCTAGTCTTAGAGCCCTCATGGCAATGTCTACTGCTCTAGTATGAAGCACACTACCCTGATGTTTACCAGTTGTTGCTTTATTTCCCTCATGACAACTTTTTCTGAGGCTGAGAAGGAATAGGGGATGGTACAAACTCTGATGTTTTAGGTAGAGAAGATAGTCAAATACAAGGTTCAAGGGTGCATGCTCTGAGGATATGCCTTTCTGAGAGGACCAAAATGGAGAAGTGCTTCCATTTAGCTAGGTAAGGGCCCCTAGCTGAGGGTTTTCTACTACTGAGAAGCACTTTCTGGACATCCTCAGAACAGGATGTCTCCAAAGGCATTAATCATGGAAGCATCCTCACTGTCAGGTGGAGGGCTTGCTGGTTGGGATGGAGCAGGTGGCCGTGGTCCTGAGAAATCACATCTGGATCCAGCGGGAGAGACAGTGGAGGTTTGATTGACAAGGTCAGTGGGGTCGAATACTAGTGTTGTGAGGGCAACACTGGTGCTATCAGGATGAGATGAGCATTGTCTTGTTTGATTTTGAACAAGACTCTGGCGGCAAGGGAATCAGAGGGAAAGCATACAGGATGGGGTTCTTTCAGGGTAGCAGAAAGCATCTGTCAATGAGCCTGGGCAGAGAGCTCCCTGGGAACAGAGCTGGTGGCATTTTCTGTCAGACTTTGTTGCAAACAGGTCCACCTGGGAAGTGAGTCCCCAGATCTGGAAGATAGATCTGGCAACGTTCAGGCATAAAGACCACTCATGGTGATTGGAGAAGGTCTTGCTCAGTCGATCTGCCAACATGTTCCACTTCTCTGGAAGGTAAGCAGCACTGCGATGAATTGAATTGGTTCTGCAAAAGTCCCAGAAGTGAATTGCCTCCTGGTCTAATTAGGTCAACTGGGCTCCTCCCTTTGTGTGTGTGTAAAATACAGTAGTAACGGAGTTATCTGTTCAAATTAACAAGTTATTTCCTACTAAAGCTGAACAGGCTAGTTTTACAGTTCTCAATTCCCTAACATTTATATGAGCCATTAGATCCTGAGACAACCAAAGAACTTGAGTCTGCAAGGACCCCATATGCCCCCCCCCCCCAACTCAGAGCTAATATGTCTGTGAACAGAGTGAGGGTTGATGTGGATGAGGATAAAGAGGTGAGTGGTGGGGATAAAGAAGACCCCCCCACACACTTTCAGAGGGTCCATCCACTAATCCAGAGATGTCAAAACTAGCATTGACATTTGAACAACCTTGTGCAAATGATGACAACTTGGGGCATACACTGATGCTAGCCATGCCTGAGATGCAGCCTGTAATGCTGAACCACATAGATACATGCTGCCATGTGACCCAGGAGGCTGCAACAGCTGTGTGCCATGGGGAGAGGATATGCTTTCTGTCACACCACTAAGCCTGGCAGTGTTTTGAACTTGGATTGTGATAGCAAGGCCTTGGCTTTTGTGGTGTCTAAAAATGCTCCAATAAACTATCCTCAGTGATTTGTCCCAATTTACTAGGAGCCCAGTGCATCGATTGTGGACAAGATGGTGGATGCACTGGCTAACATCTGAGCCTCGAACCGACGTTTGACCAACCAGTCGTCCAGGTACAGGAATACATGGACTCCTGATTTTCATAGACGTGCTGCAAATACCGCCATGAACTTCAATAACAGCTGATGAGTCATCGAGAGACCAAATGGAAGCTCATAATGTGACCCATTTGCCAAAAATCTGAGAAACTTCCGATGGTTATGTCGTATTGCAACACGGACATAAGCGCCCTTTAAATCAAGGGCAGCATACCAGTCTTCTTGTTCCAGGAAGGGAATAATCAAAGCTAGGGTAACCACATGGAGCATGATTTTCTTCAGGAGTTTGTACAACTTTCTTAGATCTAAAATAGGCCTGTGACCTCCTTTTGCTTTGGGGATAAGGAAGTAGTGGAAATAGAAACCTTTCCCCTTGAAGCCCAATGAGACTTCCTGTGTGGCCCCTGCTTGAAGGAATGACTGTTGATGGATTATTTCATGGGAGCGGTCCCTGAAAGGGTCAGGAAGGACGGCATGTAGGAGGGGCAGAAATGAACTGGAGGGCATATTCCAGTTCCACTGTGCTTAAGACCCACCAATCCAATGTTACATGGGCCCAAGCACTTAGGAAGCAGGATAAGTGATTTGTAAACAAAAGGTGGGAAATAGATGAATTACAGTCCCTGGTACATTGCCCTCCACCAGTGTATCAAAACGCCTGTTTGGATGAGGTGGCTAGATGGGAAAAGCTCACTGGTGCTGAAGAGGAAGGCGGAGAATGTCATCTCCTATTACCTTTCTCTTCAGCAGATCTTCAGACTGGGGAGTAAAACCCTGGTGTCTGTATGGTAGCTGTGGATGGAACTGTTTCCTTTTTGTTGTCAGAGTACAGATACCAAGAGATTTTAACGTCACCGTGGAATCTTTTAGATTATGGAGAATTATTGTCTATCTTATCCGAAAACAAAGAGGGACCTTTGAAAGCGAGGTCCTGGACTGGTCTGCTAGACTTCTCAGGAGAGCCCACAAACATCTTCTCACAGAAATGGCAGATGCCATGGTTTGAGCCGTTGCGTTTACACCATCTAAAGTGTCCTGGAGTTCAGATCAAGGCAACTAGCTTCCCCTCATCCACCATTATTGCCAATTCCTGCCTACAGTCTTCTGGTAACTCATCTTGAAATTTTAAAATATTCTCCCAGAGGGTGAAATCATAGTGGCTCAGGAGTGCTTTTGGTTTACAACCCTGAGCTGCAGATGCTCTGTGGAATAAAGTTTGCATCCAAACAAGTCCAGCCTCTTTGAATCTTTGCCTTTTGGCATGGATGGTTGGTGTCCTTGTCTCTCCCATCCATTACAAGCTGCCACCATCAAGGAAGAACCAGTTGGGACTGGTAGCCTGAGCCCAGGGAAGGCAGCACTGGGGATATCATTGGAGAATTCCCGTTCAACTGCATCAGCCTTGCAGAAGCTTGAGAGGTAATGGTACTGTGAGTTCCTGACAGCATGAGGTAGGCATCAGTACGGACTGTAAATCTTTCACGCCAGGAATACTGGTACCAAGAGGCTAAGCATGCCCCCTGTCTCCAGGGTGGTTGGGAGTAAAAAAGACTGATGGCTCTGGCATAGAGATCTTTCAGGGGATGCCCTTGACGGACCTGGCACAGGCCCCAGGGGCAGGGATCCCTTCTTCTTAGCTGAAGAGTGCTTCCGAGAGACTTTCCCCCAAATGTATTGTAAAGTCTCTGCCTCTACTTGGCTCCAGCACTGACACAGGTCAGCGAGGGACTGAGCCTGAGGAGAGTCTAAGCCTTTTCTTCAGTGCTGGCGAAGGGGACTGAGGAGCTGCAGATATCTCTGGTACGTGAAGCCAATGAACTTGGGGTGCTCTCCATGTGAGATGAGTCTGATGGGGAGTGAAGTGCTGCTTCCATGAGCAAACATTTGAGCCTCATTGCTCTATCCTTCTTTGAGATAATCCCTTACAAATTTGTGACTGATGTGGGATTCTCCTAAAGATTTCAGGCAGGCCAGGTATGAGTCACTGACTGGCATGGCTTAGTGCAAGTCTGGCAGGACTTAAAACCTGGTGAGTGTGGCGTTGTTCCAGTATGTCTCCCCGTAACGAAAGATAAAAAACTAGTTCAGAAAAACCTAAGACTAATATGTATTGCTAAAATGAATTTAACTCACTAATTCCTAACAATAACAGGGTATATATACAAAGGAGCAACAGAATCACTTATGACAAGTCTGAGATCACTCCAACAACCATCGGTGGTGGTAAGAAGGAACTGAGGGAGGTTGGAGGCAGCCCCACCCCCGTATACCAGCATGCAGTGGCATGTGGTGAAAGAGGGCACTATAGCTGCCCTGACTAGTATCACGGAGGTAAAAAGTTCCCTGACAACTGTGCATGAGGCACGCCCACACCTACAGCGGAATGGACACGTGCCAACACTTGCAGAAGAACTAACTTTTACCAAAGGGTTTTGTGCATCTATGCTTGCACTGAGTCCTGCTGATTTCCATGTGACTCAGTTAAGTTATCCAAGTTACACTTATATGCATTATTAGACACTGTCAGCTGGTGTAAAGCAGCCTTAATGTAAATGAGAATCAGACCCTTAAGTCTTCATGTTTACGTTACCCAGATTAAGGCTTGGTACCTGTCGAAATTTTACTCTTATATTTAGTATGCTATGGGTTAAAAAAGCAGCCATTGATCCATATGAGCGAGTTATCAATTATAATGCACTTTGAGAACATACATCTCATGAAATGCTTTATAGAACTGCTGATTTTAAAATAGCAGAAATTTACAGATGCACTTTTTTCTGGACTGTTATAAATTTACAACAAAATACCCAACACATTAATTGTTTTTCAGTTTCAAGGCCCTTCCTCCTCTGCCCCACACTGTTTGATATTAGGTGAAATTCTTACAGATCAGTTCTCATTCCTAGCGTAATTTTGTATGGTAAAGTAAGAAAACAGAGAAGTTTATAAAAGAAATGCTAACAAACCCTTACCGATGGCAACCTAGCGCCACATCTGCAACATTCATGTATTCCAAATGTTTGGGAAGATTTTTTTCCTTCCCCTATTTTATGATCAAAGATCAAAAGATGACATCACTTTTGAGGAATATATTTCTATTCTTCCTTTTTTTGTAGCAACTATTGTTGCCATGCTGTTTTTGTTGTTGCTATAGTTTTATGTGTTCATTCAAATCTCCCACAATATGATTGGATACCTCCTTACAATCTCATTATTTGGCCAGGTTTCAATGTACCTAGAGTTAACTATGCTGAGCTCAGTAAAAATAATGCTGTATACTGAATGCATATCTGGCAAACTGATGTAGTAACTGCAGTGTTATTTATTTTTGCTGATTTAAGCAAGATATTAAAATATCAAAAGTTCATAATGTGTCTATCACTTAAGTAAACTACAGGTATCTCCTTATGTATATGCATGAATATTTGAAATGATTTGAATTATACTCTATTGGCCTTTTCTACTGCTTAGTTTCTATAAAAGGGCCTTGTTTTTGTTGTCATTCGTCATGCTGAGTAATATCTTACTCCACGATTAGAAACCACTGGGACTAATCACGGAATATTATATTACTCAGTGTGAGAAAGGGTGGTAGATCTTAAATCGTTCTGTGTGTTTTAAGCAGATTAATACTAAATAAGACCAAATAAGTATAATTTTGAAAACACTACTATGCAAATATAAAAAAGGGATACATCCTGTCTCACACACAAACCGTGCATCCCTAGATTTGAACTTGCACAGATATGCAAATATATCCTACCCTAATGAACCATAAGGCAGCAGTGGAAGTGATTTTGGATGGAGTTGGGGTCTCTATCTCCCAAGTGAACTTGAATACTCATGATTATTTTCTCTTACCACTAACACTGTTGGCTAAAGATGTGTCATTACTTTTTTAGATTTTAATTATATTTAAAAGACAAAGCTTGTTTTAGGCAGTATGCTTTTTTTTTTTTTTTTTAAAATTACAAATCTGAATGATATAGACTGATAGACTAAGCATTCAGCAGTCGACAATACAAACTGGTAAATACAGCTTTGTAATCAGGTTTGTGAAGATATAGGACATTATTTTGGGGGATTTATTTTTGATAATGAATCTATACACATATACATCATCAAGGGTCCATTGAAAAATAGGACACTTCAAATGATTAATACAGCTAAAGGGGGCAGATAAGAGACCAATGACAAAATCACCTGGTAAAAAACGTAAAAGGTGTTGCATTAAAAGCCTTTTACTTTACATGTGAAACAATACTGAGAAACCTGTATTTTAGTACTTGTACTCAACAAGCACTCCTAACTGTGCCACGATGAGAACAGAAACCTCCTTTCTAATAATCTTGTGACAAAAGCTAAAAGACATCATCCTATTAACTAGTGATCTCAACTGCTAATGCAGAGTACTTCCTGGTGCCTTTTATGTAGAATACTGCTATTAAAAAACCACTAAACATTCACTGTGAACAACACAGAATCATTCATCTTTTATCAGCATCTCTTGTTAGAAGAATACGAGTGGGGCTGAAGGTGTCACTGATATTATGGAGTGGAAATTAATCAGAAATTTTTCTCATATTTTCCTCATTGCACTAATTTACTTTTGTACAAATTTCCCCCTGTTAAAAAGTTCATACCCAGCCCCCTGTTGTACTCTTTTAAGTTGAGAATATTCAACGAGTGCGTCAACTGAAAGGCACCAGGTCCCAACACAAAAAGCATTCGAAATTCTCATTTAGTTGTCTTTATTTTGCTAGCGCCATGTGGTCCTTGAAGATGTAGAAAACACGGGAAGCCGAGTAAAGATCAGAGCAAGCTCATTAGCATTCTGACAAAATTGGAGTGGTGGAGATGTATAGTTTGCCTAGTTTGTCATTTTGAAAGCTACCGGTGGTAAGCTTTCTATTTCATTGAGCTTTTGTCTTTTTTGGGGGTTTTCAACGCAGCAGGGTGTTTGTTAGCTTAGGTTTTCATAGTGCATTGTGGGAACCTTTCCTGCACATTCAGCCTATATAGTATCATTTTAGTTCGAGTCAATAAGTTTTTTTTTCTATTTATATTATAATAACCTATACTAATGTATAACCCTCGCCATGCTATCAGCACCCACCCAGCCAAACACCTGAATTGCAAAGTCAACCCCCCAACCCAAAACAAAACATGAAAACAGGTTATTATTTCTCTTCAAAAGACCAGATAAAAAGAAATTAAATTAAATTCTAATGTTTACAATAAACTAGAAATGAATTTGAGACAGATTCGGTTGATTAGAATTCAGAAGCATCTTTTTCACTGTATAAGTTTCCAATTCTATTTCAGAGACTCCTGAAGAAAAGATTGGTTTATGCTCCAGAATTATGTAAATAATGAATTACCTCTTAGAAGACGTAAAGAAGTTATTACTGTGGTCATTTGATTTTTTTTAAATATAAGGCTCACTTTGAAGGGCTAAAAGGGCTACATTAATGCTGCTATTCGACATGAACATTTCCAAGTTGCAATGAAATGGATAAAGGTCTTTTTGGATGCATTTATCTGCTAAATCCTTGTGGTTGCCCTCCTATCTTGGATGATGACCCAAAAGAATGTCAACAGCTCATTTCCCAGAAAGCTGGAAAGAGTCACTATGCAAGCCATAATCTACACATTCTCAAAGAACCATTTCAAACATTACATTTCACAAGCTGTTTAAAGTGATTTTTCTCTCATCTCTACTACCCTAACAGTACTTTTGACATCAGTACTTCTGAAATGATGGGTTAAACAAAGTTTAAACGTGACTTCAGTGCATGGCATCTACATTCTTATTTTCTCTCTCTCACACACACACTCTCTCTCTCTCTCACTTATATCTACACACATATTACAAAAATTTGGTCACATTACAAAAGGAACAAGTAAACAAGACAGATCCAAATATACTGAGCAACACTTAGTATGTTGTTTTTATTTTTTAATGTAATTCATTAAAAATGAGGGGACATAATTTTCACTATTGTATATATTCTCCTAGTTTATTAGATCAAAACTTGCCTTGAAAGGAGTTACTGATACTGGAAAATTTGCAATGGATTATGGATTAAAGATGTGTGCTAATCTTAATTGAAAGGATCCAATTTATATAAAGTCTTAAAAAATTGCTTTGCCTTGTTAGATGTTCGGATAGCATCATTTTGTGTTTGTCAAAATAGCATCACAGCTGCATCAAACTCTTTCTTCTTATCAAGAAAAGAAATGGCCTAACTATAGAGAGGATGTTATCTTAAAAAAAAAATAAAAAAAAAATCCATCCACGCAGGTACATTTCTTGAGACTGTGAAAAGCTCTGAAATACCCAAATTACACTTTGGGTATGGACTGGCACAGCTGTTTTTTGTCCGTCAGATTTGAATTCTAGTTTCCCTCCCAGCACACATGCAATACTGTGGCTTCATCAAAGACATTTTGTAATGTTAAAGTTATATATGATAAAATATATCACAAAAATACCTCTTAGAAGTCAGAAGTAGGGCATTGTCTTTCATTATTTTAAGATCAGTCAAATATAGGATTCTGCCAACTTCAGGATTTCACCAAATCTCTTTCAAAACACTTTGCTACTTTCCAACCAGGTTCAAACCCATAACGAATTTAAATGAACTGGAGACTGTTCTATGCACTACTGTATAAACGACTGATTTATTTTCTATACTTTGCAATGTGCTTATGGCTGCAAAATTATTTATCTCCTTCACTGCATTCTCCTACCAAAGTTTCTTGAATAAGAATCGTCTGGGCCAGCCATATCAAATTAGAGGGCAGTCAGGAGTGTCTAAGTCCAGCTTTAAAACAAATATCATAACAATTAGTTAGCCATATGGAAAATAGGGTAAGTTTTCCTGAAAGCTTTTATACATTTGCTATCTTGAATTTCAACTTCATTAGAAACTATTTCTGACTTGTAAGCTGCAAGATTGCTAAATATCTACCGGCTAACCCACCATGAAAAAAGAGACTCTTTCTAACGGCAGAACTTTTCTAAGATGCAAATGAACAATAATCTAATTTCTAGAGTAAATTAAACGAAGGATTCATTCTAACATGTTCTCAAAGTCTCAGAAATTAAGTACCAGTTGAAACCTACGTAACATATACACATACACACATATACATACACACACGTTAACACAGTGTCCCCCATTATACCAAACTTACATCTTGAGAAGTGCTCACATTGTACTTATGTTTAGGTTCCTATGACTTAAAGGCCAGATGTTTCACAAATGACCAACAATTGGAGGTTAGAATAAATTAATGACTGATTTCTGAGCTTTGATGGAATTAAGCATACTTCTTTTCTCAATGTGCCATGTGAATGTTCTCCCGTTAAAACTTTTTTCTTTTTTTTTTTTGACAAGTGAGGCCACCCGGCAGAAAACAACTGATGCAAAACCCAGGAGTAATCCCTCTGTTTAGTTCAACACTGTGGTTAGCCTTAACACTGCCTCTATTATCCAATGGATTTAGAGAAACTTTCATTTATTTGTTGGCCTCAGTTTTCAACTTTGTTGCCTTCTTTAAAGAACCCAAGACCTATTCCTATGTAAATACATTTGCATACAGTCACAATGACACATTCTGGGATTCTGATTAAACTTGCACAGCTAGATAGCTGCTGTGTGCATATTTGTGATCTCTACATAAGTACTTTCACAAATACATACAAGAAAATGAAGCTGGATGTCAATTCTCTCTACAAGAGCCTCTGAAGTTTAAAGGAAACACATCATTGCAAACTATGTTAAAATGCAAAGAGCAGTCAGTATGAAAGAATATCAAATGCTGCCCATGGGACAGTAGTATAAGGATCATAAAATCTTTTTCATTTAGAAAGTGTGAAGATCTGACTTTCTCTTGACACACAGTATAATTTCTTTCCTTCTATATTGCTGTTGTTGTAGGGGCAACAGAACCACTGTTGTAAAATTACTATTTACAGCAATTTATTGTTTGCCTTTTTTTATCTTATCACTTGCTTTCATAAATAACGCCCTATAGTATAACGTACCATCTTGTTTCACCACTGTACATAATACAACCTTCTTACAGCCAAATCATACAGCTTTGGATTCAGTCATTCTTCTGAAACAGTGTAAGGATTCATATCTCTAAAATTCAGGTTTATAATCAATGCAATTTTTTCA